>NW_027204904.1:167500-767500 GCF_024711535.1 Dipodomys merriami
CTATCTATCTATCTATCTATCTATCTATCTATCTATCTATCTATCTATCTATCTATCTATCTATCTATCTGCCTATCTATCTATCTATCTATCTGCCTATCTACCTACCTACCTACCTACCAACCTACCTACCTACCACCTTAGCTATCTCTTTGATAATTCTTGGGCTGAACTCAAGGCCTGAGCATTGTCTGTAACACTCTACTACTTGAGCCACAGGACGAATTCTGGCTTTTATCTGTGTATGTGCTTCTTGCATGCTTCTTGCATGCTAGGCAAACACTCTCTCACTAATCCACATTCCCTGCCCCCTCATCTTTTTTCTTAAAGGTAGTTTTACATAAGTATGCTAGCATTTTATGTCCCCAGATGTATTTTTGGAACACAGGTTATTCCTATGAACCCCGAACTTCTCTTCCCCTGCCTGATTTGTGACGGTTCCTGCATTGGCCTCATAATAAAATGTAAATAAAGGCTGCTGAGAGCTTTAGTGTGCATCATATAAGGACACAGGCCTGGAATCTGAGAAGAGAAAAACGATGAGGCTGAAATGAACAGAAAGATGCAGTATGCGCAATGAGCATATCTGAAAACTAAATCAGTAAATAAAAGCAGAAGCATTGCATACAGCCTGTTTGCACTCAGTGAGGTAATATACAGCTGTAAGTAGGGCATTCATACATAAACTTGGCCTTTGCTTTTTGAAATTTTTTGGTGGCCATCCCATGGCTTAAACTCAGTGTGTGATACCTTCCTCAGCTGTTTTGCTCAAGGCTGAGGCTCTACCACTGCCACAACTCCACTGCCAGCCATCAGGTCGTTCACTGAACATAAGCACCTCCCAGGCTTTCCTGCCTGGTCTGGCCTGTATCTCTTATTTGGCCTTCTCTTTCAAAGCTAGAGCTCTACCCTCTAGGCCACTGCTCCACTTCTGGTTTTCTGGTGGTTTATTGGAGACAAGAGTCCCACAGACTTTCCTGCTAGGGCTGGCTTTTAATCATGATCTCCTGAGGAGGCTTCAAGTGGTTTTCCTCAGGGATTCACCTAGGAGCCACTCCACACAAATCTTTCATCTAAATCTCGAGAGGTAATTGAGAAAAACAGAAACAGGAAGATGCTTCTAGTGTGTTCTAGATACTTAAGGTTGGAGACACAAAACACATAATTATTAGATCACTTTCTAGGCAAAAGGAGCAATGCAGACAGTATGAGGATCGTTCTAGCTTTTGGTCCTCATACCCTGAGACAGTAAATTAACTGCATCTCAATGCTAAATGACAGTACTGGCATGTCTTGTGGACATTTGCTCATAAATCTTGTGACACTCAATTCTCACTTTTGGTTTCAAACCTGTGACCAGAAGGGATGATGAGTAGAGAAAAACCTTTTCAGAGAACTTAGCTATAAGGAACAATGGGTAGTTGGCTTATAAGTCCAAACCATTGGAATGACCCTATTAAGAAGTCAGATTGTCCAGATTACAAAACGAAGAAGAAAAGAAAGAAGGTGCCAATGTCTGCTGACTGTAATCCGTGCTCCTCAGGAGGCTAAGATGTAGATAATCTGAGTTCGAATCCAGCCAGCATAAGAAAGTCCATGGCACTATTATTTCAAAGAGATCACAGAAAAACCTAGAAGTGGGGTTGTGACTCCAACTTAATGCACTACCCTTGAGCAAAAGGAGCTCAGATACAAGGCCTAGGCTCATAGTTCAACTCTTGGACCTGCCCCCTCAAAAAGAACCTGCACCTCCATTTCTTTGTGTATGTATAGATATATTCCTATAAGTGAAGCTCCCGTGTAGCTATGATAAATGGCACCAAGATAGGAAATTTGTATTCAATTCAATGAGTTCATAACACAGAGATTGCTTTTATGACATTACAGATTCCAGGGCTCCCCTCACTGCTCCTATTGTAGCCTGAGGGTTTCTCTGCATCCCATGCCAGCTGGAAGAAGTCTTTTTCATTGTCTGGACAGGCACACAGAAGGCCTCCCTCCTGTAGAGCTGTGTATCAAACAACTCCATCTGGGCCAATTAGTGAGGAGGAGTGCGGGCGGTCTCTGAAGGTCAGGAGAAAAAGTCCTCTTTGTACAAGCTATCTCTCTTCCCAGTGCTGTTTTTTGACAGGAAGCCTTCATTTGTACCAACTCCCATGGCAGGACAAGTTCTGTGCACTCATCTTGCCTTTGTGAGACTATATTCCTGGGCTCAGATACATTGCTCAATATAATTCAGGAGTCCTTCTGGCAGACAAGTAGGGCACTGAACCTAATGAAATGTTCCATTGAGGGCAATGATGGGCCGATGATGCCTTTTCTAGTTTTCTGGAGGCTTTGGAAATCCAAGCACATGTTGGATATCACAAAGCTTCCAGTCATCTAGGGCTGGTGAAGCTCATCAGATTTTGAAATCTTTGACCTCTCCTAGTTGGGCCCTGGGTGACTACGCTTTAGGGTTGAACACAGGGCCTGGGTGCTGGCAATGAGCTCAGAACAGAGAAGTCTAGTGCTTTTTTTGTGTCACAGCTTCACTTCTGCTCTCTCTCTCTCTCTCTCTCTCTCTCTCTCTCTCTCTCTCTCTCTCTCCCTCTTTGTGTGTGTGTGTGTGTGTGTGTGTGTGTGTGTGTGTGTGTGTGTGTGTGTGTGTGTGTGTGTGTGTGTGTGTATGCATATTATAGTCCTGGAGCTTGAACTCAGGACATAGCACTGTACCTAGTTTCTCTTCTATAAGGATTGCCCTCTCCTACTTGAACCACAGAGGCACTTCAGGCTTTTCCCTAGTGATGTGGTCCTGAGAAATCAAGGCCAGGGTTTCATATATGCAAAGCACTATACCCCTAAGGCACATTCCCAGCCCTCTACTTCAGTTTGTTAGTGTGTATCTATTTTTTTTATTGTTGCCGATTGTAGGAGTGGAAAGCTGGGCCTGGGGCTGTCTCTGAGATCTTCAGCTCAAATCTTGTTGCTCTACCACTTGAGCCACAGAACCACTTCTGGTTTTTTTGCGGTTCATTGGAGCTAAGTGTCTCAAGGACTTTCTTTCCCAGGCTACCTTTGAGCCATGATCCTCAGATCTCATCCTCCTGAGTAGCTAGGATGATCAGCATGAGCCACAAGCACCCAGCTATCACTTCAGGTTTCTTAGTGGTGAATTGGAGATAATAGTCTCATGGGACATTTTGTGTCTGAGATAGTTTGGAACTCAGATCCTCAGATCTCAGCTTCCTGAGAAGGCAGGATGACAGACCTCTGCTATAGAACCCTAGGCCATGACACTCTGTTGCAAGTGGTTCCTTGGCTCCACGTGGTGAAATGCTATCCATGAGCCCAAGAAGTAAGGATCAGTGCTTAGGCCCTGAGTTCAAGGTTCATGACTGAGAAAAACAAAATAAAACAAAACAATTTTCTGCAGGAGACAACTCACTAGTCTTCAGTGATACATAATTTTGTCCCTCCCATGGGGACATATCTGATTTTCAATATTCTTATCTGCATAATCATCTCAGTTGTGGAGTTCTTACAAGGACAATGTGAAAGAATGCACCCTTTGATGGACAAAACATATAACACTCTTTTTTTATTCTGTCGTGAGGTTTGAATTCTTGGCCTGAGCTCTGTCCCTCAGATCTTCAGCTCAAGGCTAGTGTTCTACAATTTTAGCTACTGCACCACTTCCGGTTTTCTTGTGGTTTATTGGAGATAGGTTTTCACCGACTTTCCTGCCCGGGCTGGCTTTGAATTACGATACGCAGATCTCAGCCTCCTGAGTAGCTAGGATGACATGCATGAGCCACCGGTGCCTGGCTCCACATAACCCTCTTTACAGGGTTCAGCACACAGCATCTTGTGAAAGACTCAGCACCCAGCACCCAATGAAGGACTCAACACACTGAACCCGGTGAAGGACTCAGCACATTACATCCTGTGCAGGATTCAGCACACAGCACCCCGTGAGGGACTCAGAACCCCAGGAAGGACTCATCACAGAGCTGTATCCCACAAGCTGTCATTAGTATTAGGGTGCTTTCATCAGTATCACCATTCTTTCAGAAACCCATCACAAACTACACAAAGTTCACATCTAATAATTTAGAGGGGTGTTTTTTTGGGGGGGAGTCACCCACAAGGATTGCACTAAAGTGTTGGGGGTACTATCCTAAGATCTTTTGCTCAAGGCTAGAGCTCTACCATTTTGAGCCACAGCTCAGAGTTTCACAGACATCCTGCCAGGGCTGGGTTTTAAACCCACCAGTGTCAGGTCTCAGCCCCCAAGTATCTTGGATGACAGGGGTGAGCAAGCCAGCAGCATCTGGTTCCATGGCGCTTGGTTGCATCTGGGTATTCAGATTATATTGCAGCTGTCAGCACCAAACACCCAGATTGCTCTGTGATGAGGTATTTGAAGTCCTATTCTTATATAGTTGCAGTCACAACATTCAATCTTTTTTGGTGCCCGTCCTGGTTCTTGAGTAAGGCTCTGCACACAGTCCCTAAGGTTTTATGCTCAAAGCTAGTGCTCTACTGCTTGAGCAACAGCACTACTTCCGGATTTTTATGTGCATGTGGTAGTGAGAAATCGAATCCAGGGCTTTGTATATTCTAGCCATCACTATATAGCACTGAGCCACAGGAATGACATTTATAAACAGATAAATGTGTAGATTGGCATATATATGTGCCTACATATATATATATATGTAGATGTATAAATATATGTATATGTATAATACAAAAGAAAGATGACTGCATATTATGAAATTACATAAATTATATTACTGCCAATTATTGAAAAATTATTCCTTCGACTTTTAACTATCATGGTTGAATACATAATAAAGTATTAAAATTGAAAATTAGTCAATGTACTATATGTATCTAGTCAATGTGTATAATTTTATACTATACTCATACACTAACTACTAACTTAATTGTTACTTTTATAACATTATAGTGATGTATATTGGAATGCGTTTCTTAAAATCTCCCACCAATCATTAGCGGCAGTCCCAGGATTTGACCTCCAGGCTTAAGTTGAGGTTTCGGCTATGGCTACCATAATAGCCAGCCAAACATCAGCATGTAAGGTCATGTACACTTTCTGGGCCTTGTCATTTAGACCCAGGATGGTCACAATGCAAAGCGAAAAAATGTAAAACCACCTTCTTGAACTTCTCCGTTTTATCCTTCTCCTTTCAATTTTAATTTTTTGCTAACCCCGAGATTTGAACTTGGGTCCTAGGATCCCAAGCTCAGCTGTGGCAGAGATGCCAAGACCTGAGTTCAAGCCCCATGTTTGGCCAAAAAACATAACAAAATAAAGCCCTGGCTGGGATTTTTTTTGGAATTTTTTGGAATTTTTCTGGCTGGCATGGGATTTGAACTCAGGGTCTGGGTAACTCTGTGGCATTGTGGGTGAAGGGGAAGCTCTTGGTCCTAGAGGACAAGAAATTCAGACCAGTTCCCAGGGCCTGAATTGAAGCCCCAGCACTGGAAAAAAATGATATTCATATATGATCACTGTTTACATACATGGGTTTAGTAAGTATGACATTTATTACCCTTATTTATTTATTATTATTACACATATAACATTTCATTTATTACATCCTATCACACAGGATATATTTGCATATGGATTATACATTATACTGAGATCCAGGAATTTTTTTCAGGAAAAATATGTGTGGAAAGTGGTTTCTTACTCCATGAATAAATTTTTGGCGATGCTGGGATTTTAACTCACAGCCTACAATGGCCAATCCATAAATGGGGTCACAGACTTAGCACACCAACCTCTGGCAAACTGAGCTGCCAGGAAGTTCTAAGGACCTGTGATCAAGCCACAGTAGTGCCCTATATATATATATTGATAGATGTGTAGAAAGCTGTACATATATATATATATATATATATATATATATATATATATACACACACACACACACACACATATATATATATATATACAGAGAGAGAGAATGTGAGGATATTATTAAATTATATAAATTAAATATACTTACCAATGATTAGTTATGAAATTATGCCTCCATTTAATGAAGTATCATGGCTGAATACTTATAAAAATTTTAATAAAAATTAGTATCCTTCCTTTAGGGGAATCATACCATGGTGCTAGAATGGAAGCTATAAATCCAATAATTTTTGTGTGGCATTCTAAAATAGAATCATGAATTAACTGCAAAATTAATTATTATTTTGATAGCATGCACAAAAATAGGAACTAGTCTGTCAGGATCTCTCTCCATTTGTGGGTGGTAGTCCTGGCATTCGAACTCAAACGCTAGGTAGTTTACTTCCAATGAAAACCTTTGGAATAATACTGTGAAGATTTCAGATTGTCACGATGTAAAAAAGAACAAGAAGAAAAGAAAGCCAGGTGTCAGTGGTTCCTGCCTGTAATACTAGCTCCTCAGCAGGCTGAGATGTATAGAATGCCAAATTGAATTCAGCTTATTTCTAAGAGATCACAGGAAAATATCCCCATGTGTTGGGGCTGTGGCTCAAGGGCAGAGGACTACCCTTGAGCAAGAGGAGATCAGGGATAGGGCCTCGGCTCATATTTCAACCTCAGACCTGACAAAGAAAAAAAAGAAGGCAATAACTCCATGTCTCTGAGTATGGATGGATGATGTATGGATGTCACAAAGGATTTACAATATAATCAGTGTGACATCACATTGTCATTATGACATCAGCTCATTGTGACATCACAAATATGTAATGACATCATACCACTATGATATCACATTGTCCTTGTGATATCATATATACATTATGAATGCCTATTATTTGATTTCATTATTTTTCAAATGTGGCATGTGGGTTCATATCAAAAACATTTTGACTTCATAATCATTGTGACATCATAATCCCTTTGTGATATTTCTAAACATCTGTGACAACTCAAACATGTCCTGTCCTCATGTTTTGTGACATGTTGCCACTGTGTTATGTTAGGCTCATTAAGAGCTCAAACTCTTTTTGACATATTATTTCAGGTGTGACATGAAATATTAGCACTATGCTGTGATATCATGAACATTGTGACATCACACTACTAGATTTAATTACCATTGTGTCACATTGTCACATCACAAATCTGCTCTGACTTCATCACATTTGTGCCAACAAATGCTTTGGAATCGTCACAAGCCCGTTCTAAATTTATATACTCATTGTGAATTAATGAAAATTGAGGTCTGGACTGCCATTGTCACATCACCAATCTACTGTGACATCACAAAACTATTTTGAACTCATCTCTATTATGGCATCACCAACTAATTGTGATATAACAACACTATTATGACATTATAATTTGACATCATATTGCAATTGTGATATTACATACTTTCACAAACCTATTATGATCTCATTACATCTTAGAAAATTCATGGCCTTTGGGATGTCAAGCCCCTTCTGTGAATTGTATCATTGTGAACTTCTAGCAATTGAAATGTGAAATAAGATGTCACATTACAAACTAGTTTGGACATCATTAACTCATTTTATATCAATAATTATATCATTTTTATATCATTAACACTTTGACAACCGAAACCTGTTAGCAACTTTAGCACTTTTAACAAAAAACATGGCCTTTGCATCATCATACTTCATTTGTGTATGTCGAGATTTCACTCATATCCTCACCATAAATTAATGGCAATTAAATTCTGACATGCCATTGTGACATCACAAACCCTTTGTGACATCATTACCAGTGTGAAATCCGACTGTTTTTATGACACCATCAACTCATTGTGACATCACCAAGCTACAGTAACATCATAGCATTATGACATCACATTGCCATTTTGCTTTCATAGACACATTGTGAATGTATACACTGTGATTTCATTCTTTTTCAAATGTGGCATATCAGTTGATATCAGAAACACACTGTGACCTCATAACCATTGAAACATTACAAACTCTGTCACATCATAACCAGTGTAACATCACAATGTTGTTATAACATCTTTAGCTTATGACATTATAGCACTTGCCAATATGTCATTGTGACATCATAGTCACATTATGAATGCCTAATCATTGTATTTGAAATGTGGCATGTGGGTTGATATTAGAAACTCATTGTGATGTCATAAACATTGTCACATCAAAATCCCTTTGTGACATCAATTTGGCAATGTGACATCACAGTGGCAATGTAATGCTACTAAGGCATCGTGATATCACAATGGGTTTCTGATATCAACCGACATGCCACATTAAAAATAGAATGAAAAACTTAATAGGCAAGCACAACGTGTGTATGACATCAGAATGACAATGTGATGTTACAATGCTATGATGTCATTGTAGTTTTACATGTCAAAATGAGCTGATGGTGTCATAATGGCAACATGATGTCACAATTATGATGAAGTCAGAAAAGATTTGTTATATTTCAATGGTATGTCTGTCAGTTGTCATTAGTTCCCCATAAGGATATGGATACAAAAAAGGTTCTGTGATGTCACAGAGGCCATGTATGTTTTAAAGGGGGTAAGAGGTCTTAATTGGAATGGTACAATGTGATTCATAATGTCAAAATGGAAATGACATGTCCCATTGTATTTTTTTTTATCAATGATTTATTTTTTTATTTTTTTTATTGTAAAGATACTATACAGAGGGTTACAGTTACATGAGTGAGGTAATGAGTACACTTCCACTTCCTCTTGAACATTGTTACCCCCTCCATTGTTTTCCCCCTACCATCCCCTCCCTCCCTCCCTTCCCCAAGGTTCTTTTTTTTTTTTTGATTGTGATTAAGTGATTACTTAATTTCCGGAAATTCACAGTATTGTGGAATAATGATGCTCATTTAAAGTCACAAGTTCATTCTAACTTTCCTGGAGCAAATTGTCTATCACAGTCTGTAATATATAATGGTGCTCATATGTTATATACCATATATGTGATCAGAAGCATGGGGATATTTAGTAGTGGTTCAACCAGATGAGTGGGAGTTCTTTGTTTCTTAAGTCCTGTTAGTTTTGTCATATCACCTAACATTTTGGATTCATCATCCACTTATCAGGGAGACCATGTACTGTTTGTCTCTTCGTTCTTGGCTTACCTCGCTCAACATGATTCCTTCTAGCTCCATCCATTTCCCTGCAAATGCCATTATTTTGTCATTTCTAATGGCTGCATAATATTCCATTGTGTATAGATACCACAATTTTTGGATCCATTCATCTGTGGTGGGGCATCTAGGTTGTTTCCATATCCTAGCTATTGCGAACAGTGCTGCAATAAACATGGAGGTGCACGTGTCCTTGTATATTGGTTCCTGTTGTTCAGGGTAGATGCCTAGAAGTGGTATGACTGGGTCGTAAGGGAGGTCAATCTTTAGCTTTCTAAGGACCCTCCAGACTGCTTTCCAAAATGGTTGTATGAGTGTACATTCCCACCAGCAGTGTAATAGCGTTCCTCGTTCTCCACATCCCCTCCAGCATTTGTCGTTGGCTGATTTGTGGATGTGGGACATTCTGACTGGGGTAAGGTGGTATCTCAGGGTTGTCTTTATTTGCATTTCCTTCACCACCAGGGATGATGAACATTTCCTCATGTGTTTCTTTGCCATTTTTATTTCTTCATTTGAGAAGTCTCTCTTTAGTTCCCTTGCCCATTTAGTAATTGGTTTGTTGGGTTTGGGAGGGATTAGTTTCTGGAGTTCCCTGTATATACAGGATGTTAACCCCTTGTCTGATATATTGCTGGTAAATATTTTTTCCCAATTAGTTGGTTGTCTTTCTAGCTTGGTTGCGATAGCTTTATCTGTGCAGAAGCTTTTTATTTTAAGGTAGTCCCATTTGTCGAGTCTCTCTCCAATTTGTTGTGACCCTGGGACTCTGTTCAGGAAGTTCCTTCCTGTGCCTATTAGTTCAAGTGTCTCTCCTACTCTGTCCTGCAGTAGTTTCAGAGATTCAGGTTTAATGTTAAAGTCTTTAATCCATTTTGAGTTGATGTTGGTGCATGGTGATAGGCTGGGGTCCACTTTTAGTTTTCTGCATGTGGCTGCCCAGTTTTCCCAGCACCAGCGGTTCAAGAAGCTGTGTTTCTTCCATTGTATGTCTTTGGCTCCTTTGTCGAATATCAGCTGGCTGTAGGCCTGTGGGTTTATTTCTGGATCTTCTATTCTGTTCCATTGGTCTTCGGGTCTGTTTTTGTGCCAGTACCATGCTGTCTTTGTTATTATAGCTCTGTAGTAGAGTTTGAAGTTCGGCATGGATAGCCCTCCCATATTGTCTTTATCCCCTAGAATTGTTTTGGCTATTCTAGGTCTTTTGTTGTTCCATATGAATTTTGGACTGTTTTCTGTATTTCAGTGATGTACGTCATTGGGATTTTAATAGGAATTGCGTTGAATTTGTATATTAGTTTTGGAAGTATTACCATCTTTACTATATTAAGTCGGCCTATCCAGGAGCATGGGAGGTCTTTCCATTTCCTAGTGTCTTCTGCAATTTCTTTCTTTAACTTTTTATAGTTCTCATTAAATAGTTCTTTTACATCTTTGGTTAGGTTAATTCCTAAATATTTTATTTTTCGGGAGGTTATTGTGAATGGGGTTGCTCCCTTTATTTCCCTCTCTTCCTGTACATTATCAGTGTATAGGAAGGCAACTGATTTTTGTGGGTTTATTTTGTATCCTGCTATTTTGCCGAAGTGATTTATGATTTCTAAGAGTTTGGGGATGGAGTTTTTGGGATAGTGGAGGTATAGTATCATGTCATCTGCAAAAAGGGATAGTTTAACTTCTTCTTTCCCTATGCGGATCCCTTTAATGTCTTTTTCTTGCCTTATTGCCCTGGGTAAGGGTTCTAGGACTATATTGAAGAGGAGTGGAGACAGTGGGCATCCTTGCCTTGTTCCTGATTTTAGGAGAATTGGTTGCAGCTTTCCCCATTAAGTATAATATTGGCTATTGGTCTGTCATAAATGGCTTTTATTGTTTTTAGAAATGTTCCTTCTATTCCTATTTTCTCCAGAGCTTTTAGCATGAATGAATGTTGAATTTTGTCAAAGGCCTTTTCTGCATCTGTAGCGATAATCATGTGATTCTTGACCTTGGCTCTCTTGATATGTTGGATTACATTTATTGACTTACGTATGTTAAACCATCCCTGTGTCTCTGGGATGAAGCCTACCTGGTCATAATGAATTATTTTTTTATGTGTTTCTGGATTCTGTTAGCTAGAATCTTGTTAAGGATCTTTGCATCTGTGTTCATCAAGGAGATTGGCCTGTAATTCTCCTTTTTGGTTGGGTCTTTGCCTGGTTTGGGGATGAGTGTGATATTGGCTTCGTAGAATGAGTTTGGGATAGCTCCTTCCTTCTCTGTTTCTCTGAAGAGCTTGAGGAGTATGGGTATTAGTTCTTGTTTAAAGGTCTTATAGAATTCTGCTGTGAATCCATCTGGTCCTGGGCTTTTTTTTATTGGAAGACTTTTGATAGCTTCCTGTATCTCATTATAGGATATTGGCTTATTTAATTGGTTAACTTCTTCTTTGCTCAGTTTGGGCAACTTGTATTTCTCTAAAAATGCATCCATTTCTGCCCGATTTTCTTCCTTTAGAGAGTATAGCTTTTGAAAGTAGTCTGTTAGAATTGTTTGGATATCTTGGGTACGTGTGGTGATGTTTCCCATGGCATCCCTAATCCTATTAATATGGGTTTCCTCTCTTCTTTTTTTTAATTAATCTAACCAATGGGCCATCAATTTTGTTTATTTTTTCAAAGAACCAGCTTTTTGTTTGGTTTATTTTGGTTATGGTTTTCTGATTTTCTAATTGGTTAATCTCTGCTTTTAATTTGGTTATCTGGCTTCTTCTAGTAGCTTTAGGTCCCATTTTTTCCTGTTTTTCTAGCTGTTTTAATTGCAACATGAGATTATTTACTTGGTCTGTCTCCATTCTCTTGATGTGGGCACTGAGGGCAATAAATTTGCCCCTCAGGACTGCTTTTGCTGTGTCCCACAAATTTCTTTGTGAGGTGTTTTCATTTTCATTGAATTGTAGGAAATGCTTTATTTCTTCTCTGATCTCTTCTGTTATCCAGGCATTGTTAAGGAGTGTGCTGTTCAATTTCCATGTATTGGAGAAATTTCTGCGGTATGCTTTGTTATTGAGAGCTAGCTTGATTCCACTGTGGTCAGATAGGATACAGGGGATTATGTCGATCCCTTTGTATTTGCTTAAGTTCCTTGCATGAACTATGATATGGTCTATTTTGGAGAAAGTTCCGTGAGCTGCTGAGAAGAATGTGTACTGTGTTGTTTTAGGGTAAAATACTCGGTAGATGTCAGTTAATTCCGCTTGAAGTATGGCCTCTCTTAATTCGGTAGCTTCTTTGCCAATCCTCTGGTTGGTAGACCTGTCCTTTGGTGAGAGTGGTGTGTTAAAGTCTCCTAGTATTATCGTATTGGGATCTATTTTATTCTGTAAGTTTGAGAGCATTTGTTTGACATATCTGGGTGCACCAATATTTGGGGCATATAAGTTGATGATGGTTATATCCTCCTCTTGGATTGTTCCCTTTATTAATATGTAGTGTCCGTCCTTGTCTTTCTGTACTGATTTTAATGAAAAGTTTATTTTGTCAGATATCAGGATAGCTACACCTGCTTTCTTACTGGGGGCGTTTGATTGGTAGATCCTTTTCCACCCCTTCACTCTGAGTTTGTTTGTATGTTTGGCTGAGAGGTGGGTCTCCTGAAGGCAACAGATGGATGGGTCTTGTTTTCTTATCCAGTCCTCAGTTCATTTTCTTTTAATTGGCGAATTCAGCCCATTTATATTAAGAGAAAGTATAGAGAGATGCATTGTTGTCCCTGCCATTCTGTTTTCCTAAGTTTTTCTTTTTTCCTTTCCTCCTGTGCTTGCTCAGTTAGACTTTGAGTAACGCCTGTTTGGGGCAGGCCCCAGTTCCTGGCTGCTTTCTTCAGGTTGTGTCCCCCCTCTTAGAATTCTTTGTAATGCTGGCTTAATGTTTATGTATTCATTTAGTTTTTCTTTGCTATTAAAAGTTTTCAGTTCTCCATCAAATGTGAATGCTAGCTTTGCCGGGTAGATCAGTCTGGGTTGGCAGTTATTGGCTCTCAGGGCTCGTATGGTGCTTTCCCAGGCTTTTCTTGCATTCATTGTTTGTGTGGAGAGATCTGCAGTAATTCTTATTTTTTTCCCATTGTAGTATAGCTCCTTCTTCATTTTTGCTGCATGCAGGATTGTTTCCTTATTATTCAGATCTATCATTTTTACTATAATGTGTCTAGAAGTGTTTCTCCTGGGGTCTTGCTTGTTGGGTGTTCGATAAGCTTTTGTGATGTAGTTAAGATGGTCGTTTTTGAGGTGGGGAAAATTTTCATTGATTATCTTGTTAAATAGGTGTTGCATTCCCTTGCTCTGGAATTCCTCACCTTCGTCCACTCCAATTATGCGAAGGTTAAATTTTTTAGCATTATCTGCTTGCTCTTGAATATCCCTTTGGTTTAATTTGAGTGTTTTTTCCATATCTGTCACTTTTTGGTCCAGTTGGTGTATTCTGTCTTCTGTATCTGACACCCTACCTTCCATTTCATTCACTCTGTTGACAGTGGCTTCTATTGTGGTTTGCATGGAGGAAATGGATCCCTTTATGGATTCAATGTTGGTTCTCAGAGTACTGATCTCACCTCTCAATGAGGTATGCATTACCTCTAATTTGGCATTTATCTCACTTCTTACTGAGGTTTGTGCAGCTTCTATTTTTGCATGCATCTCTTGTTTGATACCCTGTATCTCTTTGGATAGTTCATCCTTGTGCTCTTTCAATTTCTGATCAATTTCTCGCTTTATTTCTTGAGTCATTGCCTCCAGCAACCCTTGGAAGTAGCCTTTGTCTTCCATTCCTGCTTTGCTCCCACTGGGGCTCTCCCCTGTGTGGCTGCTGGCTTTTGAGGTGGGCTTGCTGTCCTGGGTGGTAGTAAACCTTGTGATTTTTCTCTGTGATTTTCGCATGGAGGTTCAGGAGACTGCTCTTCAATTTTGTTTTGGTGTGTCTATCTTTGGTTGGTTGCTGATTCTGTATTGGTAGAGAGAGTCTGTGCCTGATCTGGGTTCTGTTGGGAGCCTATTTCCAGCTGCTATTCTGACCTACTTAGGATTCTCAGCTCTCTGCTGTAGATTGCTGGCAGTTCCCGCCTTTGGAAGGGTTGAGCAGCCTAGACTGCTTGTGTTTGCTCCTACGGGTGCTCTTGTGAAGAACAGATGCTCTGGATGCACTCTCCCAAATGCTGGAGTCTGCTATGAGCTCCTGATGTGTTTTTGTTTATTTGTTTTGGGCTGGTTGTGGGCTTGAACTCTAGGTTTGGGTGCTGTCCCTCAGCTTTTCAGCTCAAGGCTGGCACCCTACCGTTTGAGCCACAGCACCACTTCTGACCCTTTTTGCTTTTGTGATGCTGAGGAATCAGATCCAGGGCCTCATACATCCAAGACTATCACTCTATTGCTGAGCCGCCTTAACAGTCTGAGCTCCTGCTTACTATCAGGTGCTGGCAGCCTGTGTTGCCCAATTCTCAGTCTAGGGTATATGGGTGGAGTTTTGGTGGGGTTTGGGCTTCTCTTGTCCTGGGCCTCCAGGTCTTTTGTTGTCACAGGCGTGCTTCCCGGGGGAGTGTTGTTTCCTGGTTTTCTCCCCTCTGTTGAGGCGTATGCTCAGCTTTTTACTTCAATTGGGAGAAGTTGGTTGTGTTGTTCAGGCGCCGGATCCCCGGGCCTGGTTCCGGCCCCAGCCTGGAGCGAGCTTGTTAGGCCTGTGCTGATGTGTATACCACCTAGGTTATGCAGCCTGGAGTGCAGTCGTTAGGCCTGTGCTGATGTGTATACCACCTAGGTTATACAGCCTGGGGGACACAGTTCGAATTTCTTCTACTGTTGGTAGTCTTGACCCAGGGGCGCTGTTCCTGGCTTGGGCATTTAAGCTCCCTTCCAGGGGTGCTCTTGCTCTAGCCTGGCCAGCTGAGTGTGCTCCACGGGCTGGTGGAGCTCTCAAACAGTTCCCAGTTTTAGTGGGTCCTGTGGTCCGGGTGCTGGGGTAGGGAGTCTAGGTCAGGGTCTGGGGATTCCCTCCAGCTCTGGTTTCCCTTGAGGGATACACTTCCCCTGTGGGGTACTCACCCTGGAGCTGGTTGTTTCTGTGTGGTGTAGGTCGTCAGTTGTTGTTGCAATCCGGGCTGGGTTGGGCGGTGGTGGCTCTGTGTGATTCTTTTCTGTCTCTGCCTCTGTCGAAGCTGTCGGGTCAAGAGTGTCCACACTCAGGCAGCTTCTTCTCGGTACCTCTGTGGCCCGAGTGACCCCGCCGGGTCGTTGCGATCGTGATCGGGCGGGCGGGTGGTTTGCAGACAGGACCCTTTGTGGCACTGCTGGCGCCGAGCGGCTTTGGTGGGATGGAACCTCTCTGCTCGGGTGGAGAGTGCTGGATCGTTGCGATTGCAATCAGGCGGGCCTGGTGGTCTGCCAACAGGTCCTTTTGTCACTCTGCTGATGCCGAGCGGCTTTGGCGGGATGGAGCCTCTCTGCTTGGGTGGAGAGTGAGGGGTGGGGGTGGGATCCTCGTGGAGACTCCCGGCTGGTAGGTTTCTCTGTTCCTGGCGATCTGCTGTTCTGCAAACCAGTACCTGATGTTCTGAAAGCGGCCCCCTGTGTCTCTGCTGTGTCTCTGGGGCTCCCCCAGCCCCCGCCAGGCCGGCTGGCCGGCGGCTTGGCGCACTGCCGCGCGGCCAGTAAAGGTTGGGGGAGGGGTCTTCGCTTTTCTCTGTTTTGAAATTCTTCTTTTTCTCTCTTTCTTTTTTTGTTATTCTCCGCCTCTGGTTTTTCTCTGAGTGTTCGTCTTTTTGTTGTTGTAGGTCTCTTGGGGAGATTAAGCGTAGGAACTCGAACTCTCTTTTTGGTTGGAGAGAGCTGTGGCGTTTCCCTACTGCCCCATCGCCATCTTGGTCCCTGTATCCCATTGTATTTTTTGATGTCACCGTGGTGGTGATGAGATCACTACAGTTTTGTGATGTCACAGTTTGTTTGTAATATCAGAATGATATATCCAATTTCAATTACTTAGAATTCAATATGAGGATACCAGGAGATAGAAGAAGCTTTATAGTATGAGGCCATATTATGAGAAAACCCAATGGGACAGTGATTTCACACACACAATGTGATGTCTCAACATCTTATTATAATAATGTTTTGATGTCACAATTGGTGACGCCATACTGATGAGGTGGTCATAATAGATTGGAGATGTCCCAAGGGGTTCATGATGTCACAATGGCATATGGGATCCCAATTGTCATTAACTCACCATGAGTATATGAGTTTGGGAAGGGATTCTGATGTCACTAACGTATATGTAGTCAAAAAGGTGAAGAACTAAAAGGTCTGACACAAAGGATATGATGTCCAGCAGTGTGATATCAATATGTTACACTGGATTTTAGATATCTCATGTCATATCTGAAATATGAGGTCAAACACAGATTTTTCAACTCACAAAAATGGGCCTAAGATATCACAATAGCATGTCACAAGTGTTATGAGGACAGGAGAGGTATTTGATGTCACAGTGAGTTAGTGATATAACAAAGGCAATGTGCTGTGACAAAGAGATTTTGATGTCACAAAAGTTATGAGTTCACAGTGATGTCTTGATATCAACCCACATGGCACATTTGAAATAGAACAAAATCAAAGAATAGGCATTCACAATGGGTGTATGACATCAAAATGACAAAGTGATGTCAAGACAGCAATGTTTGATAGGATATGAACTCATTACCTTGCTCATATAACTATAATCCCTCTGTACACTTTACTTATAATAAAAGACAAAGAATTTTAAAAAAGAGAAAAATGGTATGGTATCATTGGGGTTTGGTGATATCACAATGAGATGATGGTGTTATGATGACAATGTGATTTCACAGTCATAATTATTGCAGAAAGTATTTGTGATGATACAATACTATGTGTGATCACAATTTTCAATAATTCACTATGAGGATATGGCTACACAAAGGTCTGTGATGCCACAGAGGTTGTGTTTCTTTAAAGGTGATAAGAGCTTACATAGCTTTGTGATGTCACAATGTGATTGTGAAAGCACAACAGCAATGTGATGTCACAATGGGGTTGTGATGTCACAGTGGTGATGAGGTCACAATGAGTTTGTGTTGTCAGTATGAGTTTGTAATATCACCATGACATATCCAATTTTAATTTCTACTAGTTCACAATGAGGATAGAATTTCAATGAAAGAATCTTAAGCTCCAAAGACCATGAATTTTTAGTCATAACTTGTATGATATGCAGCCATTAGGATATTTTAGTCTTTCAGTATGCTTAGAATCTGTTTTCAAACTCATAATAATTCAGGTATGACATATGATATCTATCATAAATTGACTTACAGCATGACTATTGTGACATCATATTGATAGACATCAAGACCATGGTGTCACATTGTGAACTCACAAATCTGTTAGGACTTCATCACTTTTGTGCCAACACATGACATTGGAGACAACACAGACCCTTTGTGAACTCATATCTTCATTGTGAATTAATGATATTTGAGATCCAGCATAGCATTGTGATATTTCCAACCAGTTGTGACACAAACAAGACCACACTAAAGCTACCAGCACAACTATGCTTATTGCGGCATTATTTACCATATCTAAGATATGGAACCAACCCAGCTGCACCTCAGTAGATGAATGGATCAGGAAAATGTGGAATTCTATGCCTCCATCAGAAAAGAATGACATTGACATAGCCCCATTTGTTAGGACATAGGAAGGCTTGGAAAAAGTTATATTAAGTGAAGTAAGCCAGGCCCAAAGAAACATAGGTCCCATGGTTTCCCTTATTTGCAATAACTAGTATATGTCTGAGTCAAGCAGAAAAGGTCAGATAAGTTGATGTTACTGGAATGAACCCTAAGATAAGTATTCAAATTTTTTGTTTTTTTTTCCTTTCATGCAATTTTTTCTATCATATTTATAAGATGATTTCTATGTTGCTTTGTATGTCCCTCCCCCACAGTATAACCCATACTTTCACTGTATTTGATGTGGGTATAGTTTGTGGAGGGGAAGGGAAAAAAATAACAAATCGTTTAACTAGGGATAAAGGAGGACCCATTGCAACAATGAGATGTACAAGTCATTTTGTCGAAAAAGAAACTTAAAAACTTTGGTGGGGCTTGGAGGAGGATTGGGTGGGAAGAAAGGAGGAGTATGGGAAGAGTTGGGAAGGGGAAACAACCAGGAGGCAATAATGCTTGATAAGAAATGTACTCGTTATCTTGCCCACATAATTGTAACTTCTCTGTACGGTATTCTCACAATAAAAAACAAGACATTACAAACCCCCTCCCCCCCAAAATTGTGACAGCACAAACCTATTATAGTAGAAACACATTGTGATCTAATAGCCATTGTGGTAGCACAATCCCTTTGTGACCCCACATTTCCATAGGGATATCACTAACCCACTGTGAAATTCTAATCCTCTCATACCCAATCCAGGTATGAAATGTGATACCCGAATCCAGTGTGACATTTAGATCATAGTGACATCACACTGAAAGATGTTAAGAGCATTTTGTCACATTCTGACAACACACACCTGTTAGGACTTCATCACTTTTGTGACAACGCATGACTTTTGAGATACCAGAGTCCCTTTATGAGCTCATATACTCATTGTGAGTTAATGACAATTGAGATCACATGTGTCATTTTGATATCACCAACCCATTTTGACATCACACACCTCTTGTAAATATCACTAGTGTGGCATCACCAATTGTGATATGAAAACCTTATTAAGTTATCATATTGCAACATCACATTGCCATTATTATATCACTGTTCCATTGTGTTTTCTAAAACCTAGTATGTCTTCATAGCATTTTAGAAAATTCATGGCCTGTTATACTTCAGTCTTCTGTGAACTCATATCCTCATTGTATAATAGTAGCAACTGAAATTGGACATGTGGTTATGAGATGTGTTTTCACAAAACTATTATTTCATTACCAATTTGACATCCAAACCCATTGAGAACTTTCATTGCCATTTGACATCACTATCACATTTTGACATCCTAAACCTATTAGGACCTCTTAGCACCTTTGAAGAAAACATATGGCCTTTGTGACATCACAGTCCCCTTGTGTAACTATACCCTCATTATGAACTTCCAATTGGTATCAGACATGTCATTGTAATATCATGAACCCTTTGTGGCATCACCAGTGTGACATAACATTTTCATTATGACAGTGTCAACTACTTTTGACATCACAAAAGTACAATGACAAGATAGCATTATGAGATCACATTGTCATTGTGATGTTACAGATAGATGTGAATGCCTATTTTTAATTGTTTTTTTTTTCCGGTTGTGGGGCTTGAACTCTGGGCTTGATTGCTGTCATTGCTCTTCTGCTCTAGGTGAGCACTCTATCGCTTGAGCCACAGCACCACGTCTGGTTTTCTAGTCGTTTTTATTGGAGATGAGTCTCATGAATTTTCCTGCCTGAGCTGGCTTTGAACTATGATCCTCAGATCTCAGCCTCCTGAGTAGCTAGGATTACAGGTGTGAGCCACCGGTGCAAGGCTATTTCATACTATTTCACATTTGACATGTGTGTTGATATCAGAAACATAATGTGACCTCATAAGCATTGTAACATCATAAATCAACATTGACATCAAATTGACATTATTACACCATCAGCTCATTGTCACATCACCAAACGACAATGGCATCATAGCAGTGTAAATCACAGTGACATTGTTACATCATAGACGTAACAGTGTAAAGGCCTACTGTATGAATTCATTCTATTTCAGAAACCCATTTTGATAATATAACCATTGTGATATCACAATACATTGTGACATCACATTGCCATTGTGATATCATTATCCTGCTGTGCCATAACAAACCAGTCCTGTCCTTATAAGTTTTGTGTCATGCTGCCCTAGTTATATATTCGGCCCTTTGTGAGCTCATAATCTGTTTTCAATCTCATATTTCTGGTATGTCATGTGATATCAGAAATCCCCTGTGACATCATATTGCCAGATTTCATGAATATTGTGTCACATTGTGACATCACAAACTGTTAGAACAGCATCACATTTGTGACAACACATGCCTTTGGAGACATTACAGTCCCTTTATGAACTCATATTCATTGCCAATTAATGACAGTTGAGATCTGCCATGTCACTCTGACATCATAAACCCATTGTGACATCACAAATTTATTGTGCTCATCATGAGAATGGCATCAACAACTAATTGTGGTATCAAATCATTATTTTGACATTATATTGTGGTATTGCCGTTGTGACACCATTGTTCCATTGTGTTTTTACAAACCTATTATGGTGACATCACATCTTAGAAAATTCATGGCCTTTGAGATTTCAAGCTTTTTCTGTGAACTCATGTACTTATGACCCCTAAGTCAATGAGACAAGCCATCGAGTCACATTTAATATAATAAAACAATTTACAATAGAAAGGCTACTGTGATTACCTTATCCTGGACTGGATACCCAGTGCCAAGAGCATCCTTGACCAACAAACCTCAGAACTTCAATGGGCAGTCCCACCCTTTCTAATTGGTCTGCAAACCACCAACCAAAAAATTATGATCTCCAAAGCGCCAAACCTCAATGGGCAAGGCTTTTTACTTTTCCATTCCTCCCTCCTTCACTACAGAGCTGTCCTTGCTTCCTGGTCTTTCTCGTTATCCCTTCCACCACTTCCTTCTTCTCTTCAGGCCTCTCTACTCTCCACAGACCTGCCCTACTCTGCCCCAGTGACCACTTGCCAACCTTCTGCTCTCCATCAACTTCCTCTCTTCTCAGGTTTTTTTCCTTTATTCCATCCAGGTAGCACCCATTTTTATTTCCCCTTCCAATGCTCTGAAAATGCAAGCTATATATAGGTTTGGTCTCTTCACTCCAACGGGTCTTCTGCCTAACAGTTTTCAACCATCACTTCCCAAACTGCCCAATGCTTAATCACTTCTTGACAGCTCACCTTGTGAGGCTTGACACTTCAGCATTGGCGGCATTTCCCACACTCTCCCGTGGGCCAGGCCAATGATTATCAGCTCTCACAGATAATACTGGCCCCAGTGGTTATTACAGTATCCTCATAGTGAATTAGAAGAAATTGAAATTGTGTATGTCATTGTTATATTATGAACTTGATAAGACATCACTGACCCATTGTGACCCTATCACCGTGGTGACATCACAAACTCATTGGGATATCACATTGCCATTGTGCCACCATGATCACATTGTGACATCCCAAACCTATTATGACCTCAGGAGCTTTGCAAGAAAGCATGGCCTTTGTGAAATCACAGGCCTTTTGGTATCCATACCCTTATTTTGAGCTAATGACAATTGAGATGAAACATGCCATTTTAACATCTCAAAACCTTTATGACATCATCACCAGTGTAATATCACATTGTCATTATGACATCAGCCCATCATGACATCATAAAACAATGACATCATAGCATTATGATATCACATGGTCATTCTGATGCCACAGACACATTGGAATGCCTATTCTGTGATTTCATTCTATTTCAAATGTGGCAGGTGGGTTGATATCAGAAATACATTGTGACCACATAACCATCATGACATCACAATATCTTGATGACACCATATTGCAATTATGATATCACTAACCCACTGTGACATCACAAACTGTCCTATTCTCATAAATTTTTGACATGCTTCCAGTGTGATCACTTTGGCCTCTCTGAGTTCATAAACTGTTCAACTCATAATACTTCAGGTATGACAGGTGATATCAGAAATCTACTGTGACATCATGACCATTGTGACATCACACTGCAAGATATCATGACCAATGATTCACATTGTGACCTCACACACCTGTTAAGACTCATGATATTTGTGCCAACATATGCCTTTGGATACATCATTAACCCTTCTGAACTTATATATTCATTGTCAATTAGAGATCGGGCATGAGATTTTGACATCACCATCTCATTGGGAAATCACAAACCTATGTGACCTCATCACCTGTATGGCATTACCAACTATTTGTGACTTCAAAACAATACTATCCCATGTAATAGTAACATCACATTACCAATCAGATTTTCACCATTGCATTTTCACCAATCAATTATTTCCTCATAATATTTTACAAAATTCATGGCCTTTCTGACTTCTAGCTCCTTATGTGAACTAGTATCTTCACTGTGATCTAGTAGAATGAAATTGGACATGTAATGGTGATATTACAAATTCATTGTGACACCATTATCCAAGTGTGACCTTATCACCACTGTGATATCAAAACCCATTGTGACATCACATTGCCACAGTGATATCTCGGTCACCTTGTGACATCCCAAACCTGTTTGACCTCTTAGCACTTTTGAAAAAGCACATGGTACTTGTGACATCACAGTCCCTTTGGGTAACCATATCCTCATTGTGAACAAAGGACAACTGACATCAGACATGCCATTGTAACATTACAAACACTTTGTCATATCATCTCCAGAGTGAGATCACACTGTTTTATGATACCATCAAATCATTGTGACATTCCAAAATGACAATGAAGTCATAGCATTATGACATCACATTTTCATTGTTAGGTCATAGAGACAATGTGATTGCCTATTCTGTGGTTTCATTATATCTCCAATGTGACATATAGGCTGATTTCAGAAACCCATTGTGACCACATCACCATTGTGACATTACAATCCCTTTGTGACCTCATATTGACATTGTGATATTATTAATACAATGTAACATCACAGACCTCTCTTGTCCTCATGAATTTTGTAACAAGTGTCTACCTTGACCTGGGCTGGATGCCCACAGCTAAATGCAGCTTCAACCATGAACCCTCAGACCTCCAAAGAGCAGCCCCGCCATTTGTTATCTGGTCTGCAAACAAGCAACCCCAAAAATAATGATCTCCAAGGCTCCACACTTCAAAGGAAAAGGTTTTTTCTTTCTCTTCATCCTCCTTCTCTACAGACCTGTCCTACCTTTCAGGTCTTTTCATTTTTTTCTTCCACCATTCCCTTCTTTTCTTCAGGCTGCTCTACTCTTGACAGGCCTGCCCTGCCCTGTCCAGGTGGCCAGTTGCCGTCCTTCAACTCTTGGTCTCCCTCAATTTCCTCTCCTCTCAGGTTTTTACTCTCCTGCAGTCTCTTCACTTCTTTCCTTCCAAGCCTTTCCCCCTTTTCTCTCCCCTTCTGTTGCTCTGAACATGCAGCCTATGTATAGGCTGTACCCTTCCCCCACTGCAGTATGCTTCCGGCATAACAGTTTTCAATCATCTCTTCCCAAATGTCCATGCCCAATCACTTCATGGCAGCTCACCATGTGGGGCTTGATTACCTATCTCCTTCAGCAGCATGTGCTGCCCCCTTCAGCTGCATTCATCCTCCTGTCCAGTGGTCCAGACCAGGAGGCCATGATGACTATCTGTTCCCATGGATGATAGGGGCACTGCTGGTTATTAAGTGTATCATGGTGAAATTGGACAAATTTGTGATATTACAAACTCATGATATAACTAACCCATTGTGACCTCACCAACACTGTGACATTACAAACCCATTGTGACATCACATTGCTGTTTTTGACAACAGGATCACATTGTGACATCCCAAAACTATTATGACCTCTTATAACCTTTGAAAAAAATACATAGTTTTGTGACATCACAGTCGCTTTGTGTACCCAAATCCCCACCGTGAAATATTGACAATTGAGAATCAAAGATGACATTTTAACATCAAAAAGTTTGTGAGATCATCACAATTGTGACATCACATTGTAGTTTTGACATCATCTGCTCATTCTGACATCACAAAACTAAAATAATATGATAGAATTATAACTTCACATTGTCATTGTGACATCATAGACACATTATGAACGCCTTTTCTGTGATTTCATTGTATTTCAAATGTGGCCTGTAGGTTGATATCATAAACAAATCATGAACTCATAACCATTGTGACATCACAATCCCTTTGTACATAACATTGTCATTGTGATATCACTAACCCACCATGACATCAGAAACCTATCCTGTCATCATAAATTTTTGTGACACGCTGTAATTCTTTTAAGCCTTTTTGTCCTCATGATCTGTTGTCGACGTCATTAGATTGCACATATGACATTTGCTATCATTCCCAGTGACATCATGAACATGGTGACATCACACTGCCAGATGTCATAACCATTCTGCCAAATTCTGACATCACAAACCTTTTAAGATTTCAATATATTTGTGAAAACACATACTTTTGGAAAAACTACAGTTCTTTTGTGAACTCAGATACTCACTGTAAGTTAAAGACAATTGAGAAACATTATGCCATTGTGACATGCCCCACACATTGTGACATCACCAATCTTTTGTGACCTCATCACCAATGTGGCATCATCAACTAATTGTGACACCAAAATAATATTTTGATATGATGCAGTGAGTTGACATTGCCATGGTGATATCAATGTCCCATTGTGTATTCACAAACATAATATGGCCTTATAACATTTTTAAAAATTCATGTCCATTAGGACTTCAAGCTCCTTCTGTGAACTTGTATGCACATTGTGAAATAGCAATTGAAATTGGAAATGTGTTTAAGATATTACAAACTCATCTTGACATCTAAAACCTATTGTGAGCTCATCACAACTGTGTATCATGAAGCTATCATGGCCCCTAAGTACCTTTGAATACACACATGACATTTGTGACATTACAGTCCCTTTGTGTACCCATATCCTCATTGTGAACACATGACAATTGTATTCATATATGCCATTGTAACATCACAAACCTTTGTTACCCCATCACCAGAGTGACAAGATATATTCATTCTGACACCATTATCTCCTTGCAACATCACCAATTTACAATGACCTCATAGCATTATGACATTATATTGTCATTGTGATGTCATAGATACATTGTAAATGTCTATTCTATTTCATTCTATTTCAAATGATGTGGCCTCTGGGTTGATATCAGAAAACCATTGTGATCTCATAAATATATGGCATCACAATCACTTTGTGATATCACAGTTCCATGGTGGTATCACTAATACACTGACATCACAAACTTGCCCTGTCCTCATGTCTTGTGATATGCTGCAATTTTAATGTCTTAGGCCCTTTATGAGTTCGTAATCTATTTTCAACTTTATAATATTTCAGTTATGATATGTGATATCAGAAATCCACTGTGACATCATGATCATTGTGACATCATACTGACAGACATCATAAATACTGTGTCACACTGTGACATCACAATCCTCCTAGGATTTCATCACATTTGTGACAACACATGACTTTGGAGATAGCACAGTCCGTTTTGGAACTCATATTGTCTGTGATTTCATGACAAATGAGATCCTTTATGCTATTTGGATATCAACAACCAACTGTGACATCATAGACCTATTGTGACCCCTTACCTGTAGGTCATCATCAATTAATTGTGACATCAAAACCTTTTGTGATGCCACAATGTGACAAGATGATCATTACATCTGTCAGTGTGAAGTCACAATGGTCATGATGTCACAGTGGATTTCTGGTATCTAATATCATACATGAAATATGAGGTTGAAAACAAATTATGAGGGCAAAAAGGTCTGATATCACAATGTCAGCATGTCACAAATGTTATGAGGAGAGGAGAAGTTTGTGATGTCACATTGTGCTAGTGATAACACAATGGCACTGTGATGGCACAAAGTGGTTATGATGTCAAAATGGTTATTTAGGCACAAAAATGCATTTCTAATAACTCTCATGCCACATATGAAATACAATGAAATCACAGAATAGGCATTCAGAACGTGTCTATGATGTCAAAATGAGAATTGTTGTCATAATACGATTATGTCATTGAGTTTGGTTATGTCACAATGAGATGATGCGCTTATTATGAAAATGTGATGTCACGCTTTTGAGGATGTCACAAACACTTTTTGATGTTATAATGGCATGTCTGCTTTCAATTGTCATTAGTTAACAACAAGGATATGGGTACACAAAGGGACTGATGTTGAAAAGGGCATGTGATTTTTCAAAGGAGCTAAGAGGTCATAATAGATTTGAGATGTCACAATGGAATCATGATGTCCCAATGACAATGTTGTCACCATGGGTTTGTGATGTCGTGGTGGTATGATGTTAAAATGTGTTTGTGATGTCACAACGAGTTTGTAATATCACAATCAAATTTCCAATTTCAATTGCTACTAGTTCACAAGGAGTATACTGTAATAATCAGCAGGGCTCTGATAATCTACAGGCTTGGATAATTAGTGTGGCCCCATCTCCTGGCCAGCTGGAGAGGATAAAGTATGTCACCAAAGAAGTGGGGCATTCTGTGGGAGGGGCTGGGGCATTAATCATCACGTGCTGAGCTGTGAAGAAGTGATTTGGCTGTGGGCGTTTGGGATTTGAGAGTTGAAAACTGTTAGGCAGTTGGAGTGGAGAAGGGGTAAAGACTTTATATAGGCTGCTGGTTCACAGCAATAGAAGGAGAGAGAAAAAGGGAAAAGTCCTGTAAGGAAGGAAGTGGGGTGATAACAGAAGGAGAAAGACCTAGGAGGAGAAGAAGTTGAGGGAGGGCAGGAGGTAAAGGATGGCAACTGATGACCCAGTCAAAGCAGTTCATGCCTGTGGAGAGTGAAGGGGCCTGAAGAGAAGAAGGAACTGGTAGAAGGGAAAAAAGAAAGACCTCGAAGGAAGTATAGTTCTGTAGTGCAGAGACAAAAGGAAGGGTAAAAAAGGCTTGCCATTTGATGTTTGGAGTTTTGGATTTCCTAATTTTGGGGGTTGGTTTTTAGGAGAACATTTATGATATTAAATGTGTCTCTATGGATTCTCTTGAACTACAGAGGTGTTAATTTTTGGAGACCCCCTATCGAGATAATCCATTTGGATGGCATCAGGCCTTGGCCTCAGGGAAAAATCCCCATAGGTGAGAGTGTCAGCCCTCAAGGTTGAGAGTGTACCTCTAGTGTTTGTCTCCGGAGGAGAATCATGGACAAAAGTCATTTAGGGACCTCTAGGGGTGTGTCTGGGCAAGCTTGCCAGCCAGTTTTGGGGATCCCCTCTGGAGGTCATCTGTTGCTTCTTTGGGAAGCCATCTGGAGCCATCTTGAGAGGTCATGTAGGCCTTCCTTGGGAAGCCATCTGGAACCTCATCAAGAGTACATCTGCAACTTCCTTGAGAAGCCATCTGAGACCTACCCTGGAGGTCATCTGGAGCCTTCTACCGGGTCATCTTGGACTTTCTCCAGAGGTCATTTGTTGCTTCCTCAGGAGGTCATCTGAGACCTCTATAAAAGTAGTAATTGGGAAATAAAGGAAACCATGGACCTAAGTTTCCTTGGGCCTGGCTTAGTTCACTTGATATAATTTTTTCCAAATCTTTCCATTTCCTAACAAATGGGTCAAAGTCATTCTTTTTGATGGAGGCATAGAATTCCATTGTGTATATATACCACATTTTCTTGATCCATTCATCTACTGAAGGGCATCTGGGTTGGGGCTTCCTTAAGAGGCAATCTAGGACCAGCTCCTGAGGTCATCTGGAGCTTCTTTTGGTGGTCATCTCAGGTTACCTTGATAAGAAATCTATGACTGTCTTCGGACACCATCTGGGACTTCCTTGAGAAGCCATATAGGACCTTCTCTGGAGGTCATCTGTGGCTTTCACAAGAGGGTTATCTGGAACCTCCTCTGGAGTTCATATATGGCCTCCTTGAGTGACCATCTGAGAGCTACTCATGAGGTTATCTCAGCCTCATTGAGAGGACATCTGGGACCTGCTTTGGAGGTCATCTGACACTTCCTTGGGAAGCCATTTGGAACATCCATGAGAGGTCATCTAGGGCTTCCTAGCGAGTACATATGTGACATCCTCCAGAGGTCATCTGCGACCTCCTCAAGAGGCAATCTGGAATATCCTCTCTGTCATCTGGGACCTCCTATAGAGGTCAACATTGAGAGGTTTGGGGCATGTGGGTTAAGTGTCTGTGGCTATTGTAC
The DNA here is from genome assembly GCF_024711535.1 of Dipodomys merriami. Lineage (NCBI taxonomy): Eukaryota > Metazoa > Chordata > Mammalia > Rodentia > Heteromyidae > Dipodomys > Dipodomys merriami. The sequence goes on from NW_027204904.1 coordinate 195,715, forward strand.
TGTGTGTGCATGCTGATAGTTCTATCTGTGTCCTGTATGCACCTCTGTTTACTCCTTTGCTCAGGATGGGAGAAAAAGGTCTAAATTTGTCATATCCAAAAAATATTCTCTCCCAGGGTTACAGAACCCCTCAGAAGAAGATGCACTGATGTAATCTTTCTCCTATTCTTTGCCATCAGCACCTCTATTGTTACGTCCTCCCATGCCAAAATTGGTTACTTGTACCATCCTGAGGTGGTGCAGTGTGGTATGTTACCCTTATTACCCTTGAGACAGGAACATGGAGGAGATGGTGGGCAGGCCCCCTTTTTAATATATGGTCCCTTTACAAATAGTGACCTGTATTACTGGAAACAGCAAAATCCATCCTTTTCAGAAAAAAATAACCAGGATCATTACCCCATTACAGACAGTAATTTTCACACACAAGGACAACTGGGATGAGTGTCAGCAAATTTTACAGATGCTTTTCACCTGGTAGAAAAGGAAGTGAATCCTGCTCGGTAACTTGAATGTGGTCCCTGGACCAGACAGTAGCTCCACTATTGAACCAGACCATTTGGATCAAGTCTTTCCCCAGACTTATCCAAGCTGAGACTAACAGCAATTGAGGTAGGAATGTGCTTACCAATTATTGCCAGGTTTGGTTAGCAGGGATACCGCAGAGGCTAGAAAGCCAGAAATGTGTGTGAGATGGGAGAGTTCCCCAGTGAGTACCCTAATGCTTTTCTGAAACTTCTCCCAGACGCCTATAGGACTTATAGGCCTATAGATCTTGAAGCCCTGGAGAATCAAAGAGCCCTAAATATGGCCTTTGTTAGTCAGCCCCATATCTTAGAAGAAATCTTCAAAAGTTATAAAGTTTTGAGGGAAAGGTGTATTTTGAGTTGGAAGTGGTTGCCCAGTGGTTGTTTAATAACAGAGGCACCCTGGAAAAAAAGAGTAAGAAGGGGGTTTGAGTTTTGGTAGGAGCCCCAGAATAGGGATCAAGAAACCCTTGACAAAGATAGTAAAATTCATTTGCAAATGGCAATAGGGAATCTCTAGTACTAGATCAGTGTGCTTATTGCAAGCAAAATAGACATTGGATAAAGGAATGCCCAAGGGGGAGAAAGATTGAAAATAACAGGTTATGTAACCCCATTAACACCTGGAAAATGTGTTTGTATCTCTGGAGAAACATGCAAAGGAGCTTGAGGCTCTGAATTCCAACTGTGTTCAATTTAAAAACAGCCCTATAAACTAAAGAAGAAATGTGGCAAAGAAAAAATTCACACACTTCTATTTCAAAACACAGGTTATAAAATACTGAATCTCCTATATGTGCCAAACAAAACCCACTAAGAGCTTAAAAGCAAATAGAAGAGTACACTGGAGAAACCAGAGAATTATTGACGTGAAGAAAAGTTTTGAAGAAATAAATTATAAACTTGTGAGAGTCAAAAATGAGAAGAAAATCCTCAAAAGGAAACTAAAAAACAGTCAGAATCAAATGAAATTCAAGTACATTAGCCTGGGTGAGCATGAGGCAAGTTAGTGGACCACAGGTCAGAAGCCAACAGAAGCACAAGACGGCAATGCTACCATCCTTGCTAACCACAAGTGAGGCCAAGAAGAGATCCTAATCCTTCATTAAGAAATAGTGGACATAATAAAAGAGCTGGATCTGATATAAGAATGTATTAGGCTGAAGTACATGTTGATTATAAGCTTTGAAGAGTGTCACCAGATATTCAAAACAACAGAGAAAGAAGATAAGAGTAGTTATAGAGAAAGACGAGGAAGTGCTATGTCATAGAAGATGAGACCAAGAAAAGTGAACAGGAAATATCAGGCTCAAGAAAGAGATTGTTACTCTTCAGTAAGAGTTAAAGGACCACATGGTCTGATAAGAATGCCTGGGAAAGGAAAAGAGCATTAGGAACAAAAACAGAATAGCTAAACAAATAGTTGAAAGATCTGTCCCCAAAATACACTGAAGTGGAAAACTAGAAAGAGAAACTACTAGAGTAAAAGGCCAAAAAGACTGCTGAGATCTTCACCATAAATGTAATGTGGAAACATCATGTCCTAATGGAACAGATGGAGGTGGAAAAAATTACCTCTCAATAGCACCTTTTTTGAACTTAAGGGTGGAGCTGAAGATCAAGCAAAGGGGTTGTGAGAAGGAACAGCAGTTGGCCAGTCAAAGGAACTCTCCTGTGACCCTGCCAAAACCCTTGAAAGTTAAGGAGCACATTGAGAAGGTGAGTGGGATCATGAAAGCAAGTTTGAGAGAAAAGGAGGAGAATAAAATGGAAGAAGTCTCCAAGGTTCAGAGTACTATACAGGAGTTAAAGAAACTAGAGACCCTAAGATACAGAGAAAGATCTGAGCTGATTAGGTAGCTTGGGAGACCACTCTAAAAACAGCGGGGTCTCTAGAGCTACTAGTTGTTAAGATTAAAGGAAGAAGCAAAAACAGTGGTAATAAGTGTGCAAATTTTAGAGCTACTAGTTGCTAAGATTAAAGGAAGAAGCAAAAACAGTGGTAATAAGTGTGCAAATTTTGAAACTAAACTTGGGAAAAATGAATACAGCTTAAGCTTTCTGTCAGTTTACATGTAGATATTTGCACCAAGGTAAATTGCCCGAGGCCACTGCCTAAGACTGTTCTGAGAACCAGTGGGGCCTCAGCCTGACAATCCTTTGTAATGTGTGTAGGTAATTTCCAACAGGTAAAAGCTGAAAAGCTGGAACATATGGAAAGAATTCATATGTGAGGAACCTCAGATGGTGAATTGGGCAAGTGGACTTCACAGAGGTAAAGCCTGGAAAGTATGGGTATTGGTATCTGTTATAATAGTGGACATTTTTTCAGGCTGAGCTGAGGCATGTAATAATTCCTTGATTTGACTTAACCTTAGATGTAGGGTCTGAAGTTGGCACTGCATTCACAGCCCAAGTTCTCAATTATTAACTAATGCCCTAGGAATAAATTGGAAGTTACAATCCATATATAGAACTCAGAGTTCAAGGCACTAGAAAGAATGAATATAACCTTAAAGGAAACTTTAACTAAATTAAATACAGAGACTGGCCATGGCTATGTAAGTCTCCTTCACTTTGCTCTTCTTCGAGCAAGATGTAGCCCTCATGTTAAAGAATTTAATCCCTTTGATATACCTTAGTTTAGAACACCCCCTTTGTTCCCTAATCTTGTGAAGGCTATATTAACAGAAATGTCTAACTACAAATTGCTGGCTTTACAACATATTCTCTTATGTACCTATCCTTTGGTAACCAAGGCCCACTTGCCGCCTAAGAAAAATTCCACCTGAAAAGGAGGGGCCAAGATGGCAATGGAACAACAGGGAAACACCATAACTCTCTCCAACCAAATACAGTGTTTGGCTTTCAATGCTCTGTTTCACCAAGTGACACCCTCCCCCCCCCCAAAATGCAATTGCTCAGAGAGATATAGGAAGTGATAAAAGAAAAGGGAAAAACCTACACAGACAGTAAAGTGGGAAGACCCTTCCCCCACCCCTTGTTGGTGATGGGGCTCTGTGCTGAGCAGCTTAAGTTGTGGGTATTCATGCCAGGCTGCATAAGTATCCCGGCTCTGGACCCTCCAAAGACCACACACTGGCAAGCATCCCAAGGCTCCCAGAAGACTCCCAAGTTACGGGGCCAACACAGAGAATACAAACAGAAATCTCAAATGCAGAGCCGGCATGAAGCCTTCCCTCACTGGAACTGGCACGGCGCCTCTGCCTGGTTGGTGCAAGCAGTCCAATCCAGTCAGGAACAGCAGCAGCTGTCAGCAGTGGTGAATGACCCTAGACTCACACTTTGGTACCTCTCTCCTGCTGGTGTAAACAGCCTAGCCTAACCTGGAGCAGCATCAGCAGCAGCTGGCAGTGGCGGCAAACCACCAAGACTCTGGGCACAATGCCTCTTGGCACTAGTCCACAGGAACAGCCCAGACCAGCCCAGGGCGGCAGCGGTGGCAAGGGTGGGGACAGCTGCAGTGAACACCTCCAGACCTGTGGTGGTTTGTGCCTCTCCATACTGGCCCGCATAAGCGGCCCAGCCAAGCCAGAGGCAGAGCAGTGTCTAACACCTGACTCGTGGTGGAGTGCCTGGCTTGCATATGTGGCCCAGCTGATCCTGGGGCAGTGGCAGCAGCTCAGGCAGTGGCATCAGTTGTGGCAGCAGCAGCGGCATCGACAGTGGCAGTGAACAACTACAGACGTGCAGTGGGGTGCACCGTCTCTCCATACTGGCTTGCATAAGCAGATCAGCCCAGGCCATGCTGGAAAGGTGGTGAACAGCCACAGACTTGAGGCAGGATGTGGTGCTGAACTACCCCAGAAAATCCTCATGAACATTCCTGCCTGGGATGGCTTTAAAACTCCTGAGTAGCTAGAATTACAGGCATTCCCACCAGCAGGGTCTTATTCTTGCAAACTCCCTAACTTTTTCTCAAATAGATCATTTGTTAGTTCATACAAGGAATTTAAGCAAATACAAGAGGATCGACATAATACCCTGTATTCTATCTGACCATACTGGAATCAAACTGGTTCTCAGTAACAAGGCATAAAGTAGAAAAAACTTAAACATATAAAAATTAAACAACACTCTTGGAACAATACATGGGTTACACAAGAAATTAAAGAAGAAATTAAAAAGTTCCTACAATTCAATGAAAATGAAAATACATCACGAAGAAACCTATGGATGGGACCCAGCGAAAGCAGTCCAGAGGGGCAAATTTATTGCTCTCAGCACGCATATCAAGATCAATAGAAAGCCTACGGATTGGGAGAAGATATTCACTAGCCATACAACGGACAAGGGTCTCATATCTAAAATATACTTGGAATGCAAAAAATTAAATCTCCCAATAACAAATCCTCAAAGAAACAACTGCCCAATAAATAAGTGGGCTAAAGGCTTAAACAGAAACTTCTCTGAAAAGGAAAGATGGATGGCCAATAGACACATAAAGAAATGCTCAACCTCCCTAGCCATAAAAAAAATGCAAATCAAAACAACATTGAGATACCACCTTACCCCAGTTAGAATGGCTAAAACCAAGAACTATAATAATAACAGATTCTGGCGTGGATGTGGACAGAAGGAAACCTTACTTCATTGTTGGTGGGAGTGTAAACTTGTTCAACCAGTTTGGAAGGTAGTATGGAGGTTCCTCAAAAGACTCCACATATAGCTCCCTATGACCCAGCATCCCACTTTTGGGTGTTTACCCAAATGATCACAAACAAGACCACACTAAAGCTACCAGCATGACTATGATTATTGCAGCATTATTTACCATAGCTAAGATATGGAACCAACCCAGATGCCCCTCAGTAGATGAATGGATCAAGAAAATGTGGTATATATACACAATGGAATTTTATGCCTCCATCAGAAAGAATGACATTGCTCCATTTGTTAGGAAATGGAAATTCTTGGAAAAAAAATTATATTAAGTGAAGTAAGCCAGGCCCAAAGAAACATAGGTCCCATGGTTTCCCTTTTTTGTAATATCTAGTATATGTCTGAGTCAAGCAGAAAAAGTCAGATAAGGTGATGTTAGGGAAATGAACCCTAAGATATGTATTCAAATGTTTTTTTTTTCTTTCATTCGATTGTTTCTAACACATTTATAAGATTATGTCTTTGTAGTTTTGTATGTCCCTTCCCCACAGTATAACCCCTGCTTTCACTGTATTTGATGTCGGTATAATTTGTGGAGGGGAAGGGGAAAAACAAATAATGTAAGTAAGGATACAAGTGGACCCATTGCAACAATGAGATGTACAAGTCGTTATGTCGCAAACAAACTTTACAACTTTGGTGGGGGAGGAGGGAGAGCAGGGAGGATTGGGTCGGGGGGGCAGGAGGGGATGGTAAGGGATGTGAAGGGGAAACAAAGGAGGAGGCTACAATGCTTGATAAGAAATGTACTCATCATCTTGCCCATGTAATTGTAACCACTCTGTACAGTACTTTCACAATAAAAATAAATTAAAAAATTAAAAAAAGAAAACATAGACCAAGTAAACAATGTTATGATGCAACTAAAACTGCTAGAGGAACAAGAAAAATTGAACCTAAAGTTGCTAGACCGAAAAAGATAACTGAAATAAGAGCTGAAATTAATGAGATATAAAGAAAATTATTAATAAAATTAATAAAACAAAAAGCTGTTTAAAAAAATCTCAATAAAGCTCTCAGACCACTGGCAAGAGTAATGAACAAAAGAGAGGAGACCCAAATCAATAATATCAGAGATACCACAGGAAAAATTACAACAATCATCCAAGACATCCAATCATAAAGAAATAATTCCAGACTCTACACACAAAGGAAGGAAAACCTAGCAGAGATGGATGAATTTGTACCGAAATTCAAATTGCTATCTCCTCCCTTTCCATTTCAGACAGGCTTCTCCATCATGTATGGGGGGGGGCAGAAGCCCGGTAAACAAACTTCTTTTCCTGCCTGAATAGCTTGCGGTGTTCCCTTCATCCACTACCTAATAAAGTCTACCTATTTAATATACCTTACATATGATGCCGTGACTCAGATGGGGTTTTTGAGTTGGAAATGTTAGAATTTCCCAACCACCCCTCTTCTGCGAAACAAACTGCCTTGGACACCACGTGAGACTTTTCACCAATACCATTGCTGGCCTTCATATCCAGGTCCACACCACTTCTCTACTCTGGTGAGTGCAACTACTCTCTATAGCTCTCTGTTGTTCAATCTCTCTTCAGATGTGGTATCATGCCAGAGAGCTCCTATGGCCTTTAGCCCAAAGTCTGGTAACCTCTGATGCTGAGGATGCTTGGTTTGAGTGCTTGGCCATTTCTCTCTATAAGGATCTGGGGGAAATCGGAATGCTGCTTCTGCCTGGTCAGCTTTCCTTGACTCTTGAGAATGACTCTCCTACACATTCAATGGGGTGCTGCGAGTCATGCTCGAGCTGTGAAACCCCTCTGAAATGCCTCCTGGGCTCCCTGGATAGACAGAGCACCTAATATTTTTATGCTGTTCTCAGATTTAGACAATTTTTGCCTCTGCAATGGTACATGGCCAGAAGTCAGTTTACTTTCAGGCTCTCTCTGCTCTCTGCTATTCATGTTCAACTTTCTATATCTCTCCCTTTCTTTTCTAAAACTTTTTGGATTGTGCCCTGAAGAATGTGACATGGCCTGGGTGCCAGGGAGCCCATCTAAGTTCCCTCTCAAAGGCTGGCCAAAATAGGCTTGATTTTTTGTTCAGACTTTCTTTGCATTTTTTCAGAAATTAGCCATCTTGAGTTCACCATCTTGGCCACATGATGTTAAGGGTTTGGCCCCATCCAACCCTTACCTTAACACCAAGCTTACTACTCATCCATTCATCTATTCTATTGTGCCTGGCTAACAAGTTGCTCTTTTCACAGTCCCTGTTAACTTAAGTGCAACCATCTGATGTGCTTTGTTAGCAAAGATGTTTATACATTGTTGTCAAACATTTTAGGTTTTGAGTTTTGCCTTTTTTGTGTTGTGTTGTGTAGTTTAGTACTAAGTACGTGATTCTAAAATATTGGGCGTATCTGTGCTAAGATTCTCACATTTAATGAGTTTTGTCATTGCAGAATATTTGGTCAATTCTAGATAAGGACCAGGTAAGCTCTACTTATTCTATTTGATCTCCTCTTGCTTTAATTGGAAATAACAAAGGGCTTTTGTGGCAAAGATTGCAGTTCAAAGCCAGCCCGAGCTGAAAAATCCCTCAGACTCCATCTCCCAACTAACCTGCAAAGAGCCAGGCTGGAAGCATGGATTGAGCCTCTTATCTCTAACCAGCAAATACTGCAAGTGGTACTATAATTCAAAGTGGTAGAGTGCTAGCCTTGAGCAGAAGTGCTCCGGGACAGTGGTCAGGCCTTGAGTTCAAACCTCCTTGAATACCAACTGTGACAAACCATCTCAGCAATGAGCACGTAGACTCAGCCAGTCTGGGGAACAAGGGAACATGGAGAGGAGTAAGGAGATGCTATCACATTATCCACTTTGTGCCTGTCCTTTCAAAATTAACCAGAGCCTGAAGGTCAATAGAAGTAAGAAGACTGCCCACCTAATATCCATACCTGTCTACCTTTCAACTGGACAAGAATCTATATTCTTGCCTTTGTCACTTGACTAGGGACATTTCTACCAACATTTTCAGCCTCAAGTCCTTCCTCTTGCCATTTATTTGCTCTCTAGTATTTTTTTCAGTCTCTGAATGCCTCATGAGACTTCTCCAGACTTCATCCAAGAGACTTGCCTCCTCCAGATTGCATCTAAGGACTCAATGCCCAAGTGAGAGCTGTTGCCTGCTGCCTTCTTCCAGAGAGGACTACATCTCAGCCTTTTACCCCTACCGTCAATGGCCCTTGCAAACAGGAAGTAGCCAGAGAGAATCTTCACCCTTTTTCTTAATTATTAAAAGGCTGAAATGTAAAGTCTGAACAGGGGCACCTCCCTCCCTCTTGGCTAAGTTTTCCCCCCAGTATCTGTTACATAGGTAACTGGCAGACCTGGAAGCCATCACCTTCCCTTCCTGCTAGGTAACATGCTGAGCCACCTCGGGTCACTTGCCTCCCATCTGACCTTAGGAGGGTCACGGACCCTGAGGTCACATCCAAATCCAGTGTGGCCACACCGGGGGACTCAGCACCATTAAATAATAAGACCAAGAGATCTTTGTGCCCTGGAACTGTCTACTCCCTCGGGCCTGGTTGGTGGCATAGGGAGCTTGGGAGGACCTGGGGGTGGGGCCGCAGGCTGTGGCTCCCCAAGGGGACAGAGAGGATGGCCAGCACTTAGTAAGGGTACGAGCCCTGTTAGTATGGAGCATTTTGGTATGGGTCAGACTCAGGGTCTTCTCATCATGACGTCTGATGGGCAAGGCCAACCCCATTTTAAATCTTGCCCTCTGATCTTCAGATCTCAGCCTCCTGAGTTGATTGGATTATAGGCATGTGCCTCCGGCACTGAGCCTCTGATTCTTTTGGTATATTAGGGTTTGAACTCAAAGCCTTAAGCTTGCCAATCAGGTCTTCTACCATCGGAGCCAAGCCTTTCTCTCTTGGGCATTTCTGAGATAGAGACGCAATATAAGATCAGGTGGGGCTGGATCTCGGTCCTCCTGTGACAGGCGTGCACCACCACCTGGTCCTCTGTAGCTGGGATCCTAGACATGTAGCACCATGCTCAGTCATCAGTTTAGATGGATTTCCCAAACTCTTAGTCCAAAGCAGCCGATTCTTGACCACAGTTAAAACTCTGGTTGGACCTGGAACCATCTGACCTGAGCCTCCTCACAGGACATTTGTGAGGAAACAAGGGATCAATGCAGGGGGATTTCTGGGCCAGCACCACGCATAGAGGGAGCGGTCATCAGATAAATTTATTGGCAATTCTGTGAGCATATGACAGGAAGATACCTGGAAAGGGTTCAGATGGGGTCTGTTATTTATTGTGCCACAGGTATGGGATTATGAAACAAAACATGGCTCTCTTTCATCCTTACCCTATACCCATGAGGAAGGGATCCGTCACTGTTCAGTTTGCAGCTGGAGAAAATGAGGCATGGAGAAAGTGGGTGAACTAATCATGACCCCCAGCTGGCAGGAAACTCAGCCTGTCTTCTCAGCCATGCTCCCTAGGACAATGAGTGCTATTCAGTCCACTATCTTGTGGTGGAAAATCAACTTATTGTCAGTCGTGGGGCTTGAAATCTGGGCTTTGGCACTGTCCCCGAACTCCTCAGATCAAGGCTAACACTCTACCACTTGAGCCACAGCACCACTTCCGGTTTTCTGGTGGTTCTTTGGAGATAAGAGTATAATAGACATTCCTGCCTTGGCTGGCTATGAACCATGATCCTCATATCTCAGCCTCAGTTACCATTATAGGCCTGTGCCAATGGCACCCCGGCTTAAGTGTAATTCTCACTCTCTCTCCCTCTCTCTCTCTCTCTCTCTCTCTCTCTCTCTCTCTCTCTCTCTCTCTCTCTCTCTCTCGCTCGCTCGCTCGCTCGCTCGCTCGCTCTCTGTATGTCTCTCTCTCTCAGGAACTTGTTGAATGTGTGCTGGAGGAGGTGGCCCAGTATCCCCATGTGGCTAGGACCCAAGGTGGCCCTCTCATTCCGGAGGTAGGCTGTGAGTCTGGAGCTTTCTTGCTCAGCCTGTTGAACTCGCTCCCTTAGGTAAGCCCTTCTGTGCCCAGGCTAGACCATGATGGTTATTCATTGTCAGTCCGTCTGGTGAGTCCTTTCTCACTACCCTCTGCTAAGAAAGGAAAATGAATGAGGAGGTGTTGCATTTTCCAACCGCACAGCCTGACCACAGGCCTGTGATCCTCACCCCCACCTATCTGACCAGATCCTGATTATAAGAAAATGAATTTGCTCTTTCTACTTTGCTTTGTTGGGGTGTGTCGTTTCGGGGAGGCGAGATGGTGTGCAGAGGCAAGACCCCAGACCTAACACCTCCTGGGGGACATTTGTTCTTGTGACAGAGCCAAGTCATTGCTGTGGACAAGGTGGAAGCCGCCATCAGACTGACCCAGAACAATGCTCAAGGTAGGAAGGCTGTTGAAGTATCAAAACCACCCATGTCTGCTTCCCACTCACAGCAAGGGGGGTGCAATGCAGGTGGCCAGGCACTGTTTCTAGGAGATTGTAAATGGATGGTGGCAGTCAGGTGCCAGTAGCTCTAGCCCATCATCCTAGCTATTGGGGAGGTTGAGGTCTCATGGTTGTGACTCAGAGCCAGCCCAGGCAGGAGAGTCTGTGAGATTCTTATCTCCCATAAACCACTCCCCCCATCACAAATAGTGCCAGATGTGTTCTGTGGCTAAAGTGGTAGAGCCTCAACCTTGAGGAAAAGAAGTTCAGGGATGACACCGCTGCCCTGAATCCAAGCCCTGGGGCTCAAAAAAGTAAAATAAATGAATACTGGGCACCTGTTATCTTACTACCAAAAAGGATGGATTCATTCTTCTCTCTGGTACTTGTAGCCAAAAGTAAGGGGCTTACCTTGATGTTTCTCTAAACCTCTCCTTTTCTCTATTAATTCTCTTGGCTTCAGTTGCAGGATAGAATTCAGATCATCCCACTTGATGTGTCCATAGGTACCCTCCCCTACCCGCCTTCTTTGGGGTGGTGATCCTGGATGCACTCACCACTGGGAGAATGGAGCACTGGAGAGATGGGGGTATGTATCCCTGAAACTCATACTCTCACACACACACACTTCCGTAAGCCAGTTCAGACTAGCCTTTTCCAAAGACATTTTATCTCCTTGGATTAACTGATCTAGGAGAGGAACTTTATCCCCTGTAAGTGACTATTTTAGTTGGGCGTGCTAGTTTACACGAGATAAACAGAAGCTCAAAAGAAAGGCTCTAATGCCTGTCACTTCTGGTTCAGGCTCACTCCTGACATCCTGGCCACTCAGGAGGCAAAGTTCTGAGGATCAAAGATAGATCAAAGCCATCAATAAGCTGGAAAGCCAGTGAGACTTTATTCTCCATAGAACCATGAAAATATTAGAGGTGGAGCTGTGGCTCAAGTGGTAAGACACCAGCCTTGAGCATGAAAACCAAGAGATACAGCTCCCAGATCCTTAGTTCAAGCCCACACAAAGAAATGGCCCAATTTGTTGCTCCCAGACTGCCTGGACCTCGTGTGCCCTCTCATGGAGTGTGATATAGCACCGGTCCCTGGGTCCGTCTAGACAATTCCAGATGCCCACAATACAGGGGTACACACTTTAGATTCCAGGGCCAGGGAACTGGGGGATGAGAGACTGGTATGGTCAGTACCTCAATGTACTGGGGCATTAGCCTTGACCTGGCTATGCCCCCTTGTGTAAGTTTACTTCTTTGCCCGGTGCTGGCCACACACAAGCCACTTGTGCTGTGAAAGTGGCTGGAGCAGAAGTGAGATCTAGGATGACCAAAATCTGTATTTATGGCCTGATTGTGGTGGGGTTGTCTTTAAAAAAAATCTTAGAGCTGGAAGTCAGAGATTGGCACTGTCCCTGAGATTCCTTTGCTCAAATCTAACACTTTAACACTTGAACCATAGCTCATTTTTCATCTTTTTTAGTAGTTTAGTAGACAGAAGTGTCTCACATACTTTCCTGCCTGAGCTGGCTTCAAGTTGCCATCCTAAGATCACAGCATCTTGAGTAGCTAGGATTGCTGGTATGAGCCACTGGCATCTGTTAAAGATGTGTGTGTGTGTGTGTGTGTGTGTGTGTGTGTGTGTGTGTGTGTGTGTGTGTGTGTGTGTGTGTACCAGGGCTTGAACTCAGAAACTAGGTGGTATCCTTTAGCTTATTTGCACATGGTTGGTGCTGTACCACTTGAAATACAGTAGCTCTGTTTGCCATCTTTTTGGTGATTCATTGAAGATAAGAGTCTTCCCAGGCTAGCTTTGAATCTTGATTGATCCTCAGGTATCAACTTCGAGTAGCTAGGATTATAGGCATGAGCTACTGGCCTCCAGCTGCAAGGATGTCTTTTCATACTCTCTTCTGTTCTAACAGCTGTCTACTTGCCCTGGCCTAGATCTGTGACCTCCACATAAGCTCCCCCCAGACCCTGATTTTGTGGAGAACATAAAGCTCAAACCTGATTCCATTTCTTTATCCTCAGGGAAGGAGGTTATATTTCGTCTAAAGCCTGGGGTTGGAGGGGTAGCTATAGATGGGTGCTTGGCTGGGAGAGAGGTAGTCTGTGTTAGCCAAGAAGGAAAGTGTGACCAGATGCTAATAGTTCATGCTCTCATATTCCTAGCTCCTCAGGAAGCTGAAATCTGAGGATTGCCATTCAGAGGCAGCCCAGCTAGAAACGTCTGTGAGACTCTCTTCTGCAAATAACCACAAGAAGGCTGGAAGAAAAACTGTGGCTCAAGTGTTAGAGTACTGGACTGAATGAAAAAAGTGAGGGACAGAGACCAGGCCATGAGTTCAAGCCATATTACCAAGATGCGTAAGCGCACATGCACACACACACACACACACACACACACACACACACACACACACACACACACACACACACGAAGGTGCTAATGATGAGCTGAGCTGAACTAGAACTGGGGGCAGTCCTGAGGCATAGTCACAGTAAACTCTCAAGGCAGATAAAGTGGTTTCTCCCTAAGTCCTTCTTGGGCTGAGGGGTCTGGACCATGCCAGTATGTTCCATGGAACCTGCCCCTCCGTCCATGCACGGGGCCACAGGACCAAGGGAAGGACACTAGGGATGCTCCTTTGTAATCAGCCCAAGATCGCTGACCTTCATCTACCCCCGCCTCCTCCCCCGATAACTGGTGAGGAAAGCAGGGTTCTGAGCCCTGGGACTCCTAGGATAGCGCCTGCTACAAGCAGCTGGCTGTGGATTCATGAGCCTACAAGCCTTTCATGAGCTCAACTCATCACCTGCCCAAGGTGTGCCTGACAAATTCACACTTTTCTGATACCTGCATGAGCGGGTGGTACCTGGTGTGACATCTTGCATCTCCTGCCCCTCCTGGCTCAGAACCGTGGTCTGAGACATCGAATTACTGCTCAGATCCACCTTGCACCCATGACAGATGCCATTCTGATGATCTCCATGCCCCAAGGCTTGACCCTTCTCTGATACTGTGGCTGCTCTGCAGGCAGTGGCCTCCAAATAGCCTGCTTTCAAGACTTATAGGACGTCTAGACATTGGGAGACCCTCAGGGGCCCACTGAAAAATTCCCTGCCTAGAGCCACAGAGTGAGGTCCAAGCAGTCCAGGTGTTGGTCATGGGGCTTGAACTCTGGGCCTGGGTGCTGTCCCCCAGCACTTCAGGTTACCACGTGAGCTACAGAGCCAGGTTTTCTGAAGGTTACTTGGAGATCAGTGTCCCCTGGACTTTCCTGTCCAGGCTGGCTTTGAACCGCAATCCTCACATCTCAGCCTTCTGAGGAGCTAGGAGTGAGCCCGGTGCCCGGCTAATCTGACCTTTTACCCAGTGGACTAGGAGCTCCTGAAAGCTTTTCTTTACTTTTTTTTTGTGCCAGTATTTGATCCTGAACTCAGTGTCTGGACTCTGGTCTCTTAACTTCTTATCTCAAGGTTAGCACTCAACCACTTGAGCCACAGCTCCATTTCTGGCTTTTGGTAGTTCATCACTAACTTTCCTCCCCTAACCTGGCTTGACCCAGGATCTCTATCTCAGTCTCCAGAGGAGGTAGGATTACAGGCAGGAGCCCCTGGCTCCTGGGTTTCTTTTCTTCTTGTTGTTCTTTTTTGTATTCATAACAATCTGAAATCTTCAGGTGTCATTCCAATGGTTTGAATTCAAAATAAACTACCCAGTCCTGTAGTTCGAATGCCAGGACTGACACCCACAAATGGAAGGAGATCCTGACAAACTCATTCCTATTTATGTGAATGCTAGTGGAATGTTATAAAAGTAATAATTAAATTTGCAGTTAATCCATGATTTTATTTTAGAATGCCACAGAATAATTATTGGATTTATATCTTCCATTCTAGCACCATGGTATGATTCCCCTAATGGAAGGATACTGACTAATTTTTAATTAATGATTTTATAAGTATTCAAACTTGATACTTCATTAAATGAAGGCATAATTTAATAACTAATAATTGGTAATATATTTATATATTTTAACATCCTCACATTCCCTTTCTCTCCATATGCACACACACACATATATACATCTATCTATCTATCTATCTATCTATCTATCTATCTATCTATCTATCTATCTATCTATCATCTATCTATCTGTCTGTCTGTCTGTCTGTCTGTCCGTCCGTCCGTCCGTCCGTCCGTCTGACTGTCTGTCTATCTATCTACAAATCTACACATTTATCTGTTTATACACTTGTCACTCCTGGGGCTCAGTGGTAGAGTGCTCGCCTAGTATGAACAAGCCCTGGGTTAGATACCTCACTACCGTGTGTACAGAAAAATCCAGAAGTCTTGCTGTTGCTCAAGGGACCGAGCACTAGCTTTGAGCATAAAAGCTTAGGCACGGTGTCTAGACTCTTACTCAAGACCCAGGAATGGCACCAAATAAAGATATTATATTTTTACTGCAACTATATAATGATAGCACTGCAAATGCCTCATCATAGAGCAAGCCGGGAGTCTGTTGCTGACAGCTGCCATCTAACCTGACTTAGTCAGAGGTAAATGGCTCCACAGAACCAGATGCCACTGGCTCGTTAACCCCTGTCATCCAAGATACGTGGGGACTGAGACTGATCCAGCCCTGGCAGGAAGTCAGCAAAACTCTGAGCTGTGGCTCAAAGTGGTAGATTCTCTAGCCTTGAGCAAAAGATCGTAGGACAGTACCCCCAAACTTTCAATGCAATCCCTGTGGCTGACTCCACCTCCTCCAAAAAAACCCACCCCTCAAAATCATTAGATGCGAACTTTGTATGGTTTGTGATGTGATTCTGAAAGAATGGTTATACTGATGAACGCACTCTAATTCTAATGACAGTGTGTGGGATACAGCTATTTGATGATTCCTTTATGATGTGTTGTGTGCTGAGTCCTTTACAGGGTGCATTTTTTTCATCTAGTTCTTATAAGAGTTCCACAAGTAAGATGATTGTGCAGATGAGAAATTTGAGGCTCAGATATATCCTCATATCAAGGCCAAAATTATGTATTTCCTAACTCTAGTGAGTTGTCTCCTACAAACAATTGTTTGGGTTTATTTTTCTCGATAATGAACCTTGAACTCAGGGCCTAGCCACTGATCCCTCCCTGTTGGGCTCATGGCTAGCTCCCTACCACGTGGAGCCAAGAACCCCCTTGCAACAGAGTGTTACAGTTTAGGTATCTGTAGCTTAGGTCTGTCATCCTGCCTACTCAGGAAGCTGAGACCTGATGATCTGGGTTCCAAACTATCCCAGACACAAGAGGTCCTAGGAGACTACTATCTCCTATTCACCACTTAAAAACATGAAGTGGAACCTGGGCGCCAGTGACTTGCACCTGCACCTGTCATCCTAGCTACTCAGGAGCCTGAGAGCTGATGATCACAGCCCAAAGCCAGGCTGGGCATGAAATTCCTTGAAAGGCTTCTCTCCAGTGAACTACCAAAAACCTGCAGGGGTGCTGTAGCTCAAGAGATAGATCACTTGGCTTTAGCTGAAGAGCTCAAGGGCAGCACCCAGGCCTAGACATCAATTCCTCCAACTTCAAAGAGAAGAAAGAAATAAACCTGAAGTTGAGGGCTGGGAATGTATCTTAGGGGTAGAGTGTTTCGCATGTATGAATCCCTGGGGTTGATTCCTTAGTACCACATCACTAGAAAAAAGTCTGAAGTGGCTATGTGGCTTAAGTGGTAGAGTGCTTTCCTTGTACCGGAGAAACTCAGGTACAGTGTTCAGGTCTTGAGTTCAAGCTCCAGGACAAGTGTATGTACACACACACACACACACACACACACACACACACACACACAGATACCAGAAGTGAAGCTGTGAAAACAACTGTTAAAGCACTGAGCTCCTGTTCTGAGCTCATGGTCAGCACCCAGGCCCTGTGTTCATCCCTGAAACCTAGCCACCCAGAGCCTAACTAGGAGAGGTCAAAGGTTTCAAAACCTGATGAGCTTCACCAGCCCTAAATGACAGGAAGCATTGTGATATTAAACATGTGCTTAGATTTAGCAAGCTTCCAGAAACCTAGGAATACACCATTGCAAATAATGAAGCATTTTATTAGGTTCAGCTCCCTTGTTGTCTACCAGAAGGATGCTTGAATTAATTGTAGCAGGTTATTTCAGCACTGGAACATAGTCTAACAAAAAGACAGGATGAGTGCAGGGAACTTGGCATGCCATTGGAGGTGGCACAAATGAAGGCTTCCTGTCAAAACAGCACTGGGGAGAATAGATAGCTTGGGGTACAAAGAGGCCTTTTCCTCCTGGCCTTCAGAGCCAGGCCACACTCCTCCTCACTAATCGGCCTCGATGGAGTTGCTTGTTACACAACTGTACAAGAGTGAGGCCTTTTGTCTGCCTGTTCCAACAATGAGGCAGACTTCCTTCAGCAGTCCCTGGTGCCGAGAAAAACCTCAGGCTACAATGGGAACAGTGAGGGGAGCCTCGGAACATCTACTGTCTTGAAAGCACTGTCTCTGCTATGAAATCATTCTATTCAAAGCAAATTTCCTAGCTGGGTGCCTTTCATCTTAGGGACTCTGGACCTTCACCGATAAAAATACATCCATACATACATGGGGAGAAATGGAGCCACTGGTTTTTTGTTTGTTTCTTTTTAGGCAGGTCCGGGGGTTGTATTATGAGCCTAGGCACTGTGCCTGAGCATCTTTTGCTCAAGGGTAGAGCTTTGCCCTTGAGCCAGAGCTCCATTCATGGCGATTTTTTATTCCTTTGATAACTTCGAATAAGAGTGCTGTGAACTTCCTGTCCAGGCTGAATTCAAACTGGCATTCTCTACCTCACAGACTCCTGAAGAGCTAGAATTAAAGGCAGGAGTAAATAACACCTGGCTTTCTGTTCTTCTTGTTCTTTTTTTCATTGTGACAAACTGAAATCTTCACAGTGTCATTCTAATGGTTTGCATTTCGAAGTAAACTACCGAGGCCTGGAGTTTGATTGCCAGGACTGCCAGCTACAAATGGAGGGAGATCTTGAGAAAATCTTTCCTATTCATGTGAATGCTTAATGGAATGTTACAAAAGTAACAATTAAATTTGCAATTAGTTCATGATTCTCTTATAGAATGCCACACGAAAAATATTTGGTTATGTCTTTCATTAGAGCTCCTTTGTATGATTCTCCCAATTAAAGAATACTGACTACTTTGACATTAATGCTACTTCATTAACTGGAGGCATAAGTTAATAATAATTCATAAAATGTATAATTTAATATCCTCACATTTTCTCTCTCATATATATTGCAAACTACACATCTATCTATCTATCTATTTATCTATCTATCCATCTATCTATCTATCTATCTATCTATCTCTCACTCTCTCTCTCTGTCAGTCTATCTATCTATATCCACATCTTTATCTATATCTATCAGCCATTACTATGGCTTGTTCCACAGAACTGGCTGGCAGCTCAGTTTGCCAAAGGCTTTTGTAGTACAACTGACCCTTTCATGAATTGGGCATTGTGGGCTGTGAATTAAAATCTCAGCATTGCCAGAAGTTTATATGTTGAGTCAGAAGCCAATTTTGACACATGTTTTTCCTTCTCTGTGAAAGTCCTGGGTCTCAGTATGATCTATAATCCTTATGCAAATACATCCATGTGATAAAATGTAATAAATGAAATAAATATTGTATATTTAATAATACTAAATAAAATAAAAAATAAGGGTAATAAATGTCATATGGAATAAACCCATATACGTAAATAGATCTCATATACGAATATTTATTTTCAGTGCTGGGGCTTGAATTCGGGCCCTGGAAACTGGGCTGAAATTCTTGTCTTCAACGACGGTGAGCTTACTCTCCCCAACAGTGCCACAGAGTTACCCAGACCTTGAGTTCAATTCCCAGGCCTGCCAGAAAAATGTTTCAAATTCCAAGCCAGAGCCTTGATTTTTTTGGCCAGGACTGGGGCTTGAACTCAGCTTGTGACAACTCTGCCTCAGCTTCGATCATCCTAGGCTGGGGTGCAGCCTCTGGACCCACAGCCTTTCCTGAGATCCTAGGACCAGAGTTCAAATCTTGGGACTGGCAAAAAAGGAGAAGTGCTGGGAAAAAAGCTCAGTAATATAGTGATTGCCTTGCATGCATAAAGCCCTGGGTTCGATTCTTCAACACCACATAAGCAGAAAAAAGCCAGAAGTACCGCTATGGCTTAAGTGGTAGAGTGATAGCCTTGAGCTGAAGAATTGAGATACAACACCAGAGCCAGAGTTCTGGCCCCAAAACCGATAAAAAGAAAAAAAAAACAGAGGGGGGAAAAAAGGAGAAGTACAAAACTGGGAAGTTCCAGAAGGTAGTATTACATTGTTTTATCCTTTGCATTGCAACCATCCTGGGTCTAAATGACAGGGCCCAGATAGTGTACATGACCTTGCACTGCTGAAGTTTGGTGGGCTATCAGGGAAGCCATAGCCCAAACCAACAACCTAAGCCTGGGGTGCGAATCCCAGGACTGCCAACTATGAATGGAGGGAGATCCTAAGAAACACATTCCGATATACATCCATAAGAATGGAATGTTGTAAAGTAATAATTACATTAGTAGCTAGTGTATGATTATATTATAAAATTATACACAATAATTATAGTACATTGACTAATTTTCAATTAATACTTTGTTATGTATTTAACCATAATATTTAAATAAATAAATGAATAACTTATCGATAATCGGTAGTAATATAGTATATATAATTAGATAATATACCGGCATCTCTGTCTTGTTTTATACATATATATATATATATATATATATATGCTTACATATATATATGTATATGTAACAATCTACATATCTATTTCTACATTTGTCATTCCTGGGCTCAGTGGTAGAGGGTTTGCCTCAGTATATGAAGCCTTAGGTTCAATTCTACACTATCAAATGCACAGAAAAATCTGGAAGTCTCTTGGCTGCTTGTTTTAAAACAAATACACATTAAAACTTTTAAAATCATATGGCAATTTATTCTTAATGCAAGAACTACAATCACAATTCAGCAAAGAACAGACCACCCAAAATTATGCAAGAAACACTATTTTCCCCCAAATCCCAATATCTCCAAAGACTTGAATTGTTAGGGACGTTAACATACCACTTTCCCCACTAGATAGATAAATTCAGAAAAACTCAACAGAGAAAACGCAGATCTAAAAACCTGCATAGATCACCTAGATTTAACAAACATCTACGGAATATTCCACCCAGCAGCATCAGAATATATGTTTTTCTCAGCAGCACAAGGAATATTTTACAAAATAGACCATATTTTAGGCCACAAAGCAAACTTGTCCAAATTCAGAAACATTGAAGTTATACCTTGCATTCTCTCACACCACAAGGGAATAAAATTAGAGCTCAACACCAAAAGCCACCAAAGAAAATCCTGTAATACATGGAGGCTGAACAACACACTGCTGATTCACGAGTGGGTCATGGAAGAGATGAGAAAGGAAATGCAAATGTTCATGATATTCAACAAAAATGAATATTCAAATACCAGCTTCTCTGGGACACAGCAAAGGCAATACTCAGAGGCAAGTTTATAGCTCTGAGTTCCTACATCAACAAATTGGAGAGATCTGAAACCAACAATTTAATGAAACATCTGAGCATCCTTGAAAAAGAGGAGCAAGATAAACCCCAATCCAGTAGACAGAAAGAAATAATTAAAATTAAATCATAATTAAATGTATTAGAATCAAAAAATATAGAAAGAATCAACAAACCAAAGAGTTGATTCTTCAAAAAAATTAATAAAATTGACAGACCCTTAGCAAATGTTATCAAAAAAGAAGAGAACAAACCCAAATAAATAAACGCAGAGATAAGAATGGAAACATCACCACAGAAACAACCAAGATACAGAACATTATAAGGGAATACTTCTAAAAATTTTATGCTAATAAGTTTAAAAACTTGGCAGAAATGGAACTTTTCCTAGCAAATACTGACATGCCAAAAAAAAATGAGTTAAAGCATTTTAACAGGCCCATATCAAGGATTGACATAGAAACAACAATAAGAGACTTCCCATCTAAGAAAAGCCCAGGACCAGATGGTTTTACAGTGGAATTCTACAAGGCCTTCAAAACAGAGCCCACACCAATACTTCCCCAACTCTTAAATAAAATTGAAAGAGAAAGTTCACTACTGAACTCATTCTATGAAGCTATGATAACCCTCATCCCAAAACCAGGCAAGGACTCATTAAAGAAAGAGGACTATAGACCCATTACTTTGATGAACATTGATGCAAAACTTCTCAACAAAATTTTGGCCAATCGTCTTAAACAACGCATCCAGAAAATCATACACCACGATCAAACAGGATTCCTTTCAGGGATACAAAGCTGGGTCAATATTCGCAAATCAATTAATATAATTTATCACATAAGCAGGAGCAAGGATAAGAACCACATGGTTATCTCAATATATGCAAAAAAAAAAAAAGCATTTGACAAGATCCAACACCCCTTTCTGATGAAGGTTCTGGAAAAATTTGGAATCCATGGAACATTCCTCAATACAATAAAGGCTGTATATGGCAAAAGTACAGACAGCATTATACTTAATGGTGAAAAACTAAAGTCATTTCCTCTTAACTCAGGAACAAGACAAGGATGTCCACTATCACCACTTCTCTTCAATCTAGTATTAGAATTCTTATCTACAGCAATAAGACAAGATGAAAACATAAAGGTGATCCAAATAGGGAGAAAAGAAATAAAATTCTCCCTCTTTGCAGATGACATGATCTTGTATTTAAACAATCCCATAGACTCCACTCCCAAATTACTCAAGTTGATTAAAAACTTTGGCAAAGTAGCAGGGTATAAAATTAACCTCCAAAAATCAATGGTTTTTCTGTATGGCAACAATGAGTAAAGTGTTGATGAAATTAGGAAAGCGACTCCATTTGTAATAGCACAACAAAAAATAAAATACCTAGGAATTAACTTAACCAAAGAAGTGAAGGACCTCAATGATGAAAACTTTAAAAACTTGAAAAAGGAAATCAAAACAGAATTTAGAAGTGGCAAAAGCTCCCATGCTCCTGGATTGGAAAGATCAACATGGTGAAAATGGCAATACTTGCCAAGGCTATCTACAAATTCAATGCGACACCTATAAAAGTTTCCACCACATTCTTCAAAGAAATAGAAGAGGCAATCCAAAAAGTCATATTGAACAATAAAAGAACCCGAATAACTAAAACTATCCTCAACAGAAAGAATTGTGCTGGAGGAATATCAACACCAAATTTCAAACTCGACTATAAAGCCATAGTAATCAAAGCCATAGTAATCAAAACAGCTTGCTACTGGCACAATTACCGACCTTATAAGCAATGAAATAGAATTGAAAACCCAGAAATGAACCTACAGACCTATAGCCATCTAATCTTCAATAAAGGAGATAAAAAATAGAATGGAAGAAAGACAGCCTCTTCAGTAAATGGTGCTGGCTTGGTTAATTACTTGTAGAAAGCTAAACTAGATGCTTATATATCATCCTGCATGAGAATCAAGTCCAAATGGATCAAAGACATCAGAGTCAAAGCAGACACTCTGAAAACATTACAGGATGGAATAGGAGAAACCATTTGTCTCCTTGGCACAGGCTGAAATTTTCTTAATAGAGACTCAGAAACATAACAAATTAAAGAAAAGTTGGACAAATTGCATGAAATTGTAGAGCTTCTGCATGGCAAAGGACATAGCTTGCAAGATCAATAGACAGCCCACGGATTGGGGGAAGATCTTCACTAGCCATACAACGCACAAGGGTCTCATATTTAAAATAGACCTGGAACTCAAAAAATTAAATCCCCCAACAACAAATCTTCAAAGAAACAACTGCCCAATAAGTAAGTGGGCTAAATACTTAAAGAGAAACTTCTCTGAAGAGGAATGAAAGAGGGCCAATACATACTTTAAGAAATGCTCAACCTCCCTAGCCATAAAAGAAATGCAAATCAAAACAACATTGAGATACCACGTCGTCCCAGGTATAATGGCTATAATCAAGAACTCTAATAACAACAGATGCTGGAGGAGATGTGGACAGAAGGTAACCCTACTGCATTGTTGCTGGGAGTGTAAAGTTGTTCAACCTCTTTGCAAAGGAGTATGGAAGTTCCTCAAAAGACTCCACATAGAGCTCATCTATGACCCAGCAATTCAACTTTTGGGCATTTACACAAATGCTTACAAACAAGACCACACTAAAGGTACCAGCACGATATGTTTATTGCAGCATTATTTACCATAGCTAAGATATGGAACCAACCATGATGACCCTCAGTAGATGAATGGATCAAGAAAATGTGATATATCTATATCTATATCTATATCTATATCTATCTATCTATCTATCTATCTATCTATCTATCTACACACACACGCACACACACACACACACACACACACACACACACTCACACACACAATGGAATTGTATGCATCCATCATAAAGAATGACATTGCCCCATTTGTTAGGAAATGGAAAGACTTGGAAAAAATTATATTCAGTGAAGTAAGCCAGGCCCAAAGAAATATAGGTCCCATGGTTTTCCTTATTTCCAGTAAATAGTATATGTCTGAATCAAGCAGAAAACCTCAGATAAATTTATGTTAGGGAAATGAACCCTAAATATGTACTCAAATGCTGTTTTCTTTCATGCGATTGTTTCTAACACATTTATAATATGATATATTTGTTGCTTTGTATGTCCCTCCCCCATTGTATAACCCCTGGTTTCACTGTATTTGATTTTAGTATAATTTGTGGAGGGTAAGGGAAAAAACGAATCGTTTATATAGGGATACAGGTGGAAATATTGCAACAATGAGATGTACAAGTCGTTATGTCCAAAATGAACTTTAAAACTTTGGTGGGCGGTGATTGGAGGCTTGGATGGGGGGATAGGGGAAGGATGGGATGGGAAGCGGAAACAAAGGAGGAGGCTACAATGCTTGATAAGACATGTACTCATTATCTTGCCATGTAATTGTAACCCCTTTCTACAGTATTTTCACAATAAAAACAAATAATAATCTAGAAAAAAAAGAATTACAATCACCATTACTATGCCAAGAAGATTGGCTTAACACTTTTATAACTTTTAAAAACATCCTAATTGTAGAACATCATTGAAAGCAAGTTACATTATACAAATAAACTTTTTAACCCTCTTTTGAAGGTCTTTTTAATTTTAATTTTAACACATACAAAGGGAAGTTTTAGCAATACTAATCAGATCATCACATCACTCATTTTAACCATGATGTTTTCAGGGTCTATCTGCAGGGAAAAGGGACAGAACAAAGATAGGCAACTCAGCCCCTCCTATGGAATGGGCACGCACCCAATCTGACTCTTTAAGGTTAGATGAACTGCGTTTGTGCTAGCTTGCCCTCTTTTACCATGTGTGGACTCTTCCCAGGGCCAGTCCCACCATCTATGAAGCCCCCACCAGGGCCGGTTCCACCACACATGACCAGCTTAACTACATTTCCGCCTGTTCAGCCTCACCCCTAAATATAGATCTTAGGTAGTCTTCTAAATTTTCCCTTTTTTGGGGGAGGGAGGTTTGAATAAAATACAGTTTTAGACAGACAGAATAGCTCATGTTTTGTAACAGTGCTAAATTGACCTTTACATTTAAATTTTTAATATTTATCTTGAAATTTTAGCCAAGGGAACTAAATCCCAAACTGCCAAAGCATTTTAAAATATTAAAATTTAAAATAACAGATTTTATAATTTTTACGTTAAGGAATCCTTAAAAAGCCATTTAAAAAAATGTGAAAAATTTTTTAAATTTTTAGTAATGTCTAAACCTCTTAACCTTTTACATTTTAAACTTAAACTCACCCAATTTTTACAGCATGTTGACAATTTTTATTTTGAACATGTTTACAAACACATAGAAAACACACAGATCTTAAATCATGCAAAAATCAAAATCAGTTTTACATAGATTTTTTAAAAGTTTTTTAACAAAAATTTAAGACAGTATTTTTTTAAACTAAGTACCTTTGTTAAGCTTCATTTTCCCAGGGCTTGCTTGTTTAGCAAGGCAATTCATCAACGGATCTTTTGAATCCACCTGTTGGAGAAGGGCTGGTTCAAGGGGTCACCTGAAACTAAACTGGCCTGAATTTTATCCAATTTTAGACAAGAGCACTTTACAAATTGTTACATTGTCAGGACTTGCTGAAAAATCCAAACCAGGTGCATAGCCTTCCACACCCTCCGCTCAGGCAGCCTCCACAAGGAGAAAAAGCAGCCCAAGGCCTGAAAGGAACCAGACTAGTCCAGCAACTTTTCACTCCTCACAGTGAGGCAAGCATAGCAGGTCTGTGGCTGAGCCCAGCCAGAGGCTGGAACTTTTATTTCCCCAGAGATGTTCAAATAAATAACAAAAATATAAATAAACACAAAAACCAAGAATCCACACTTAAAACAGGTACCAATTCTAAAACAGAACTAGACAACAGCCAAATGCTGAGTTGGGGACTAATGGGCCCTCAGTTCATTCCTACCAGAACTGCACCATTCTCACTCAGCAAGCTGAATTCAGAATCTGCTGAGTGAGCTGGCCACCCTCACCTAGAATTTCTGCACCTCAAAAATAGAACAGAAACGACACAAAGTAAACAAGACAGACAAGTGGCCACAAAGACAAAATCAGATCTCCGTGAATTGGGCAACATCTCACCATCAGACGATTTCTTTTTTTTTTTTAGATTCCTGCAAATGTTGACCCAGGGGCCTTCCAAGGTCATCTTGGGGCAAGGGAAAAAAGACCCTGGAAGCCATCCCCTCTGACTGTCTCCCCCCCCCCATACTTAGACCCTCTGGGCCAAGGCCCGAGGCTAAGATCTTGCTGGTGGCACTTGGTGGTCAGTGGCAGATTCATCTGGCTGCGAGTTTTCCCTGCAGGCCCCTTTCAAAGTTATTGCTAGATCCTGCAGGTTCTCCCTTTCCCCACTGCCTCCTCTTCTAGAGAATAAGTCAACCTTTGATGTCATCCTAAAATTCCAAAAGTATTAAAATGGGAGAGCGGCTGAGGTGAAAGGAGCCTCTGGCCACCCCATTCGGGAGGCTCCAGGATGCCCGCTGATCCGAAAATGAAAGTAAAATGAACAAGGAAAGGAAAGAAAGAGAGGCGCTGAATTAAAATGGCAACTACAAATGAGACAAAGAGAGCATGCGTGTTGATCTCAAGCTCCAATCCACCCCTAAGCCACGGTGGTGGAGGCCAGACGAGTTCCTGTCCCAAAGGATGGCGGAGGCCGGTAAGTCCCTACCCGGGAGGTGGATAATCTCCCTTCACCCAGAGTGGCAGAGGCCGGACAAGTCATGGTCCAAAAGACGACAGAGTCAAGCAAGACCCCACTGGGGAGGGCTTCCCCAAGGGCCCAGGGAATGTCTTCAACTTGCCTGCTGGCTACCTTGTAGCACGTCCACCAACGTTTCTTGCCAGCTCCAAAACCCTACTTGCAAATCAAACACAAAACACTCAATATAAAGCAGCTGCACCCCCTCTTATCGGCTAGCTGGACGACTCGCTGATCAAGTATCTGTGTGGCTTATGGGGGGGTCTATCCCGGACAAGCTCCCACATAAAGTGCCCAGTTTTCGGATGCCCCCTCTCAGACCACCAGAAACCATGAGTCGTTTATTGCAAGCTGGAGCTTGGTCCTCTGTGCACTTGGTAACTGGTGATGCTAAGAGGCCCCAAGCATAAAATTGACACAGCTTTTATAGTATCAAACAAACAAGTTTAGGGGGTTTCCACACAAGCAAGTTCACAAGTTCAGGGGGTTTATTTCCACCTTGATCACACTTCCCTTTTTCAGCTGGAACACCTGGGCAACTGTTCTGTTCTTTAAGGGTGGGCAGGGTTGGTGGCAACCTGCGGTTTTTCTGAGAACTATTTTTCTCTTTGGCAGCACAGCTCTCTTTGGGGGTTACTTTGAGGGCAGCAGAGCTCAGGGGGCTTGATCTTAAAACGGAATTACTTTAGCTCTTCAGTTAGGTCCTGAGTTCAAACACCAGGAATGGTGTATGCACACACACACACACAGACACACACACACCACATGGAGGCACCTTTGCCAATAATATATCATTCCATTATGTTCAGCTCCCTAATTGTCTGCCAGAAGGACACTTGAATTAATTGTAGCAGTTTGTTTCAACACTGAAACATAGTCTTACAAAGACAGGATGAGTGCAGGGAACTTGGCCTGCCACAGAAGGTGGCACAAATGAAGGTTTCCTATCAAAAAAGACCACTGGGGAGAGAGATAGCTTGGGGGTACAAACAGGCCTTTTTCTCCTGACCATCAGAACCTGTGCACATTCATCCTCATTAATTGGCCCGGATGAATTGTTTGTTATGCAGCTTTACAGGAGTGAAGCTTTTTGTCCGCCTGTTCCAACAATGAAGCCAACTTCCTCTGGTAGCCTGGGGTATGGAGACCCCTCAGGCTACACTGGGAACACCGTGGGAGCCCCGAAACATGGATTGTCTTGAAAGCACTCTCTGTGCTATGAAATCATTCTATTCAAAGCAAATTTCCTAGCTGGGTGCCTTTCTTCATGGCAACTCTGGATCTTCACTGATACAAATACATGCATACATACACAGACACATGGAGTTACAGGCTCTTTTTTTGTGGCAGGTCCTGGGCTTGAACTGTGAGCCTAGTCATTTTCCCTGAGCTCCTTTTGCTCAAGGAAACATGTTATTGTGTCTTAAATCATGATTACCCTAGGCTGGGGTGCAGCTTTTTCACCTACAGATGATCCAGGGATCCTAGGATCAGAGTTCAACTCCCAGCACTGGCAAAAATACATTAAACCTACAAAAAATGGAGGAGGAAAAACCAGAAAATGTTACACAACAGTTTTTACTTTTGTTTCCTTAGCACTGTGACCCTCCTGAGTCTCAATGACTTGGCTTGAAAATTGTATGTGACCTTGCATGGATGACAGCTGGGGGGCTGTCAGTGAAGCCTGAGCCAAACCCAGACACCTAGGCACTGAGATCGATCCTAGGACTGCCTCCTACACACAGCTGAAGATCCTAGGAAACTCGTTCCTATCTATAGGAACATTAATAGAATATTTGACATGTATTAATTGAATTACTAACTAGCTAGTCATTCCAGTATAAGATTGTATGCAATAAATATATGTCATTGATTAATTAATACTTTGTTAATTCTTCTACCATGATAATTGGAAGCATAATTTTATACCAAATAATTGGTAGTAATAGAATATATAAAAATAAGGTACAGACAACACTCTTTATATTGGGTTATACACTAGATTCTACATAAATGCCTGTCTCTCTCTGTATATATTTATAGATGCATACACATATGTAAATGCACACACACATGCACACACACACACACACACACACACACACACACACACACACACACACACACACACAAACACTGCAATCTAAACATCTACCTGTTTATATATTGGCCATTCCTAGGGCTTGATCTCAGGTCCTCAAATTGCCCGGCCAACTTCACTTGCATCAGACTGGTGTGCTAACATTTAACCATTCATGAAGTGGGCCTGCTAGGCCCTGAGTTCAAGTCAGAGAATTGCCAGAAACTTAATCCTGTTCGAAAAGCCAATTGTTCCACTTGTTTTCTGTATCAGTGAAAGTCCTGGGTCTCAGGAATGATGTAGAATACATAGGCAAAGCTATGTCTTATGTAATAGGATGCAAAATGTTATATGTGTAATCATGCTCACTCTCAAATACATAAGAAATAAAACACAAAATAAAATGAATACACTAACTACAATATGCAATAAGCATGTGTATGTAAATATGAATCATGTATTTCAAATATATACGAATATTATTTTTTCAAGTGCTAGGATTTGAATTCAGGCCCTGGAAACAGGCCTGGCTTTCTTGTCTTCCAGCCCGGTGATCTTCCCATCCCCCACAGTGCTAGAGATTTACCCACATCCTGAGTTCAAATCCCAGGCCTGGCAAAAACAATGGCCTGAATTCCAAGCCAAGGAGCCTCACAATATTTTAAATATTTTAATGTATATATGTATGTATTTTTATTTTGTCAAGCACAGGGCTTGATCTCAGGTAGTGGCAATTCTGCCTCAGCATTGATCACTCTAGGCTGGGGTGCAACCACTGGACTCAGCCAAACCTGGGTTCCTGGGCCTCAAATGCTGACAGGAAAACAATAATAAATAATGCGACACAGAAAAATAAAAACTGGCAACTTACCAGTTTTACATTTGTTTTCTTTGCAAAGTGATCATCCTGGGTCTGAATGACACGGCTGCAAAATGTTGATAACCTGGCATTGCTGAAGGCTGGTGGGCCACCAGGGAAGCCTTAGGCCAACACGGCAAAATAGACCATGTGTTTGAAGCACAGTCCTGACCCCTACCAATGAAGGGAGAACCTAAGAATCTCGTTCCTATTCATAGGATTACCGATGGAAGATTATGAATGGCAAAGTTGAATTAGTTGTTTCTGAATACTACTATACAATTAGATGGAGTGATTTTAGGAGACCAATGGATTTTAATGAATATTTTTGACACATTCAAAGAATAGTATTAATTACATGGATGCAATAGTTTTGGGACACTGGTTGCTTTATTAATAATTCATTAAGGATGAAAACAAGAATACTAATTACATGGAGGCATAATAAATACCCAAGAATTGGCAGAAATGCAGTCTATATACATAAATAATGTATAGACATCACTGGCACTCTATAAAGATCTATATTTATTTGTGTATTACCATCTGCATGTCAATCTGTTCTTATCTTGTCAGCCCCTGGGGCTCAATCTCAGGTGCTAGAAATGCTTGTTAGCTCAATATGCCCCAGGCTAGCGTCCTGACACTCACCCATTCATGAATTGGGACTTACAGGCTGTGAGTTCTAATGCCAGCACTCACAAAAATTGAATCATGGAGTAAGAATCCCATGGTGACATATGTTTTCCAATTCTTTGAAAGTCCTGGGTGTAAGGTATGAAGTTTCATACATAGGCAAATCTATATCTTATGTAATATATGGAGTAAATATTTCATGTGTAATAAAAATCAATAAAATAAATAGTAAATAAATTAATAAAACAAAAAATAAAATGAATAACTACACTAAGTGCAATATGTGGTCAACATATGGGGCTCGATCTCAGGGCCTGGGAACTGCCTGGCAGATGAATTGGCTAGAGGCTTCTGTGCTGACAGTCACCCATTCATGAATTGAGCCTTCTAGGCCCTGAATTTAGATCCCAGTAATGCCAAAAATGTAATCGAGGAGGAAGAAGCCGAGCGTGACACATATTTTCTTTTTCTTTGAAAAGTGCTCAGTGACAGGATGTATAATTCAGATGCAAATATATATGCTATGTAATAGGATGTCATAAATGTAAAAAATGTCATTGGTGGAAGAATTGTCACTACAATAAATGAAAAACAGATTGAATTAGTAGTGAATCATTCTAGGATAAAATTAGACACACTAATTATAGGATATGGATTAAGTTTAATATTTTATTAAGCATTAATAGAATGAAAATTGCATGGAAACATAAATACCTAATAATTGGTAGTAACACATGATGCATAATTTAATTATATAGACATCTGTCACATTCTATAAAATATGTAATTTATGTACAGATGTATGTACTTATAATTTTAATTAATGCTTTATTAATTGTTAACTGAGACACATGATTAAATGGAGACATAATTTAATACCTAAAAATTGGTAGTAATATTATCTATAAATTAATAATGTACAGACATCTTTTGTGTATATAAAATTATATACAGCAACCTCTATCTATTTTAACTCTTTCACTCCTGTGGCTCGTTGGTTGAGTGCTTGACTAGTAAGCACGAATCCCTGGGTTCGAGCCCTCAGTGCCACATAAAAAGAAAACCTAGAAGTTCTGCTGTCTTTCAATCAACTGAGTGCTAGCCTTGAACACAAACGCTTAGGGACAGTGTCAATGCCCTTACTCAAGTCCCAGGACTGCCAAAAAATTTTTTAAAAAAGGTAGAATATACTCACTGCAACTATAGAAGGACAGGACATCAAATACCTCATCACAGAGAAAGCTAGGAGTCTGGTGCTGACAGCTGTCACCTAACCTGACTTAGCCAGATGTAAACTGCTGTAACCCAGCTCCATGGGTTACCCCCATCATCCTGGATTACTCTGCCTTACCCGCGACATCTTGGCTGCTTGGGGGCTTTAAATCCTGGCAGGAAGTCTGCTAGAATCTTTGAAATATGGCTTGAAATGGTAGAACACTAGCCTTGAAAAAATGTTATTAGAACCGTATCCCCATGTTTTGAACTCAAGCACCATAACTTACCTCCCCCAAAATAAAAACACCCCACTAAACTATTAGATATGAAATGTTCCTTGAAGAATGTGAAACCACCTTAATTCTAATTATAGCTTGTGGAACAGAGCTTTGTGCTGAGTCCTTCATCGAGTGATCTGTGCTGAGTCCTGCACGTGCAATGGTGCTATGTGCTGAGTCCTTCACAAGGTGGAGTGTGCTGAGTCCTTCATTGGGTGCTGGGTGCTGAGACTTTCACAAGATGCTGTGTGCTGAGTCATGCAAAGAATGCCATGTGCTGTGTCTTTCACAGGGTGCATTCTTTCAACTTGTCCTTGTAAGAGCTCCACAACTGAGATGATTATGCAGACAAGAATATTGAGGCTCAGATAGGTCCCCATGGCAGGGACCTATTACTGAAGACTAGTGAGTTGTCTCCTGCGGAAAATTGTTTTGTTTTGTATTTTCTCAGTCATGAACCTTGAACTAGGGGCCTAGGCACTGACCCTTACCTCTTGGGCTCATGGCTAGCACTCCACCATGTGGAGCCAAGGAGCCCCTTGCACCAGAAGCCATGGCCTAGGGGTCTATAGCGGTCTGTCATCCTGCCTTCTCAGGATGCTGAGATCTGGGGATCTGGGTTCCAAACTATCCCAGGCAAAAAGGTCCCATGAGACTATCTCCAATTCACCACTAAGAAAACTGAAGTAGAAGCTGACTGATTGACGCTCATGTTTGTCATCCTAGCTACTCAGGAGGATGAGATCTGAGGTTCATGGTTCAAAGCTAGCCTGGGCAGGAAAGTCCTGGAGACACTTTGCTCCAATGGACCACCAGAAAAGCTGAAATGGCGCTTTGGCTCAAGTAGTAGAGCACAAGACATGAGCTGAATAGCTCAAGGACAGCACCCATGCCTAGACATCAACTACTACAACAATAAAAAACGACAGAAAGAAAATAACAAACCTGAAATAGAGGGCTGGGAATGTGCCTTAGGAGTAGAGTGCTTTGTATATATGAAACCCTGGGTTTGATTTCTCAGGACCACATCAATAAAAAAAATCCTGAAGTGGTTCTGTGGCTCAAGTAAGAGAGGACTATCCTTGTACAAGAAAATCTAGGTACAGTGCTCAGGTCCTGAGTTCAACTTCCAAGAATGGTGAATGGGCCCACACGCATGCCCGCACACGTACACACACACACACACACACACACACACACACACACACACACACACACACACACACACACACACACACACACACACACACACACAGATTATGAGTGATGCTGTTACACAAAATGGTAAGGTACCAGGCTTCTTCACTGAGATCATGGTCAACACCTTAGCCCCGTGTCCCCAAAAGCTAGCCACCCAGGGCCAAACTAGGAGAGGTCAAAAGTTTCAAAACCTGATGTGATTCACCAGCCCTAGAAGACAGGAAGCTTTTTGATATCAGATATGTGCTTGGATTTCCCAAGCTTGCAAAAACCTAGGAGAAGCATCATAGGCCCAACATCGCCCTCAATGAAACATTTCATGAGCTTCAGTGCCCTAGTTGTCTGCCAGAAGGACTTTTGAATTATATTGAGAACTGTATCTGAACACTGGTATATAGTCTCACAAAGGCAAGATAAGTGCACAGGATTTGGCCTGCCATGGGTGGTGGCACAAATGAAAGCTTCCTGTCAAAACAGAGCACTGGGGAGAGAGATAGTTGCGAGTACACAGTGACCTTTCTCTCCTGACCTTCAGAGCCCGCCTGCACTCCTTCT
Source organism: Dipodomys merriami (assembly GCF_024711535.1). Taxonomy (NCBI): domain Eukaryota; kingdom Metazoa; phylum Chordata; class Mammalia; order Rodentia; family Heteromyidae; genus Dipodomys; species Dipodomys merriami. The sequence goes on from NW_027204904.1 coordinate 228,633, forward strand.
CACTATCTGACCTGGATGCAGTTGTTTATTACACAGCAGTACAGGAATGAGGCCTTTTTTCTGCCTGTCCAGGAAATAAGAGATATTTCGTCCACAAGGCCTGGGATGCAGAGAAACCCACAGGTTATAATGGGACCAGAGAAGGGAGCCCTGGAACATGCAGTGTCATGAAAGCAATCTCTGTTATGAAATAATTTTAATGAATACAAATTGGTGCCGTTCATCATAGCTACTTTGGAGCTTCACCTATAGGAATACGTCCATACATACACAAAGATATGGTGGTACAGGCTCTTTGACGGGGCAGTTCCTGGGGTTGAACTATGAGTCTAGGCATTGTCCCTGAGCTCCTTTTGCTCAAGGATAGTGCATTAACCTTGAATCACAGCCCCACTTTGGTTTTTTCTGTGATCTCTTAGAAATAACAGTGTCATGGACTTTCCTATGCAGGCTGGATGCAAACTAAGATTCTCTACATCTCAGCCTCCTAAGGAGCTGGGATTACAGTCAGCAGCCACTGGTACCTTCTTTCTCTTCATTTTTTAATCTGGACAATATGACTTCTTTTTTTTTTTTGGGTCCGGTTGTGAGGTCTGAACTCTGGGCCTGGGCGCTGTCCCTCAGCTCTTCAGCTCAAGCCTAGCGCTCTACCACTTGAACCATAGCACCACTTCCGGCTTTTTTCATTTTGTTTATGTGGTGCTGAGGAATCGAACCCAGGGCCTCAGGCATGCAAGGCAAGCTCTCTACCACTGAGCCACCTTCCCAGCCCACAATCTGACTTCTTAACAGGGTCATTCCAATGCCTTGAATTTATAAGTTAACTAGCCAATGATCTTTATGGCTGTTTTCAGTGAGAAGGATTTTCTCGCCTCATCTTCCCCTCTGGTCACAGGTTTGAAGCCAAAAGTGAGAAATGAATGTCACAGGAATTGGGAGAATATATCCGCAGGACATGCCAGTTCTGTCACTTAGCATTGAGCTGCAGTGAATTTACTGTCTCAGGATGAGAGGACTGAAAGCTGCAATGATTCTCATAATGTCTGCATTGTTCCTTTTGCCAATAAAATGATCTAATATTTATGAGTGTATTGTGTCTCCAACCTTAAGTATCTAGAACACACTAGAAACATCTTCATATATCACTTTTCCTCTAGTGCCTCTCAAGATTTACAATAAGGTTTTGTGTGGAGCAGCTCCTCTGTGTATCCTTGAGAAAAGCTGCTTGAAGCCTCTTCGGGAAATCGCCATTCAAAGTCAGCCTGAGCAGGAAGTCTGTGAGACTCTTATCTCCAATAAACCATCAGAAAACTAGAAGTGGAGCAGTGGTCCAGAGGGAAGAGCTCCAGCTTTGAGAGAGAAAGCCAAGCAGGAAACACAGGCTAGAACAGTCAGGAAATCCTGGGAGGTGCTTATGTCCAATTAACGACCAGATGGCTGGAAGTGGAGCTGTGGTGGCGGTAACACCTCAGCCTTGGGTAAAACATCCAAGGAACGCATCGAGCTTGAGTTTAAGCCCTGGAATGACCACAAAAGTTTTCATAAAGAGAAGGCCAAATTTATTTATCAATGCCCTACCTACTTATGTGTGTATATTACCTCCATGAGTGCAAACAGACTGTATGCAATACTTTTTCTTTTATTTACTCGTTCATTTTTTCAAATATGCTCCTAGTGCATACTGCACCATTTTCTTCATTTCAGACCCATGGCTTTTCTCTTCCAGGTTTGCAGTCCTGTGTCATTATATGATGCACACAGCAGATCTCAGCAGCCTTTATTTACATTAATTATGAGGCCAATGCAGGACCAGTCACAAATCAGGCAGGGGAAAAGAATATCAGGTTTTGTAAGTAACCAGTATTCAGAAAATTAACCTAAGGGACTTAAAATGGTAGCATACTTATGTTTAAAAACTACCATTAAGGAAAATATGAAGGGGCTGGGAATGTGGATTAGAGAGAGAGTGCTTGCCTAGCATGCAAGAAGTCCTGGGTATGATTCCTCGGTATCACATACAGAGAAAAAGCCAGAATTTGTGCTGTGGCTTAAGAAGTAGAGTGCTACAGACAGTGCCCAGACCTTGAGTTCAACCCAAAAACTGGCAAAGAGATACCTAAGTAGGTAGGTAGGTAGATTAGATAGATAGATAGATAGATAGATAGATAGATAGATAGATAGATAGATAGATAGATAGATAGATAGATAGATAGATAGATAGATAGATAGATAGATAGATAGATAGATAGATAGATAGATAGATAGATAGATAGATAGATAGATAGATAGATAGATAGATAGATAGATAGAAAGTTGATAGATAAATCTGGTCTTGGATGTCAGGAGGAAAGAAGGGAACACTTCCCATTCATGAGGCCTTCTGCAGTGTGCTATGCCACCAGCATCACCTTCACACAATTACAGAGCAGGAAGACTGTCTCTTTCCCACTTCTAAGGTAGCCAAAGGCCCCAGAGCCACGAGGGCAGAGCTAGGTTCTAATTCAGGGGCTTGGAGACAGAAGAGAAACAGCCATGCCTCTAGTTGGTCTGGGGATTTGCATTAATTAAGTGGAGAATGAAGGAAGGAGTATGGACTGGCAGAGGTAGAAGAAGGGCTTCAAATCTGACAGATGGAGAGTCAAAAACCCACTCCCTAAGACGAGAGAGCAGGGTTTTTCTACTCTGTTCCTCCCCTCTCCCCCAATAAACTGGCTCTCTATTGGTAACCTAAAGATAGCCTGAGGCTCCCTTCACTGAAGGAGGAAGGTTAATTAGTCATTGTTTGAAGAGGCTGAGAAAAGCCTGACCCTGGTGTAACTAACAAATATTTCAGGTTTCCCTTCATTGCTGGTTGTTCCTGGAATGAATGAAGTGGTTTTGCAGCTCACTTCCCTGTTTAGTGTGTACATTCTGCCTCCTAATCCTGCAGGCCTAGGTCTCTGCACCTAGCCTGGCTTTTGCAACTGTTTTCTGTCCTTCAAATACAGTGTTACACTGGAGTTCATCCTGCTAACAGGGCTAGAGCTTGGATCCTGAGAACTTCATTTGAACCTCGGATGGGTCATTGATATTTCTTTCCTCCTTTGATAACTCAGGAACTCTAAGAACATTTAAAGTGCCAGTAAATTCTCATCACCAAGGGAAACACAAGAACCTCTTTGAACATCTGACCTTTCAGAAGTGGAAGTCAGAGTGTCATAGACTTCCCTGCCTTGATTGGCTTCACCCTGTGTTCCTGAGACCTCACGCTCCAGAGCTAGGGTGATGGGCGTGAGCTACTGGTGCTCTGGTAGGTTCAGAACTGTAATGACATTGACAATACAAGTCAAATGCTTATCGCAAAGTGTTTGGGGAACATATTAAGCCTTTCAACAATGGACCGTTCAGAACCCTGTAGGACACAAGGTTACAATGCTGGAGTCTGAGAGGCTGGGTATATGGATCTGCTACACTTGAACCTGGAGCTCTACCTCCAATTCTGGTTTACATCAGTGTTCATTTTCCAGAGAATGTTCTCCTAATTAGTAAATAGGAAAAGTACTTTGATAAACCCTCACTTTTTTTTCCAGGTGTGTGTCTCGAACTCAAGCCTGGGCACTGTCCCTGGTCCCTTCAGCTCAAGGCTAACACTCTACCACTTTAGCCACAGCACCTCATGGGGTCTTTTGGTGGTTCACTGGAGATAAGAGTCTAACAGGCTTTTCCTTGCCTAGGTTGTCTTTGAACTTTGGTCTTCAGCTCTCAGTCTACTGACAAACTAGGGTTCCAGGTGTGAGCCACTGTCATCTCGCCTATTGTTTTTGACACTTCTGGGGCTTTATCATAGGGCCTGGGTACTGTCCCTGAGCTTCTTTTTCTCAAGTCTAGCCACTTTAGCCACTCCACAGCTTCTGGCTTTTTCTGAGTATGTGGCACTAAGGATTCATGCATGTTGAGCAAGCTCTTTACCACTAAGCCACATTTCTAAGCCACCTTTCCAATTTTATCCCTCACCTGCCTATCCTCAAAAAAAGGTTTCTGACTATAAACTGACTATAAAAAGAAATCCCAATGGGAAGATGTCCAAAGATAAGACAAAGCTCATACTTGGGGCAGACTCTAAACATGTGAAGACTGTGACAAATGCTTCCATTTAATTATGTACTGTGTTTCAACACTTAATAAAATAATAATGAAAAATGAGTCAATATCCTAAATTATTGTGTTTAATATTATAATATATGTGCAAAATGTAAAAAACATTGTGTATAATAATACTAAATACAATAATCATTAAATAAATCAAAGGAAAATAAAATGCAAAATCAATAATAAAAATCATAATATGAAATTAACATACATATGTAAATATATATCATATATTACATAAGTATAGAAATATTTTTTCTCTTGCAGGACCTTCATTCAAGACATGGGAATTCTAGCCTGAATTTCTTTTCCTCAAGGACAGTGAGCTCTGCCTTCACCCATGCTGCAAAAGAGTTACCTGGATGGTGAGCTCAAATCCTAGCAATGGCAGAAATACTGGCCCCAGTTCCAAGACAGTGACTTAATTTTTATTAATGGAAGCAGTTATGTTTTTTCAGTTCCATACTGAACATTTAAAAAAAGCAGTGTAGAATTTTGTACAGCTATTTAGACATCCTTCCCTGATTGCTTCTCTGAGATATACATTGTTTCCCTTTTTTAAATACGTTTTTATTGTAAAAATGTTGTACAGATTGGTTACAGTTACAGGAGCAAGGTAATGAGTACATTTTCTATTGAGCATTGTTGACTCCCCCTTTGTTTTCCCCCTACTATCCTTTCCCTCCCATCTCCACAACTACCTCCCCCTGCCAAGGTCAGTGACTTAGTTTTCCAATTTTGGTTTGCACAGGCTTTGAACTCATGTAGTGGCAACTCTTTCCTCACATTGCTAAAGATTTACCAAGACCCTGATTCTAAATCCCAGGCTAGGAAAGAAAACCGGCAGAAATTCCAAACCAGGGAGCTTTATTTTTTTTAATTTAGATAAATGATTAATTAATTAATTAATTTTTGGCCAAACATGGGGCTTGAAGTCAGGTCGTGTAAACTCTGCCTCAGCTTGGATCTCCCTAGGCTGGGGTGCAGTCTCCAGACCCATAGCCGATCCTGATATCCTAGGCCCAGAGGGATTTTAGGAAGAAAAAAAGCTGGAAAGCACAAAAAGTGGTGAGGTGCAGAGTGCTGGGGTTTTACTTGTTTTTTTCTTTGCATGTTGACCATCCTAGGTCTGAATGATATGGATGCAAAGTCGACTTGACCTGTCATTGCTGATGGCTGGTGGGATATCAGTGAAGCCATAGGCCAACCTGTGAACATGGCCCTGGATTCAAATCCCAGTCCTGACACCAATGGCAGGGGATCACAAGAGACTCATTCCTATTCATAGGAATACTGATTGAAAGTGTAGTTCATGCACCGGTCTAGTCTAAAATTGGATGCAATAATCGATTTGGTAGGAAAGTTATAGGTGTCATTTTATCATAGATAGACAGCCCTGGCACTCTTTATCAATGTATATTTCTTTGTATACCACCATCTGCCTATCCATGTATCACTGTTTTGGCCAAACCTAGGGGTCGATCTGGGAACCATCTGACAGCCTCATTGGCTAGAGGCTGCCATGCTCAAACTCACTCATTCTTGAATTGAGCCTGCTAGGCACTGAGTTCAGATCCTAGCACTGCCAGGCTTGATGGAGAACACATCTAAAATCTAGATACTTTGTGATGGGATGTAAACTATGTAATAAATTGTATATGTATCATCAGAGTCAATAAAATAAATGGTAAATAAATGAATAAAACAAGAAATAAAATGAATAACCACAGCAAACACAATATGGACTGAACATCTGTACGGAATTACAAATCCTAACTTTAAAACGTATGTAAGATGAACTTTTCCAGGTCTGAGGCTTCAAATCAGCCCCCCCTACAAGGAGGGAATTGCGGGGGACCCTGAGATACTCGTTTGTGAACCTATGAGGAGTCATGGAAAGCGATCGATCTCATCCCTGAATGAGTAGTTCATGCATGATGCGAGTAGGAAATGATAGGCAAGACTCATGGAGTATTGATTATTTGTAGAGAAGAGTTGATGAAGCATGATAATTATCATCACAGTCATGAAATGGAGGCATCCAGAAAGATCCAAGAAACAGTAGTCACACAGAATGGATTCCATTACAAGTCACCATCTCTCCTACTCTACACAAATATGTACTTATTTGCATACTACCTTCAGCTTATGAGTGGGTGACTATTATCCTCCCCAGTTTCCCCCTGCCGGGGGCCTCAATCTCAGGTCTTTGAATGGACTAGGTCCTTCATGGCTCACAGGCTGGTGTGCTCATGTGGACCCATTCACCAATTGGGCCTGCTAGGTCCCACGTTCAGATCCCAGGCCTGCCAAAAGATTCAGCTTGATGTCAAAAGCCAATCATTGCACCTGTTTTTCTTTCCTGTGCAAGTCATGGGTCTCAGCTAGGATGGAGAATAAATGGGCCACCCTGTGGCTATGGGAATAAGTTGTTATCCATGTCAGTCAAGGTATACTTGTCATTATATACTCAAGAAAATACACAATATATCCATGAATAGCATACAAAATAAAGAGAATAACTACACTCAATGCATGATGAAGTCCACACATGGATGTGAATATACATACTTTGTTTCAATGATGCATTGAGGACAATTGAGGCCTCCCTGGGGCTCAAACTCAGTTCCAGGGAATGACCCAGCTCCTTAGTGGCTCACAGTCTGGTATGATCACATGATCCCATTGGGCAGTTGGGCCTCCTAGGCTCTGAGTTCGAATCCCAGCACTGCCAAAAGTTCACCCTGATGTGAGAGGCCAGTTGTTGCATCTGTTTTCCTAGGCTGTGCAAGTTCTGTGTCTCACCTAGGAAGGAGAATGTATAGGCAAGTCTATACTCATGGGAATAGGTTGTCTTCCAGTTCACCAGAGTTATATCTGTCATTCTATACTCAAGAAAATACACAATACATCAATGAATAAGACACAAAATAAAGAGAATGACTACACCGAACACAAGATGCTGCTCACCAATGTTTAGAACTATAAATCCTCTGTTTAATTATGAATTCATGGCTATATTGGCCCCCACCTGGGCTGGATCTCAGGTCCTGGGAATGGCTTAGCTCCTTAGTGGCTCACACGTTGGTGTTCTCAACATGTCCCTTTCACTGATTGGGCCTGCTGGACCTTGAGTTCAAATCCCAGCACTGCCAAAATATTCAACCTGATGTAAGAATCCAATTGATCCACCTTTTTTCCTGTCCTGCGAAAGGCCTGGGTCTCAGCGCAGATGGAGAATGCTATAGAGGCAACTCTATAGCCATGGAAATAGGTTGTCATCCATGTCAGCACAGTTATATCTGTCACCATACTCAATAAAATACACAATACATCCATGAATAAGACACAAATTAAAATGTATAACTATAATGAACTCAAGATGCATACCACTCCTGTAGGTAAAGAGAGATCTTATGTTTAAAAAAGGTGGGCTTATTATTTTGTCCAGTGCTGGGCCTTCAAATCAGGCCCTGGACCATGCCTGACATTCTAGTCTTCAAGGATGGCGAGCTTCAATTCTCCCACAGTGCAACAGAGCTACCCAGACCTGAGTTCAAATCCCAGCACTGACAAAAGATTCATTCTGATGTCAGAAGCCAGTTGTTGCACACGTTTTCCTCTCCTGTGAAAGAAGAGGATGGAAAATGCATAGGCAACCATATAACCATGGGAACAGGTCGTCGTCCATGTCAGCACAGTTATACCTGTCACCATACTTAGTAAAATAAACAATACCTCCATGAATTAGAGACAAAATAAGGAGAAGTGCACCATACACAAGATGCTGTCCACACATGTATGTCAATTTAGATCGTATGTTTAAATTATGAACTTATGAAATTATGAACTTATATTGGACCACCCTGGGGGTCAATGTCAGATCCTGGGAATGACCTAGCTCCTTGGTTGCTCACAGGTTGGTGTGTTCACCTTGATTTATTGGCCAATTGTTCCTTCTAGGCCCTGAGTTGAGATCCCAGTAACATTAACACATGGATCGTCGAGTAAGAAGCTGAATGTAAAACTTGTTTTCCTTTCCTCTGAGAATTCTAGGTGTCAAGCATGATGGAGTACATTTCTACAAACCTAGTGCTCTGTGATAGGATGTCATCAATGTAATAAATGAAATGGGTTTCATATAGTAAAATCAATGGTAAATAAATGAATAAAACAAAAAATACAAGGAACAACCACACCAAACATGTATGGACTGAACATCTATAGGTAAGTATAAATCCTATCTTTACAATGCATGTAAATAGTATGTTTTCCAGGGATGGGGCTTGAATTCAGGACTAGTGAACAGGCTTGACATTCTTATCTTCAAGTACGGTGATCTTCCGCTTCATCCACATTGCTGCAGATTTACCCTGATCCTTAGTTCAAATCCAACACCTGGCAGAATAAATAGCTGGAATTGCAAGCCAGGGAGCTAATTTTTTTAAAACTTTTTCTCAGCACGGGGCTTGAACTCAGGTCGTGGTAACTCTGCCTCAGCTTCGATCACCGTAGGCTGGGGTGCAGCCACTGGACTCACAGCTGTTCCTGGGATCCTCGACCCCCAGGCCTTGCAGGGAAAACAATGTACAGAAAAACTGTGGCCTTTTTAGGTTTTCTTCCTTTGCACATGACCCTCCTGAGTCTGAATTACACTGTTGCAAAGAGTACTTCACTTTGCATTGCTGAAGGCTGGCAGACTATTGGGGAAGCCATAGGCCCACGTGGCAATATAGGCCCTCAACAACCAATGGCAGGAGATACTAAGAAACAGGTTTCCAACCATAGGAATAAAAATGGAATGTTGTCAGTGTCACAGAATAAGTTGTTCGTGAATAATGCTCCTATAAAATTAGACAGCATGATTTCAGGAGGCTGATTGATTTTATTTAATATATATGAAGCATTAAAAGATTATTATTACTTACAGAAACACAATAATTTCAGGACACTGATTTCTTTTAAGAAAGAAAACAATTACATTACTTACATGGACACATAATAAATACCCAAGAATTGGTAGGAATGTAGTCTATATAACTAAATAATGTATAGACATCTCTGGCACTCTGTAAAGACATATATTTATTAGCTTACTGCCATCTGCACGTCAATCTGTTCTTATTTTGTTAACTCCTGGGCTCAATCTCAGGTCCTGGGAATAGTCCGTTAGCTCAATTTGCCCCAGGAGGGCATGCTGACACTCACCCATTCATGAATTTGGCCTTGTAGGCCATGAGTTCAGATGCCTGCATTCCCAAACATTGAATCGTTGAGTAAGAAGCTGATGGTAACACATGTTTTCCTTTTCTGTGAATGTCCTGGGTGTCAGGTATGAAGTGGAATATATATGCAGACCTATATCCTTATGTAATCAATGTTCTATGTGTCATAATAGTCAATAAAATAAATGGTCATTACATGAACAAAACAAAAATATAAAATAACTACACTGAATGCAATATAATCAACATATGTATGTAAATATAAATCATATATGTAAATTGTACATGAATAGGATGTTTTCTAGTGCTGAGGATCGATATCAGGCCTAAGGAACAGACTTGAATTTCTTGATAAGAAGGAGGCAAGCTTCCACTTCCAACACAGTGCAACATAGGTACCAGACCATGAGTTCAAATCCCAGTCCTGGCAGAAAAATAATGGAACCTTTATAGTATGATTGGCCCAATTCTTAGGTATTTCATTATGCCTCCATTTTATGAATTTGATTGTTTAAATGCTTAATAAAGTATTAACTAAAATAGATTAGTGTCCTATAATATAATTGTGTATAATTTTATCATAGAATCATTCAAGAACTGCCCATTCAATCATGACATACATAATATTCCATTGGGTATCATATAGATAGGAACAAGTTTCTTAGGATCTCCTGCCATTTGGAGGTGGCAGGATCACGATTCGAACTGTGTGCCCCAGCTCCCATCATTTCACTGCGAGAATAGGGTACTCACCAGTCTGTCCAAGAACATCAGCAAGACCAGTGGATCTCAGCAGTCCTCCTTGATACTTACAAGGCTGTGAAAGGAGGATCATGGTCAAAGTCACCCAAGCCAAGAAAGTTCTTGAGACTCCTTTCCAACTTCAGTGCCAACATATCAAGTGTGGAGGGCCAGCCTTGAGCAAAAGCAGCTCACAGACTGTGTCCAGATCTTGAGTTTAAGGTCCAGGATTGGCAACAAACAGACATACACAACAATCTGTGCAGCCATCCAGCTAAAGCAGGTTACTCTTTTGTCCCCAACTGCATTGGACAGAGTTCCCTGGGAATAAAGGCTAGGCGAGCCGCTGTCATCTTGCTCTGCCCATACTGCTTGCATCACAGGATTACAGCCCCATTCTTTCATGCTCCTTTCTGACCAATGAGATACAAGAATGGTGACCACACCCGCATTCTATGATGCTGGGGAGCACTAGGATTCCCTCTGTTTGTTTACAACACTACCAGAAGTTGAGGAAGGTAGAGGTGGTTGAGTGATCAGCAAGAGACTTGAGGAGAGTTTGGAGTATAGTAGGAAATTGATGCTCCCACCAGCACCCCACCTCCCTCCCCACTTCTTGCGGTGCTGGGTTTCAAACCTCAGGCAATGGAGCACTGCCAGCAGTCATAAGGCCCCAACCAGGTCCCTGCCCCTGGTCTTCTGCTCTGGGCCCATGTATCCACAATGCCACCTCCATCACTGGTCTTCCCACCTGGCACAGCTGCCAACAGCTTCTCTGAGCAGCACAGGTGAGTGGCTGCCCCAACACTACCCCTGCAGCTGGTCAGACACTCCACTGGGGTCCCCCTGACCCCCTGCTTGTTTCCTCTCCCTGGCTCTGAGGAGCCACCTTTCTGTCTTGGGCATTTCTGAGAAAGAGACTCAATAGAGACTCAGGCTGTGCTGGATCGGGGTCCTCCTATCTGTGACAGGTATGCTCCACCAAGCATGGTCCTCTGTAGTTGGGATGGTAGACATGTAGCGCCATGCTCAGTTATTGGTTTAGATAGATTATCCCAAACTTTTAGTCCATGCCAGCAGATTCTTGACCACAGATGAAGTTCTGGATAGTGCCAAAACCATCAGACTTCAGTCTCCTCAGAGGACAGTTGTGAGGAAACAAGGGATTTATACAGAGGGTTCTGTGGAGCATGGCTAGGCACAGAGGGAGCATCCTTCAGATAAGGTTCTCGGCAATTCTGTGAGCATATGACAGGAAGATACCCGGAAAAGGCTCAGGTGGGGTCTGTTATTAATTGTGCAACAGGTGTGGGATTATGAAACAAAACATGGCTCTCATCATTACCCTATCCCCATGAGGAAGGGGATCCTTCACTCTGTTGAGTTTTGCAGCTGAGGAAACAGATGCACGGAGAAGCTGGGTGACCTACTTATGACCTCAAGGTCACAGGAAGCTCAGCCTGACTTCTCTACCATGCTCCTTGGGACAATGGGTGCTATTCAGTCCACTTGATGTGGTGGGAATCACTTCTTGTCAGTTGTGGGTCTTGAACTCTAGGCCTGGGCGCCGTTCCCAAGCTCTTCAGATCAAGGCTAGTGCTCTACCACTTGAGCGCACTTCCGGTTTTCTGGTGGTTGTTTGAAGATAAGAGTCCCACAGACGTTTTTGCCCGGACTGGCTATGAACCATGATCATCATATCTCAGCCTCCTGTGTAGCTAGGATTAGAGTTCTGAGCCACTGGCACCCAACTTAAGCATAATTCTGATTTTCTTTCTTCGTCTCTCACATAGTAACTGGTGGAATGTTTTCTGGATGAGGTGGCCCAGTGTCCCTATGTGCCTGGAACCCAAGGTAGCCCTCTCATTGAGGAAGTGGGCTGTGGGTCAGGAGCTGTCTAGCTCAGACTGTTGAAACAGCTCCATGACGTAAGCCCCTCTGTGCCCTGGCTAGACCATGATGGTTATTCATTTTCCATCCAACCTTCCTGGACTTATTGTATTGTATTGTTTTTTACATCATTTTCTAGCACCTGGCCAAAATTATGATATAGTTATGGAATGAAAATGTAATGCCATCTTAAGAAAGTCATTTAGGGCTTTGTGAATGTGGCTTCATGGTACATTGATTGCCTAACATGCATGAAACCCTGGGTTCAATTCCCCATTACCACATAAACAAAAAAAAACTGGAAGTGGTGCTGTGCCTCAAGTGGTAGAAGGCTAGCCTTGAGCAAAAAAAGAAAGACAGAAAGACAGAAAGAAAGGAAAATAGAGAAAGAAAGAAAGAAAGAAAGAATGAAAGAAAGAAAGAAAGAAATAAAGAAAGAAAGAAAGAAAGAAAGAAAGAAAGAAAGAAAGAAAGAAAGAAAGAAAGAAAGAAAGAAAGGAAGGAAGGAAGGAAGGAAGGAAGGAAGGAAGGAAGGAAGGAAGGAAGGAAGGAAGGAAAAAAGAAAGCCCTGGGTTTCCCTTATTTGCAATAACTAGTGTATGTCTGAGTCAAGCAGAAATGATCAGATAAGTTGCTGTTAGGGAAATGAACCCTAAGATATGTATTTAAATGTTTTTTTCTTTCATGTGATTTTTTTCTAACACATTTATAAAATTATTTCTTGGTTGTTTTGTATTTCCCTCACCCAGAGTATAACCCTTGCTTTCACTGTACTTGATAATGATATAATTTGTGGAGGGGAAGGGAAAAAACACGTCATTTAAATAGGGATACAGGTGGACCCATTGCAACAATGAGATATGCAAGTCGTTATGTCAAAAACGAACTTTACAACTTTGGTGGGGGGGATGGGAAGGAGGATTGGGTCTGGGGGCAGATGGAGGATGGGAGGGGGTCAGAAGGGGAACCAAAGGAGGAGGATACAATGCTTGATAAGAAATGTACTCATCTTGCCCCTTAATTGTAACCCTTCTGTACAGTATTTTCACAATATAAAAGAAAAAACTAGTAAATGCAAAATAAAGAATCCTTCCAAACTGAAACCTGACAGTAGTCCCTAATTCATGAATTTTACTTATAATAATGTTTTGAAAAAAAAAAAGGTTTGGTCATTAGGTCACAGCAATTAATGCCAGTAATGTGCTTAGATTTCAGGTGAAGATTAATTCTGGAAATTCAAAGATTCCAGGATTTTGTGTGGTCACTGCTAATCACAAAGAGAAGGGTAATCTAAGTGACATTTGGAAACCTTTTTGGTCAGTGACTGCAAAAAAAGGCAGAGGCTAATTAACAGTTGTGACACAAGAGAAAAAATAACTCCAGATGGAAGGAATAAATGATAGTAACTAAGGTATACCAGAAATTGTTCTAGAAAACAATTTTGGTTATTGAAGAACTAGTTTTCAACTAGGCTTATTCCTCATTGCCTTTAGCATTCTAAATCTCTTAGGCTAGTTATTAATCTCTGTGTGATAAATGTATCTCTCTCTATGCTGTTCTTTCATACTCGATATCCTTTGCTTTCTAAAAATCTGTCTTTCTATATTTCTCTATGAACATTTCCTGATACTAAATACACCAATACAGATGGTAGAGGATGTTAATGGAGGGATCCCATAGCTAATGAGTCATTAATGTAACAGAATGGAAAAGGAGGACATATTATTGCTACCTCAAATTTTCTGAAAAGCTGCAATGGCATCATTTGGTTCAAATTTCCATTGTTTGTCTACATAGTGTCATTCAGTGCACATAAATGCAAATATGAGCCAGGTGCTGGTGGTTCACTCCTGTAATACTAGCTACTCAGAATGTTGAGACCAGAGGATTGTGGTTGAAAGACAGCCTGGTCAGGAAAGCCCATGAGACCCTTATCTTCAATTAAGCACAGGAAACCCGGAAGTGGTTCTGTAGCAAAAGTAGTAGAGCACTCAACTTGACCTGAAGAGCTGAGGGACAGCTCCCAGGATCAGAGTTCAAGCCCCATGACCAACAAATAAAGTGAAAGATGACTTTGTTTCCCCCAAAGGAACGACAAAATTAATAATCTTCCCAAGCAGAAAAATAAATTCCAAAATGATTCAATGCACCTACTTTTGCTGAATTACTTACTTTATGGCTTCTTTGCTGGACATATTCTCTGCTTTTAAAAATAGTCAAATATTAGCTTTACAAAAAATTTCATCAAATATTAGTTATTTCAAAAGAGAAGTCTATTCAGTTGATGTCACTTAGCTTTCTTACTATCTTAGTTCAAAGCTAACCCAGGCAGGATAGTCTCTCAAATTCATTTTTAATTAAACACCAAAAAAGCACAAGTAGAATTTTGGCTCAAGCAGTTGAGTACTAGCTTTGGGGGCAGGTGGGCAGGAAAGAAAATTGTTCAGGGCAGGGTCCAGCTTCTGGGTACAAGCCCCAGAACCAGCACAAACGAACCAAACAAGCAAACAAAAAAACCCAGATATTTCTTTGGGACCCTCCTTAAAGGAGTACTCATTTGATAAGAGGCTCCTTTTGGTGATCATACTCACTGGATCCTGCTTTTCTGGAATCCTTATTGCTCTGGAGAACTCAGGACCAGACTAAAGAAATTGATAACTGACTCCTGCAAATAGAGATTCCTCTCAGGGGTGAAATATCCATCCATAAAGCACTTTAAACCTCCATGTCTTTGTTTCTTTGCAGTAGAACACTTTTTAAACGTTATTTCCTTTTGTTCTATGATGGCTTTCAAATGGCACATTATTTTTGTAATACTCTCAACTAGAACTTTACAGAAAAGTTTTATATGAGTAAAGAACATATTCGAAAAAGTCAAGAACAGAGTTTCCTTCAAGCCTTGGGATTCTTTTCTTGTACAGTAAAAAGGAAAGCACAAGTTAACTTGAACTTTGTCATTCCTCTATGTTCCATTCCTCTCCTGGGATCAGTTTCCACATCCAGTTACCATTACTTCCAGTAACAATTGATGGTGCTGCTTGAGGTATAATAAATGTTTACTGGCTTCACTGAAATAACACAAGGACACCTTTGGACATGAGGTAACACGTGTTTCAGAGAAAACTTAGTAAAGGGAAAATATGAAAATTATATTGCTTATAAATATATTATCCATGAGTATATTGAGTTCAAACTTTTTAAGGTCTCTGTAAATTAAAGTGAATTGTAAATGGGAAGAAGGTTCTCAGATCATTCCTTTTGTGAGTGTATGTACAGCACATTATTTCCCGTGTATATGAATTAACAGTAAGGGAAACTATAGCAATAATAGGAGAAAGAGAAGTTCTGTGTTAAAGTATATGGGTTCAATACACTATAGAAGACTCTACAAATAAGACAACATTGAAACAATAAAGCCAAGTCCAGTATGTAGATTTATTGGAGTGATGTAGAGAAAGCATTACTCCTAGGTGGAACACGAAGTATGAAGCCACTCCCTTTCTAAATCACACTTGCTAATCACACAACTCTGTAGAAAGTAGAATGGAAGTATAATTCTGGTTCCAATGCAAGTCAGATATAAAAGCATGGACTTAAATGGAAAAAAATCCATCTTGAGAGAACAGGGCTTATACTAGCAATGAACTGCTGGCTAAGATGATATTTCTTTTTCTTTCCTTATATATTTATTGTTGTTGTTGGTGGTCTTGGCACTTGAACTCTGGGCCTGGGCACTGTTCCTCTGCTATTCAGCTCAAGGCTAATGCTCTACCACTTGATCCACAGTGCAACTTCCAGTTTTCTTGTAGTTAATTGCAGAAAAGTGTCTCCAGTACTTTCTTACCCGGGGTGGCTTTGAACCCCAATCCTCAGATCTCACCACCACTCAGCTTACGATCACATTTCTAACAGTGTACACTCAGGATATGTAATGGGTATATTAATCTATCTTTATTTTAATTCTTGAGTTAAAAACCTCGGCTACAGCATAGACTTTACACTCACAAAAATGTTTATAGCTTAAAAGTTGATACTTCTGGAGAAATAAAACCTAAGAATGTAATGGAGTCTGGGAAGTTCAGTTTGCAACCAGCTAGGCTAGAACAGTCTTTGCAACAGTACCTATAATTGAGGAGCCAAAAGCTGTATTGGAAGAATGGCTCAGGTGATGGAATACCAGTCATGAGCAAGATTTATGAATAAGAGCTTGAGGCTTTTGTGTACATATAAACAAACATACACATACACACAGAGGCACTTATATGTGCACACACAAATGCACAAATGACTCTCATAATATGTAGAAAAATTACAAAACAATAGAAAATATGTCCTGAGTAAGACTAGAATTATGTGATAATTTTTAATATTAGAAAGTCCTCAAGTTACTTTTTTCAAAAGTGTTTGAGAATATTACATAGGTAGGGACCAGAGATAATAAGAGAGTCAAGTAATCATTATTAAAGGTATCGGATCCATTGAGGAATGAATCAGAGACCCCGCAGGTGCATCTGAAAATGTTCATATCCTGTGTCAAATGTTAGAAAATATTTGAAAATAGTACAGGAACAGTCTGAGCAGTGTAGTGGGTAATATCACTGGAGAAATTCAGAATTGGTAATCTGTATTTAGATTAAATAAAACAAGAAACTATGGCAGGGCAATGTGATATAAGCCTAGAATTCTAGCACTCAGACTAAAACAGAAGATTAGAGAGTGGAATTACATAGTGATACCTTCCCTGGACCAGGTAGTATAATTTTGTCTTAATAAAACAAACCAAACAAGAAAGGAATACACAGTTGGAATGCTGGGCTAATTTTGTCATTTTTTGCGAAGTCAAGTTTCCTATTGAAATGCAACTCATATATAATCCTCACTTGTGTTTTAAATTCTCTCTCCATTACAGAACATTCCTAGATGCAAAATGACTCATGATTACCTTCCAAAATTTGAGAAAGTAAGTAATCATCATTCTGTTGGATTCCAAAGAAATGATAAAGGATTACAAAGGCTTAAGCCTGGAGAAATAGCAAAGTTTATCTAATGTAGGACTTTGTAAATGTTGCTAAATTAGAATTGAGATTTAAAATAAATATTTTGGTTTTGTTTGTAATTTCATATTCTATTAGATATTTCAAAATTCTTTTCTTTTTTTGTCAGTTGTGTGGCCTGAACTCTGGGGCTGCACACTGTCCCTCAGCTCTTCAGCTCAAAGCTAGTACTCTACCACTTGAGCCACAGCACCACTTCCGAGTTTTTTCGCTTATGTGGTGTGGAGGAATCGAACCCAGGGCCTCATGCCTGTAAGGCAAGCAGTCTACCACTGAGCCACCTTCCCAGCCCCAAAATTATTTTTAAATAGAGGGTTTAATTGACAAATTCACAAATGATTCTTGCAGTCTACTTGCCTAGAATATTCTTTCAAGAGAGATATAATTAGAAATTAGTTAATAGATAATTCCAACAATTCATGTATAAAATGATAATGTGAATAATGTAGACAGAGTTGCCAAGAAATGCATGATATTAATTTATAAATTTATCAAAAGCAATTTTTTGAAGCTTTGGTATAACATAGTATGAGGAGAATAATTGTGTGACATCTTTTTCTTCTACCTATGTAACACAGGAAGCAATTCCCTTAATTATGTGCCTCTGTATACAATGAGAAAAATGCTAGATTGGGGGTTTGTTTTCATTTTTTTGTTTTATTGGTTTGTCCTAGTGCTTGAACTCTGGTCCTGGACACTGTCTGTGAGCCTGTTCATGCTCAAGGCTTGTGCCCTACCATTTCAATCTCAGTGCCACTTGTGTCTGGCTTTTGCTGAGAAGTTTATTGGAGATAAGTATCTAAGGAACCTTCCTGCCTGGGTTTGCTTTGAACTGTAACATTGCGCTCTTAGCATCCTGAATATCTATGGTAATTAAAAAAGTATAAATATAAATAATATTTGCAAATGGTCTGATCTCAAGAATACTAGGGGTGGGAAAATGATGCAACCCAGTTTATTGTGGTGTTCTTTCCAGAACATGGAGGGCATCACATTAGCAGAGGTGTAGTATTTTTCACAATAAAGATAAGCTATTAGTGTTGTAAATTAAGGGAACCTTTGAGGTGCACCCTACACCTTGGAAACTGTTGGGCTATGATGACTTTATGGCATAAGTCTTCGGATTGATGGTCACATAAATAATAGCTTACCCTGATAAACAATTGCTTACTCTTGAAAAATTAATTATTACAGATGCTTCATAGTTTTATACTTTACCAGAATGTGGCTATTTTTCTGTTTATTTCTCAATCTGTAGCAACCCATTGGAATATGAATCTATTGCAGAATTACATAACATGCAAACAGGTATTCTTTTGAATCTCTCAGGTAGGAATGTTCAGAATTTGAAAATGAGTAGATATTAGTCATAGGAATTTTGAAGAACACATATATTCTGTCCTCTTAACAACTTATTTACTTTTAAAAGTTATGGGTTTCCATTGAATGAAACTGTTTACTGTTTTTGTATGAGAAAGTTTAAATTTATTCTTTTTTCAAAATATTGGCAAGTATATTGTGAAAATATTGTCTAGTTGGATAACATTCAAGTTGATGGCCCTCTGATTAAAAAGGTGTAATTAATTCAAATTTAATGCCAAATAGTATTGATTTTTAAAAGTTACTAAAAAATAATAATATTTACTATACCAATACAGTGAAACTTTATTTCATGTAGCTTATTTATTTAATTTAATTTTCTTGTCAAAGTTATGTACAGTGGAGTTACAGTAATTGTAAGGTAGTGAATACATAACGTTTCAAACTTGTTATCCCCTTTCTCATTTTTCTCAGTTTTCCGTCACCACAATACCCCTCACAAGTTGTAATGTACATTTTCATCATATTGTCTTGAGAGCATTGCTATTGCATTGGTTTGCCCTTTGTCCTATTTCTCAACATTTTGTTGTTCCTATTCCTTTCCGTAATTAAGGTAAATGTATACCAGTACACAGGGTATCCAAATCAAATACAGCAGGGAATAAGCCATAGGGAAAAATGTCAAAAGAAAATAGAAATCACATAGTACATTAAAAACAACAACCGCAAATAAAAATCTCTGTTTCCATATCTTGGATTTTATTTTGCTTAGCATCAGCATATATGGTCATATATATAACATAACAAAGGCCCTGGAAAATAATAGTTGCATGGACATGATATCATGAAAACAACATTTTAACTGTTTAATATGGTAAAGATGGAATTAGGATTGGTGAATTCGCGATTCTGTTAAAGGAATTTAAAAAGAGTTTTAAAGTTATGACAGGTAAATTTTAATTGTTCAAACTTTTTAACAACTTAGCCTATTAAAAAAATAAAATTGCCTGGGAGAATAGGCTTTCATGCAAAGAAATCCATGGAGACTTAGATGAGAGGGAGTGATGTGGGTGAAGATGGCTCTTTTTCACACTAAACAGACAAACCTCACAAACCTTGCTGTAAATCCTGTAGGTTACCTTGAGAATTTTCCTTACCCAAAAAATATACTCTTACTGTGTGAAACAAGGTTGTAGTGGAATTTAAATTCAAAGTTCTTTAAAAAAAGACATCAAAGCCGGGCGCTGGTGGCTCACGCCTGTAATCCTAGCTACACAGGAGGCTGAGATTTGAGGATCGCGGTTCAAAGCCAGCCCGGGCAGGAGAGACCGTGAGACTCCTATCTCCAATAAACCACCAGAAAACCGGAAGTGGGGCTGTAGCTCAAGTGGTAGAGCGCTCGCCTTGAGCTGAAGAGCTGAGGGACAGCGCCCAGGCCCAGAGTTCAAGCCCCACGACCGACAAAAAAAAAAAAAAAAAAAAAAAAAAAAAAAAAAGACATCAAAATTGTGATTTGACCTTTACTTACTAAACAGTAATTCTCTGAAAAAGATAATTGTGTTCAAACTATTTAGGGGAAAGTGCCCTCCACAATGAAAGAAGATAATGGGTTTACACTTTTCTGTTTATAATACTTTCCACAATGTCTTTGCATATAAAGCACTGAAACACAGAAAAAAATCTGATTGGATACTTCAAACGAATGATTTCACATTTCTAAGTGGCTCAAAAATATAATATCATTATTAACATAAGACTGTGAAGACTTCTCTTATTACATAAGCCAAAAAGTTTTGGGATCAGAAAAGAAGAGCAAATGGAAAAAGTAAGAAAACAGTATTCTTCGAAGCCCTAGATAAGCGTATTAGCTTCAGCAATGGAGGGAGGCCAAAACTTTTTAAAATAGATTGTCTTAATATTTTACCTACATAAAGTGGTTTTACAGAGCCTATTTGTCTCACTTCAATGCACACTAGATCAAATGAAGACATAAAAATAAGTTCCACATCCAAATAAAATAGTTTTAAAAGAGAAACCATGAAGACATAGCAGTGGGGGAGGTCTTATAGTCCTTCCACTTCACTAGACTTTAACCCAAGAAGCTGTGATTAATTGGAAATCAGGTATGAGCTAAGAGGAGGACATAGAAATAGGTCATCAAAGTATTGTCCTTTGTAACAGACACTGTCATCCAAGGTATCGGTGATTTAACTCTATTCTTCTCCATACATCTTGTTAAGCAAATGCAAGACCAAGAGAAAAATAATCTATTGAAGTAATTTTGAAAAGAATAACTTCACTGTTCCTGATATGGTATCTAACGAGAGTCTTAGGTGAGAAGATAAAAGTGGAGTATTCTTCGGTTTCCTCTAAGCATCTTGTTAGCAAATTATATCTTTGAGGTTAGAAGTAATTGAACCAAAAAGTGGTGGAGTACTTATTTTTGTGGGCACTTTAGACATAAGAATACTTTCAAGGTAAAAGAAAAAACAGTATAGCTAAATATTTGTGATCACAGCTTCTTGGATTGGTTTTTTGGAGAAAAGGTTTTACCTGAGAGTTTGTCCTCATTATCATAGATGTTGGGTTTTCGTGGCAACCAAATGCAAGAGGGAAGTTTAATGGACTCGCTTGGACAAATAAACAGCATAATAGAAAAAATGGCAAATAATCTTTAGTGAATTACTTTGACCGATTATTTTGCCAGAACAAAGAAGGAAAGATATAATTCAAAATCACTTGACTGAAAAGTATGAAAAAGAGTAGTAAAGAGAGATGAGAGAAAACATAGAGGACTGTTTTCTCTCCAACAGAGTAATGGGTTTTGATCTTGTTTCTTCCATTCTATATTCACCAGCTATCAAATGTATCTCAGGACTGGAATATCCAGTTCAAAGAGATCTCCCATTAGAAAATATTTGCTGCAGATGTAGGTGATTTATAACCTTAGACAATCTATTTAAATCTGTTCAAAATTCTCCCCTACCCCAAACTGCCCTCTTTGAACAGTTGGTTTGCTTTTCCCATACTGCCCTTGATTAACTATTTAATATTTTGAGAGGTCATATTCATACTCTGTAGAGTTTGCTGTTTGGTTGTGATTTTTATGTGTTTGATTTTTGTTGTGCTTTTAACTAAATTTCAAAAGGTTGTGCAATTGTGTTACAATTAAATATGTCCATGTAATTGTCCAATGCTCCTGGATCAGAGTCACTCCTTCTATCATTCTCAACCAACCTCTTCTCCAAGATTTATTTCAGATTTACCACTTCCTTTATCACATGTGTACATTGAGTATTCTAGTTGTGCTTGCCACTTTTTCATTTTTCATTCATTCTGTTTTTACTAATATTCTTCTCTGGTTTCAACTTCTTGATAGTCATTCTGTTAAACTGTCTGTTCATACTTTGACAGGTTTATATACATTCTATGGCATTTCAATCCTGCATATACTTGAACTGATATCAGCTTATATTTCCATAATTAATTCATCTGCAATAACAATTTGCAAGACTGGAGACGTGAAGCACCTAGACATGATTTTATTCTCATCCATTTGGAAGATTAATCTTTATTCAACAAGAAAGTTTAAAAATGGCTTAGAATGTTTTCCTAACTACCAGTTTTTATAAATGGCTTTGTACAATGGTTTGTGATTATTTTACTTTACATGGGATAATATTCTCTACTACGTATAACTTTTGGGAAAAGAAGAAAACTAAAATTTATTACTGTGGAGGAATATGATAGAAATAGAAGACAGATTTTATGTTTGTCACATCTCTCATGAGTACCCATATTCAAGACTTAAAGTCAAATTTCTTAAGGAAAACATCAAACAATATGATAAGGCAACTATTCGTGATCTTTTAAAATGTACTTTATTATTTGATGAAATTTACTTTATTAGCTAATGTTTAGGCTTGAAATATGGGAGGCTGATCTAGGTAACACATTTCTGGAAGGCATCTACTGAACAACACAAATGGTCGGGGCTACTACTTCTATAATTTAAGGAATGGTTGAACCTGTTTGGTATTAGTGCAGGATAATAAATCAACTCTATTGTAACTTGCTCCTTCCACTTGAAAAACTTGTAATGTTACTAAGTATCCAATCGTCAAATGTCATTTTGGCGAATGTGCCTTTAAAAAGTTTATTTGAGGGGCTGGGAAGGTGACTCAGTGGTAAAGCACTTGCTGGCATGCATGTTTTTCTGAATTATATTTGACTTCTAAGTCAAGTTTTCCTATCCTTGGTAGAAAAATTATGGATCTATCCTTCCAGGAACTATTTTTTGGCCTACTTATACTGGACTGAAATCTTTCATTAATCATTAGGAGAGGGGTATTAAAAATATTCTTGTGACATTTGTGATCTTGTTCACTAATATGGGCTGGTCATCTGTAAATTGAAAGTGTGAATTACAGTAGTTTCTCTCAGATTTTGTGATCTCATCTTTCATTTTAAGTTGCCTTGCATTTCACAATTGCTTACTGCTAAATCCTGTGTAATTGGGGCCCTGAATTATTATAGGAAATGAGGAGTTGAGATGAGTCTTCAATTACTTTCTGTTGGCATGTGGCATGGGCCTAGGTGTGAATACTTGCCCTTCTTATCTGATGATACAGATAACTAGGACCTAGGATCCTAGGACGCGTGGATCCTGTAGAAGAATAATACCTTTTGGACATCATATCAGCAAAATTTGGGTATGATCAGAAATATGGGGAAAACCATTCTGAGTCCAGCGAGTCAAAACAATATACAGAGCAGCAGAGTAAAATCCCTTACAGATTAAAGGAAAACAACATTTTTTTTTACCATGTGAATTCAGGAGACTAAGAACACTTAGAAGGTATCACAAGTTTATATCGAAGACATTGCATTGATACTTCTTATATTCTAATAAATATTCTAAACCTAATTATTTATATTCCTATCTATTTATTGTAATAAATATCAAATTATTTGTCAAATTATCGATTAATTCTAGCAAGTTTCATTGTGTGAAACATAAAATTAGCACATACAAATATAAAATATATAACTGTATGTAATCTAAGGAAATGTTTTTCATTGTTCTGTTGTGGTTAGGTTATCAAAGGCAACTCTGTTTTACAGTATTATTCCATTATCTCTACCTCAGAGTTGGGTAGAGTTAGACCTAAAGCTTTACCATTTGTAGATTTACAGCCTAGAGGCAAGAGGAAACACTGTGATTAAAACATTACCAATTTAAGGCCTAATATCAAGGAAAAATATGGACTTCTCCTGGAGCTATGGAAATATTTGGCGATAGAAATTCAGTAGTGTAAGTTCCTGCCTGGTTGGATGGTAGACAGGTCAGGACATTAGGTAATCATGCATAAGAACAATTTTTTTTTCACCTTCTTGGCTTTAGCTACTTTTGAAATGGTAGGTATAATAAACAATTATATTTTGATAAAATACTTTCTAGTCAGAACTGTTTATTTCTCTATGATCCCTTGTAACTAAGATTAGTTTTTTTTTTCCAGTAAGATAATCTTTGCTGTCAGGGTAAGATATTCTGGTTGGTCTGTTACTACATGGAAGAAGGGTAAAGGGTCAGTAGACATTTGTGCCAGTAAGACCTCATTTGGGAAATTTTAAGCTGCAAAAGTTTAGAAGTAGCTCTTCAACAAGGCTTACTTTGAATCCATTAGCTCCAAGAAGTTAACTCAGTTGATAAATAAGTACTTGAAAAGCCATATCTTTGAACCTAGCTATAAAGGCTACAAAATATGATGAAATTTAAAATGAAAAAGACTTAAAATAGTCATTGGCAAATAATTGCAATTGTGAGCAATCTACCGAACAATATGTTTTTTCCACTATACACAGAATTTCAGAGAAATAAGATCAATAGCATTGTTAGTAACAATAAGGTTTCCTTGTTACAAATAGGCAACCAAGGATATATGCCTGTATAAAGATTACATCATTAACTACTTAAATTTACAGGATACTACATGCTTCGGCAGCACGTATACATAAATTACAACAATATAGAGATTAACATGCCACTTGGACAGGGATGATATGAAAATATGCGAAGTATTCCATATTTTTCATCCTTCAGATGCAAGAAATGAAAAACAGTTATTAAAAAGTTGATTACAAAAATACAAGTGTAACAACACATGCGATTCATATAATTAAAAGTTAGTTTTTTCACAATGATTTATTTTCTCTTTTTCCATTTTTACTATTCTAAATTATTCTAACTGGAGAGTAGAGAACTGATAGAAAGCAGAGGAAAGATTTTCCTGTGTATTAAAAGGTACAGACTGAAAATGAGGACCAATGGTGTCTTCATGTGCAGCTTATTCTAGGAATGAGAAAATAGGAAATAATACCTTCTATGTAAATGATTTGGGAAATGGCAGAGCAGAAAGTGAAATGATGCAACCAAAAATATAAAAGCAAAATAAGTTAGGATAATTATGGAGCAATCATATTATCTATGAGAACCATGAAAGAGAGAGAGGAAGAGAGACATGTGCAATGAACTAACTAGCCACAAAATCCATGCCTCTGATCAATTTATATAGCAAACAATTTTATTTTTAAAAGAGATGGAAATAGAATTTATAGTGTTTCTCTTTATGATGTGCAGTGTAATGTATTGATATGCATTGTGTTGATCACTTTTCTGTTACTGTGAGGAAAATACCTGCAAAGAACATTTCTAAGGAGGAAACTATTATATTGACTCATGGCTTAAGAGAACACAGTTTAAGATAAAGTGTCTCCATTGTTTTTAATTATATTTTTATTATCTTAAATAATTGTACAAGGGAATTTCCATTCAACAAATCAGTTTTTAAGTACAATGGATCTTTACATAACTTCACCACACCCTTCCAAATCTCACCCCACTTTAATTTTTTCTACTGTCATACTATCTGTATTGAATATTATGCCTTCACTCTTTTCCTCCATAACTCTTTTTAATCCTTCCCTTTGAATTCCCCTCATATCTTAAGTGATAGTTTCCTGGTATTCATTTTGGTGGATTAAAAATTCAATTTTATAAGAAAATACACCTTTTAAATTCTCTGCAAATAGAATGCTTTGGTTGACATTGTTGTGAAAACTTGTATAAAGTTCTATCTTCCAAATATGAGACAGAACATGGGTCCTTTGTGTGTGTGTCTCTGACTTAGTTTACTTAACATATTTTTAGATCTATCCATTTCTTTGCAAATAATGTAACAGTCTTCATAATGGATGGGTGCAATACAATTGTGTATATGTGCCACACTTTCTCTAACCATCCCTCTGCCAAAGGGCATCTGGGCTGTTTCCATAAGTTTTCTACAGTGAATAGTGCAGCAGTGAACATGGTTGTGAAAGTGATTTTACTGTAACCTTTTGGAAGAATTCATCACTATCTTTCTGGGAACAATCTTCTAGCCAGTTTTCCAGAATAAGCACATCCCTCTCTTCATCTCCATTAGAACGTATTGCAAATCCTCAAAAACACACTACCCCCTACAGGTCAAAATAAGCTAAAACCACATGGTGCCCATATTTTTTCAATAGTGTTTTTCATAATTGTACATATTATTTAGTGAGAACTTTCTTTTTTTTGGTTATTTATATTTTATTTATTTTTTTTAATTTAATTTAATTTTATTTGTGAACATACTGTACAGAGGAGTTACAATTACATGGGCAGGATAATGCGTTTAGTGAGAACTTTCTATGAACTTTTCTAATGTGGGAATGAGGGACATGACAATAGTGTAAAGGTAAGAAATATGCAATTCAATTAGCTATTATCATATTTAAAATCATTTTCAGCTTTAACTCATAGCCTCACTTACTATTATTTTAATCTTTATTTGATTACTTCATCTATCCTCTAACTTATAACAGGTGAGTTAAATACGAAGGCAGAAACTGTGGTTTGATTTTGACACTCATGTGTGAGGATGCACAATAAGGGCAAATAGATGAATTGGATTTAATAGTTATTATCCATTTTGTTAAAGTAGAGATGATTTTCCCAAACTGATTCTCACAATTCATATTATATTGAACAACAAGAAACGTGTGACAATTCCCTGTGTTTTGCTCCTTATTAACTTTTGTTTCCATTTAATTTAATTTTTATTTATTTATTTTTCGTCTGTCGTGGGGCTTGAACTTGGGCCTGGGTGCTCTCCCTCAGCTCTTCAGCTCAAGGCGAGCACTCCACCACTTGGGCCACAGTGTCACTTCCGGTTTTTGAGTGGTTTATTGGAGATAAGAATCTCTGGGACTGGGCTGGGAAGGTGGCTCAGTGGTAGAGCACTTGCCTTGCATGCTCAAGGCCCTGGGTTTGATTCCTCAGCACCACATAAGCAAACAGAAAAAAGCCGGAAGTGGCACTGTGGCTCAAGTGGTAGAGCGCTAGCCTTGAGCTGAAGAGCTGAGGGACAGCGCCCAGGCCCAGAGTTCAGGCCCCACGACCGGACCCAAAAAAAAAAAAAAAAAAGAATCTCTCGGACTTTCCTTTCCTGTCTGCTTTAACTTGCAATCCTCAGATCTCAGCCTCCTGAGTACCTAGGGTTACAGGCATGAGCCACCGGCGACCGGCTACCATTTTATTTTATAATGAAGGATTATTTCATAAATCTATTGTAGATACAAAAATATGCTAAAATATTTCTATCCGTATGCATTGATATATACATACACACATATATTACACAGGTTATAAAGATAATATATAACTTCTGGAACTGCACAATTTACTAAATTATTAAAATCATTGATGGCTCATGGCTGGAATCCTGGTTACTCAGGAGGCTGAGATCTGACGATTGTGGTTTGAAGCCATCTTGGGCAGGAAAGTCCATGAGCCTCTTATCTCCAAACAACCGACAGAAAATCAGAATTGGAACTGTGGCTGAAAGTGGTAGCGTGGTAGCCTTGAGAGAAAAAGCTCAGGGACATCACCTAGGCTCTTAGTTCAAGAAGTGCAATCTATCCCAAAAAATCTATTTAATTTACCCCTGTGTAAGTAGAGTATTTCCGTCACCCAAGTGCACATCCATACCCATTTGCAAGGTAACTGTTTTGTCTGAAGTACCACAAAACATTATCACTTAAGTAGAAAGTATTGCAATGTGGGTTCATTCTATCTCTCTCATGGATTTTTCTCCACTCAAATACTCAAATCTTACATTTATTCCAATTATTTAAAATCATAGTTTTTTCTTTAATACCCATAATATTAGTGTTTGAATTGAGTGTCTTGTGCCCCCAAAATGGTTGTTCTTACCACTTTGTCATGTCCTCAGACTTAAATTATCCTGATTATTTTTCAGATAGAATCTGGCTTCCTACTTGTATCTGATTTTGGGCTCAGTACACTTTATGTTATTCTTCCTGGAATTTAAAATAACAGGTGCATGGCACTGTGTACAGATCTTTCTGTCCAGTCTGGGTTTTAAGCACTATCCTTAAAACAGTTCACTCCCATGTAGTCAGGATATTCATAAGCTTGTCATAGTTTTTTTTAATTTGCATTTTCTGCAGGTTCTTGAGTACTGAATTAATTTGTGTTTTCTTGGGTTGTTTTGTTTGATTTGAATATATGGATTATTGTTCTTCACTTTTCCTTTTGTTTCTTACACTCATGTTCTTACCTAAAGTGCTGAGAAACCAATTCTTCTTTCTCAAGATAGTCAAGATGAATATTATTTATTCCAAAGAAATTTCAGTAATATTTAAACACCTCATACCTATGAATAGTATACAAATGCTAAGTTCTGAGAAGGATCTTTTTATTTGCATAGCAGTCTTTGGCATACAAAGACAGATCATGAATTTTATGAAGTTAATAAAACTACAGATGCTCGCCAGGTGGAGAAAAACCTATTATTAATTGTTTGACAGGGTCTTCCCTTCTCGTGAAAGAAATATGCTGCTTGATGCAGGATTACACAAAATCATATTCCTAGGAGGAACCTAAAAATCATCTAATACAACAGACTTGAGAGAGATGAATTGACTTCCTGAATAATTTACTTTTGGGTCAAATAAAAGCAGACTTCCAAAGAGAGAGTAGACTTTAGAGAAACATGAGTTGTATGTAAATAGGTGCTTAGCTGATTTTGTTAATTTGTGAACTAATACAGGGAAATAAAGTACAGCAAGTTTAAAATTAAAGAACTTCACATTGAAATACTCATTTGTGTGTGTGTGTGTGTGTGTGTGTGTGTGTGTGTGCACGCTCGTGCACACATGTGCATGTGCTCATGCATACATTCATTATTCTTGAGGCTTGATACTGAGTAGGCATTATTCTTAACCTTCTGTGCCCAAAGGTAGTGTTCTACCACTTGAGCCACTGTTCCACTTTTGGTTTTTTAGAGATAATCGCATGTATTTTCATGATTTGACTAGCTTTGAACAGTGGCCTTCAGATCTCAGCCTCTTGAGTAGCTACCTAAGCTGATTCAGCCTCTGAGTAGCTAGTTAAAATTCTGTCTGTTCTCTATGCTTCACTGCTCTTTTATTCTTTTCCTGAGGTAATCACAAGCGTAAGTCATGTATATGTCTAGTTACTTTAAAAAATACTCTTACTGCTTGGCACCAGGGGCTTCCACCTCTACTTTTAACTACTGAGGAGGCTTGAGAATAGAACCAGGCCAAAAGTTTAGTGGACCTCCTTCTCAATCTATAGCTGGGTGCATTGGATCATTTCCACCACACTGCACTATCTACAGGCTAAGATTGGAAGAACTACGGAATCCAGGCCAGCCAAGGTAGGAAGCTAGACAAGTTGGTCTGCAACTCTGATGCCATTGATGATGGGAAGGCTAAAATGACAGATCAGGTGCATGTTATTGTGGAAAGGGAACCCCTATCCTAAAATTAACCACTGATATGACGCCTGCCTAGCAAGAGCAATAACTCAAGTCGAAATCCCCACAATTTCCCACAACCAAAATAAGTATATACATTAACATACAAAAACTTAGTAGAATCTGTTCTTTGCTCTAATATCAGCTTTATCTGATTATCATATGATGTGACAGAATAGGTTCTTTATTAAACTTAAGATATATTTTAAAAGACCTAGAAAATTCTTTCTCACTTATTAAGTGCAAATGTATGGAAAATTGTCTCATTTCTTACATATTTGACTATCACTATAAATTCAGCTTATGATTATTATGAATAGTAACATATTCTGATTTATTACTTTGTAACAGTTTTTACACTTTTTGCTTCTCTACTGAAGTTTAATTATTAAAGTAGCATCATCAAAATATATTCCTTGGGTACTTAGTGCAGTTTTTTACAAAGTTTTTAACCAATGGTTTATATGAATCCTTAATTCGTATATTGTTTGGTTTATTTTTAATTTCAATTTAATTTTATTGTAAAGGTAATGTACAGAGGGGTTACAGTTACATAAATAAGTACATTTCTTATGGAAGGAACATTGTTATCTCTTCCATCGATTTTTTGTATGCTCAAAAAAAGAACTACTGATTCTTTTGCTGTTGCTATTAATCAATTGGTACTTTTTCTTTCTTTGTTCATGCATTTTTATAAGAAAATTTATATGCAGGGGGTTTACAGTTACATAAGTCATCTAAAGAGTACACTTCATTTTATTTTCTAAATTTCAAATTTTGAACTTAAATATTTTCTTTTGTTTCTTTAGGGTAATTCTTTTTTCAGAGTTGTAGGATTAGTTAATATAATTTCTTTGTTTTTTCACATGTAAATTATTCAGACACATATATTTTGCTTTTAAAATATTTATGATGTGAATATTTAAAATTATTTTTTGAATTTTTATACGGTTGGCAAATTTAAATAAATTTATTTCTTATAGTTATAAACATATTTGTCCAGGTAACAAATACTGTATTTTCAAGAAGCACATACTTTATTAAGAAAAGTTACATTACCTGGTGACTTTTTGGAAATATTTGTACTTAAATTAAAAAAAAAAGTTTGAACTGGGCATGGAGACTTGTGGCTGCTATTTTCTAGCTACGGTGGAAAGTGCAAATAGGGTTTGTAATTCGGGAGAGACAGAGCAACCATAATACCTTATCATAAAAATATTCAGAGTGAAATGATTAGAGATATAGCCACCCCTAGAGAGATATAGAGCACCTGGTTATAATATTCTAAATCTTGAGTTAAAACACCACTAACATCAATTTTTTGTCAAAATAAAAGGATACATGTTTCAAAATGTTTATTATTTAAAACTTATTTGAAAAGGTTCTCATGTCTTCTATTGCTTAATTTTCAGTTTACTTAATCTATAAGAATCCAAGTGTATTGTGATTATTTTATTTCTACTAAACTTTTAGATAGTACGAGAAATATTCTTATTTCATATATTAACCTACATTTTCTATTTGTGATAATTTCCTCTGTTTAATATGATAATATCAATATTCCAAATGTGTGTATGTGGTGTGTGTGTGTGTGTGTGTGTGTGTGTGTGTGTGTGTGTGTGTGTGTTCATGTGGTTTTTGTGTGTGTGCTTTGTGTGTACTTTGTAATGCTTAGGAGATCACACCATTGCTTCACATATGCTAGGCCAATGTTTTACCACTGAG
Organism: Dipodomys merriami; assembly: GCF_024711535.1. Taxonomy (NCBI): domain Eukaryota; kingdom Metazoa; phylum Chordata; class Mammalia; order Rodentia; family Heteromyidae; genus Dipodomys; species Dipodomys merriami. The sequence continues at coordinate 259,599 of NW_027204904.1, forward strand.
CTATACTGTCTAGTTATAATCCAAATAGTGTTTTAATTTTGACTTTTAAATTTTCATTCCTAGTATGTTTTTTTTTTCAAAATTATATATGACAAAATGTGATCCATCTTCTATCCATGTTAGCAATTTTTATTATTTAGAATATTTCCGCTGCTTTTCCAGTTCCAAACTCTTGTGTTTTTAATTGATAAAGGTTTTACTGCTTCTTTTCTCTCTTCATTCTTTTTCCCTTTAGAGTTGACCTATTCTTTCTCTTCCCCAGATGTCAGGCCACATTGAGGCTCCTGCAACCCACAGCCTTGCTCCTAGTATAGTCACCAATAGGCCAGTGTCCCCAGGATCCAACACAGACTTCTGACTTGGGTAAATAAAGAGGCTGTGCTTGAGTAGCCCACAGTCAGCAGTAAGCAGTCCTGGCACATGGGCATCTACTAAGGCCACCCTAGTAGCTATGGAGACTCCGACCTGAAGAAAGAGGCAGGCACACCCATGCAGGCTGACATTGGAGAAGCTCCTCTTCCAGGTGTAGCATGGTGACGTTTGAAGCAGAACATGGCAGTGCACACACTAGTAGATCACAGCACACACTAAAACAACTTGGTAAGCAATGGTCCTGTGCTCAGAGAGCTGACAGAGGCAGGAAATCAGAAAGAGGGAGAGAGAGAGAGAGAGAGAGAGATGGAGAGAGAGAGAGAGAGAGAGAGAGAGAACGCAAGGCTACCTCTGATTTGTACCGGTTTCGATATCCTTGCCGAGAAATGCATATTTTCACCAAGAAATAAAAAGGAAAACTCCTAAGTCTAACTCTGATGGAGTAGCTGAGATCAATCTAGACTTCCTACCATAAACAATCACAAAAGTGGAAGTTATGTGAAAAAATATATGTATATAAATGTATATATAATATAAATATGTAGGCATATATGTATATTCAAATATACAATGTGAATATGTATTGTATGTACAATGTATAACATACAGTGATTAAAAAAAAGAAATACATAGTATTTGAAGGAATAATGACCAAAACCTTCCCAAATTTGATTGAAAGCATGAACCCTTCTATGCAGGAATCTAGCAGCTTAAAGAAGACAATTAACATAATTACACAGGTCCACACTAAGACACATTCTAATTAAACAGTCAAAGACAGGAAACCTCCCAAAGCACAGAGACACAACTCATCACACAAAGGATCTTCAATCATATTATGACAAATTACTAATCAGACACTAGATTAACAATTAGACATCAAGAGCAACAAATTTAAGGTGTTAAAAGGACATATCTAATACCAACCTTTCTAACAAATATATATACTTCCCCCAAATGTGAGAAATGAGCTAAGTAACTAACGATCGCTCAGGCATATAACCTTACCTACTCCGGAAAGTGAATTGTGAGGATTGTGGCTCAAAGACAGCCTGGGCTGGGTGCTGGTGGCTCACGCCTGTAATCCTAGCTACTCAGGAGGCTGAGCTCTGAGGATCGCGGTTCAAAGCCAGCCGGGGCAGGAGAGACCGTGAGACTCCTATCTCCAATAAGCCACCAGAAAACCGGAAATGGCGCTGTAGCTCAAGTGGTAGAGCGCTCGCCTTGAGCTGAAGAGCTGAGGGACAGCGCCCAGGCCCAGAGTTCAAGCCCCACGACCAAAAAAAAAAATTTAAAAAAAGACAGCCTGGACCTTGTCCCCTCAGGAGCAAGTTGTAGGAGAGCTGTCCTTGAGAAGGACGGAGATCTTCTTGCCATGTCATTGCTGGAACAAATATAGGATAAGGTGGCCATCAAGAATGGAGGCTATTGGCCAGTGTCTCCACAGAAGCAATTTATGAGATTCAGGAGTCCTCTACAAGATCAGAGGACTTTGACCACTGTCCTAGTAGTTTCAGGAATGGCATAACAATGACCAGAGCAGCCTCAAGCCCACATGGAGTCCTTAGCAACAGTCTTTGAAGCTTATGGGCTAGAGTATCAATGCTGGCAAGCTATGATTGCTCCATTTTCTCTGACTTCACTGGCCCAGACTCTGATTGGTCCATTTCTTCTATGATGTCACTATGATGGGCTGTGATAGCTCCGTTTTGAGAGGTCATGCAGGGTATATAGGAAGCCACTGTGCTCCAACCTATGTCAGTTAACACATCTAGGAGCTCTTGATTGGTGAAACGCTGGACTGATTCAAACAAAATTCATTATTTTTCTGATTTTGGGGGGATGAGTTGTTTGGTTTTGCTATTTCTTTTTTTTCTGGGTTTCCATTATTTTATTTAGTTGATTTTAGGTATACTTGCTACCCACCATCATAGCAGAAGAATGGAAGAATACAAAGAATCATCCTCCATATTCTTGAATGAAGAGATCATCAATCAATACCAGATGAAAGAGCTCATCGACCATGATACCAATAGACAAGTGAAGTTGGCCATCCACACCTCACACACATGGAAGTGGCAGTTAAAATACTCCTGAAGGGATGAAAGGTGACCACTTGTTGCTTGTTCCTGTCTAGCAAAGCAACACGTGGTGGTAATCCAAACATCTGGTTGATTGTGTGCCTTTATAAGACCTGCAAATCCTTAGCTAGGGGCTCTCCTCCTAGGCTCCACTGTGTCGAAGTGTAGGACAAGGCCCAAGCTGCAGCCCATTTAAATAAAAAAAGCTGTAGAGTCTGACTCTCGGTGTTTTTTTTGCTGTGAGTGTCCTGCAACCATGGCATAACATATTAGTGGGGCTCATCTCGGATACCCCCCAAAGACCCCCGAGACCTCAGACTCCAAAGGTAAAACAGGGCTGTCTTTGTTAATTTGTCTTGTCCTCTCATTTGTCTGTTTTACTTTCATTTTCCCTTGTGAGGATATCCCCTCAAATTTGTAAAGGGTTGTCCAAGTTGGCCCACTTGCACGACAACCCTGGAGGAACTGGGAGACATCCAGGATCCTCTTCTGGGGAGGGGGTAACCCTGCTGTGTGGAGCAGGGGTCCTTGGAAGCCCACTGTGTGGGGCGGGGTCCTTGGAACCCCGCTGTGGGGCGGGGGGGGGGGGTCCTTGGAACCTTGGCATGTGAATTGTGGGGTGAGGATTGGTTTGGTGTTGGGCCGGAACTGACCAAGAGAGCCTCCTAGCAGAGGCCCAACTCGCCCACCATGGGACTGCTTCTTCTGCTGTGGGGCATGGGTATGGAACCCCGCCATGACAGGAGTCAGCAGACCAATTTGGGAGATCTCCACTTTGTAAGCTTTTTTTTTTTGTAACTGTCAGGCCTGCATGTGTTTTGTTTGTGCTGTTTATTGTTTTTTGGACTTTATGACTGACAGGACTGGAAACCATGGGCAACACTCCATCTAGCCTCCTAGACTTACAAAAAGAAACTAAGAAAGAGGAAAAGAAAGTGTACCCCCTGGTTTTTCAGGGAGATAACTTGGAAGAAGAAATGTTTCCTCACCCATGCTCCCCTTCCCAGGTTCCTTTTGCAGAACCTGAGAATTATCAAGAAGAGGAGGGAGCTATAGAACACTTGGCACCTGCCCTTAAAGTTTTTGAGGGGCCAGTCACTCAACGCTGCAGTGGGATCACCCCCCATCTAATGCAGCTGATTTTTCCTTACATGCCATAGGTACTGTGGATGTGAATGGTCAACAGCAACCCAATAGTGTCCATTTTCTACCAGTGATCTATAAAATTGGTGCATCCAAAATGCCCCCTTTACTGAGAAACCCCAGGATTTAATTCGTTTGCTTGAAACTATTCTCTTTACTCATCAACCCACTTGGGATGATTGCAGTCAGCTTTTACAGGTTCTTTTTACCACTGAAGAGAGAGAACGTATCTGAGAGGCGGCCCAGAAACATATCCGTGGCCCCACAGGAGAGCCCATCAATGATCCTGCCCTGATCGCTGCCTATTTTCCTGAGATCCAACCAACATGGGACTACAATATAGTTGAAGATAGGGAGTGACTCCTCATCTACCGCCAAGCTCTGTTGGCAGGTCTCAAAGCAGCGGCTTGCCAACCTACTAATATGGCCAAGGTTTATGATGTAAGACAGGGAGTAAGTGAAAGTCCAGCAGCATATCTTGAGCGTCTCATGGAAGCTTTTAGTCAATATACCCCATATGAACTTGAGACCAGGAGTCGACACAGATGATTATGTTTGCCTATATAGATCAAGCTGCACCAGACATAAAGTTGCAGGCTCTAGACAGCCTTGGTGAAAAGTCTATTAGGGATCTAGTAGCCACAGCAGAAAAGGTTTACAATAAGAGAAACAGAGGAGCAAAGTCAGGAAAGGAAGGACAGAGAACGTAAAATGGAGCATGAAAAGAGAAACTGGGCCAAGGAAAATATGACAGATTTGTTGGACTCGCCACTATCGCATGCTGAGCATACCAGGTTCACAGATGGCAGCAGTTTCATTCGAGATGGAAAAAGGTACGCGGGCCCAAAAGTCACCACGGACACTGTAATAGTGTGGGTAGAAGCACTGCACCAGGGAACATCTGCACAAAGAGCAGAGCTAGTGGCACTAACAAAAGCCCTACAAATGGGAAAAGGGAAGAGACTAAACATTTGCACAGACAGTCGGTATGTTTTTGCCACCATGCATGTCCATGGAGCCATTTGCCAAGAGAGGGGACTGCTGACAGCTGAGGGAAAGACTATTAAAAACAAACAAGAAATTTTAAGCCTCATCTGGGCCTTAGGGGAAACAGCAAATATTGCCATTATGCACTGCCCTGACTATCAAAAGGGAACTGATTCAATAACCAAAGGAAATAACTTGGCTGATCAGGCAGCTAAGGAGGCAGCCCTCCAGCCCAGAGCAGAAGTAGTGACACTAGTAAACCTAGGGCCACAAGCTTTGCCTCCTGAGCCTCAGTATTCCCGAGAAGAATTGTAGTGGATAAAGAAAATTCCCAAGGCCTATAAACCCCCGGGCAGAGAAGGAAACAAAGACTGGTGGAAAACTGGTGAGGGGAAACTTACCTTGCCAAAAAGATTGGGCAAGGGGATTCTTAAGAGAATCCATCGGGTCTCTCACATGGGAACCTGAAGAATGCAGGACTTGCTCCGACACTCAGAAGTAAAAATTAGTCAAGGGAACCAACTCATTGAGGACATTGTTAAAAATTGTAAAGCCTGTCAGCTCACCAATGCCCCCAATCAGCCGGTTACAAAAGGAGCTTGCCTCCATGGAGATAGGCCAGGTGTGTATTGGGAAGTAGACTTCACAGAAATTAAAACTGGAAAATTTGGATATAAAAATTTGCTAGTTTTTGTAGACACCTTTTTCAGTATGGGTTGAAGCCTACCCAACAAAGCATGAGACCACAAACGTCGTGGCTAAGAAGATCCTGGAAGAAACTCTACCCAGGTATGGCTTCCCATCCCCCAATGGATCAGACAATGGACCGGCCTTTGTCTCAAAATAAGTCAGCAAATAGCCGTGGCATTGGGGACGGATTGGAAATTGCACTGTTCTTATAGACCCCAGAGTTCAGGGCAGGAATGAATCGGATTCTAAAAGAGACCTTAACTAAATTGGCCTTGGAGACTGGTGCAGACTGGGTGTCTCTCCTTTCTTTTGCCTTGTTTAGAATAAGAAATTCACCCTATCAGCTTGTCTTTAATTGCTTGCTAATTTGGATGATACTAAATTTCTGTGTAAGCTTGACTATTTACAGCTGGTGCATAAGAGTATGTGGCCCCAGCTTAGAGCATTATATGATTCTGCTTCTATTCCTACCCCACATTTGTTTAAACCAGGGGAGTAGGTGTTTGTTCGAAGGCACAACTTGCGATCTCAGGAACCACGATTGAAGGGACCTTACATGGTGCTACTGGCTACACCCACTGCCCTTAAGGCGGATGGCATTGCTGTTTGGATCCACTGCTCCCATGCCAGACCAGCTGACCCCTTTTCCCTGGATGATCATGGGGAAACATGGGAAGTCTCCAAGCATCCTACCCTATCCCTCCGCATACGCCTCAAGAAAATAAAAATGGGCTGATTGTTATTGGTATACTCATTCCAGATCAAGTGCTGTTGAAGTTTAGTTTTGGGCCAGAGCCACAAGATTGTGGCTCAGGACCATAAATCAAGGGGGAGGGGGGAAATGAAAGGTTAAAGTTTGAGACAGTGACCACTTGTAGCATGTTTCTGTCTAGCAAAGCAACACACGGTGGTAATCCAAACACCTGATTGATTGTGTGCCTTTATAAGACCTGCAAATCCTTAGCTCGGGGGTCTCCTCCTAGGCTCAGCTGTGTCAGAGTGTAGGACTAGGCCCAAGCTGTAGCCCATTTAAATAAAACAGCTGTAGAGTCTGACTCTCGGTAGTCTTCCTGAGGGGCGTGGGGGGGGGGAATCCTGCGACCATGGCCTAACAGCGAGAGTCCTCCAGTCATCAGTTAAAGAATGAGGTGGACATTTTAAAGAAAGTATGGCACAAACACACCATCAGGTTGTACCAGGTGATGGAGAAGGAAGAGTATGTATATCTCATCAATGGAACTGGCCAGTAGGGGATACTTTCTGGGGTGGATCTCAAAATCCTGCCGCCTATATGAGGATGAAACCAAGAGGCTCTTTAAACAAATTGTAAGTGCTGTTCACTACCCACACCAGAACAGAATCACACACTGAGACCTTAATTCCAACAATACTCTGTTGGATACCAAAGGCAATATCAAAGTCAGTGGTTTTATCTGAGCATCTGGTTCACCCTGGGGCAGTTGCTATCAAATGTATGTGCTGCTGTGCTATTCCACCCCCCTAAATTTTCCTGGAGGAAAGAAATGATGGCCGGGTGCCAGTGGCTCACTCCTATGATCCTAGCTATTCAAGAGGCTGAGGTCTGAGGATCAGGGTTCAAAGCCAGCCCAGGCTGGCTCTATCATCTGACCAGACTCATACTGATACCAAAGACTAATTTGAGGTGGAGATGGCAGTGGATAGAGCTGGCTAGCAAATAGTTACAAATCTTCTCAGAATAAGCTGCTGAATGTGGGCCCAGGAACAGAGCAGTTCCAGACAAAGGGGAGAAGAACCCTAAGAGATATCAAAGATAATTTCACTTGAAAGCCAGAAGGCCCTGTTATTGAGATGGGAGAGATTTGTAGGTGGTGTACTAAAAAAAAGAGTTGTAAATGGGATCCACGAATTGAGATCAAAACACTGTTTGCCTAGCAAAACCCTCAGTCCAGCCAAGAATACAAGTGCATCAACTGCCTTAGATTTCCTCAGGAGGAATTCCAGCCACGGGGCACCTTGTACTGCAGTGTAAACTGAATGTTGTGGTTATCAAAGCATGTAATTTTTGTGCATACAAAAACTACTTTAATTACACTTAAACTACACCCTAGTCATTAAAATTTTATTCTATGTTATTTAAGATGCAGTCTCATTATGTAGCCAAATCTGATCTTAACTTCATAATTCTACTGCTTAGTCTCCCAAGTGTTGTGATTACAGGTGTGTCCCTCTTTGTTGTCCATCATATTTTATCTGCATGCTTACTTAACTTTCAATACTTTATTTTATACCTTGGCAGTACTGTGGTTTTGATTCAGAGGCTGGTGCTGGGCAACCTAGTGCTCTACCCCTTGACCCCTGCCCCTGGCCTTACTCTTCATTTTACTTTAGATTAGCTCTTATTGTATTATTTTTTTGTATTGTATTGTATGTGCTTTGGTCAGAATCAGACTATGATTGTAATGTATTTTCCTGCTGAGAAGCTTTTTTGTCCTTTTTTATTTTTTGTAAATATAATTTTCCTTCTTAATAAAAAGAAGGTACACAGAGGTGTTACATTTATATAAGTCATTTTAAAATTCAAAACCTTATTTTAGAAGAGTAAAAATGCATATAATCACTAAATTTTATCTCTAGAAAAAATGGCTACTAGATTAAATGTTTTTGGAGGCTAGTTCAGTGGCATTTAGTATTGTTCTCACTTCAGTTCTAGAAAATGCTACATAGATCCAGGCCTGCGTGGCCTAAATCAAAACAAGTAAAAAGTAAAAAAAAAAAAAAAAAAAAAAAAAAAAAAAAAAAAGATTCTTTCGGGCACATCTGTGGAAGATTTGAAATATATTTTATTGACCATTTGTACATTTCTGTGCTGATGAAAAGTGATATAGCAATTATGGTACAATATGACACATTCTTCTAACATAACATAGCATTACCACATTACCCAGCGATTCCATTGCTCATTGCATAACCAAAGGAACTGAAGAGAAAAAAACTAATAGCTCATATGCCAATAATAGCAGCAAAGTTCATAATAGTCAGAAGCTGGAATTTCCTGGAGAGTCTATCAGATAAACAGGTTTACAAAATATGAGGTATGCATTAATGGATTATGACATCCACAAAAATGCTGCAATTAAGCATTATTTACCGTAGCTAAGACATGGAACCAACCCAGATGCCCCTCAGTAGATGAATGGATCAAGAAAATGTGGTATATATACACAATGGAATTCTATGCCTCCATCAGAAAGAATGACATTTCCCCATTTGTTAGGAAATGGAAAGGTTTGGAAAAAATTATATTAAGTGAAGTAAGCCAGGCCCAAAGAAGCATAGGTCCCATGGTTTCCCTTATTTGCAATATCTAGTATAGGTATGAGTCAAGCAGAAAAGGTCAGATAATGTGATGTTAGGAAAATGAACCCTTAAATATGTATTTTAATGTTTTCGTTTCTTTCATGCATGTGTTTCTAACGCATTTATAAGATTATTTCTTTGTTGCTTTGTATGTCCCTCCCCCACAGTGTAACCCCCGCTTTCACTATATTTGATGTCAGTATAACATGTGGAGGAGATGGGGACAAACAAGTCGCTTAAGGATTCAGGTGGACCTGTTGCAACAATGAGAAGTACAAAATGTCATGTCAAAACCAGCTTTACAATGTCGGTGTGGGGGGGGAGGGGGGTATAATTGGGTGGGGGGAGGGGGGAGGCGGGGAAGGGAAGTGAAGGGTAAAAAAAGGAGGAGGCTGCAATGCTTGGTAAGAAATGTATGCATTATCCTGCCCATGTAATTGTAGCCCCTCTGTACAGTATGTTCTCAAATAAAATAAAATACAATTAAAAAAATGCTGCAATTAATATATGTCTGTCACGGATGGACACAAAAATTAATCTACTATTTATGGGAAACCTTGACTAAACCATTTTATAAGAGAAAATGGAAGATTAAAATTTCTGGGGCAGGTCATTGGGGTGATTATTACTTAATGATTGTGTGGATTTCATCAGTATCAAAAAGATAGTTCTCATATAGAGGTAATGGTGTGGATATAATTAATGTCACCAAATTTTATACGTGCCTAGTAAGCATGAAGCCCTGCGTTCATCCCCAGCACATCCAAAAAATGCTAAATCTTCTTTCTGTTACCTACCTTGAGTGTTAGGTGCTTTTCTAATGTTTTGATTGTATTCCTCAGAAGATCTCTGGTGGATCTCTGATGTTTAGTCATGCTTTACAGATAATCCATTATTTTAATATTAAATTTGAATTTTTAAGGAAACCTCATTATTAAAATGAGGGCAATGCCTGGAGATCTATCTCAAGAGGCTAAAACAGGAAGACTCTTACACAGTCTAGGCTGCATAGAGAGGTCATGTCTAAATTTCCATGGTAGCTGCTGAAACTGGAGGGACAATTATTTGTAAGTAATTGCAAGTGATAGATAAGTGAGAGATAAGTTTCTGATCACATTATATTTTGGTCATGTCAGCTTGTATTTAATATTTACATGAATTTTTAAATTTTTCCCTTTTCCCTTACTCTCAGCATGTCATTTTGAAACTTTATACTATGTTCTCATTTGCTAGTTTTAAAAAGAAACATAGTTTTCCTTTGTATCATATTAAACATAGTTTTTGATTTTTTTCTATATTATACAACTACTATTATTTACTTTTGAAAATGTTAGGGAAATGAACCCGAAGATATGTATTCAAATGTTTTTTTTTTTCATGCGTTTGTTTCTAACACATTTATAAGATGATTTCGTTGTTGCTTTGTATGTCCCTCCCCCACAGTATAACTCCTGCTTTCACTGTATTTGATATCGGTATAATTTGTGGAGGGGAAGGGGAAAAACAAATCGTTTAAATAGGGATACAGGTGGAACTATTGAAACAATGAGATGTACAAGTCGTTATGTCGAAAAAGGAATTTTACAACTTTGGTGCAGGGGAAGGTGGGTAGCGGGGAGGATTGGGTGGGGGAGTGGGGGAGGATTGGAAGGAATGGCAAGGGGAAGCAAAAGAGGAGACTACAATGCTTGATAAGAAATATACTCATTATCTTGCCCATGTAATTGTAACCACTCTGTACAGTTTGTTCACAACAAAAAATAAAAATTTTAAAAAATGAAAAATTTTATGTTTTTTTCTGCATGTAAGGACTGGCCACTGTCTCAGAGATTTTTCTCAGTTCTGCCAATTGAGCCACAGATAAACTTCCAGCTTCATTCTTTTGTAAAGTCTCATGCGAAGCCCAGCACAACTAAGGAGGCTGAAATCTGATCTTGGTCTGAAGCCAGTCTGAGCAGCAAAGTCTGAAATTCTTATCTCCAATTAATCACCAAAAAGCTGTGGGTAGTAGAACTCTATCTAGCCTCGTGTAAAACAGGGCAAATTCAAGCCCTAGTATTGTAATTACATTAACAAGTCTCATGGACTTTCTTGCTTGGGTTGGATTTGAACTACAACCCTTAGATTTCAGCCTCCTGGATAGTTAGGATTTAAAGGCATGAGCAATCAACCGCAGACATTTTAATTTTTTTTTTTTTTTGGTCATTCGTGGGTCTTAAATTCTGGGTTAGGTTCTGTCTCTGTGCTCTTCAGCTCAAGGCAAACAGTCTACCACATGAGCCATAGAACCACTTACAGTTTTCTGGTGCTTTATTAGAGATAAGAGTCTCACAGAATTTCCTGCCTGGGCTGGCTTAGAACTGTGATCCTCAGATCTCAGCCTCCTGAGTAGCTAGGATTACAGGCATGAGCCACTGGTGCCCACCTTATTTTAATATTTTTAACCAGCTCTTTCTTGCCTTCAAACTCAGTACTTTTTTATTTTGTCCAGTAGACCTGATCTTTGGGCCACATTGCTGTTGCTTAGTTATTTTGAAAGGGGGTAGGGGTTGAACACACTGTCTTTGTGTTCTTCAACTTAAGGCAAATGCTCTACAGTCAGGTTATCTGGTGGTTAATAGGAGTACAAGAGTCTCATGAGCTTTCCTGACCAGGCTGGATTTGAACCATGGTCTTTATATCTCAGCCTCCTGAGATTAGAGTGTAGAGCCAGCAGTGCCCTTCTGTTTCTTAGCTTTTTGACTCAAGGACGATGTTTTACAAATTCAACCACAGCTTCACTTCTAGCTTTTTTTTGTTTATATGACATAAGTTTCTAATGTACTTTTCTGGGTAGTCTGGCTTCAAACCGTGATCCTCAGGTTTCAGCTTCCTGAGGTGCTCCGATTACACACATGAACCACAAACCCACTGGTCATTTAAAAATATTAATATGTTTTTTCCACTTTATCTTGTTAAAATTTTCCTTGTTATTTTTTTTTGGGGGGTCCAGTCGTGGGCCTGAACTCTGGGCCTGGGCGCTGTCCCTCAGCTCTTCAGCTCAAGGCTAGCACTCTACCATTTGAGCCACAGTGCCACTTCCGGCTTTTTTCTTTTTACTTATGTGGTGCTGAGGATTCGAACCCAGGGCCTCATGCATGCAAGGCAAGCGCTCTACCACTGAGCCACCTTCCCAGCCCTCCTTGTTATTTTTAACTTTTGTATATGTTCTAGTCCTGGGACTATATATCAGGGCCTGGATACAATGCCAGAGCGTTTTTTCTTCAATACTAGTGGCTTTGCACATAAGCCAAAGTATAGCTTGTGTCAATACTTGTTTTGTCTTTGTGCTTGAACTAAAGCCTTGGGTGCTGTACTAGAATGTGACTGCCCAGTTTGCATCTTGGGCCACACCTCAACTCCAGGTTTTTTTTTAACTCTTGGTAGTTAATAGGAGATGATTCTTATGCAAAGCCCAGCATGAATCAGTTGGCTGAAATCTGAGGATCACGGTTCAAAGCCAACCATGGCAGGAAATCCCATGAGACTCTTAGCTCCAATTAATCACTGAAAAACTGGGAGTGGTAAAGCTCTATCCTTGAACAAAACAGCATAAATTCAAGCCAAACATAACACACAGATGCACACACAGAGAAAGCCTCATGGACTTTCTTGCATGGGGTAGCTTTCAACAATGATTCTCAGATTTCAGCCTGTCTTCATCCTCTCTCCTTTGAAAATTTTATGGGTCCTGTGGCTTGACCTCTGACTCTGGGGCCTATATCTTAGCTTTTACACTCAAGATTGGTGCTTTACCACCTCAGCCATAGCTCAAGTCTTTGTGCTGTGTAGCTGGGGATAAGAATCTCAAGCATGTTCTTTCCTAGACTAACTTGACTCTGCAATTGTCAGTTGTCAGCCTCTTGTGTAAAAAGGATTACACATATAACCATCAACATTTGGGTCATTTTAAAACATTAATATGTGCTTGCCTCCACCTGTTTATCTTTTTTTTTCTTTTTTACTTGTTCTGGGAGTGGAAATTGAAGCTCAGATGTTGTCTAAGGGCATATATGGGACCAACCATAACATTTGGCTTTTGTGGGGAGGTTAATTGGAGAGAAAAGAATCATGTATAGCTAAGCCAGATTCAGGAGGCTAAAAATTGAGGAGAGTCCATGACACTCTTTTCTCCAATGAACCACTAAAATCTGAGAGTTGTAGATTATTGAGCAAAATAGTGCAAGTTCAAGCACCAGGATTGGCACGCACACACACACACACACACACACTCACACACACACACACACACACACACACACACACACACACACACACACACACATGTCTTATGAACACCTATACTTGAGCTGAGCTTTAAACAGTATCCTCAAATTTTAGCCTAAGGAGCTAGAATTACAAATATGAGTTCCCAATGAAACTTCTGTTACTTGGTCTTTCTTGTCTTCCTCTACACTTTTTTCATTTACTTCATTGTTTTTGTTTGTGTTGGTCCTGGAGCTCGAACTCATGCAAGTATTGGCCTGACTCAGGAGGCTGAAATTTGGCCATCATGGTTTGAAAGGAGCCTGGGCAGGAAAATCAATGAAATTCTTATCTCCAATCAATCAACAAAAACCTATCCCCAGAGTGGCCACCACAAACAAAACAGTCTCCTGGAATTTCTTGATTGGGTTTGCCTTTACATAAGATCTTATATTTCAGCCTCCTGCATTTCTAGAATTACAGACATGAACCAACAGTCCTGGGTTCTCTACTTCCAACTATTTAATTTTCTTATTGTGATGCTGAGGCTGGATCTCTGAGTCAGGGCATTGTTTCAATTGGTTTTTCATTCAAGGCTGTTGCTTTACAACTACAACCTCAGTTTTATTTCTGGCGTTTTTATCTGGTTAGTTGCAGACTTATGCACTTCCCTGTACAGGCTGGCTATGAACAACCTTCAGATTTCAGCCTTGTGACACTAGGATTACACAAATTGACCAAAATTTCATGTATTGCTCATTTTGAAACATTAACTGGATTTTCTCACAACAGTTTTATTCTTTTTCATAATCCTGAGGCTTGAACTCAGGGCTTGAGCACTGTCCCTGAACTTCTGTTACTCAAGGTGAGAACTCTACTACTTGGGCCACAGTGCCACTTTCAGTCTTTTCTATTTATGAGGTACTGAGGAAACAAACCTAGGGATTCAAACATGGTAGGCAAGCACTCTGTTACTAAGCCACATTCCCCGCCATTCTTAGACCTTTTTATTTGTATTTTTATTTCCTTGTGTATGCTGGTCCTGGGTCGAAAAATCAAGTGCAGTCCCAGAAGTTTTTATTCAAGATTAGAACACTAAGACATGAACCACTGCATAACTTGTGGCTATTACTTTTTGCTTTGTTGTAAGTAGCTACTTAGATATGAGTCCATGAATTCTCCTACCAGGGCTGGTTTTCAAATGTGATCCTCAGATTTGAATCTCCCAAGTGGCTACCATCAGAGGTGTGTGCCACTTATGCTTAGCTCATTTTCATCTCTGAAATTGTCTGTTTCTTATCCTACCTTCTCTACACTTATTTATTTTATACTTTGTGTGTGTGTTGGTGTATATCAAGGTCTGGATGCTGTCCCAGAAATGATTTTCTCATTTCTGCCATTGCAGCCACAGTTCAATCACCAGGTTTTATTTTTCTTCTTTTTGGTGGTTAATTGGAGATAAGAATCTCATGTAAAGCCCAGAAAGACATAGGAGGCTGAAATCTGAGGAATGTAGTTGAAGCCACCCTTGGCAGGAAAATCCATGAGACTCTTTTCATCAACTAACTACCAAAACGCTGGGAGTGGTAGTGCTCCTACATCAATTCAAGCACAAGGTTGACACACACAGATAAAAAGCCCCATAGACTTTCCTGTTTGGACTGGCTTTTAACTGGTATCTTCAGACTTCAGCCTCCTGAATAGCTAAAATAATAAGCAAGAACCACCAGTCCCAGGCTTAAATTTCAAATGGTAATTTCTTCTCTTCTTTCAGTTTTGTTTTTGGTTGACTTAGGGCTGAATTGGGAATTGTTTCCCAGGTTTTTCACGGAATTTCAGTACTTTACCACTACTATCACACCTTCATTAAGCTTTTGCTGGGTACTTAGAGATAAAAATTTCAGTCACTGCCCTACCCAGGCTGGCTTTGAGCTATGATCCTCATATTTCAACATTCTTAGTAGCTAGGAATACACACATAAACCAAAGGCTCATTTTGAAATTATAATTTTTGCTTTCTCCCATATTTTATAATTTGTGGTCTTTTTTCTTTCTTTTGGTAAGTGCCTTTTTGTAAGTGAATAACTAGGAATAAACATGAACCAAAACCCATACTCATTTTGAAACTTTATGTTTCTCTTTACCCATCATTTTTAGTTTCTGCTTTTTGTTTGTTTGTTTTTTTTTTAATGTGTGTCTAGATTTTCAATTTAGGGCTTAGGTGCTGTTCCAAGCTTTCTGTTTAAGACTACCACTCAACCGCATGAACCAAAGCACAGCTTGTAACTTATTTTTGGTGCAAATTAGATATATGAGTCTCATGGACTCTCCTGCCTGGGCTGGTCATGAACCTGTGATCCTTAGATTTCATCCTCCTGACTACCTCGTATAACATGTGTGAACAACAAATGTTTGATTCACAACTACTGTCACTGACTCTTCCTTTTGTACTTCTGTTCTCCTTTTATTTCTTCTGTGTGTGTCCTGTGACTTGAACTCAGGGTCTGGGCGCTGTCCCGGAAACATTTTCCCAGTTTCGCCAGGAGAACCACAGCTCAATTCCAGGTTTTTTTCTGTTTTGATGATTAATTAGAAATGATTATCATGTAGAGCCAGACCTAATTCATGAGGATTCAATCTGAGGATCAAATTTTCTACCAGCATGGGCAGGAAAGTCCATGATATCTCCAATTATAACCACTAAAAAGCTGAGAATAGTAGAACCTTAAGCAAAACAGTACAAGTTCAAGCAACAGGTCTCACACACAGACGCACACACACACACACACACACACACACACACACACACACACACACACACACATCTTATGAACTTTCCTACATGGTCTGGCCTTTATTATCCTCAGATTTTAGCTTCCTTTGTAACTAGAATTAGAGTTATGAGCCATCAATGATTGGCTGATTGGCTCACTGAAGCCTCGGTTATTGGTTCTTCTCTTCTTCTACCCTTCTTTACATTTAATAATTTCATTGTTTTGGGTGTGCTGCTCCTGGAGCAGGAACTCATGCAATTCCTGGACTGTTTCAGGAGGCTGTGGTCTGACCTTCATGGTTCAAAGCCATGTTGAGCAAGAAAGTCTAAGATCCTTACCCCCAATTAACTTCCAAAAACCTGGGAGTAGTACAGTACTAGCCCCAGGATGGCCCACAAACAACTGTCTTCTGGACTTTCCTGCTTGGATTGGCCTTTATACTGGATTCCCATATTTCTGCCTCCTGAGGTTTTAGAATTACAGGCATGAGTCACCAGCACCAGGTTCTCTTCTTATAACTATTTTTATGATCCTGAGGCTGGATCTCTGTGCCAGGGTACTGTTTCATAGCTTTCTCACTCAAGACTGGTGCTTTACAACTCCAATCACAGCTTCACTTCTGTTTTCTTGTTTGTTTGTTTTGCTGGTGATTTGATGATGAGACACCATAACCCTCAGATTTCATCTATCTTTGTATCTAGGATTACACACATGAAACAAAAATTCATGCTCATTTTGAAAATTTAGTTCGATTTTCCAACACATATTTTAATTTCTATCTTTTCTATTTCCACATGTATACTGGGCTTGGGGTTATAAATCAGAGCCTATGTATTGTCCCAGTAATTTTTTTCTCGTCTATCTTTTTTATTTATTTATTTTTCTTTTTATTGTGAAAATGCCGTATAGAGGGCTTACAATTACATGAGCAAGGTAATGAGTACATTTCTTATCAAGCATTGTTGCCTCCTCCTTTGTTTCCCCTTCCCATCCCTAGCCATCTCCCCACCACACCTCCATCGCCCCGAAAACCACCCCCCTGCACCAAAGTTGTAAATTTGTTTTTCAACATAACATCTTGTATATCTCATTGTTGCAATGGCTCCACCTGTATCACTATTTTTTTTGCCCATCATGGGGCCTGAACTCTGGTCCTGGCACTGTCCTTCAGCTCTTCAGCTTGAGGCTAGAGCCCTACCATTTGTGCTACAGTGCCACTTCCGGCTTTTTCTGCTTATGTGTTGCTGAGGAATTGAACCCAGGGCATGATGCATGCAAAGCAAGCACTCGACCACTGAGTCAGTTCCCCAGTTCAGTCCCACTATATTTTTAATGCTAGACCTCTAATATGTGAGGAATAGCACAATTTGTGGCTTTGTTTTTAAACTGTATTTGCCTAATTAGAGTTGAGTCCACGGACTCCCCTGCATTGGCTGGCCTTGAACACTGATCCTCAGATGTGAGACCCTTGAGTAACTACAAGAACAAGTGTAACCTATTTCAGTTTTGCTCATTTTAAGCTCTGAAATTGGCTCTCCTTTTTCTTCTTCCACCTTTCTTTTCATTTATTTATTTTATTCTTGTGTACACTGTTCCTGGAGATTGATCTAAAGGTGTCGGTAATGTCCCAGAAATCATTGTCTCATTTCTGCCATTGGTGCCACACGTCACGCTCCAGCTGGGTTTTTTTCTTCTTTTGGGGGGTTCATTGGAGATAACAGTTGAATGGAAATAACAGAATGATTCAGGGAGCTGAACTCTGATGACCTAAGTTTGAAGCCAGCCTGCATAGTAAATTCCATGATACTCTTTATCTCCAATTAGCTGGCAGTGATTCCATTAATGAGATTGATAAAACTCCAGCCTAGAGTAAAGTAGAACAAATTCAACCCACATGACTAGCACACACAGAAAAATGGCCAATGGAATTTCCTGCTGGGTCTTACCTTTAAATGTTATTTTCTGACTTTATCCTCCTATGTAATTAATACAACATGTGAAGGCCACCAATGATTGATTAATTTAAAACTCTGTCACTCACTATTTCTTCTCTTCTTCTACACTTTTTTATTTCTTTTGTGCTGTTCTTGAAGCTCGAACTCGGGGCCTTCGTGCTTGTCTTTTTATATGTTTTATATAACTTGTTTCAGTTTTGTTGTTCTAATGTTACGTTTGTTTATGTTGCTTTATATAACTTACTTTAATATAACACAAAAGTAACTTTTAGCTTGGTACTGGTGGTTCATGCCTGTAATCCTCCTCAGGAGGCTGACATCGAGGATCACAGTTTGAAGCAAGCACAGGCAGAAAAGTCTGGGAAATTCTTATTTCCACTACACTACCAAATATACAAGAAGTGGAGCTATGACTCAAATAGTCAATTGTTGGCCTTGAGCAAGAGAACTCAGAGCTCTGAGTGCAAGTTCCAACCCTGGACTGGCACAAAAATAAAACTTTCTTTACCTTATATTATATTAGGATTATGATGTCAGAATCAAGTCCTAGTTTTAAGGACCAACTTTTGTAGCAGGTGCTACTTTTGATTTTTTCCCTAGGAAATTTTATGCTTGTTTTTTCCTTGCCTTATATTTGCATTCCACTAATGACATTCTTATTTTTTGTTTGGAGGGACATTTCCAAAATTCAATGACAAATAAAAAAGCATGTCTTGAATTTTTCTTTATTTTAAATAGGAAAGGGAAACGCTGATTCTGAATCCAGCAGAGAGTGAATGATGGTTTGATTGCAGAGCTGTTAAATCTATTCCTGGATGTGGGAGGCTGCGATTTGCAGTGCTTTGGTGGATGAGTTTTCATGCAGCTTCACAATAATCTTCTATGATGTCACAGTCAACTTTGCCATTACAACAGATAGGTGTCAGCCACTTATCTCACCCTTATGTGGACTTTAGATACACAAAGTAGGAAAAAAATAATTAGAAGAATGTACCATTAACCACAACATCACAGCTGGATGAGCTTTCCTGACTGAATTCAGAGATTACATGAACAGGGCAGTTTCATCTACACAAGGCTACTAAGCACTAAGGACCAGGCAATGTTGTAGGCAACTGGAGAAACAGTTGTGAATACAGCTGCAAGAAGCCTGCTCCATGAACCTTTCATGCTGAAGGAGAAAAACAGAAATTACAATGATAATGTCAATATTTCAGAAGGCTGGTAATGTGGGGAAACAGCTTCACATTGAGGTTGGTTGGAAGGTACATATGATCTAACATCAAGGGACATCATCCATGCAATTATTGCTTTTCCATGCTGGCTCCAGTCTCAATCCCAGATCTCATCCTTCTGAGTAGCAAATTATAGGTATGAGGCACCTGCAGTGAGCAATTTTATATAAATATCTATAACCAATTTTTGCTAAATTTCTTGGAAGTTTCTTGAGAGGAAGGGTCAAAATTAAATATATTATGTGTTTTAAACTTTCTTTTCATTATCTTCTAATTATTTGAATATGAGCTATCTTCCTCACTTTTGTGAAAAATCAAGGCATTTTTTTTTCATTGTTCAAATCCTGGTGAGGGAAGGAAAACCACAGCTTCTTTGCCAAACTAGAAAAAAAATTGTGAATTCAACTTACCAGTTTTTCCAAATATATGTCATGTCCTTGATGGATTTTTCATCTTCAACAATGTTAGATGAGTGAAATTATAAATGGGAGAAAATCAACCACATAGTTGCAAGTTTATCACAATGACAGATATAAGCTCTCCACTTTCTACTGAATAAATCATTTGCCACAAGCATTAAAAATCTTGAATAAAAACTTGGAGATTCTTCCTCTTTATATAAAGTTGGATTTTTGTTTTGTTTTGTTTTGTTTTTGGTTCGACGTGGGGCTTGATCTCAGGGCCTGGGACAGTCCCTCAGCTATTAGATCAAGGAAAGCACTCTACCACTTGAGCCACAACACGACTTCTATTTTTCTGGTGGTTATTTAGAGATGAGCCTCACAGAGTTTGCTGCTCAGGCTGACTTTGAACTGCAATCCACAGATCTGAGCTTCCTGAATAGCTAGAAATACAGACATGAGCCACCAGAACCTGGCCAAAGTTGTAATTTATCAGTTTTGCTGGCTTGAATGAATATCAAGGAAAAAATAGAAACTAAAATTGTTAGTTTATGTTAAAATTTGCAATAGTTTTACCATGAAGAATAGTGAAATATTTAGAATTACATATTTTGAGAGTATATAACTGATTAAATCTTTTGTTGTAAAATAATAAAATACTTCTCTTTTTTTGTAGACACTGAAGTCTGAGTTCAGAACTTATACTTGTTGGCAGACACTCTCCTGTATGAGCCACATCCTTCTGATCATTTTTAATCAATTATCTATTAAATAATTTGAAGCTCACAAGTCATCTTTTGCTAAGATTTAGTAAAATAAGCCTAAACTCCTGCCTTTTGAGTAACATAAGAAATCCTAATATCTAGATGTATAGACTCAAAAAATGAAATACCCTAAGAACAATCAATTAATAAATAGGCTAGATGATTAGATTAGAATGACTAGATCATTCCCAAAACAGATGTAGGTTTCTAAGGAATACATGAAAATATTCAACATCTTTAATAATCAAGGAAATGCAAATCAAATCTATATTGAAGTTTCATGTCTGCCTAAGCAGAATCCTTATTAAAAAAGAAAACAAAAATACTCATAAGGAAGTAGGGAAAGATACCCTACACAATGTTGGCAATTAAATGAATCAGTGCAGCAACAGAAACTAGTGTGGAAGTTCCACACAAGAAATCCTACATATACACCTGAAGAAGTGTAAGTCAGCCTTATAGTAGAGCTATCTGCACACACATATTTTATAGTAGAATACAAATGATCACATTCCAGAATCGGCCTCCACAGGCAGAAAAGTGTGTAAAACTGTTATCGCCAAATAAGAATTAAAAAGATCTGGGAGTAGAGCTGTAGACCAAGTGACAGAGTACCAGCTTTAATGGAAAAAATCCAATCAAGAGAATAAGGCCCCAGGTTCAAGCCTCAGGACTGGCAAACATACACACACACACACACACACACACACACACACACACACACACACACACACACACACACACACACAAAATGCTGCCTATATTTTTAGTAAGTTTCTTAATACCCTAAAATTCATGTACCTATGACAAAGCTGAATATAATGGGAAAGTGATATTTATAATGATAAACTCTTACTGAAGAACCCAGGTTTTTTTTCTTGATTTGTTTCGTTTTTGTGCTCATTGGACTTGAACTCACAGCCTAAGTGCTGTGCCTGAGCGTTTTTGTTCAAGGTTGGTGCTCTACCACTTAGTTACTGTGCCACTTTCCTGGTTTGTGGTAGTTCGTTGGAGATAAAGAGTCTCAAAGACGTTGTCCTCCACACATAGATTTCAAACTGCAATTCTCAGATTTCACATTCTTGAATCGGTAGAATTAGAGGCCTGATCCACCAATGCCAGGCTAGAACCTGAGTATTTTCACCACTGCTCATTGAAAGAGTTCAAATCTTTTTACTCCAGAATACTTACCAAGCACAATTCTCTCTGAATGGCAATTAAGCAAATACAGAGGCGCCCATTGTTCACACCTGTAAATCCTAGCTACTGAAAAGTCTGAGATCTGAGAACAGTGTTCAACGGCAGTCCAGACAGGAAAATCTGGGAGAAATTTAGTCCCAATTAAACAGAAAAGTGCCATATGTTAAGCTATGGCTGTAGCAGTAGAGCTCTACCTTAATCAATTATCTCAGAGACACCTCAGACCCTGAGTTCAAAGCCCTAGACCAGTGCACATGCCACACACGTGCACAATTTTGTAACATAGTTCTCAAACCCAGCAAGGTGCCATATTAATCCCTTAATGTCATGATTTACTATGAGAATTGGAAAAGTCTAACCTCTGGCATGGGCTGCAGTCCATGCTGGTAAACATCATCTGGAGAGAGTAATTACCTCAGAGCCAGTCGGAACGACCCAGACTGGAAGTATGAGTGAGGTGGTGCAGGAACAGGGCCCTACTCCCCTATTCACCTAGACCAAAAGCAGGAGTATGGTGACACAGACACGCAACCCCCATTCACCCAGACCTGAAGCAGGAGTGAGGAACCATAGGTACATGGCCCCCACTCACCCAGAAATGAAGCTTTATTCACTTGTATAAAAATGTGGATGGATCCATGGACAGATGGCTCATGCCTATAATCTTACTCAGGTGGTTGAGATGGAAAGATTATGTTTCAAACCCAACTCGGGCAGAAAGTCCCTATGAGATACTTAGGTCCAGTGAATCACTCAGAAACCCGAAGTGGGGGGCTAAGAAATTGGCTCAGTTGTAAAGTGCTTGCTTTGCAAGCATGAGGATATTGGTTCGATTCCTCAGCACCACATGAGCAGAAAAAGCTGGAAGTGGTGCTAAGGTTCAAGTTGTAGAGTGCTAGCCATAAGCTGAAGAGCTGAGAAACAGCGCCCAGACCCAGATATCAGGCCCCATGAACAAAAAAAAAAAAAAAAAAAAAAAACCAACACAGAAGTGGGGCTTTAGCTCAAGTGGTAGAGTGCTAGAAATTGGATCAGGGACTGCACCCAGACCCTGAGTTCAAGTACCACAAAGTACAAAAAAAATGTGATTGGATAGTGGTATTTTCCATCTCCTAGGTTTATGATTATTCAATAATCAGAATTTATTGAGCATTTCCTATGGAAAAGAGGTATTTTTCCTCACCAGCAAGTGATTTATGATGCTGCAGAGCATGCAATGGATACCCTCTACTTCAGTGGAGAATTGAATGTAAATTTTGTGGGTCCTATTAGAATAGCAGCTCAGGAGCAAAACTGATAAGGATTCAAGCTCTCTGTTAAACCATACTGTAGCCATTATGATTTTTTTAAAGGAATAATTTATTTAGACATTGGTGGATCATGCCTTTAATTCTCACAGCTTAGGAGGCTGAGATCTGAGGAGCATGATTTCAGACCAGCCCAAGCAGGAAAGTCCATGAGACTTGTCTCCAATTAATCAGTGATAAACCCAGAAAAAGAGGCATGGCTTAATAGAGTATTATTCCTAAGGAAAAAGCTCTATTTAAGCTGCCCTAACCCTTCAATTCCTATGTTGGGACATTCCCACATACAATGCTGCTAGACCATGCCTTCCCTTGGTATTTTTGTCTACAGCCTATAGGCTGTTTAGCTCTTGACTTGGTAATGGCATGATACCTGTATGGAATATACTGCCCAGAAAAAACAACTATGATATAAGCAATGCTTGACAACGTGTTGAATCCAAAGTTGCAGTGGTAAGGATGTTTTCTGTTTAACTTTTTACTTCATTTAATTGCTTTGAAAAGATTATCTCCTTATTTATTTTACTCGAGGTATTCAAAAGTTAATATTTGGGACTTTTGCTGAAATTTGAAACTAGGCAAGTAAGAGCACCCATTGTCCCTAAATTCATCATTTAAAATTATTAAAACTTTATTCATATGTTTTAGTCGTCAGAAATTTGAGCCAAGCATGGGAACTCACACTTGTAATGCTACCTGATGGGACTTGACTAATGCAGAGAGGACTATGATTTGATGCTAGCCCAGGCAAAACATTCACAATATTGGATCTCAATCAATATCTGAAACCAATGCATTATGCTTTTTATTTCATCTACACAGAAAGGGTAAAAAGAAGGATTGTGGTCCATGATGGCCTGGTCATAAACATAAAACCTTAACACAAAAAATGTCTCAAGCAGAGCTGGATGCAGGTGATTCATGCCTGTAGTCTTAGCTACTCAGGAGGCTGAGATCTGTAGATCACAGTTCAAAGCCATCCCAGGCAGGAAAATCCATGAGACTCATCTCCAATAAACCATTAGAAAACCAGTAGTGGTGCTGTGGCTCAAGCAGTAAAGCATTCGCCTTGAGCTGAAGAGCTCAGGGATAGCGCCCAGGCACAGAGTTTAAAACACATGACCAACAAAAACAAAAATGACTAATGCAAAAAAAGCAGATGTATGGCTCAACTGGTAGAGCACCTACCTAAAGTGCATGAGGCCCTGAGTTTATGTTCTAGGATAAAAACGAGGGAAGGTGGATATATGGAAGGAAGAAAAGAAGGAAGGGAGGAATTATTCTGTATATTGTACTTGCCTAGTTATTTCATTAAGGTGGCTTCTCATTCCTTTTTCTTTTTTTTTCTGTCTGTTGTGGAGCTTGAACTCAGGTCCTGGATCCTGCCCCTGAGCTTTTGTGCTCAAAGCTAGTGCTCTACCACTTTGAGTTACATGGTCACTTATGGGTTTCAGTGGTTAAATGACAATAAGAATCTCATAGATTTTCCTGACCAAGCTGGTGTTGAACCTTGATCCTTAGAACTCAGCCTTCTGACTAGCTAGATTTACAGGTATGAACCACTGGCTCTGAGCACTCACTTGTTTTCTTTCTTTCTATTTTTTATCAGTCATGGGACTTGAACTCTGGGTGCTGTCCCTGAGCTCTTCAGCTGAAGTGAAGCACTCCACCAGAGTCCACTTATGGTTTTCTGATTGCTAACTGGAGATAAGAATCTCATTAGAGAGGTTCAGAAGCTGACGGCAGAGGAGAAGCTATAGGCTAAACAAGCTTCAGCATAGAAAGCAGTTTTAGTGTTCCTAAACACTGTTTAGTGAAAAGTCCTAGGCTACAGAATCACCCCAAGGGTGACATCACAGTACAGAGAGTTTGGCCCGAGAGGGAAAATGCAGGCAAGGAGGCAGAACTGAGCACTTGCTAGTAGCCAAGGCTGCAACTGATGTGGCAGTAGTGACACTGGCCATAGCGGCCATAGCTATAACAGAGAGAGTTCTGGAAAGCAGCACCAGACACAGGGGGTGAGCAGATTCTACTCATTACCAGCAAGAACTGCCAAGGAGCAGATATCTTCATCCTGCAGATCGCACACCAGAGACGACTCAGGAACCAACACTCTAGAAGGAGTAGAACCCTGACATCCTCACTCATTCTCAGGGAGAAGAGGAGGGAAAGCCATCCCTCCCAAACCACCAGAGATCTCCATTTTCCATACTGACAAAGGCCCCGCTGAGCAACTAGCTCCAACTCAGGCCTTGGAAGAAAAGAAAAGAGTCATTTAGCAGGTCACAAGAACCTTACCTAACCTGCCAGGCTCAGCTACACCCAGGGGAAATCACACAGCCCAGATAGAGGAAGATCCGTCTCCCACCTCAGGAGAGACTTTCTTTACTGTGTAAACACAACCAGAGGCTGCCCCTCCCTACAGCAGCTTAGAAAATCAACTAAAATTCAGTAAACACAAACCCTGAGAATGGATCCAGGCTGGGCCCTGTGAGTGTCTCTGGAGCTAGCCCATCAGGGAAAAGCTAGTTTGTTGAAAGGCTTCAACCCTACCCAGAACCTAGCCTCATCACAGCATCTCCAAACTAGAGGAAATAGCCATCTCCCTCTTTTGTGATACAAAGCAGATCTCCCTCCCATTGAACTAGCCTGGGAAGAGGATCACAAAATCCTGGGTAAAGCAGAGCATTATTCTGCCTGCTCAAACAAACTGACTGAAGAATCCAATCAAGCCACAGGAAAACCAAACACCACAAGCAGACCAGAGACTCCACCAAGAGACTGGTTATGGACACAGTGGAGATAAATGACCTTCCAATCCCCCCTCGAAAAATAGAACTGTGTTTGTATCTTTTTAAATTTTATTTTCTAATTGCTTTCTATTAATCTCTTTTTCCTCTCATAATTTTTATTTTAGGTGTATATGTGTGTGTGTGCTTTTCTTTTATCTCTTCTAATCTTTTGGTATTTTTTATTTTCTTTTTTCTCTTTCTTTCTTTTTTGAGTGACTTAATTGCTATTCTGCTCGTCCCCATATATATACCCGTCATCAATTATTAGACCTTATACCCCATGGTATACACACTTAATCCAGAAATTTATTACTAAATTCATAAGCTCTTAGGCTTAAATTCTTTAGTAGCAATATTATATCTTTATACCGATATAATTTCCTGTTTATGTGTATTTTTTTTTCTTTTTGCTGGTCATGGGGCCTGGGCACTGTCCTTCAGCTCTTTAGCTCAAGGCTAGTGCTCTACCACTTTGAGCCACAGCTCCACTTACAGGTTCTTCTGCTTATGTGGTGCTGATGAATCGAACCCAGGGTCTCAGCATGCAAGGCAAGCACTCTACCACTGAGCCACTTTCCTAGCCCTAATCTTTTAATAACTAATTTTAAGCACTTTTATTTTTTAGTTTTTCATGTCTCCTATCCCTTCCCTCCTCTCATTGTATCCTTCTCTCAAATCATTTCTTTAAACTTACATAATTTTTGTGTTTCATTGTTTAAATTCAAATTTTTATTGCCATTTTTCTTCTTTTCTTTCTTTTTTATTTTAATTTAATTTTATTTTATTTGTGAACATACTGTACAGAGAGGTTACAATTACATGGGCAGGATAATGCATACATTTCTTACCAAGCATTGCAGCCTCCTCCTTTGTTTACCCTTCACATCCCTTCCCAGCCTCCCCCCACACCCCACCCAATCATCCCCCCCCCGCACTGATGTTGTAAAGCTCGTTTTCAACATGACAATTGTACTTCTCATTGTTGCAACAAGTCCACCTGTATCCTTAAACAACTCGTTTTTCCCCATCTCCTCCACAAGTTATACCGATATAAAATATAGTGAAAGCAGGGGTTATACTGTGGGGGAGGGACATACAAAGAAATAATCTTATAAATGCGTTAGAAACACATGCATGAAGGAACAAACACATTAAAATACATATCTAAGGGTTCATTTTCCTAACATCACATTATCTGAACTTTTCTGCTTGACTCAAACATATACTAGATATTGGAAATAAGGGAAACCATGTGACCTATGATTCTTTGAGCCTGGCTTACTTCACTTAATATAATTTTTTTCCAAGTTTTTCCATTTCCTAACAAATGGGACGATGTCATTCTTTCTGATGGAGGCATAGAATTCCATTGTGTATATATACCACATTTTCTTGATCCATTCATCTACTGAGGGGCATCTAGGTTGGTTCCATATCTTAGCTAGGGTAAATAATGCTGCAATAAACATAGTTGTGCTGGTAGCTTTAGTGTGGTCTTGTTTGTAAACATTTGGGTAAATGCCCAAAAGTGGGATTGCTGGGTCATAGGGGAGTTCTATGTGAAGTCTTTTGAGGAACCTCCATACTGCTTTCCAAAGTGGTTGAACAAGTTTACATTCCCTCCAACAGTGAAGTAAGGTTCCTTTCTGTCCACATCCCCTCCAGCATCTACTGTTGTTAGAGTTCTTGATTTTTGCCATTCTAACTGGTGTGAGGTGGTATCTCAATGTTGTTTTGATAGGAATGTTGAGCATTTCTTCATGTGTATATTGGCCATTGTTCTTTCTTCTTCAGAGAAGTTTCTCTTTAAGACTTAAGCCCACTTATTTATCGGGCAGTTGTTTCTTTGAGGATTTGTTGTTGGGGGATTTAATTTTTTGAGTTCCAGGTATGTTTTAGATATGAGAAACTTGTCCGTTGTATGGCTAGTGAAGATCTTCTCCCAATCCACAGGATTTCTTTTGATCTTGCTAGCTATTTCCTTTGCCATGCAGAAGCTCTGCAACTTTATACAATCCCATTTGTCCAACCTTTCTTTGATTTGTTGTGTTTTCCGGTCTCTATTCAGAAAATTTCGGCCTGAGCCAAGGAGACCTAGGGTTTCTTTTATTCCATCCAGTAATGTTTTCAGAGTGTCTGCTTTGACTTCGAGGTCCTTTATCCATTTGGAGTTGATTCTGGTGCAGGGTGATATATAAGGATCTAGCTTTAGTTTTCTACAAGTAGTTAACCAATTTTGCCAGCACCATTTATTGAAGAGGCTGTCTTTCTTCCATTCTATTGTTTTAGCTCCCTTATCGAAGATTAGTTGGCTATAGGTCTGTAGGTTCATTTCTGGGTTTTCAATTCTATTCCTTTGGTCCTTAGGTCTGTTCTTATGCCAGTACCAAGCTGTTTTGATTACCATGGCTTTAAGAGTAGAGTTTGAAATTTGGTATTGATATTCCTCCAGCAGTGTTCTTTCCGTTGAGGAGTGTTTTTGCTATTCAGGGTCTTTTATTGTTCCATATGAATTTTTGGATTGCCTCTTCTATTTCCTTGAAGAAAGAGGTTGGAATTTTGATAGGTATTGCACTGAATTTGTAGATAGCCTTGGAAAGTATTGCCATTTTCACGATGTTAATCTTTCCAATCCAGGAGCATGGGAGGTTTTGCCATTTTCTAACTTCTGTTATTATGTGCTTTTTCAAGTTTTTAAAGTTTTGATAATAGAGGTCCTTTTCTTCTTGCATTAAGTATTTTATTTTTTGTGGGTCTATTACAAATGGATTTGCTTTCCTAATTTCAACCACGCTTTTCTCATTGTTTGCATACAGAAAACCCATTGATTTTTGAGGTTTAATTTTATACCCTGCTACTTTGCCAAAATTTTGTGATTTATTAATTTAAAACCCTTTCACTGACTATTTCTTCTCTTCTTCTACACTTCTTTATTTCTTTTGTGCTGTTCCTGAAGCTTGAACTCGGGGCCTTCCTGTTTATCTTTATATATCTTTTATATAACTTGTTTCAGTTTTGTTGTTCTAATGTTTCATTTGTTTATGTTGCTTTATATACCTTATTTTTATATCTCAAAAAAGTAACTTTTAGCTTGGTACTGGTGGCTCATGCCTGTAATCCTCCTCAGGAGGCTGACATCGAGGATCACAGTTTGAAGCAAGCACAGGCAGAAAAGTCTGGGAAATTCTTAATACAACTACAATACCAAATATACAAGAAGTGGAGCTGTGACTCAAGTAGTAAATTTTTGGACTTGAGCAAGAGCACTCAGAGCTCTGAGTGCAAGTTCAAACCCCTGGACTGGCACAAAAATAAAACTTTCTTTACCTTATATTATATTAGGATTACTGATGCCAGAATCATGTCCTAGTTTTAAGGACCAACATTTGTAGCAGATGCAACTATTGATGTTTTCCCTAGGAAATTTTATGCTTGTTTTATTCCTTGCCTTGTATTTACATTCCACTAATGGCATTCTTATTTTTTTTTTGTTTGGAGGGACATTTCCATAAGTCAATTACATTAAAAAGCATGTCTTGAAGTTTTCTTTATTTTAAATAGGAAAGGGAAACTCTGTCCGAATCCAGCAGAGAGCGAATGATGGTTTGATTGCAGAGCTGTTAAATCTATTCCTGGATGTGAGAGGCTACGATTTGCAGTGCTTTGTTGGAAGAGTCTTCATGCAGCTTCACAATAAACTTCTATGATGTCACAGTCAACTTTGCCATTACAACAGATAGGTGTCAGCCACTTATTTCACCCTTACGTTGACTTTAGATACACAAAGAGCAAAAAAATAATTAGAAGAATTAACTATTAACCAAAAGATCACAGCTTGATGAGCTTTCCTGACTGAATTCTGAGATTACATGAGCAGGGCAGTTTCATCTACACAAGGCTACTAAGAAATAAGGACCAGGCAATGTTGTAGGCAACTGGAGAAACAGATGTGAATACAGGTGCAAGTGGCCTGCTCCATTAACCTTTCATGCTGAAGGAGAAAACCAGAAAATACAATGATAATGTCAATATTTCAGAAGGCTGGTAATGTGGGGAGACAGCTTCACATTGAGGATGGGAGGAAGGCACATATGATCTAACAGCAAGGGACATCATCCATGCAATTATTGCTTTGCCATGCTGGCTCCAATCTCAATCCCAGATCTCATCCTTCTGAGTAACAAATTATAGGTATGAGGCAACTGCAGTGAGCTCTTTGATATAAATATCTATAACCAATTTTTGCTAAGTTTCTCGGAAGTTTCTTGAGAGGAAAGTTCAAAATTAAATATATTATGTGTCTTAAACATTCTTTTCATTATCTTCTAATTATTTGAATATGAGCTATCTTCCTCACATTTGGGAAAATTTTTTTCATTGTTCAAATTCTGGGGAGGGATGGAAAACCCAGTTTCTTTTCCAAACTTGAAAAAAAATAGTCATTTTAACTTACCAGTTTTGCCAAATAGTGTGTCATGTCCTTGATGGATTTTTCATCTTCAACAGTGTTAGATGAATGAAATTATAAATGGGAGAAAATCAACCACATAGTAGCAAGTTTATCACAATGACAGATATAAGCTTTCCACTTTCTACCAGATAAATCATTTGCCACAAGCATTAAAAATCTTGAATAAAAACTTGGAGATTCTTCCTCTTTATATAAAGTTGGATTTTTGTTTTGTTTTGTTTTGTTTTTGGTTGGTCATGGGCTTTATCTTGGGGCCTTGGGGCAGTCCCTCAGCTATTCAGATCAAGGAAAACACTCTACCACTTGAGCCACAGCACTACCTCTATTTTTCTGGTGGTTATTTAGAGATGAGCCTCACAGAGTTTGCTGCTCAGGCTGACTTTGAACTGCAATCCTCAGATGTCAGCCTCCTGAGTAGCTAGAAATACAGACATGAGCCACCAGCACCTGGCCAAATCTGTATTTTATCAGTTTTGTTGGCTTGAATGATTACCAAGGAAAAAATAGAAACTAAAATTGTTAGCTTATGCTAAAATTTCCAATAGTTTTACCATGAATAATAGTGAAATATTTAGAATTACATATTTTGAGAGTATATAACTGATTAAATTTTATTGTTTTAAAATACTTAAATATATCTCTTTTTTTGTAGACACTGAAGTTTGAGTTCAGAACTTGTATTTGTTGGCAGGCACTCTCCTGTGTGAGTCACATTCTTCAGATCATTTTTAATCAATCATCAATTAAATAATTTGAAGCTCACAAGTAATCTTTTGCTAAGATTAAGTAAAATAAGCCTAAACTCCTGCCTTTTGAGTAACAGAAGAAATCCTAATATCTAGATGTATAGACTCAAATAAATGAAACAACCTAAGAACAATCTTATCAATAAATAGGCAAGTGAATTGACTACATCATTCCCCAAAACAGATATAGGTGTCTAAGGAATACATGAAAATATACAACATCTTTAATAATCAAGGCAATGCAAATCATATCTATGTTGAGGTTTCATGTCTGCCTAAGCAGAATGCCTTTTAATCCTACATATACACCTGAAGAAATGTAAGTCAGCCTTTTAGTAGAGCTATCTGCACACACATATTTTATAGCAGGATTCAAAGAATCATATTCCAGAATCGGCCTCCACAGGTAGAAAAGTGTTTAAAACTGTTATCTCCAAATAAAAATTAAACAGATCTGGGAGTAGAGCTGTGGACCAAGTGGCATAGTACCAACCTTAATGGAAAAAATCCAATCAAGAATTTAAGGCCCCAGGTTCAAGCCTCAGGACTGGCAAACACACACACACACACACACACACACACACACACACACACACACACAGAAACACACACACACACACACACAAAATGCTGCCTATATTTTTAGTAAGTTTCTTAATACCCTAAAATTCATGTACCTATGAAAAATCTTAATATAATGGGAAAGTGATATTTATAATGATAAACTCTTACTGAAGAACCCAGGTTTTTTTTCTTGATTTGTTTCGTTTTTGTGCTCATTGGACTTGAACTCACAGCCTAAGTGCTGTGCCTGAGCGTTTTTGTTCAAGGTTGGTGCTCTACCACTTAGTTACTGTGCCACTTTCCTGGTTTGTGGTAGTTCGTTGGAGATAAAGAGTCTCAAGGACTCTGTCCTCCACACATAGATTTCAAACTGCAATTCTCAGATTTCACATTCCTGAATCGGTAGAATTAGAGGCCGGATCCAGGCTAGAACCTGAGTATTTTCACCACTGCTCATTGAAAGAGTTCAAATCTTTTTACTCCAGAATACTTACCAAGCACAGTTTTCTCTGGATGGCAATCAAGCAAATATAGAGGCGCCCATAGTTCACACCTGTAAATCCTAGCTACTGAAAAGTCTGAGATCCGAGGATAGTGTTCAAAGCCAGTCCAGACAGGAAAATCTGGGAGAATTTTAGTCCCAATTAACCACAGAAATGCTATATGTTGAGCTGTGGCTGAAGCAGTAGAGCTCTACCTTAATCAAATATCTCAGAATCACTTCAGACCCTGAGTTCAAGGCCCAAGACCAGTGCACATGTGCACACACATGCACAATTTTATAACATAGTTCTCAAACCCAGCAAGGTTCCATCTTAATCCCTTAATGTCATGCTTTGTTATGAGAACTGGAAAAGGCTAACCTCTGGCATGGGTTGCAGTCCATGATGGTAAACAGCATCTGGATAGAGTAATTACCTTAGAGCCAATCAGACGGATCCAGACTGGAAGTACAAGTGAGGTGGTGTAGACACATGGCCCCTACTCCCCTGTTCACCCAGACCAAAAGCAGGAGTATGGTGACACAGGCACGCAACCCCCACTCACCCAGACCTGAAGCAGGAGTGAGGAAACATGGGTACATGGCCCCCACTCATCCAGAAATGAAGCGGGAGTGAGGTCAAAAGGGCATTAGCCCAGACTTATCCAGCCAGGAAGCAGTAGTGAGGTGGTGCAGGCACATTGCTCCTACCTACCCCTACCAGTATCAGCAGTGAGGTGACACAGGCACCATGACCCCTACTCCCCTACACATGCACACCAGAAGCAGGAGTGAGGTGACACAAGCACACAACCCCACACTCACCTAGACTGGAAGTAGGAGTGAGGTTACATGGGCATGGGCCCCCACGCAGCCAGACCAGAAGCCAGAGTGAGATTGTACAGGCACACAGCAACTACCGACCCAGACCAGAATCAGGAGTGAAGTGATACAGGCACACAGCCCCAACTTATCCAGCCAGGAAACAGAAGTGAGGTGATGGTCTTATGCCGCCACACCAGAAGAGCCTAGCATTCTATGGTGGCCCCTTCTCTTTCAGCCTTTGTGAAGGGTGGCTGGGTTTCATGATGCACTCCAGAGGTCAAGGGACTGGAGCTAAGGATGCTGCTGCCATCCCCCAACTGGTACTGCACCTGCTGCAGCTATGGTAGCAAACTTAATTGGTTCTAATTCACAAAACATATGTTATGAACTATGAGTTTGTTCAGGTACTGCGCGCCACTTGCTAGTCTCTTAATATTATAGTTGCCAATGTCTAAGTGCTCACTGACTTGTAAATATGCTGGAATGGAAATCCTACTATCACTGCTGTCTTTTCATTTCTAGGAATGATGATTTTGAAATGGCCCTTCTGGAGAGAAGAAGAGGGCACATGGACCCAACTATTCAATAGTGCATTTGGGTGACACTATATTGGCCCAAGAATGAGTCGACCCAGCTTGTATCCAGGTGTTTTGGGTTAGTCTTTTGGGTCATGCTTTCTGTTTGGCCGTGGAGAGTCTTAAGCTTCTCATTGTAGACACAGAAGATGGGAAAGTAACTTCCAAGGCTTATATATTCAGGAGCCATTTACTTTCTGCCCTTCTGAGATGGCATCTTACTCCATTGCCAAAATGGTCTTGAACTTACCAGGCTTCTGCTTAAGCCTGCCAAGTGATGGAATTACAGGCTTACCATACCACACCCAACTATGTGTCATGGGCCATTTGAAATAGAAAATTCATGGGGCTGGGAATGTGGCTCAGTGGTAGAGCGCTTGCCTTGCATGCTCAAGCCCTGGGTTCGATTCCTCAGCACCACATAAGCAAAAAGAAAAAAGCCGGAAGTGGAGCTGTGGTTCAAGTGATAGAGCACTAGCCTTGAGCGGAAGAGCTGAGGGACAGCGCTCAGGCCCAGAGTTCAGGCCCCACGACCGGACCCCCCCCCCAAAAAAAAAAAGAATGTTCAAAAAAAAAAAAAGAAATAGAAAATTTATGACACTTCTGCTGTATCCACTAACAAAATTGTGCAATGATCAAATAACTTACAACCTAGTTGTTAAAAATATAGCCTCAGACTCAACTGAATTTCAAATTCAATTTTGGTTATTTACCTGCTTTTGGTTAAAGAGGAAGACACTTTATCACTGAACTTTATTCACTTGTATAAAAAGGTGGATGGAGCCATGGACAGATGGCTCATGCCTATAATCTTACTCAGGAACTTGAGATGGAAAGATTATGTTTTAAACCCAACCCGGGCAGAAAAGTCCCTATGAGATACTTAGGTCCAGTGAATCACTCAGAAACCCGAAGTGGGGGCTAAGAATTTGGCTCAGTGGTAGAGTGCTTGCTTTGCAAGCATGAGGCCCTGAGTTCAATTCCTCAGCACCACATAAGCGGAAAAAGCTGGAAGTGGTGCAAAGGCTCAATTGGTAGAGTGCTAGCCATAAGCTGAAGTGCTGAGAGACAGCACCCAGACCCAGATATCAGGCCCCCTGAACAACAACAAAAAAAATCAACACAGAAATGGGGTTGTGGCTCAAGTGGTAGAGTGCTAAAAAATGGATCACGGACTGCACCCAGACCCTGAGTTCAAATACGACAATGAACAACAAAAAAATGTGATTGGATAGGGGTATTTTCCATCTCCTAGGTTTATGATTATTCAATAATCAGAATTTATTGAGCATTTCCTATGGAAAAGAGGTATTTTTCCTCACCAGCAAGTGATTTATGATGCTGCAGAGCATGCAATGGATACCCTCTACTTCACTTGAGAATTGAGTGTGAATTTTTTGGGGTCCTATTAGAATAGCAGGTCAGGAGCAAAGCTGATAAGGATTCAAGCTTTCTGTTAAACCATACTGTAGCCATTTTGATTTTTGTTAAAGGAATAATTGATTTAGACATTGGTGGCTCATGGCTATAATCCTCACATGCCTTCACTTGTATATTTGCCTATAGCCTATAGGCTGTTTAGCCCTTAACTTTGGTGGTGGCATGATTCGTGTATGGAATATACTGCCCAGAAAAATACAACTATGATATAAGCAATGTTTGACAACGTATTAAATCCAAAGTTGCAATGGTAAGGATGTTTAGTGTTTAACTTTTTTCTTTAGTTAATTGCTTTTAAAAGTTTGGGCTGGGAAGGTAGCTCAGTGGTAGAGTGCTTGCCTTGCATGCCTGAGGCCCTTGGTTCAATTCCTCAGCACCACATAAGCAAAAAGAAAAAATCCAGAAGTTTTGCTGTGGCTCAAGTGTTAGAGAGCGCTAGCCTTGAGCTGAAGAGCTGAAGGACAGCACCCAGGCCCAGAGTTCAGGCCCCACGACCGGACCCAAAAATATAAAAAATAAAATAAATTAAATGTATTTGCTTATTTAATTTACTC
Source organism: Dipodomys merriami (assembly GCF_024711535.1). NCBI lineage: Eukaryota > Metazoa > Chordata > Mammalia > Rodentia > Heteromyidae > Dipodomys > Dipodomys merriami. The sequence continues at coordinate 294,537 of NW_027204904.1, forward strand.
GAGGAAATCAAAAGTTAATATTTGGGACTTTTGCTGAAATTTGAAACTAGGCAAGTAAGAGCACCCATTGTCCCCAAATTCATCATTTGAAATTATTAAAACTTTATTCATATGTTTTAGTAGTCAGAAATTTGAGCCAATCATGGGAGTGGTTATGGACACAGTGGAGATAAAGGATCTTCTCATCACCTCTCCAAAAAATAACTCTTTTTGTAGCTTTTTTAAGTTTTATTTTTTAATTGTTTTCTATTAATCTTTTTTTTTCCACTCATAATGTTTATTTTAGGTGTATTTGTGTGTGTGCTTTTTTATATCTTCTGATCTTTTGGTACTTTTTTATTTTCTGTTTTTTCTCTTTCTTTCTTTTTTGAGTGACTTAATTGATATTATGCCCATCCCCATATATATATACCCGTCGTCAATTATTAGACCTTATACCCTATGGTATATACACTTAATCCAGAAATTTATTACTCAATTCATAAGCTCTTAGGCTTAAATTCTTTAGTAGCAATATTATATCTTTATACCTATATAATTTCCTGTTTGTCTGTTTTTTGCTAGTCATGGGGCCTGAACTCTGGGCCTGGGCACTGTCCCTCAGCTCTTCAGCTCAAGACTAGTCCTCTACCACTTTGAGCCACAGCACCACTTCCAGCTTTTTCTGCTTATGTGGTGCTGAGGAATCAAACCCAGAGTCTCATTCATACAAGGCAAGCACTCTACCACTGAGCCACTTTCCCAGCCCTAATTTTTAATAACTAATTTTAAGCACTTTTATTTTTTAGTTTTTCATGTCTCCTATCCCTCACCTCCTCTCATTCTATCCTTCTCTCAATACCATTTCTTTAAACTTACATAATTTTTAAGTGTTTCACTGTTTAAATTTAAATTTTTATTTCCATTTTTCTTCTTTTCTTTTAAATCACTCTCCTATCATTCTGTCTAATCTATTTCTCTCTCTGAGATAAGAACTTGGTTAAATTCATTCTCCTTTTACCTCTCCATAGCCCTCTAATCAGTGGTATTTCTTTGAGGAATTACTGTCAATGTTGCCATGTGCCAATCCAAGGCCTCTCACAAAGTCTCCTAACCCAACCTGTCTGTGCCTCTGTGTGAGTTAATCATCATTGAACAACTGCGTTCCATGGTTTGTGAAACATTCGCTTCTGTGATCATATGCACATGAGGGCCCAAGAAGAGACTTCCCTGGAAGGAATGTCCTAAAATGCAAAACGTCTACTAGGGCAATGGAAACCCATGGTTGGGCATGCTTAATTTTTAACCTGTGCACTGAACTAACAGGAACACATTAAGACACACTAAGAAACCCTTATGTAAAGGATCAGAGGGCTGAGGGGAAGGGAGCCGCATGCTCAGGAATATAAATGGAGCTTACAAGCCACTGCAGGCTCTGACTTTCTATGTTGAAGTTAAGATTAACAGGCAGCCCAAGTTTCTAAGAACTCATTGTCTAGGCTATATGCCTCTTTCAGAACTTCTTTTCCTCCTCCTGTATTTTGAAAACAGCAGTTAGTACTGTGTTTCTCTCTCCTAGGGGCAATTTTTCTCTTCACACAATGCTTAAAGTAGATAATAGGAAGCTGAAATTAAAGTTAACAAGTATGAAGTAGCACACAGTGCTTGTCCTGAATTCCTGGACCTAAAAAGTTCCCAATTCTAAGCACAAAGTGATCATAGGTGTATCCTAATAACCTCCACTGAATGGAGAAATTTGAACAATTTTCCCAAGGCAGGTATTGTCCAGTACAGTAGTTACCACCTATAACCCTTGTTATTAGGATGGTTGTGATCTACTAGAACAATAACCTTGAAACTGGGCCAAGACGAGACAACTTATCGTTGCTAGAAACGGGGGAAGACAACTAGGAGAATGTTTCTCTGGCATAGACATGGATATAATTACAACAAAGTTCTAAATTGTGGCTCATCAGTAAAGACTATCAAGTCATACATCAATAAAGGTAATAACTAAACATAAAAATTAAAAAAAAACTATTTGGGTTTCCGTACTAACATCTTTTTAAAGGTGTGTGTGTGGTGTCTGAGATTTTTTATGGGGCAGCATTGGTTCTTAAAAATCATCCTATTGGCACTATCTTTAGGTTTCCCATTCAAGTCTGGTGGCATTCTAGCTGTACCACTTGAATCACACAATTCTTGACTTCTGCTGGTTAACGAGATAAACATGTAAAGTATATGTCAACCTTGGTTGGTTTCAAATTATGATCTTCAGATCTCATTCTCTGGAGTAGGTAAGGATATAAGAGTGAGCCACTATGCTCAGCCCAGTATTTCCAGTAAGTTACTTAATCTTTCTGAATCTCAGCTTCTTCTTGTGTGGAAAGTGAACAGAATTATTTTGTGTATCTTAGAATCTGGTGGGAGTTATGACTAGGTATGGGAAGTATAAGTGTTCGGGATGTGAAGACAGAGCCTGACAATCTCATAAAACTACTGATGTTTATATTGAAATGAATTAAAGGAATTGAAAACGATGGATTTTTCTTTTTTTTGTTTATCCATTTCTGGGCAGTGAGGGAGCCACAGAAATTCAAGGAGAACAAGGAAACAAATGCAGCAGTGATACTCTGTAGATATTATGTTGACAATCAACTATACCACTTGTGGGCAGGGAAAGGAGGGAAAAACAGAGAGAGAGCAAAGAAGTGATTAGATTTTCGAAAATGAAATGAACTCATTATCTAAATTACAAAATGGTGACCCGTATGTCCACTACATTAACAATAACAATTTTTTAAAGTCCAGGTTGATGATTCTCTCCTCCAGTTTTAGTTAGAGGACCTTGAGACTCAGGCCCACCTATAGAGTTTTCGAAGGTCAATTGATATGATAATTAATATAGAGCCAAAATCTCTTAACAAATGTTATAAAAAGTATTTCATTCGTAGTACTTCTTTCTGCTTGAATGGAGATTCTATATGTTATTGGCAGAGCTATGTTTTTTACTTTTTGTTTTCAGTATTTGTCAACTGTTGAAATCCTTCTTGAAGCTTTGGGACAGAGGTCTGCTATATCTTGGCACCTTGCCCCTAACTAAAATAGTAATCAACCTTTGAAATTAATTTACTTGTGTATGAGTTTGTTTTATTTCTTTATTCATTTATATATTTATTTGTTTATTTATTTATTTTTGTCGCTGGTGGTGAAATCTGGGCCTGGTCGCTGCCCTCAGCTCTTCAGCTCAAGGCTAGTGCTCTACCACTCGAGCCACAGCACCACTTCTGGCTTTTTCTGCTTACGTGGTGAGGAGGAATCAAACCCAGGGCCTCATGCATGCAAGGTAATCTGTGTACCACTAATCTACCTTCTCAGCACCTATGAGGGGTATTTTTGTGCACGGGTCTATCAAGGAAATCTATTCAGAAATGTATTCATTTGCCACTAGACATTAATTATGAATTATCTGATAGTTAAAGGATAAATTGTTATCATTTTTACTAGGAATTGTTTGTCTTCCCATGCTAAAAACATGGAGGAGGGTATTTTAAACTAAAACTACAAAAGAAATTTAAGATCTTTGTGCTAAGAAATGTGTCCAGTTATTACATTAAAAAGAAATTTCAAACTTCATGAATACAGAGCTCAAACTACTTATACTACTTATTTCAAAATGCAAATTAAAGGGAAAATCAGACAGGGGATAAAATTTATATTGTATGTTAATTTTTAAAGAGGAAAATAAGATCCTAGATGGCAGATTAAAGGCAAAGCAATATCAGAGCCCTATCTGCTCAATAAGAAATAAGAAGCTTATTTGAAAAAAAAAAAACTGCAAAGTGCACATCAGGCAAAGGCAAGCAGTCAGAGCTTACCACCAACACAGAAATACCATATCTCTCAGAAAAAGGAAACAATTTCAGACCAGTGCTCATCCTTATCCCTGATTTCAATAATACATATACACCCCCTACACACACACACACACACACACACACACACACAATGAATGTATGCAACAGCTCAACCTACTCACATCCACTCAACATGAATCAAAGATCTTCCTGTAATATTTGAAACTTTAAGTTTCAAGTCATATAAATAATTGATAATAGATGCATAAGTAATTATTTTCTGAATAGCGCTCTACTGTAAAAGTGAGAATTCATGATGATTATAACTACTTTAAACATCTCTGAATCTCAAAAAAATTAAACAACACACAATCCGGGACTGCATTTCTACCAGCTATTCTGCAAAGGCTTAATAAGAAGATACTTATGAGATTTTGTGTACCAAAAATTAAATACTAAATTCAATTAATACCTGAGTAAGTGAAGAGAAAGATGATCAGAGAGATCTATGCTGCCTCCAGTTCTCAACCAGCTGTACACTGTGTCATCTTTGCTGCTGCTGGACCTTAGTTGTCTTCTCCAGTGCAGTGGCCACACTGGGGTTGGATTGGGCGTGGTAGGGAGATCAGTTTGGCCACATGGGAGGCCACACTGGGGTTGAGGTTTGGGGCAGTGTGGAGGGGAGAGGAGGCCTTGGCAGAAGCTGGTGAAGCAAGGAAAGAGGCAGGAAGCCGGAGGCTCAGGAAGCAGCATGCCCGAAGGCTGCCTGGTTCTGGAGAGTGTCTGTGAGGTGGGGTTGTTGGGGCAGATCCCATGGGGCCTGGTGGCCTGGTGAGAAGAGGAAGGAATCTCAAGTACTGCAAAGGAGGACAATGAAAATTAAGATCACAGTGGCTGAACAATTTCAACAACAAAGGTGGGGACATGGAGTTAAACTCTGGGGATGAGAGGACGGCAGCACTGGGCCAGTGGAGTTCAATCCTTTCTGGACATACCTGGAAGTGTGTGAGGACTGGCTCCACCACAGCTTTGGCCTCACTCGACTTGAACGGGCACCCGGAATGGTCACCTCAGCCTCAGCCTGCCCCAGAGAGCCAGATTGGCATAGATGCTGAAGACCAAGCAGTGGCTGGGAAGCTATGCGCAACAGGGTGGAGGAAGCATGGCTGGTGGGTGCAGCTCCAGCCCAGCCAGGTCCAGGGCCAACGGGGAAGTTCAGACTGTAGATCTAGAGCAGACAGTGTGCCCCAGACCAGTGAGACTTCCAGGGACTTGCGTGGAGGCCAACACGTGCATGTTGGGAACTTCATAAGCATGGCCCAGGCGTCTCCACGGAAAGTTGCATTCACTCCTGTGCCTCTCCTTTCTTCTGGACTCTCGCTGTCCTCCTGCTTCCTGCTGAAGTACCAGGCCATAGACCGCCCCCAAAGGCCAGCAGAGAGCCCTTGCCAATGTAAATGCAGGGGGGTCGTTTATTACAGCTCGAGCTGGACTCACAAATCTTCCCTGACACAGCAGGTCAATAATTGTCAGTCCCAATCTCTTGGTCAGCAAGGTTTTTTTATTTTGTATGAAGCAGGTGGAAGGATCATTACAACACTGATTTTGTGATAGGTCGGTGGTTCGTAGTAAATCTAGTCTTAAATTTATTGGTTGGGGAATGATCATTTCCAGTAAGGGCAGGGACTTTCTCGCTTAGCAGTTACAGGATAGGTTAAATCATACATAGCAAGCATATTATAAGTTGGGGTAGGTGGGGCCAATCACAGCAATGCTGAGGGCACTATTCCTGGATTATTTCCCGACCTAAATTGCTTCCTGATAGAGTTGGGAGATAATCGGTCAGGGCAGTCTGAGATTCCTGGACAGATCAGGGCTGTCTGGTTTCTTAGTTATTTTTACTGTTACATTTTCTTAGAACATGAACTGACACTCTTTTTCCAGTAGCAGATAACAGATATTTTCCTTAGAGTTTCTGAAATCACTGCCAACCTATTTGTCCTCTCACTGACACATCCAACTACAGGAGTCAACTTCTCCACGCTGATGACAGGCCATCTCGGAGATATTCACAGGGCTATGTTTCCTCCTCTATCTCAGGCCTTTCTACTGAAAGAACATCCTTACTAAAATCTTTTTAGTTGTTTCTAGTGAGGAAGAAAAGTAAGGCCTAGTTGCAGCCATGGAACCAAGAATTGAGGGCCATGGCTAGAGCAAAATGCCCTGAGAAAAGATGGATTCATTTTTGTCAAAGACACAAGTCTCTATAGGAACTCTCATTCTAACTGATTTTCTTCCTAGTAATATATTCACAGAATATGTAGACTATGTAATGAATGAACAATGACATATGCATAATATTTGCGAATATGGAGGGAATTAAGAAAAAAACTGCAATGGCCAGAAGTAACTGGTTCTTTGAAAGAGAGCTGGTAGGTTCTTTGTTTGGTCTCTACGCCTTTTAGCACGGTATTTTGTATTGCATTCAAACATATGAAGTTCTTAAAATGTAAAATCAGGACAAATAGTTAAAAATAAGGAAATTTTCCTAATAAAGTATACAAACTGCATCTTTAAATTCAGAGGTACTTAACTTGAAATTTTTCTCACGTTAAATTGCCTTTTGTTCCACCGAAGAGTTGATATTCGAAAATTCCTAAAGAGAATTATTTTTTTTCTTTTCTTCCTTTTTAAGGAACCATAGTAAGGTCCACCTGTTTCTGCTGTGAGCTCTTTCTTCCACTTACTGCCCAGTTGCTGTCAATACTCATCCCCATACGAGACAAGCAGCTCACATCCTGCCTTGATGACATGACAGGTTTGGTAGAAGATCTACCTCTGATACTGAAAGGCCCTCGGATTCTGATTCTCAGCACACCTGCCACAGTTCATATACCTAAAGTTGAAGCAGGCACAGGAAGGAAACATAAGAGGGTAAGTTTCTGCTCCCTTTGGATCTACTCCCAATACTCATCCACTCTAGAACTCTAAGTGCACTGTTTTCAAAGCTCAGTTCCAGACTTCTCTTAATCCTTATTTGTCACAAATAGATAGATTTCCAGATTCTCTAAATTGAGTTAAAGTTTATGTCATAGATTTTGGTGGGGACATGCATTCTGTTTCTAGATTAGCACACATCATTTGACATTTGGCCCAAGTAATTTTCCTTAGATTGGACTCACTCATGCACCTGTCTCCACTATGTTCCCATAGAAATTCAGAGAATCATTTGTCTTATAAAGACAATAGAGGGAAATTTGTTTATTCATGATGTTGTTTCCTGATACGACAATGGTTCCCCATGGCACAGGGCTGCAGGACATACCATAGAACCACTGCTTTCTGAACCTCACCACTGCTCCAACTCTGCTTCTACGTGTTTGAGTATACCCTAATAGACTAAAGTTCTTTCTTGTAGGTTGTTAGGGCACTATGTACTTTGCAAAAACTACGAAGAAAAATTATAGTTAAATACTCCTACAATGAAATTGTCCTTTCTATCTCCACATGTGTTTCACAATTACTCAGGGAATATGATTTATTCAACTACTGAGGATAATTCTTTGACTCGTATACAGTATGTGCTTTACAGATGCAGGATCTATGAATGAAGTTAGGCCCTTTGGTTTTTCTTCTGATGTCTTAATTTTGTCTCTCATGGAAATTTTTATTTTGATACAGTACACATATTTATATGCATACATACATACATACATACATACATACATACATACATACCAGAGCTAATGATTGAACTCAGTAACTAAACTTACCTCTTGCAATACAAGCACTCTACCACTTGAACCACTAGCCCTTTTTGTGTTGTTTATTTTTGAGGTATTTTTTGTCTGTCAAGGGGCATAAACTCTGTGCCTGAATGTTGTCCTTCAGCTCTTCAACTCAAGGCAAGCGCTCTACCACTTGAGCCACAGCGCCGCTTTTGATTTTCTGCTGGTTAATTGGAGATAAGAGTTTCACAGCCTTTCTTCCATGGGCTGGATTTGAACCATGATACTCATATCCGAGCTTTCTGAGTAGCTACTTACAGGTTTGAGCCACCAGTGCACAGTTTGTTTTTGAGGTATTATTTACCCTGCTGTCCTGGGTTGCCATCCTGCTTGTGCTTGCCTGGGTTGCTGGAGATACTTCACTTTATCCAGCCATTGTACTTCCACAGTAGCTGGGATAACAAATGTGCACCAACGTGCTCAGCCATTGGTAGTAATCAGGGTCTTATAATCTTTTATGCTAGGAATGGCATCAGACTGAGATCTCATCTCTATCTCAAAAGTACAAATTAAAGGTTGAGCTATGGAACCCAGCTATACTATTTATATTTTTATTTCTTGTCCATCAAATATTCATAATTTTGAAAGCACCAAGTACAGCAAAAGAAAAATGGAGATATGGGAATCCATATGTGTGATAATCAGGGTGCAAGTCTTCTGAGGATAATATCCTCTTAGGAACCATGAAAATGACTGCTGGACTCACTCCAGTTGGCCTGGGATTTATTTTTTGCATCTACACATAGAAGTTACTCCTTTTTGTGATCTGAGTTTCAGAAAGACAAGCTAAAGGCTTTTGGGTAATAATTGGCAAAATCACATTACTTGATTCCAGTGATGCTCTTTGAGCCTGCATGGACTCAGTAGTTGTGAACACATAAGATGCCGTCTACACATCTGAGGGGATTTGTCATAGTCCTAACAGAGGCTCCTTAAGCATGGATGCACTTTGCCTCTAACACACTCTGTTTATATGCGCTATACTTTGATCCTAAATCAGCATGTCCATGTTTATGCAGATTCCACAAACACATACAATTATTTTGTCCATGTCCTAGCAATGTTTCATTGGAGGCACAGGGGGACACATGGAGTTAGAGAAAGGGGGGAAAGGGAGGGCATTTCTTACCATCTAGGAGTACCTATTGTCTGCATCTTCATCTTCTATGATCAAGCCCTCATAGGGGCTGAAGTGCAAACCCAATGGCAGATCAGATTCCTCATTCCATACTCTAAGCCTAGCCTCAGGGTACTGTACTGACGAATTCTCAGCCCAGGGGGCAGACTGAGGACTGAATGGTCATAATGCCCCTTGTCCACCACATTGTCTCTTACAAATATAGGTGGCCCATGAACAGTGTAGCTGGTGATGAAGAAGTTCTGACACTGCTCACAATCTGAGGCAAGAGAAGCAAAAATTAGTCAAGAAATATGTACATTCCCAGATTTAACAATCATGAGAAAGAGCACAGAATGCATATCATTGTCGCTTAGTTCTTCATGTGAAGTTACTAGAGTAAACCAGTAATTGGGGGCCAAATGACCTGGTGAATTATTATAAAAGCACATTTGCCTTCTGTTTGAACAAGCACAGAGGGTTACTTACACAGGTAATCATCATCCTGGGGTTTACGGATATCTTCATAAGCATAACTCTTTCTTTCCTGTAGGATGTACATGCTCATTTTTACCTCCTTTTTCCTACGTCCAAGTTGAAAAACAATGGTTATTTAAGTTGGGGATCAACAATCTTTGTCCCTATTTCTTCAGAAAAGTAAAATCTCTTACTACCAAATTATCATCTATTCTTCTCACATACTCTGGTCCCCCATTAACCTTTGACTCAGAGATACAAAGACTTCATGTGAACACTAACTACAGGTTTCTAATTCAATTTTAAGTTTTGGCCATTCCCATTTTCAGGTTTAATTTCGACTTCATTAAATTTCTTATAAAGTGGTCTTTGATGAATTTATTCATTCAGAATATTTGTTGAGGGTATGTTAAGTATTGAGCAAAGACGAGGACATACAGGATTGAAAATGTGTGGTCACAGATTTATCAGACACTTTGCGTTTATCTGTTATTTTACCTTTTACTTATCATTTTCAGACAACATGCAGGCTGTACACATTTTTCTTGTCAGTCCTGGGGCTTGAACTCAGGGCCTGGGCACTGTCCCTGTGCTTCTTTTGCTCAAGGCTAGCACTCAACAACTTGAGCCACATTGCCACCTCTGGCCTTTTCTGTTCATGTGGTTCTAAGGAATAGAACCAAAGGCTTCATTCATACAAGACACATAATCTACAACTAAGCCACGTTCCCAGTGCAGTCTGTGCATCTTTATCTATGTTCTTTAGATTAACATTCAGAAGTTCAGGGAGAATGTAAAATGTGTCATGGCCTAAGTGCCTCCAGGTGGATAATAACCCAAGTGTGTAACTTCATTGTGAAATTCTTATGTGCTGCTCATTGGAAACCTAATTACTAGTTCCACAGCTTAGTTCAGCCTATGTTTGAACTTTCCAAAGTCCATCTCACATAATCAGATTACCCTCAGCAACCTTGCTAGAATTACCAAAATTAGTAAATTTCCCAAATTATTTTCTCTTACCCAATTTTTGTTTGCAGTATTGTCCTTGTGTATTTGCTTCTCCAAGAGGGAACGCTGGTTTCTGGGCCTCTTCTAATCCACTTGACTTTAAGAAATTTATAATTCCTGAGAACTTCTTCAAACTAGGTTCCTTACCTAAGGTTGTCTTGGGCATTCCCTTCAATGAAAGTCACATATAGAATTGGAATGTATTTCCTAAGCCTTCCATCTCCTATCAGTTTTCTCTCAAATCCATATAAGTTAGACTGAGGGAGGGAGAACACTTGAGAATACAAACCGAAAAGCAAACAAGGTCTGTGAATGAAGGAAATGAAGCTTGGAAGAAGACATGACTAGTGGTGACATTTAATGAAAGAGAACACGGGGAAAGTGGAGAATTACAAAACTTGGTTGGAAAAAGCTATGACAGAGCAGTGAGAATAGGAAGAAATTATTGGCAGAAATCTATATGGACAATTAAGTACATTCAAATTGCAACTAGTTATAACAGATGACTTTGAAATTAATTTGACTTTTTTCTATGCAATTTTGCCTGAAAAAGTATGTACCATATAATAATTGTATAAATTGGTATACATGTCTGTTTTTGAGATGATAAGGTAAACAAAAATGTGATATGGTAAAAAAAGAAAATGTTCATCAGGCAGACTCTAGTGACTCGTGATTGTAATCCTAGTTATTCAGTAGGCTGAGAGCTGAGGTGTAAGCTTGGCAGCCAGCCCAAGGAGTAGTAAGACTCATATCCACTTAAAACCATCATAAAAGCCAGGAGTGGTATTGTGGTTCAAGTTGTTGAGTGCTAGCCTTGCTAGCACAAAAGGAAGGATCTGGAACAATGATTAGTCCTGATTGTAAGTCTCAGGCCCAGCACCAAAAAATTTAACATTGAATATTGTGAATTCTTAAAATACAGCATCAATGGGACTAAGCATTTCTTTCTGCTTTTCTTTTTTCCAGTCCACGGCCTGGGCCCTTTCCCTGAGCATCTTTGGCTTGAGGCTAGCACTTTACCGCTTGAGCCACAGCACCATTTTCAGCTTGCTTTTCCTGTTTATGTGGTACTAAGGAATCAAAATAAGGGCTTCATGCATGCTAGGCAAGCACTCAACCATTAAGCTACATTCCAAGCCCCTAATTATTTGTTTTTGAGCCCTGATATAAATTCACTTTCTGTGACATCCCTAGTTGAAATAAATTAGTTGAAATTGAATTTGAAGACATTAACTTCAGTATTTCTCGAGCCTGTTACTTTTACTTAAATTTCAAAACTGATTAATTATTATATATATTGATTATAACTTGTTTATCCTGAAAATATTGAGGGGGGTTCAGTTGAGACTTCAGACCTCTGAAGAACGATCAGTTATTGTCCAACCACTCAAAAGACTCACATGTAAAGGCTACAGCTAAACAAACAACTATGGAAAGTTCCAGAATCAGCTAACTAAAGCTCAGAAGAAGGGACCAATCCTCCTCTTCCTCACAGAATTGACATTTGAAATTAGCCTCAGAAGGACATGTATCTATGTAAAATATTATGTCACTTTTTTTAGTTGTCAGTAAACTTTTCTTAAAACTTACAAATAGTGTGGATTTATTGTTGCATCTATCAATTTGTTATAACAAAATGAAAAGTGGTTGGAACAGAGATTGGAACAATCTTTCAGTGAATGGTGTGAAGATGTGAATGGCTAAGATAGCTAAGACTTTATAATGCTGTGTAAGTATTTATGAACTTGTAAGTGCCTTTAGAGAAAATGTATTGGTAGACTTCACCACCACTAAGTGTGATCCCAGACACAATACATTTTTAGATTTCGGTTTTCTCATCACGTAAGAGATTATAGTTTACTATTTGCCTCATTATGTTGTTGTAATATTGAAATCTATTTGTTCATGGAACATTTAAAATAAAGTCTAAAATATTGTGAAAATAAAATAAGTGGTAGTGATTATTGTGGATATGAATTGAATCTTAGAATGAATATGATAAGAACAGAAGAGATCAGGAAAAAGAAGCAGATGTTCCTAGGGCTTCTTCTCTTACTTGGAACCATGAAGAAAGTTTACTCATCAATAGAATTTGGGAGACATTTATCTTCTGACGCTTACTCTGTTCAGTTCTGAAGGTCACCCAAGAAGGTTTGACTAAAAGTGATGAGAAATCTGGATTTTGGTTACAAAATATCTGCAAACTGTGGATTCTATTTTTTGACAGCAAATCTCAGCCAGAGAGAAAAGACTCTATTTTAGGAAAATGTTTTCTGAATTATCATTAAGGCTTGTCCCTATATTTCTTTTCTTCAATTTCTTCAAACCTAGACAAAACCCATCTTTGCTTCACTCTGTGTTCATAAGCTATCTGTTATAATTTAATTGGTTTTTGATGACAAGAAACACTAAGCAAATTAGGAACAAGAGGGAAAGATTATTTAGTTAAATAGCATACATCATGGTCAACTTAGTTTCATTTCAGTGATGAAGGATTGTTTAACACACATAAATCTTTAAGTGCAATGCAACACATAAGCTGATCAAGGACAAAAATCACACACTCATTTCTCTGGATGCAAAAAAAGCCTTTGACAAAAGTAAACATTCTTCTTTTTTTTTTTTGGTCAGTTGTGGGGCTTGACCTCTGGGCCTGGGTGCTATTCCTCAGCTCTTCAGCTCAAGGCAAGCATTCAATCATTGAGGCACAGCACTACTTCCAGTTTTCTGGTCGTTTATTGGAGAAAAGTGCTTCACAGACTTTCCTGCCCGGCCTGGCTTTGAACTCTGATCCTCAGAGCTCAGCCTACTGAGAAGTCAAGATTACAGGTGTTATGCCCAGTTAAAGTCAGCATTCTTTTATCATAAAACCCTTGAAGAAACTAGTGATACTGGGTATATATCTCGATAGGATTACGGGTATATGTGAAAAATTAAATCATTTCTGTTAATAGCAGGAATGACACAAATGTCTATTTTTTTCATTCTTTTCCCGTATTGAATGCAATCAAGCCACAGAAATAAGCATAGAGAAAGAAATAAATAGGTCAAAAGGGAAGAAACCATTTAAATTATGCTTGTTCACATATTACATGATCCTATATTTAAAAGATCCTAAAAATTTCCAGAGAAAAATTCTAGATCTGATAAATGCTATTGGAAATGTGTCAGAATAAATGATGAACATTTAAAATCATCAGCTTGTCTGGCAACAATGAACAGTCTGGAAAAGAAATCAGAAAAATCACAATAGTCTCAAAAAATTAGCTTAAGATTGTGCTTAACTAATGAAGTAAAAAGACTTCTATAATGAAAAGTATAAAACCTCAAATAGAACTGAAAGCCAACCTGGGCTGGTAAGTTTGTGAGACTCTTATTTCCAATTAAGCACCAGAAAATATGAAGTGGTGCTGTGGTTCAAGTGGTAGAGTGCTCACCTTGAGTTGAAGAGGTCAGACACAACACTCAAGGCAACTGTCAGGATTGACGACGATGATGATGAAGATGATGAAGATGATGATGATGATGATGATGATAATAATAATAAACTTAAAAATTGGTACTATGGATTGCATTTCATTCTTCCAAAATTATAAGTTGAATTCCCAGTCCTCAAAATATTATTTGGAGATGGAGCGTTTGGTAGCTAATTAGGGTAAGATGACATCATGGAGGTGAGGCCCGAGATGGATTTAACTTTCACAGAAAAAAGCAAAGAAAGATCCTTTCCATCTCAACTGTTCCTCCTTTCCCAGTCATGAACATACCAAGATTTCATGTAGATACACAATGAGATATAGGCCATCTACAAACCTAAAATAGATCCTTCATCAGAACCCAGTCACACTAGCATACTGGTTTGAGTTTTCAAGCTTTCAGAACTATGAGAAATAAATTTTTATTTAATTAACTCACTGTATACTATTTGGTTATGGCAGACTAAGTTGAACACACAATCAGAAAAACACTGGAATTCACCGTTTTTACAAAGAAGATACATAAATCTTTGTATGTGGCTAACAAATGTATGAAAATATGCTCAATATTACTAAGCAGTAGGGAAATGTAAGTAAAATGTCAATGACTCCTTAGGATGCCTACCATAAAAATAAATAAAAAGATACTGGATGCTGGGCACTGGTGGCTCTCGCCTATAATCCTAGCTACTCAGGAGGCTGAGGTCTGATCATGGAGCAAAGCCAGCCTGGGCAGGAAAGTCTGTAAAACTCTTATCTCCAATTAAACCACCAAAACACCAAAAGTGCCGCTATGACTAAAGTGGTAGAACACTAGCTTTCAGCTAAAGAACTGAGGGACAGCACCCAGGCCCAGAGTTCAAGCCCCACGACCAACAAAATAATGGAACCTTTGCTCGCTGCTGGTAGAAATATAAAATAGTGCAGTTGCCTTGGGAAATAGTATGAAAAGCACTCTAAAAATTAAAAGCATAACTAGCTTATTATCTAGCAATCTAATTCCTGATATACATAGAGACAGGAAGGAAGGAGGAATGGAAAGAAGTAAGGAAACAAGGAATGTAAATAGATCCTAAATAGATATTGGCACATTCAGTATAACTGCAGCATTATTATTACTATTGTCAGTTGTAAAGTAGTTGCATAGGAAAACAGACATTATATATGAGCTCCAAATTACATGACCACATAAAGGAAGAACAGTTAAGGTTCACCTGTCTTTTTCCAGGTTTATCCAATGTGAATAACACAGACAGGGTAACATTTCCACAGTCTATCATGGATCTTTGGCACAGAGTACATTGCAGATTCCATGTTCAATTCAAATCAAAGACATCAGGCTGCAACCTTGTGATTTCAGTCACAATTCTCTCTGTCTGGTCTATTCTTTCTATGTGAACTCTCTAAATGAAGGCATTTGACCACATAACCCCTCTGTGATATATAAATGCATACCACACTGGAAACCCTTCAAAAGCACAATCTTACTTGGGTCAATTTGACCAAAAGATGAAGAATACAAAATTCTTGAACAGAGAATCAAGTGGACCAATCTCTCCATGACTCTAGTAGCATTTATTCTTCTCTCAACTCCAGTAAGGAATTGGTTCTATTTTTGACAGTTTCCATTTTTGTTCAGATTGTTCAATGTCTTTCTCTGCGTGGTTATTTCACTAAATAGACTATCTACCATGAGATTGCAAATGACTGCAAATAAGTCAACAAATATATGTTTTCCAGGTGTTAGATAGAAAATCAATGCATCAAGAAAATATGGACTATAATATTGTATCAAAATGCTGTATGTACTTATCTACGTAATAGAAAGTGATGAGGATCACTTTTTACTTGAATTTTACCCTACTAAACATCTAGCAGAGTCCTACCTCTATCTATGTTTCTCTTATCCTTTGGATTTTTGCAACCATCTTCTAACAAGCTTCTCTTTTGCCTCGTTTCTAATTTTTTACATTGCTATCAGATTTTTTACCAAAACTATTTTTAATAGTGTTTTGATTAGTTATCTGAAGAGAGCGAGAGAAAGAGACAGCAGTGGTGATAGAGAGATACTCATCTTCCTAACAACTCCAATTTCGTCCTCCAGAAAAGTGAGAAAAATCAGGCTCTTACCATCATCCATAATGATGTTTTATTATAACTCACTCAACAGAACAGCAGAATAAGTTAAGAGTGAGTCAATTACAAGTAGCTCATCTCTAGTGATTAATTAAGCACTGAAATCATTTTGGTGTTACTCATCCATAACCAAATACAGAATTCTCTTCTTTTTATTCACCATCCAAAGAAACCCAAATTGGATCTACGGCTCAAGTGGTAGAGCAATAGCCTTGAGCAAAAATGTTTAAGGGCAGTTCCTAGACTCTGAGTTTAAATTGTAAGATTTATGTCCGCACACAAAGAAAATGTGTTCCCAAATATCTGTCCTCCCATGTTCTCTGAATGTTATATGAATGATCTAGGGATAAAAGGTGTCCAGACAGATTTTAGGCTCGTGCACATTTTGTAATAAACAATAACTTCCATTCAAAAACTGAACTGGAAGTAGTGTCATCTGTGTTACGAGGAATGGACCACACATACTGTGGAGACTTTAAGGGAGCAGTGGAGAAATCCTTGCTCTCATGTCCTGGGCTTAACTCAGGACAGTCTTTTCACATCTATTGTTCCCCAAAGCACTTGGTGATCATCTGACTCCAGTCTCAAAGTGCTGGAACTCTTATTTCTGAGAAGAGTATATAAAATTATCTTGATAAGTCATTGCTTATTATACAGACACAAGTCAACAACTTTATGTTTTTAATCACTCTGCATGCCTGAAAGTAATAATGCGCATCACTTGTGTCCAAATCTTTTGAATAATATTCAAGTATATATATCCTACTCACAACAATGAAAGGATAAGAATTCTTGGTTCAGTGAATGCTTAAGAGTAAAGAAAGATTTCCCATTACACCTAGTTACCTCTGCAATGAAGGATTTCTCTTCATAAATTACGGAGATCTGTGACAACAATTTTCCCACAGTGGGTTTCTTTTCTGTGTTAATGTTCCAATGCTTGCTGAAGGTTGACATCCAGTTGATAGACTTCCTCTAATGCTTACTTTTACGGAGATGCTGCCGTGTGTCCAAGTCTTTGGTACCTGTTGAGATATAAATTTTTGCTGAATGTGTTTCTTTATTTGTTGTATTAAGTTTCTGTCTTGTGGATTTTCTCAATTTCACTGAGGACTGACTTCAGATTAAATGTCATTGAACATTTGTTCCATTCATTAGGTTTCGTTTCTCCTATATGTCAGTTCTCTGATCAACAATGAGGTGTGCCTCCCAGATGAAAGTCTCTACACACTGGTAATGTTCATCAGGTTTCTCTCCTGTGTGTGTTCTATAAATTAACGTGAACGTGTTTTCTCCTGTGTGTTTCTGGTGCAAACAGAGGGGTGAATTTTTTTTAAAAAACCACACTTGTTGCAGTCATAGAATTTCTCTCATTTCAGTGTTCAGTGAAGAATGCTCAGCTAAGCCTTCTGGGTAAAAGACTGTAAAGTTGTTGCATTCATGAGACTTCTCTCGCTTATTGATGCTCTGATGCAAGCTGAGTTTTCTTCCAGGTGACAGACTTTCCATATTTATTACGCTCCTAAAATTTCTCACCTGTGTGAATTCCATTATGCTTACTGAGTTCTGGACTCTGGTTGAAGGATATTTCATACCTGTTACATTCACAAAATTTATCTCCAGTGTGTCTTCTCTGATGGTCAGTAAATTCTGCTTCAGGGTAAAGAATTTCCACACTTAATACATTCAGAAGCTTTCTTTCCTGTGTGTGTGTGTTTGATGGACGTTAAGGTATGCCTTCTCAGTAAAAGATTTTCCACACAGGACACATTCATAAGGTTTCTCTCCTGTGTGTCTTCTGTTTTTGTTAAGTAAGGTTTGCCTTATGGGTGAAAGATTTTCCATACTGGATACATTCATATGGTTTCTATCCTGTATGTGTTCTCTGATGTTTGTTAAGGTGTACCTTCCAAGTGAAAGAATTTCCACACATTACAATCATAAGGTTTCTGTCCAGTGTGTCATCTCTGATGGACAGTAAGTGGTGCCATCTGGGTGACAGATTTTACATATTTTTCATATTCATAAAGTTTTTCTCCTGTGTGTTCTCTGATGGAGTTTCATGTGTGCCTTCTGGATGAGAAACATTCATAAAGTTTTTCTTAAGTGTGTCTTTTCTGATGATCAGTAAACGCTGCCTTCCAGGTGAAAAACGTTGCACCCTCGATACATATATAAGGTTTTTCTCCTGTGTTTTATCTCTGATGATTAGTAACAGCTTCCTTCCAGGTGAAGGACGTTACATACTCGATACATTCATAAGGTGTCTCTACAGTGTGGATTCTCTGATGGATGTGAAGGTCTGCTTTTTGGATGAAAGACTTTACATACATGATATAATCATAAGGTCTTTCTCCTGTATGTCTTCTCTGATGATCAGTAAGGACTGCCTTCTTGGTAAAGGACTCTCCAAACATGTTAAAATCATAGGATTTTTCCCCTGTGTGTCTTCTCTGATGGACAGTAAGTAGTGCCTTCTGGTGAAAAATTATCTACATTTGTTACATTCATAAGGTTTTTCTCCTGTATGTATTATCTGATGCAAAGTGAGGTATGACTTTAGCCAGAAAGACATGCCACATTTGTTGCATTCATAAGTTCTCTCTTCTGTATGAGTTCTCTGATACATGCTGAAAGTTGACTTCTGGGTGGGAACTGTCCAATGGTCATATTCATAAGGCTTGTCTTCTGTGGGCATTTGAGTTGGGAAAGTGAGGTCTGACTTCTGAGATATATAATATTTTTCCATCTTATATACTCATTGGAGTTCTCCTCTGCATATTTACTCTGGAATTTTATAAGGTGAATTTCCCTACTGATAGGTTTTTCACATTCATTACCTGAAAAGGATTCTCTCTTTTGAATATTTTCTGATGAGTAGTGACTGTACTTCTTATGTAAAATGTTTTTTCTTATTCAGGGCATTCTGATGTTTTCCTCTGTCCCTGAAGTATTTCTTGGGCAAAGAGAGGACACTTATCATAGTCTTCCCTATATTCATCATGGTTATAAGAAAGCTGTCCCACATAAGCCCAACTATGTCTAAAGAATATTGTCTGTGACTGAAAAAAATCTCCTTTTTTACACCACATTCAAAATATTGCTACTCATCATTTTGATCAAAATGGTCCAAATATCTCAGGGATTGTTCAACTACGGTAGACAGAGCAGGCCTATGCACCATGCATCTCATCAGGTTCAATATAGAGAAGCATGTTCTGGCACTCAATGAACTCCATAATTTTCATCCCTAATGAGTTTCTATTACTCCCAATCAGCTCTGGGTTAGGATTTGAACTCATATAAAAAGTTCTTACTAATTTGTGACAGGTACTTCAAATAGATAGTCATGTGGACTTTCCTGACAGGTCTTAATCATGTACTCCATTTCTTGGACATCTAAAATGAGACATAGAGCCAGGTGCTGGATTCTCATGCTTATAATCTTAGCTACTCAGGAGGCTGAAATATGAGGATGATAGTTCAAAACCAGCCAGGCAGGAAAGTCCTTGAGACTTTGGCAATGTTGGGATTTGAACTGAAAGCTTAGCAGGCCCAATTGGTGAAAGAGTCAAGGTCAGGACACCAGCATGTGAACTGAGGAGCTAGGCCATTCCCAGGACCTGAAAATTAGCCCCAGGGATGGCCAGGATAAGCATAAATTCATACGTGATATATAGGATCTGTATTGACATATATATGTGGGCAGCATCTTGTGTTCGGTGCATTTCTTCTCCTTAATTTATGTCTAATTCATGATGGTATTGTGAACTTTACTGAGTATGGTGACAGATATAACTGTACTGACATGGATGACGACCCGTTCCCACGGTTATAAGGTTGCCTATGCATTCATTCTCCATCCTAGCTGAGACCCAGGACTTCCACATTAGAGGAAATCAGGCGCAATGACTGGCTTCTGACATCAGGCTGAATCTTTTGTCAGGCCTGGGATTTGAACTCAGGTCTTGGTAACCCCGTTGCACTGTGGGGGAAGGGGAAGCTCATCATCCCTGAAGACTAGAATGTCAGGCCTGCTCCAGGACCTGATTTGAAGTCCCAGCAGTGGATAAAAGAGCAAGCTTACATTTTTTAAACATAGGATCTCTATTTACATACAGGTGTGGTATGCATCTTGCTTTCAATTTAGTTACTTTTTAAATTTTGATTCTTATTCATGGATGTATTGTGTATTTTATTGGGTATGGTGACAGGTATAGCTGTGCTGCCGTGGATGACAACCTATTCCCATGGCTATAGAGTTGCCTATATAGCATTTTTCATCCTTGATGAGGCCCAGGACATTCACAGGACAGGAAATCATGTGGATCCATTGGTTTCTCACATCAGGATGAATCTTTTGGCTGTGCTGGGGTTTGAACTCAGAGCTTAGCAGGCAGAATTGGGGAATGAATCAAGGTGAGCACACCAGCCTGTTAGCCACTAAGTTGTTAGGCCGTTCACGGGACCTGAGCTCGTGCCCCATGAGGGTCAATATACTCATGAAATCATAATTTAAAGACAGGAACTATATTTCCATACATGGGTGGGCGGCATCTTGCGTTCACTGTATTTATTCTCTTGATTTCGTGTCTTATTCATGGATGCAATATGTATTTTACTGAGTGTGATAACAGTTATAACTATGCTGACATTGCTGGCAATCAATTTCCATGAGTATAGAGTTGCCTATATAGCATACTCCATTCTAGCTGAGACCCAGGACTTTCACAGCATAGGAAAACTGGTGCAACCATTGGCTTCTCATATCAGGATGAATCTTTTGGTAGTGAGATTTGAACTCAAGGCCTAACAGGCTCAAGTGGAGGATGAGTCATGGTGAGCACACCAGCACGTGAGCCACTAAGCATCTAGGTCTTCCCTGGAACCTGAGATCAAGAATTTAAACAGAGGATCTCTATTTCCATACACGGATGGGTGGCATCTTGGGTTCAGTGTAGTTATTGTCTTTATTTGGTGTCTTACTCATTGATGTATTGTGTATTTTCTTGAGTATAGGATGGCAGATATAACTGTGGTGACCTGGATGACAAGCTATTTCCATAAGTATAAAGTTGCCTATGCATTTTCCATCCTAGCTGCGACCCAGAACTTGCACAGCACAGAACAGGTGCAACGAATGGTTTCTCACATCAGGGTGAATTTTTGGAAGTGCTGTGATTCGAACTCGGGGTCTAGGAGGCTCAACTGCCCAATGGGTCCACATGAGCAAACCAGCCTGTCAGCCACTAAGGAGCAGGGCTGTTCCCAGGAGCTGAGATCAAGCCCCAGGGAGGCCACAAGAGTCCTCAATGCATCATTGAAACATGGGATGTTTATTCACATCCGTGTGTGGACTGCCTCATGCATTGAGCGTAGTTATCCTCTCTATTTTGTATGCTATTCATGGATGTATTAAGTATGTTCTTGAGTATATATGACAGGTGTAACTCGGCTGACATGGATGACAACCTTTTCCCATGGCCACAGGGTGGCTCATGCATTCTCCATCCTAGCTGAAACCCAGGACTCACGCAGGAAAACAGGTGAAACATCTGGCTTCTGACAGGATGAATATTTTGGCACTGCTAGGATCTGAACTCAGCACCTAGCAGGCGCAATAGGCGAATGGGTCCACATAAGCACACCAGCCTGTGAGCCACTAAGGAGCTAAGCCATTCCCAGGACCTGAGATCGAGTCCCAGGGGTAAGGCAGGGGGAGCACAATAGTCATCCATTCATAAGCTGAAAGTAATAAGCAAATAAGTACATATCTGCATAGTGTAGGAGAGATGGAGACCTGTGATTGAATCCAATCTACCCTGTGACTATCGATTCTTGGATCTTCCTCAATGCCTCCATTTAATGACTGTGATGATTATGGTCATGCTTCATCAAATCTTCACTAAAATTAATCGATAACCCATGAGTCTTGACTATCATTTCCTACTCGAATTCTCAGGAACTACTAATTCAAAGAAGAGATTGATCGTATTTCATGGCTCTTCTTAGGTCCGGAATTGAGTATCTCAGGAACTCCTGCCATTCCCTCAATGTAGGATGGCTGACCAGGATTCGACCTCGGGGCCTTCATTGCCCAGTCATACTGTGGCTCCCCCGACAGCCAGCAAGCCTTCAGCCACACCAGGTCACCTTCAATCTGCAGTCCACCATGTTCAGTCTTACCATGGACAACATTCAAATGAAAATAAACCTAAAAGCGCCAGTTGGAATTTCCCGCACTTTTTTCCCCTCCGGCTGTTTTCTTTTTCCTACAATCCCTGGGGTCCTAAGATCTGAGGATGGGATGTGGGTCCAGAGGCTGCAGCCTAGGATGATCGGACCTGAGGCAGAGTTGCCACAACTTGAGTTCAAGCCCCAGGTCTGGCAAAAATATTAAAAAATTGAAAAATCATGAATGAAGCACCGTAGCTCAGAATTTGCGCCATTTTACTGCCAGAGCTGGGGTGTGAAATCAGGTCTAGGTAACTCTTTTGCACTGTGGGGGAAGGAGAAGCTCACTATCGTTGAAGACTACAAGGTCAAGCCTGGTCCCAAGGCCTGAATTGAAGCCCCAGCTCAGGCAAAAATCATATGCCCACCTATGTTACACATAGGATCTCTATTTACATACATGTGTGGAATGCATCATGTTTTCAGTGTAGTTGTTCTTTTTATTGTGTGTCTTAGTCAGGGATGCATTTTGTATTTTATTGCATATGATGACAGATATAACTGTTTTGACTTGGATGGCAACCTAGGCCCATTTCTATAGAGTTTCTTACTCCTTCTCCATCCTAGCTGAGACTCAGGACATTCTCTGGACAGGAAAACAGGTGGATCAATGGGCTTCTCACATCAGGATTCATGTTTTGGCAGTGCTGGGATTTGAACTGAGAGCCTAGCACGCCCAAAAGAGTCAAGGTGAGGACACCGGCCTGTGAGCAACTAAGGAGCTAAGTCATTCTCAGGACCTGAGGTTGTGCCCCAGTGAGGGCCAGGATAGGAATAAATTCATAATTGAAACATAGGATATTTATTCACATATATGTGGGGATAGCATCTTGCATTCAATGCACTCCTCCTTATTTTGTGTCTAATACATGGAGGTATTGTGTATTTTACTGAGTATGGTGACAGGTATAACTCTGCTGACATGGATGATGACTTGTTCCCATTGTTATAAAGTTGCCTATGCATTCATTCTCCATCCTGGCTGAGACCAAGGACTTCCATAGGAGAAGAAAACAGTTGTAAAGACTGGGTTCTAACATCAGGATGAATCTTTTGTCAGGCCTGGGATTTGAACTCAGATCTGGGTAACCCTGTTGCACTTTGGGGGAAGGAAAAGCTCGTCATCCCTGAAGACTAGAATGTCAGGACTGCTCCAGGGCCTGATTTGAAGTCCCAGCAGTGGACAAAATAACAAGCTTACCTTTTTTCAACATTGGGTCTCTATTTACATACAGGTGTGGTATGCATCTTGCTTTCAATGTAGTTATTTTTTAATTTTGATTCTTATTCATGGATGTATTGTGTATTTTATTTTATATGGTGGCAGGTATATCTGTGTTGCCTTGGATGACAACCTATTCCCATGGCTATAGAGTTGCCTATCTAGTATTCTCCATCCTCAATGAGGCCCAGGACTTTCACAAGACAGGAAAACAGCTGTATGAATTGGTTTCTCACATCAGGATGAAACTTTTGGCATTGCTGGGAGTTGAACTCTGGGCCTAACAGGCCCAACTTTCTAATGGGTCCATATAAGCACAACAGCTTTTGAGCTACTAAGGATCTAGGCCCTACCCAGGACCTGAGATTGAGCTCCAGGGTGGGGTTTGTGCACCATATTCATCCATTCATAAGCTGAAGCTAGTATGCTAATAAATACCTATTTGTATAGAGAAGATGTGTCAAGCTGTGTTGGAATCCTATCTACCATGTGACTACCAATTCTTGGATCTTTCCCAATGCCTCAATTTCCTGAATGTACTTATTATTGTCACATTTCGTGAAGTCTTAATTAAAAATAATTGTTGTGCCAGAGGTCTTGCCTATCATTTCCTATGTGAATCATGCATGAACTTCTCATCTCTTCCCTAGGCCTGAATGCAAGCACCAGCCCGAAAAATGTAGCATTATAGACATTTTAAATATGTGATTTATATTTACATCTATTTATTCAGTCTGTATTGTGTTTATTGGAGTGATTCATTATATATTCTTATTGATTGATTGAATTAACATTTATTTTATGGACTGTGAGTGTACCTATATCATTTATTACATTTATTCCAATCTATTCTGTAGTATGTAGCTTTGCACACATATTATGTACATCATACCTGACACCCAGCACTAGCACAGAAATGGAAAACACGTGTCTCATTTGGAATCTTACTCCAAGATGAAATTTTTGGCAATGCTGGTACCTGAACTGAGGGCCTAGAAGTCCCAATTCATGAATGGGTGAGTGTCAGCATGGCAGCCTTTAGCCCATTCAGCTGCCAAGTGGATCCCAGGACCTAGGATGGAGCCACAGGTTTGGTCAAAATAGCAGTACCTTTCTATCTGGTGTATATACCATATATATATATATCTGGTATACAGATAAATATAAAAATATATTTAGATATTTTGTTACTGCCAGTGATGTCTATGTGGAATTAAATGATATATACTACGTTCATACAGATTCTCAGGTCTTTAGTGAGGATTCCATTTAATGAATAGTATTCTTTTAATGCATAATAAACTATGAATTAAAATCAATCTGTGTTCTGTGATTATTGGGTCTAAATTTATACTGGACTGATTGATGAACTACTCATCCAACCATTATATTGATCAAATTTCTCTCACGTTCCTATGTACAAACAATAGTTTCTTAGGCTCTCCAGCTCTTTGTATGTAGCATGACTGGGATTCAAACTCAGAGCCTAGGTGTCCAGGTTGGCCTATGGTTTCGCTGACAGCTTGTCAGCCTTCACCAATGCCAGGTGACCTACAGGTTGCATCAGTGTTATTTGGACCCGGGATGGTCACCATGCAAGGAAGGAAAACCAAGAAACTACCATCCGTAGGTGGTTCCTGGCTTTTTTTTTTTAGTGCTGTTTTCATTTTGTTTTCTTGTCAGCCCCCGAGGCCTAGTATCCCAGGATGGGCTGTGGGTCCAGAGGCTGCACCATCCCAGCCTAGGTTGATGTTAGCTGAGGCAGAGTTGCCACGATATGAGTTCAAGCCCAGTGCTGGGCAAACAACAACAACAACAACAACCAAATTAAAAATAAATAAATAAATAAATAATTTTAAAAGTATTAAAAATACCCTGGCACTGTCTATGGTCCACGCCTGTAATCTTAGCTACTCAGGACGCTGAGATGTGAACATCACAGTTCAAAGCCAGCCAGGGCAGGAAAGACTGTGAGACACTTATCTCCAATAAACCACTAGAAAACCAGAAGTGGTGCTATGGCTCAAGCATTATAGCACTCGCCTTGAGCTGAAGAGCACAAGGACAGCTCCCAAGGCCAGAGTTCAATTCCCATGTATATATGTACATATATATATATATATACATATATACATATATATGTATATATATGCATATATACATATATATGTATATATGTACATATATGTACTTACATACATACATACACACATACATACATACATATATGCATACATACAATACTGATGAAGCTCCCTGGCTTGGAATTCATGCCCTATTTTTCTGGCAGGCCTGGCAATCAAACTCAGAGTTTGGGTAACTCTAATTCACTGGGGAGATGGGGAAACTCACCCTCTTGGAAGACAAGCAATTCAGGCCTGTTCCCTAGGCCTGAATTCAATCCCCAGCCCTGTTAATGTAATATTCATTCACATTTGAAATAATGATTAATATCTACATACTTATGTTTATTGCAATTTGCTTTGAGTGTATTTATTTTATTTTTTGTATTATTTATTCATTATTTTTATTGGCTATTATTACACTTATAACATGTATTAAATTGATTACATCTTATGAGAAACATACAGACTTGCATATGTATTATATATCTTAATTCAGACCCAGGACATTTATTGAAATACTATAGTAGATCATCCCATGCTTAGAAAAACAGAAAGAATCCATCAACCAAATTAATTTATCCCTAGGCACCCCAGTGGCTCACATCTGTAATCCCAGCTACTCAGGAGGTGAGATCTGGAAGATGAAGTTTCAAAGCCAATCCAAGAAGCAAAGCCTGAGAGATATCATCTCCAATTAACTGGCAAAAAGCCAGTCTACAGGTATGGCTGAAGTGGTAGAAAATCATCTACGAACAACCAAGCCAAGAAAGAGCAATCTGAGTTCAAGTGCGTGGAGAGGGGTGTAGGGGGATAAAGGGGAGGGAAATCCTCCAAAAAACAGAGAACAAATGAACAGTACACAAATCCCACCTAATTTATGGTACCAACAAACTGAAAATACAATCAGCTTATGCATTTGTATAATTTTACATGAGCCCATATATTCTTAGGTACACTTCAAAGCTATGTGTTTAATAATATGTATATATAAATTAATGATGTATATATATAAATAAACTAAGAAACCAGCCAATGAAAAAATACTTCTGAATTAGTGTCTTAACCATGGCATTATAAATTATTTGTACAAAAAGTATGTTTGAAGTTTCTTTCTTTAGAATCAATCGTAAAATGTTTGTTCATGTACCATACATCAGTGGCTCACACCTATAATCCTAGTTACTCAAGAGGCTGAGAGCTGAGGATGGCAGTTCAAGGCAAGCCCCGGGAGACTCTTACCTCCAATAAACCAGTAGAAAACCAGAAGTGGCGATGTGGCTCAAGCTTTACAGTGCTCGCAAAAAGCTGAAGAGCACAGGGATAATGCCCATCCCAGAGTTCAAGCCCCACCACCGACAAAATAAAAAAAGGAAAGAAGTTTGTTCATACAATATTCTAACATTCTGATTCTTAGGAAACTTTTCTTCCAGGGTCTTATGCTCTTTAGGCAACTATTCCACTACTGAGCTACATCTTAGTACCAACGTTTTTGTTTTTCATTTTAGCATCCAGTTTATTACCAAAATGCTTACAAGTACCTAATGTCCTCACAGAAGTTAGTGTTTATTCAGAAACTCAACCTTTGGTGGTATGTGGACTCCCCTAGTCTATTTCGTGGTAGGCACTGAGGAAAACTCACAGGACACAATTGCAGACATTTTTTAATTATAAAAATAACTCTAAATAGAAATAACATCAACTTCCGGTCACGGGTGGCTTATGCCTATAATCCAAGCTACTCAGGGGGCTGAGATTTGAGGAAGGCAACTCAAGGCCAGCCAGGGAGGAAAGTCTGTGAGACTATTATCTCCAATAAACCTCTAGAAAACTGGAAGTGGTACTGTGGCTCAAGTGCTTGAGCATTTGCCTTGAGCACAGGGATAGCACTCAAGCCCAGAGTTCAAGCCTCACAACCAACAAATTTAAAAAAAAAGAAAAAATAAGAAATAACATCAACTGTCCCAAACTTCTAGGGAGAAATGATATCCTCATTTTCATTCTCACTCTTCATGGCAGATGGTCAAAAACACCAATGTGCTATGCTGAAATGAAAAACTCTCATGTTATAAAATCAAAATGGTTCAAATAAAGTCAAAATGAACTTTAAAAAAATATTAAAAATGCTAATGAAACTCCTTGGCTTGGAATGTGTGATTTTTTATCTGCAAGGCCTGGGATTTGAACTTAGGGACTGAGTAACTATGTTGCACTGTGGGGGAAGGGGAAGCTCACTATGCTTGAAGACCAAAAATTCAGGACTGATTGCTAGGCCTGAATTCATGCCCCAGTCATACTCCTTATATATATTTTAAAGATAGCATTGAATTTCCATATACATGTTCAGTCTATATGTTTGGTGTGGTTATTCATTGTATTTGTTGTTTTATTCATTTATTTACCGTTTATTTTACCAACTGTGAGGACACCTAAACATATATGACATTATTTACATACTATCAAATTGCATCTAGATTTGTAGACTTGTTCTCCATCATGCCTGATACCCAGCACTCTCCCAGAAACGGAAAACAGGTGTCACACTTGGCTTCTTACTCGAGGATGAAATTCTTGGCAGGCACTGAGATCAAGCCCTAGAGGTGGCCAAAATAGCCATACATGGATAGGCAGGTGGTAGTATGCCAATAAATGCGTATCATTAGACAGTGCCAGAGCCGTGTATCTAGTATTCAATGATATCTACTATGTTCCTACGAAGTCTTAGGAATTTAGACAGCCTAGATATTATGGAGAAAGAACATACAACAATCAAAGAAATGTCCAAGAAATATGATAGATCTATTCAACATTTGGAAGACACCATCATAAAGCCTAATCTGAGGATAATGGGTGTAGAGGAGCACCTAGAAACAGAAGTTAATGGTCTAGGAAATTTGTTTAACAGGATCCTAGCAGAAAACATGCAAACAGATAGGCCTATTCAGATACAAGAAGCTTTTAGAACTCCAAATAGACCGGACCAGAACAGGACAACCCAGCATCACATTATAATCTTCACAGGATCAATTCAGACCAGGGAAAAGAACCTTAAAGCTGTCAAGGAGAAAAGATCAATCACCTATAAAGGGAAACCAGTTAGAATCACCTCAGATTTCTCAGCAGTGACAATCAAAGCAAGAAGAGCCTGGAATGATGTATACCGTGCCGTAAGACAAACAAAAATTAACTAAGAAAACTGTACTCAGCTAAACTTTCCTTCATAAACGAAGGTCAAAAAAAAATCTTCCATAACAAAGAAAAAATGAAACAATATATCTCTACCAAACCAGCCCTATGAAAGATTCTTAAAGATGTCCTACACATAGAAAGCCAACAAGACCACAATAAAGGCCAAGAAACTGGAGCCAAACTGAGAATCCAAGAACCATAGAAAGAACCCAGTTGCCACAGCCCCCAATAAGGTGGATAAAATGGCAGAAACTCCCAAATACTTCTCAGTTCTATCTCTCAACATTAATGGACTTAACTCTCCAATTAAGAGACATAGACTGTCTAGTTTGATTAAAAAGCAAGAAACTTCTATCTGCTGCCTTCAGGAGTCACATCTTGTCCATAAAACCAAACACATTTTCAGTGTTAAAGGCTGGAAAAAAATCTACCAAGCAAACAGCCCCCATAAACAGGTATGAGTTGCAATCCTAATATCAGATAAAATAGAATTCAATTTAAAATAAGTGAGAAGAGTTAAAGAAGGTTGCTACATACGAATTAATGTATCTCTCCTTCAGGAGGATATTACAATTCTAAATATCTACTAACCAAACGAAGCACCCAAATTTATCCAAGAAACCCAACTTTCCCTCAAATTCCACATAGATCCAAAGACATTGATTGTTTGGGACTTTAACACACCACTATCCCCACCAGATAGATAAACTTGGCAAAAACTCAACAAAGAACCTGAATATCTAAACAACTGCATAGATCAACTAGATTTAACAGACATCTACCGAATATTTCACCCAGCAGCATCAGAATACACGTTTTTCTCAGCAGCATATGGAACAATTTCCAAAATAGACCACATTTTAGGCCACAAAGAAAATTTTCCAAATTCAGAAACATTGAAGTTATACCTTGCATTCTCTCAGACGACAAGGGATTAAAAGTAGGACTCCACACCAAAAGCCACTAAAGAAAGTCCTGTAACACATGGAGGCTGAACAACACACTGCTGAATCACGAGTGCATCATGGAAGATATTAGAAATGAAATTCAAATATTCATGATATTCAACAAAAATGAGCACACAACTTACCAGCTCCTCTGGGACACAGCAAAGGTAGTACTCAGAGGCAAGTTTATAGTTCTGAGTTGCTACATCAATATATTGGAGAGATCTGAAACCAAAAATTTAATGAGACATCTGAGCCTCCTTGAAAAAGAGCAGCAGGATAAACCCCAACCCAATAGACAGAAAGAAATATTTAAAATTATATCAGAATTAAATGAATTAGAATTCAAAAAAGTCATATAAAGAATCAACAAAACAAAGATTTGGTTCTTCGAAAAAATTAACAAAATTGACAGACCCTTAGCAAATCTTATGGGAAAAAGAAAACAACATACCCAAATAAATGAACTCAATGATGAGAATAGAAACATCACCAGAGAAACAACCAACATTCAGAACATTATAAGGAAATACTTCTCAAAACTTTTTGCTAATAAGATTGAGAACTTGGCAGAAATGGACCTTTTCCTAGAAAATACTGACATGCCAAAACTAAACCAAGATGAGTTAAATCAACTTAAAAGGCCCATATCAAGCACTGAAATATAAACAGTAATAAGAGGTCTCTCATCTAAGAAAAGCCCAGGTTCAGATGGATTCTCAGCGGAATTATACAAGGTCTTCAAAGCGGAGCTCACATTAATACCCTTCCAACTCTTCAATGAAATTGAAAGAAAAAATTCACTACGGAACTCATTCTATGAAGCCATCATAACCCTCATCACAAAACCAGGCAGGGTGTTATCAAAGAAAGAGAACCATAGACCAATTTCTTGGATGAACATTCAGGAAAAACTTCTCAACAAAATTTTGGCCAATCGACTTCAACAATTCATCAAAAAAATCATACACCAAGATCAAACAGGATTCATTTCAGGGATGCAAACCTGGTTCAATATACGCAAATCAATTAGTATAATTCATCACATCAACAGGAGCAGAGATAAGAACCACATGGTTATATCAATAGATGCAGAAAAAGCATTTGACAAGATCCAACACCCCTTTATTATGAAGGTTCCAGAAAAATTAGGAATCCATGGAACATTCCTCAATACAATAAAGGTTATATATGACAAACTTACAGTCAGCATTACAGTTAATGGTGAAAAACTAAAGCTATTTCCTCTTAACTCAGGAATGAGTCAAGGACATACACTCTCTCCACTTCGCTTCAATCTGATATTAGAATGCCTAACTACAAATAAGACTAGATGCAAACGTAAAGGGGATCCAAATAGGGAAAGAAGAAGTAAAACTCTCCCTTTTTGCAAATGACATGATCTTGTGTTTAAAGAATCCCACAGACCCCACTCCCAAATTACTCAAGCTGATTCAAAACTTTGGCAAAGTAGCAGGGTATAAAATTAACCCTCTACAATCAATGGCTTTTCTGTATGCCAACAATGAAAAAAGTGAGGCTGAAATTAGGAAAGTAAGTCCATTCTTAATAGCCCCACAAAAATAAAATACCTAGGAATTAACTTAACCAAAGAAGTGAAGGACATCCATGAAGAAAACTTTGAATACATGAAAAAGGAAATCAAAACAGAACTTAGAAAGTGGCAAAAACTCACATGCTCCTGGATTTGAAAGATCAAGATCGGGAAAATGGCCATACTTCTGAAGGCTATCTCCAAATTCAATGCAATACCTATCAATATTCCAACCTCATTCTTCAAGGAATTAGAAGAGGCGATCCAAAAATACATATGGTACAGTAAAAGACCCCGAATAGCAAAAACAATCCTCAACAGACAGAATCGGGCTGGAGGAATATCAATACCAAATTTCAAACTCTACTACAAAGCCATAGTAATCAAAACGGCATTGTACCTGCATAAGAACAGACCTCAGGACCAATGGAACATAACTGAAAACCCAGAAATGAACACACAGCCCTATAGCCAACTAATCTTCGATAACGGAGCTCAAAAAATAGAATGGAAGAAAACAGCCTCTTCAGTAAATGGTGCTGGCAAAACTGGTTAACTACTTGTAGACAATGAAAGCTAGATTCTTATATATCATTCTACACCAGAATCGACTCCAAATGGATCAAAGACCTCAGAGTCAAAGCAGACAATCTGAAAACATTACAGTATGGAATAGGAGAAACCCTAGGTCACATTGGCACAGGGTGAAATTTTTTTAATAGAGACACAGAAACACAACAAGTCAAAGAAAGGTTGAACAAATGGGATTGCACAAAATTGCAGAGCTTCTGCATGGCCAAGCACATAGCTAGCAAGATCAATTGAAAGCCCACAGATTGGGATAAGTTCTTCACTAGCCATACAACCGACAAGGGTCTCATATCTAAAATATACCTGGAGCTAAAAAAATTAAATCCTCCAATAACAAATCTCCAAAGAAACAACTGCCCAGTAAATAAGTGGGCTAAAGACTTACAGAGAAACTTCTCTGAAGAGGAAAGAAGGATTGCCTATAGACACATGAAGAAATGCTCAACCTCTCTAGTCATAAAAGAAATGCAAACCAAACCATAGAGATACAACCTCACCCCAGTTAGAATGGCAATAATCAAGAACTCTAATAACAACAGATGCTTGAGGAGATGCAGAGAAAAGTGAACATTACTACATTGTTGGTGGGAGTGTAAACTTGTTCAACCACTTTGGAAAGCAATATGGAGGTTCCTCAAAATACTCCACAGAGAGCTCCCCTATTTCCCAGCAATCCCACTTTTGGGCATTTATCTAAATGATCACAAACAAGACCACACTAAAGCTGCCAGCACGACTATGTTTATTATTGCAGCATTATTTACCATAAGTAAGATATGGAACGAACCCTGATAGCTCTTAGTAGATGAATGGATCAAGAAAATGTGGCATATATACACAATGGAATTCTATGCCTCCATCAAAAATAATGACATTGCTCCATTTGTTAGGAAATGAAAAGGCTTGGAAAAAATTATGTTAAGTGTACTTGTTAGATTGGTAGTTAAACAAAGGATATTATTGTTAATATTAATTTTAATGCAATTTCAGGGAACTCTCCTGTCTCTGACCTCCTAACACTTGTATTTTGGGATTTGTCCCTGTAAATCTAGGATTTAGCAGGACTCAAAATAAACCAAGATCTTGCCCATGTAGTTGTAACTCCTTTGT
This sequence comes from Dipodomys merriami, assembly GCF_024711535.1. Classification (NCBI taxonomy): domain Eukaryota; kingdom Metazoa; phylum Chordata; class Mammalia; order Rodentia; family Heteromyidae; genus Dipodomys; species Dipodomys merriami. The sequence goes on from NW_027204904.1 coordinate 327,349, forward strand.
GTGTTATTCTCACAATTAAAAAAAAAGCCAAGAGTATTTGAATTCTACTATTAAGGTTTAATGATAGATTTCTACTGATCTTTCTCTTAAGTGTGTTGGAGAAACCAAAGCTGAAGTTCACTTGGACTTTTGTTGTGGATGTAAATGTCTTAACTACCATCTCTGGTAGTTAGTACCATTAAATTTCAATTAGCCATCACAGGCTGAAGCCTGTAATCCTAGCTCCTCAGGAGGCTGAGATCTAAGGATCTTTATTAAAAGCCAGCTCGGATAGGAAAATCCACGGGACTCATACTCCAATTGACTCCCAAAAAGACTAGAGGTGGAGATGTGTCTCAAGTAGTAGAGTGCTAACCTTGAGGCACAAAGCCCAGGTTCTGAGTTCAAGCCTAGATACTGACCATCAATTAACAATTTCAGAGGTTCCACTGTGAGTGCTATATTCTTTTTGAGACTGAAGTATTTTTTTCGCATAGTCTTTCAAACCTCAGCATCTCTAATGGAGAATCATTGTAGATCCTTTTCCACTTGAATAATTGTTATTCTCCAGGAGTAGAGTGGCCAAGAGGCTTGCAGATCAAGAGCTCGAATATTAAATTGGCTAAAAAGAGATCAAATTAAAATTTATTCTTTTGTTGCAAATACCACATTTTTGGTATGTGTTTGCTAGCCCTGGCACTTGAACTGAAGGCCTGGGTGCTGTTCCTGAGCTTTTGTGTCCAAAACTATTGCTCTACCACTTGAACCACAACTCTACTTAGGGCTTATTGGTGGTTAATTGGAGATAAAAGTCTCACAGACATTCTGGACCAGGGTGGCTTCAAACTAGAATGCTGAGTAGCCAGGATTACAGGTATATACCACCTGCATCTGGCTCAAATACCACCTATAATGTTAAAAGTCAAGGATATCTGTTAACATCTATCTCTGACAGATGTACAATGTTTTACTCCTCACTGAATGAATGTTCCTTTGAACAGTATTGCATCAAATGGAGTGGACTCAAGTTAGGTATTGAACACCAACAATCTGGTTTGAAGTGTCCTTGTTTTTCTACACCCTATTTGGCCATTGGTGTGGATTGTAGAAAAAAAGACAATTCAGTAAAAACAAATTCAAAGAGTCTGAGACACTTACACATGTTCTGGACATCACTTCCTCATGAGCTGCTGTTGTGCAGGCCCAATATTTGATCTGAAGAGAAACTAGGAATTACAAAAGTTAAAACCCAAAGTCTAGTAACCTCTAAAAGGCCTGTGTAACTCCTTGATCCTCATACCTGATACTGTGACTTAGTGGGAATGGCAAAGGGCAGATTTCTAGCTATTGCAGACTTCTCCCTTAGTGAACAATAAGTTACCACCTTCAGTCCTGGTTCCAGCACAGACTTGGCTCAGGTCTGTGAACCTGAGTGTAGACGTTTGAATCTCCATAGTGTGAATGGAAATTTGGCCTCCTACTAAGATAGCAGTTTGAGGGACTTGGATAGCTGTGGGCAAGTCTCTTTTTAATAGGCTGTTCTTTGTGCACATTTGGTTTAGATGCAGGGATACATAACTAACTAGTCGCAGTGGTCACCCCAGGGTAGAGCAAGAAAGACAGAGTAGAGGGACAGTGATCAAGCTCATGCCATCTGCCATTTTATGCTGCTTTAATTGATATGTTCTTCATGTATTTTAGTAATTCAAGAATAAAAATTAGCATTACATATAGATTTTTAATTGCCTCTTTCTTTCTGACAAAAATTAAAAGTAAAAATGAATTTAAATAGAAAGGCAATATGGTAAGAGCAGGGAAAAGGAATGGAAAAATGATCATGGGCAGCTCCTGAAGTCCAACCTGGAGGTTTTATTTACCAACATCGGGGAATAAAATGAAACTATGTAACAAGACAGGCCTGCCTGCTTTTTCTCAGCAACAAGGCAGCCTTGTCTGCTTTCCTTAGCAACACAGCCCTGCCTGTATTCCCTCATTTATGCCAGAATCAAAGGGGTCAATAGACCATGACTAAGGGACGAAATTAGAGCTGTCTTTGAAAGATCAAAAAGAACAATCCATGGATATGTCTAGAAACGTATAAAGCATCCGAAGCCTTAAACACTTAGGCCTTTCAGAAAGAAAGCCAAGATGTGCTCTGAGGTCTGTAGATTCCCTTACTCAGAGAACACACAGACCTCCCAATGACACAATCATCCCTGCCAACAATAAAACTTCCTAGTGAGGCTCAGGTAATAAAAGACACATTAAACTTTTCTCGCTGCCTGAAACCAGCACACACTCAGAGGGCACCAGGACAATACGGGGGGGAGGGCTCAGCCATATTGCAAACAATGGATGATGCTCAGAGGCCCACACCTAATCTCATGATGTACTCAGACCTCCTAACAGCTTCCAGGGTGTCTGCAGCCCTTCAAAAAGATCAATCTGTAATGCCCAGCTCTAAAGCCTACCCTGTGTTTAGGGGCCCCCTGAGCTCTGCTTCTGCTCCTGAACCTGCCCATGTATTCTATAAAGAGCCAGAGAAACCCTTGGCATTTGTTGTGCCCCAGAAGTCAGGCCACAGTGAGGCTTCTGCAGTCCCCACCCTTGCTCCATGCATAGCCCCCAACAAGGGAACACCCCCAGGCTCCACCGCAGACCTCTGATGTGTAATAAAATAGGCTGTGCTTGTGCTGGCACAGTCACCAGTCAGCAGTCCAGGCAAAGGGACATCTGCTAAGGCCACCCCAAGTAGCTGTGGATCTCTGACATCAAGACAGAGGCAGGCAGGTGCACCCATGCAGGCTGCCTTTGAGAAGCTCCTCTACCAAGTGCTGGCCTGCCTGGTGGCCTTTGAAGCAGAATATGACACTGCAAAATTTCACAGTACACTAGAAGAACCCAACAAGCAATGGCGCTGTGCTCGGTGACCTACCCAAGGTAGGAAATGAGAGAGAGAGAGAAAGAGAGAGAGAGAGACAGAGAGAGAGAGAGAGAGAGAGAGAGAGAGAGAGAGAGAGAGAGAGAGAGAGAGAGAGAGAGAGAGAGAGAGAGAGAGGCTATCTGTGCTTAATACCAATTTCAATATCCTTGGCGAGTAATGCATATTTTTATCAAGAAATAAAGAGGAAAACTTCAAACTCTAACTCTGATGGAGTAGCTAGGATCAATCTATACTTCCTACCATAAACAATCACAAAAGTGGAAGCTATGTGAAACTATATATGTATATAAATGTATATATAATATAAATATGTAGGCATATATATGTATATTCACATATACAATGTGAATATATAAGGTATAATATATATATATATGTATACAGAGGGAAAAATAGAAATACATAGTATTTGAAGGAATAAAAACCAATACCTTCCCAATTGTGATTGAAAGCATGAACCCTTCCATGCAGGAATCTATCAGCTCAAAAAAGTCAATTAACTTAATTACACAGGTCCACATTAAGACACATTCTAATTAAACAAAAAAAGAAAACCTCCCAAAGCATAAAGACACAACTCATTACACGCAAGTAATCTTCAATGATATTAAGACAAATTTCTCATCAGAAACTAGATTCACTATTAGACAGCAAGGGCAACAAATTTAAAGTGTTAAAAGGACAGATCTAAAACCCACCTTTCTAACAAATATACTTCCTCCAGGAGGGATTTTTTTGGGGGGTCCAATCGTGGGGCCTGAACTCTGGGCCTGGGTGCTGCCCCTCAGGTCTTCAGCTCAAGGCTAGCGCTCTACCACTTGAGCCACAGCACCACTTCCGGCTTTTTTTCTTTTTGCTTATATGGTGCTGCGGAATCGAACCCAGGGCCTCAGGCATGCAAGGCAAGCGCTCTACCACTGAGCCACCTTCCCAGCCACCAAATATACTTCCTCCAAATGTAGAGATGAGCTAAGAACCTACCGATGGCTCAGTCCTATAATCCTAACTACTCAGGAAGGTGAATTGTGAGGGTGGTGGCTCAAAGCCACCCTGGAACTGGTCCCCTCAGGAGGAAGTTGTAGGACACAGCTGTTCTTGAGAAGGACGAAGGCCTTTATGCAGTGCTATTGCTGAAAAAAGACATTGGATAAGGTGGCCATCAAGAATGGAGGCTATTAGCTAGTGTCTCCAGAGAAGCAATTTATAAGATTCAGTAGTCCTCTAGAAAATCAGAGGATTTTGACCACTGTCCCAGTGGTTTCAGAAATGCCACGAGAATGACCAGAGCAACCTCAAGCCACATGGATTCCTTAGCAAGTCTTTGAGTCCTAAGAGCTAGAGTGTCAATGTTGGCAGGCTGTGATTGGTCTGCTATTTCTCTGACCTCACTGGCCCAGACTCTGATTGGTCCATTTCTTCTATAACATCACTATGCCTGGTTGTGATTGCTCCATTGTGTGAGGTCATGAAGGATGTATAGGAAGCCACTGTGCTCCAACCTATGTCAGTTAACAGAGCTTGGAGCTCTTGGTTGATGACCCGCTGGACTGAATCAAAGTTAAATGATTTTTTCGGTAGTGGGGACTGGCTGTTATTTGGATTTTGGTATTTCTTGTTACTCTTTCTGGGTTTTCCTTTATTTAATTTAATTTATTTAGATAGACTTGCTACCTGCCATTGTAGCAGAAGGATGGAAGTACAGAAAGAATCGATCTCAAGCTCCTTGAAGGAAGAGATCATCAAACAATACCAGAAGAAAGAGCTCTTCGACACCGGTACCTATAGAAAAGTGAAGCTGGCCCATTCCCTCCTCACAGACAAGGATGTGGCATTTAAAACACTCTGGAAGTGAGAGTCCTCATCATTGGACAAAGAATGAGGTGGACATTTTTAAGAAGGTATGGCACAAACACATCATCAGGTTGTACTAGGTAATAGAGAAGGAAGAGTATGTGTATCTCATCATGGAACTGGCCACTAGGGGATACCTCCTGGGGTGGATCTGAAAATTCTGCCACCTGTATGAGGATGAAGCCAGGAGGCTTGTCACACATGTTGTAAGTGCTGTTCACTACTTACACCAAACAAAATCATACACGAAGACCTCAGGTCCAACAATATCCTTTTGGACACCAAAGACAGTATCAAGGTCAGTGGCTCACCCTGGGGCAGTTGCTAATGAATGTATGTGGTACAGAGCTATTCCATTCCCCTGAAATGTTCTTGGAAGAAATGATGGCCTGGTGCAGGTGTCTCACACCTGTAATCCTAGCTATTCAGGAGACCGAGATCTGAGGATAATGGTTCAAAGCCAGCCCGTATGGCTCTACCCTCTGAGCAGACTCAAACTTATATCAAAGACTAATTTTGGTAGGAAATGGCAGAGGATAGAAGTGGCTAGCAAAATAGCTACCATTCTTCTCAGAACAAGCTGCTAAATGTGGGCCCAGATGAATAGGTTTATAAAATGTGAGGTGTGCATAAATTATGACTCATCCAAAAAAGGCTGCAATTAATATATGTCTGTCATGGATGGACACAAAATAATCTATTTATGTGAAATATATTGACTAAATTTCATAAGGGAAAAAAGGAAGATTAAAATTTCTGGGGCTGGGGGACGGTGGCTCACACCTGTAATCCTAACTACACAGAAGGCTGAGATCTGAGGATCACAGTTGAAAGCCAGCCCAGGCAGGAAAGTATGTGAGACTATTATCTCCAATAAAACACTAGAAAACCAGAAATGGCGCTGTAGTTCAAGCGGTAGAGAACTCGCCTTGAGCTGAAGAGCACAGAGACAATGCCCAACCCAGAGGTCAAGCCCCATGACCGACCAAAAACAAAACAAAACAAAACAAAATTTTCTGGTGCATTTCATTGTGTGGATTCCATCAGTATTGAAAGGAAAGTTCACAAGCAGAGGTAATGGTAAAAAAAAAAAAGTAGTGTGGATATAATTAATGTCACTGAATTCTATACCTAGCAAGCATGAGGCCCTGTGTTCAAACCCCTGAACTTCCAAAAAAATGCTAAATCTTCCTTCTGTTACCTACCTTAAGTGGTAGGTGCTCTTCTACTGTTATGATTGTATTGCTCAGAGCTTCTCTGGTGGATGTTTATTCATGCTTTTACACATAATCCATTATTTGAATATTGATTCTAAGTTTTAAAGTGTAATTTGTATATTAAAATAAGGGCAAAGCCTGTATTTCTAACTCAAGAGGCTAAAGCAGGAAGGTGCCTATTCAGTCAAGGCTGCATAGAGAGGTTCTTCCTAAATCCCCATGCTACTGCTGAAACCGGAGGGACAATTGATTGTAAGCAATTACAAGTGAGAGATAAGGTTCTGATAATATTACGTTTTGGTCATGTCAGTTTGGATTTAATATTTACATAAATATTAAAAGTTTTCCTTTTCCCCTTACTCTCAGTATGTCATTTTGAAACTTTGTAGTATGTTTTTTTTGCTGCACTTAAAAAAAAGTTTTCCTTTGTATCATATTAAACATGATTTTTTCTGTATTACAATTTATTATTTATTTTTGAAATTTTTATGTTTTTTTTCTCTAACTAGGGACTGACCACTGTCTCAGAGATTTTGTTCAGTTCTGCCAATTGAGCCACAGCTCAACTTCCAGCTTCTTTCTTTTTGAAGAGTCTCTTGAGAATCCCAGCATTACTAAGGAAGCTGAAATCTGAGGATCTTGGTTTGAAGCCAGTATGAACAGCAAAGTCTGAGGGTTTTTATTATTATTTTGCCATTGGTTATGGGCCTGAAAACTAGGCTTTGGCGCTGTCCATCAGCATTCCAGCTTAAGGTTAGTGCTCTATCAACTGAGCTTTAGCAACATTGTTGGCTTTTCTTGCTTATGTGGTTATGAGGAATCAAACCCAGGTCCACATACATGCAAGGCTAGCATCCTACCACTGAGCCAACTTCCCAGATGAAGTCTGAGATTCTTATCTCCAATTAATCACCAAAAAGCTTGGGGTTGTAGTACTCTAGACTTGAGTAAAACAGGGCAAGTTCAACCCCTAGTACTGGTAAATACATACACAAATCTCATGGACTTTCTTGCTAGTGCTGGCTTTGAACTGCGGCCTGTGTAGCTAGAATCTACAGGCATGAGCAACCAGCCTCTGACATTTTAAAATTTTTACTCAGCTCTTTCTTGACTTCAACCTCAATGCCTTTTAATTGCGGTCAGTAGACCTGATCTCTGGGCCTCATTGCTGTTTCTTATATATTTTTAAGGAGGGTGGAGTTGAACCCTCGGCCTGAGTGCTGTCTTTGAGCTCTTCAGCTTAAGGCAAATGCTCTACTATTTCAGCCACAGAGCCACTTCAGGCTTTCTGGTGGTTAATTGGAGATAAGTTCTCATTAACTTTCCTTTGCAGGTTGGTTTTGAACCATGATTTTCATATCTCAAACCCCTGAATATCTAGGATTACAAGGTAGAGTCTCAGCGCCCTTATGTTTATTAGTTTTTTGACTCAAGTATTATGTTTTACAACTCAACCATAGCTCCACTCCTAGCTTTTTGCTGGCTTATTACACATAAGATTTTAATGTACTTTTCTGGATAGTCTGGCTTCAAACCATGATCCTCAGATTTCAGCTTCCTGAAGTGCTCTGATTATAGACAACAAACGTTTAAAAACGTTAATATGTTATTTTTTTCCAATTTTTCTTTTTAAAAATTTCCTTGTTTGTTATTTTTGTTTATGTGCTAGTCCTGGGGCTACAAATCAGGGCCTGGATTCAATACCAGAGCTTTATCTTCAAGACTAGTGGCTTACCACATGAGCCAAAATATAACTTGTGGCTATACTTGTTTTGTCTTGGTGCTTGAAATAAGGCCCTGAGTGCTGTCCTAGAAAGTGATTGCACAGTTTTCCACTTGAGTCACAGCTCAACTCCAGCTTTTTTAAAATTCTTGGTAGCTAATAGGAGATAAGAGTCTTATGCAAAGTCAAGCATGGATAGGTTTTTTGAAATCTGAGGATCATGGTTCAATACCAACCAAGGCAAGAAAGTGCATGAGAATCTTAGCTCCCATTAATCAATGAAAAGCTGGGAGTGGTGGATCTCTAACCTTGAACAAAACAGCACAAGTTCAAGCCATAGGACAGCACACTGATGCACACACAGAGAAAGCCTCATGGATTTTCTTGCATGGGCTAGCTTTGAAGCATGATCCTCAGATTTCAACCTCCCTTCATCTTCTCTTCTTTGAAAATTTTATTGGTCCTGTGGCTTGACCTCTATCTCTGGGGCTTATATCTTACCTTTTACACTCAAGGCTGATGCTTTTACAACCTCAGCCACAGCTCAAGGTTTTGTGCTGTGTAGATGAAGATGAGTCTCAAGCACATTCCTGCCCATGCTGATTTGACATTGCAATCATCAGAAGTCAGCCTCTTGTATAGTAAGGATTACACACATGACCAGAAACATTTGGGTCATTTTAACACTTTAATATGTGCTTGCTTCCACCTTCTTTTCTTATTTTCTTCATTTTTGCTTGTCCTAGGAGTAGAAATTGAAGCACAGATGCTGTTTTAGTGCATATATGGGACTAACCATAACATTTGGCTTTTGGGTGGAAGATAATTGGAGACAAGAGATTCATGTAGAGGTAGGCCAGATTCGGGAAGCTGAACATTGAGGAAAGTCCTTAATACTCTTTTCTCCAATTAACCACTAAAAATCTGAAAGTAAGTAGGTCATTGAAGAAAACAGTGCAAGTTCAAACACAAGGATTGGCACAGAGAGAGATACAGAGAGACAGAGAGACAGAGAACAAAGACACAGAGAGAGATATATAGAGAGAGACAAAGAGAGAGATAAAGAGAGAGGGATCTTCTGAACTCATATAACTGAGCTGAGCTTTAAACAGTATCCTCAAATTTCAGCCTGAGTAGCTAGAATCACAGATATGAGCCAACAATGATTGGTCCATTGAAACCTCTGGTATTGCCTCTTTCTTCTCTTCTTCTAACCTTCTTTTCATTTATTTCATTATTTTTGTGTTTGTTGGTCCAGGAGCTTGAACTCATGCAAGGCGTGACCTGATACATGAGGTGAAATCTGCCTATCATAGTTTGAAAGCAGCCTGAGCAAGAAAGTCCATGAAACTCTTATTTCCATTCAATCAAAAAAAAAATCCTATCTCCAGTGTGGCTACCACACACAAAACAGTCTCCTGGAATTTCTTTTTATTTTTTTTCCTTTTATTTTATTGTGAAAATACTGTACAGAGGGGTTACAATTACATGGGCAAGATAATGAGTATATTTCTTATCAAGAATTGTAGCCTCCTCCTTTGTTTCCTCTTCCCATCCCTTCCCATCCTCTCCCTGCCCCCCCCAAGGCAATCATCCCTGCTCTCCCTCCCCTCCCCCAGCACCAAAGTTGTAAAGGTCGTTTTTGACATAACGACTTGTACATCTCATGGTTGCAATGGGTCCACGTGTATCCCTGTTTAAACAATTTGTTTTTCCCCTTCCCCTCCACAAATTATACCGACATCAAATACAGTGAAAGCAGGGGTTATACTGTGGGGGAGAGACATATAAAGCAACAAAGAAATAATCTTATATATGTGTTAGAAACAATTGCATGAAAGAAAAAAAAAACATTTGAATACATATCTTAGGGTTCATTTTCCTAACATCACCTTATCTGACCTTTTCTGCTTGACTCAGTACACAATGGAATTCTATGCCTCCGTCAGAAAGAATGACATTGCCCCATTTGTTAGGAAATGGAAAGACTTGGAAAAATTATATTCAGTGTAGTAAGCCAGGCCCAAAGGAACATGGGTCCCATGGTTTTCTGGAATTTCTTGACTGGGTTTGCCTTTACACTGGATCTTATATTTCAACCTCCTGCTTTTCTAGAATTACAGACATGAGCCAACAGGCCAAGGTTCTCTACTTCAATCATTTAATTGTCTTATTGTAATCCTGAGGCTGGATCTCTGAGCCACGGCACTGTTTCATAGGTTTTTCCTCAGGGCTGATACTTTCCAACTACAAGCACATCCTCATTTCTGACTTTTTTTTGCTGATTAGTTGGAGACTTAGGCACATCCCTGCCCAGGTTGGCTATGAACAACAACCTTTATATTTCAGGTTTCTGAATCATTAGGATTAAACACACCAAACAAAAATTCATGGATAATTTTGAAACTTTAATTGGATTTTCTCACAAATTTTTTCCCCAAGCCTTGAGGCTTGAAATCAGGGCTTGGGCACTGTTCCTGAGCTTCTTTTACTGAAGGTGAGGACTCTATTACTGGAGCCACAGTGCCACTTCCAGCCTTTCCTATTCATGGGGTACTGAGGAAACAGACCCAGGAATTCAAACATGCCACGCAAGCACTCTATCACTAAGCCATATTTCCTGCCATTCTTACACCTTTTATTTGTATTTTTATTTCGTTGTGTATGCTGGTCCTGGGTCTACAAATCAGCCCAGGTGCTATCCCCGAAGGGTTTACTCAAGACTAGCAAGTTAAGACATGAGCCACCACACAACTTGTGGCTATTTTTTGATGTGGTTTGGTTTTAAGTACCTACTTAGTGTTGAGTATATGAATTCTTCTATCTGGGCTGGCTTTCAACTGTGAGCCTCAGATTTGAGCCTCCTAAGTAGCTACCATCTCAGGTGTTTGCCACCTATGCTTGGCTCATTTTAAACTGTGAAATTGGCTCTTTCTTCTCCCACCCTCCTCCACATTTATTTTATTCTCTGTATGTGTGTTGGCCCTGAAGTTATTATCAAGGTCTGGGTGCTGTTTCAGAAATTATTTTCTCATTTCTGCCATTGGAGCCACAGCTCAATCGCCAGGTTTTATTTTTCTTCCTTTTGGAGATGAGTCTCATATAAAGCCCAGCAAGACTCAGGAGGCTGAAATCTGAGTATCACAGTTTGAAGCCAGCCTGAACAGGAAAGTTCATGAGATTCTTTTCATCAACTACCAAGATGCTGGGAGTGGTAGAGCTCCTACACAAATTCAAGCCCTAGCTTGTCACAAAGAAAAAAAGCCCCATGGCCTTTCCAGTTTGGACTGGCCTTTAAATACTGTCTTCAAATTCAGCCTCCTGAAAGCTAAAATTATCAGCATGAACCACCAGCACCAGGCTTATTTTTAAATCTCAAATGGTCATTTCTTCTCTTCTTTCAGTTTTGTTTTTGGTCGACTTTGGGCTGAATTATGGACCAGGAATCCGTTTCCCAAATTTTCGCCATATTTCAGTACTTTACAACTACTATCACACCTTCATTTCCAGCTTTTGCTGGGTAGTTGAAGATAAGAATTTCAATCACTTTCCTACCCAGGCTGGCTTTGAGTTGTGATCCTCATATTTCAACTTCCTCAGTAGCTAGGAATACACAAATAAACCAACAACCCATGGCTCATTTTGAAATGATAATTTTCTCTTTCTCTCATCTTTAATAACTTGTACTCTTTTTTCTTTATTTTTCTATACCACATGAACCAGAGCACAGCTAGTGTCATATTTTTGGTAACAAATGAAACATGGCTTCTCCTACCTGGGCTGGCCTTCAATGGTGATCCTCAGATTTCATCCTCCTGAGTAGCTGATAGAACATCGGTGAGCTACCAATGCTTGATTTATTTAAACCTCTGTCATTGGATCTTCCTTCTGCACTTCCAGCCTCTCTTTCTTTAATCCTTCTGTGATTGTCCTGGGGCTTGAACTCAGGGCCTTGTTGCTTTCCCAGAAACGGATTGCCCAACTCTGCCACTTGAGCCATAACTCAATTCCCAGGCATTTTTTTTCTTTTTGACAATTAATTGGAGTTAAGAGTCTGAGGAAAGCCTACCATGAATCAAGCCAGGCTGCGAAGGAAAGTCAATGAGACCATGACCTCCAATTAACCATTGAAAATCTTGAAGTGGTAGAGCTTTGTCCTTGAACAAACCAGCACAAGTTCAAGGAGGCACACACAAGCTGCAAGATGGCACACAGATGAATACATACCAGAACATCTCATGGATTTTCTTGCATGCATTAACTTTGAATTGTGGATCCTCAGATTTCAGTCTCTCTTCTTCAGCTCTCCTTTGTATTGATTGTTTGTCATTTGTAATTTTTAGTGGCCCTGCAGCTTGACCTCTGGCTCTGGGGAATGTTCCTTAGCTTTTTAACTGAAAGCTGTTGCTTTACCACCTCAGCTCCAGCTAAGGGCTTTGTGCTAGGTAGCTGGGATAAGCATCTCAAGCACGTTCCTACCCAGGCTGAGTTGATACCACAATCCTCAGATGTCAGTCTCTTGTGTAGTTAGGATTATCCACAGGACCAACAACCCTTGTGTCATTTTAAAACTTTAATATGTGCTTGCCACTTACTTCTTTGTTAACTTTTTATTTTTTGCATGTGTGTGCTGTTCCTGGGTCTACAAATTGGGGCTCATATTCTGTCCTAAAAGTTTTTATTCAAGGATATCCTCTATTACATGAGAAACATCATAACTTTTTGGCACTTTTTTGGGGGATTGATTAATTAAAGACAAGAATCATGGACTCTCCTGCCTAGGCTGGACATGAACCATCATCCTCAGATTTCAGGCTCTTGAATAGCTAGTAAAACATGTATGAGCCATTGATGCATGATTGATTTAAGCCTTTGTCACTCGCTCTTCCTTGGTTACTTCTACTCTTCTTTCTTTCTTCTGTGCATGTCCTGGGGCTTGAACTCAGGGTCTGCATGCAGTTCCAGAAAATATTTGCCCAGTTTGCCACTTAAGCCACAGCTCAACTTCCAGCTAAATAAGGTAGCTGAAATCTGAGGACCATGTTTCAAAGCCATCCTGGGGCAGGAAAATCCATGACATTCTTATCTCCAATTCACCACCCAAAAGCTGGGAATGCTAGGGCATTAGGCAAAGGATATTACAGAAACACACACATCACACATAGAAACACAAACACACACACACAAACATTCACACATACACACACATACACACACAAAGTCTCCTGGACTTTGCTTTTTGGGTTGGCCTTGAAACCTTATCCCAAGATTTTTGTAACCAGGGATCAACTACAGCCATGATCAACAAACACCAGGCTTATATTTAAATTTACAATTGGCCTTTCTTCACTTCTCCTACAATTTTTTAGCACTAAGAATTGAACTCTGGGTGGGCAGTTTTTTAAATTAGCTTTTGCACCAAATACAGTGCTTTACATATACAGTCATATCTACACTTCCAGCTTTTGGCTGGGTAGTTGGGGTAGTTTCATGTACTTTCCTGCCCAGTCTAGCTTTGAACCTAGAATGGATAGGAATGCACACATGAACGAACTTAAACCTTGGTTTTCTTTTTCCCATCATTTTTTAAGTCGTGTGGGTATTTTTTTTGTTTATTTTGAAATGTATGTCTAGGACTTCAACACAGGGCCTAGGTTGTGTCCCAAAGTTTCTATTTGAGACTAGCACTCAACCGAATGAGCCAAAGTACAAAGTGTAGCTTATTTTTAGTGGCAAATTAGATATATGAGTCTCATGGACTCTCCTGCCTGGGCTGACCATGAACCGTGAGCCTTAGGTTTAATTCTCCTGAAGACCTTGTACAACATGTGTGAGAAACCATTGTTTGATTCATTTCAACCTCTGTTACTGACTCTTCCTTGTGTACTTCTATCCTCTTTTTCTTTCTTCTGTGTTTGTCCTCCAGCTTGAATTCAGGGTCTGGGTGCTGTCCCAGAAATTTTCCCAGTTCTGACAGTTGAACCACAGCTAAACTCCAGGATTTTTTTTTCTGTTTTGGTGTTTAATTAGAAATGAATATAAAGTAGAGCCAGACCGGATTTATGAGGCTGAAATCTGAGAATCAAAGTTGGTGCCAGCCTGGGCAGGAAAGTACATGATATCTCCAATTATAACCACTAAAAAGCTGAGATTAGTAGAGCTTTGAGCAAAACAGTACAAGCTAAAGCACAGGACTCACACACAGACATGCTTACACACATACAAGTCTTATGGACTTTCCTACTCGGTCTGGCCTTTAAATATTATCCACACATTTTAGTCTCTTGAGTAAACAGAATTAGTTATGAACCACCAGTGATGGGCTGATTTGCTCATTGCAGCCTCAGTTATTGTTTTTTCTTTCTCTTCTAGTCTTCTTTGCATGTATTCATTTCATTTTTTGTGAGTGTGCTAGTGCTGGAGCCAGAACTCATGCAAGGCCTGGCTTGTTTCAGGAGGCTGAAATCTGACCATCATGGTTCAAAGCCAGGCTGAGCAGGAAAGTCTCAGATCCTTACCTCCAATTAACTGCCAAAAATCTGGGAGTACTACAGTTCTAGCCCCAGGACGGCCCACAAGCAACTGTCTTCTGGACTTTCCTGCTAGAATTGGCCTTTACACTGGATACCCATATTTCTGCCTCCTGGAGAATTACAGGCATGAGTCACCAGCCCCAGGTTCTCTTCTTATTTACATTTTTGTGATCCTGAGGCTGGATCTCTGAGCAAGGGCACTGTTTCATAGCTTTCTCACTCAAGCCTGGTGTTTTACAACTCCATCACAGATATATTACTCTATTCTTGTTTATTTGTTTTGCTGGTGATTTGAAGATGAGAGACCATAGCCCTCAGATTTAATCTATCTTAGTATTTAGGATTACACACAAAAGGAAGTGGCACTTTAGCTCAAGTGGTAGAGCACTAGCCTTGAACTGAAGAGCTGAGGGACAGCGCTCAGGCCCAGAGTTCAAGCCTTACAACCGACCCAAAAAAGAGGATTACACACAAAAACCAAAAACTCATGACTCATTTTGAAAATTTAATTGGATTTTCTTATACATTTTTAAATTTCTACATGTATGCTGGGCTTGGAGCTATAAATCAGACCCTAGGTATTGTCCCAGTTGCTTTTTAATTTGCCTGTCATGGAGCCTGAACTCTGGGCCTGGGTGCTGTCCCTCAACTCTTCAGCTTGAGGCTAGAGCCGTACCACTTGTGATACTGGGCCACTTCTGGTTTTTCCTGCTTATGTGTTGGTGAGGAATTGAGGCCAGGGCCTCATGCATTCAATGCAAGCACTCTCCCACTAAGTCACCTTCCCAGCCCCCTCCCAGTACATTTTGAATACTAGCCCTCTAATATGTGAGCCACAGCACAATTCAGAGCTTTAAAAAAAAACTATAGTTGGCTAATTAGAGTAGAGTTCATGGACTCCCCTGCCATGGCTGGCCTTGAGTACTGACCCTCAGATGTGAGACCCTTGAGTAAGTACAGTAACAAGTGTAAGCTAACTCAATGTAGCTCATTTTAACCTCTGAAATCGGCTCTCCCTTTTCTTCTTCCACATTTCTTTTCATTTATTTATTTTATTCTTTTGTGTGCTGGTCCTGGAGCTTGATCTCAAGGTGTGGGTGCTGTCCCAGAAATCATTGTCTCATTTCTGCCATTGGAGCCACATCTCAACCCCAGGTGCTGTTGTTTTTTTCTTCTTTTTGGTGATTCATTGGAGATACGTGTCTCATGCAAAGCACAGAATGTCTCAGGAAGCTGAAATCTGATTATCAGTTTGAAGTCAGCCTGCACAGAGAATTCCATGAGACTCTTTACCTCCAATTAGCTGGTAGTCATCCCACCGATTAGCTGAGAATAATAGAACACCAGCCTTGAATAAAGTAGAACAAATTCAACCCCCATGACTGGCACACACAGAAAAAATGTCCCATGTACTTTATTGCATGGGCTTGATTTTAAATGTTATTTTCTGATGAGTTCTGGGAAGATGGCTGAGGAGAAGCTGGAGGCTAAACAAGCTCTCACATAGAAAGCAATTTTAGTGTTCCAACAAACAGTCCTAAGCCAGAGAATCACACCAAGTGTGCCATCACAGGACAGAGAGTTAGGCCAGAGAAGGAAAATCCAGGCAAGGAGATAGATATGAGCACTTGCCAGTGGCGGCAACAGCGACAGCCATAACCGCCATACCTGCAACACAGAGAGTCTGGGACTTAAGCGCCAGATGTCACAAGTGAGAGGTTTCTACTCAACACCAGCAAGAACTGACAAGGAGCACGCACACATCTTCATCCTGAAGTTCACAGACCAGAGATGAGCCAAGAACCAAGACTCTGGTGTAAGTAGAAGCCTGACGTCCTCACTCCTTCTCAGGGAGCAGAGGAGGGAAGGCCAACCCTCCCCCCCATTACCAGAGATCTCCATCTTGGATACTGACAAAGCGTGGCTGTGTAGCTAGCTCCAACTCAGGCCTTGGAAGAAAACAAGAGTCATTTAGTAGGTCACAAGAACCTAAGCTGACCTGCCAGGCTCAGCTCCTCCCTAGGAAAAGTCACCCAGCTTGAGCAGCCAGCCCCAGGAGAGGCTTTCTTCACTGGGTAAACAGAACCAAAGGCAGCCCCTCCCTACAGCAGCCTTGACAATCAATTGAAATTCAGTAAACATAAACCCTGAGAATGGCTCCAGGCTGGGCTCTGTGAGTTTCTCAGAAGCTAAATCCTCAGGGAAAAGCTTCTGTTTGGTAAAAGGCCTCAACTTTACCCAGAACCTAGCCTCATCACAGCATCTCCAAATTCGATGAAACAGCCATGTCCCCCTTTTGTGAAACTCAAAGTAGATCTCTGTCCAATTGAACTACCCTGGAAGGAGGATCACAAAATCCTTGGTAAAGCAGAGCATTTTTCTGCATGCTCAAACAAATTGACTAATGAAACCATCCAAACCACAGGAAAATCAAACACCACAAGCAGACCAGATAAACAAACAAGAGACTGGATATGAATAATAGGGAGATACAGGATCGTCCCATCCCCCCAAAAATTCAAATTCTCTTTATTTGTAGTTTTTTATAAAAAAATGTTTCTAAACCTTTTTTTAAAAATTTTAAATTAAATTTTTTTTGTTTTCTATTAACTTTTTTCTTCCTCTTATAATTTTTATTTTGGGGTTATACGTGTATGTATTGTTTTCTTTTTTAATTATTTTATTTTGTTCTTTTTTCTTTTTTTGTGAACATGCTGTACAGAGGGGTTACAATTACATGGGCAAGATAATGAGTAAAATTACTATCAAGCATTGTAGCCTACTGCTTTGTTTACCCTTCACATCCCTTCCCAGCCTCCCACCGCCCTCCCACCCAATCCTTCCCCCTCCATGCTGCCACATGACATGACAACTTGTATTTCTCATTGCTGCAATGTGTCCACCTGTGTCCTTATTTAAACGATTTATTTTTCCTCTACCCCTCCACAAACTATACTAACATCACATAGAGTGAAAGCAGGGGTTATACTGTAGGGGAGGGACATACAAAGCAACAAAGAAATAATTTTAAAAATATGTTACGAACAAATGCATGAAAGAAAAAAACATTTAAATACATATCTTAGGGTTCATTTTCCTAACTTAATCTAATCTGACCTTTTCTGCATGACTCATACATGTACTAGATATTGCAAATAAGGGAAACCATGGGACATATGTTTCTTTGGGCCTGGCTTACTTCAATGAATGTATTTTTTTCCAAGTCTTTCCATTTCCTAACAAATGGGGCAATGTCATTCTTCTGATGGAGGCATAGAATTCCATTGTGTATATATACCACATTTTCTTGATCCATTCATCTACTGAGGGGCATCTGGGTTGGTTCCATATCTTAGCTATGGTAAATAATGCTGTAATAAACATAGTTGTGCTGGCAGTTTTAGTGTGGTCTTTTTTGTAAACCTTTGGGTAAGTGCCCAAAATGGGGATTGCTGGGTCATAGGGGAGCTCTATGTGGAGTCTTTTGAGGAACCTCCATACTATTTTCCAAAGTGGTTGAACAAGTTTACACTCCCACCAACAATGAAGTAAGGTTCCCTTCTGTCCACATCCCCTCCAGCATCTGTTGTTATTAGAGTTCTTAATTTTTTCCATTCTAACTGGGGTGAGGTAGTATCTCAATGTTGTTTTGATTTGCATTTCTTTTATGGCTAGGGAGATTGAGCATTTCTTCATGTGTCTATTGGCCATCCTTTCTTCTTCAGAGAAGTTTTTCTTTAACTCTTTAGCCCACTTAGTTATTGGGCAGTTGTTTCTTTGAGGATTTGTTGTTGGGAGATTTAATTTTTTGAATTCCAAGTATGGTTTAGATATGAGACCCTTGTCCGTTGTATGGCTAGTGAAGATCTTCCAGATCCGTGGGCTTTCTATTGATCTAGCTGGCTACGTCCTTTGCCATGCAGAAGCTCTGAAACTTCCTGCAATCCCATTTGTCCAACCTTTCTTTGATTTGTTGTATTTAGGGTCTCTATTAAGAAAATTTCTGCCTGCTCTAAGGAGACCTAGGGTTTCCCCTATTCCATCCTGTAAAGTTTTCAGAGTGTCTGCTTTGACTCCGATGTCTTTGATCCATTTGGAGTTGATTCTGGTGCAAGGTGATAGGTAAGTATCTAGCTTTAGTTTTCTCCAAGTAGTTAACCAATTTTGCCTGCACCATTTGCTGAAGAGGCTGTCTTTCTTCCATTCTATTTTTTGAGCTCCCTTATCAAAGATAAGATGGCTATAAGTCTGGAGGTTTATTTCTGGGTTTTCAATTCTATTCCATCGGTCCTGAGGTCTGTTCTTGTTCTAGTGCCAAGCTGTTTTGATTGCTATGGCTTTATAGTAGAGTTTGAAATTTGATATTGATATTCCTCCAGCAGCGTTCTTTCCATTGAGTAGCGTTTTTGCTATCCAGGCTCTTTTATTGTTCCATATGAATTTTTGGATTGCCTCTTCTATTTCCTTGAACAATGAGGTGGAAATTTAATCGGTATCGCATTGAATTTGTAGATAGCATTGGGCAGTATTGCCATTTTCACGATGTTAACCTTTCCAATCCAGAAGCTTGGGAATTTTTGCCATTTTCTAAGTTCTGTTTTGATTTCCTTTTTCAAGTTTTTAAAATTTTCATCATAGAGATCCTTCACTTCTTTGTTTAAGTTAATTCCTAGGTATTTTATTATTTGTGGGGCTATTACAAATGGAGTTGCTTTCCTAATTTCAGCCACACTTTTCTCATTTTTGGCATACAGAAAAGCCATTGATTTTGGGGGGTTAATTTTATACCCTGCAACTTTGCATAAGTTTTGAATCAGCTTGAGTAATTTAGAAGTAGAGTCTATGGGATTCTTTAAATAAAAGATCATGTCATCTGCAAAGAGGGAGAGTTTCATTTCTTCTTTCCCTATTTGGACCTCCTTTCTGTTTGCATCTTCTCTTATTGTTGTAGCTACGCATTCTAATACTAGCTTGAAGAGAAGTGGAGAGAGTGGACATCGTTGTCTTGCTCCTGAGTTAAGAAGAAATGGCTTAATTTTTCATCATTAAGTATAATGCTGGCTGTAGGATTGTCATATACAGCCTTTATTGTATTGAGGAAAGTCCCATGGATTCCTAATTTTTCCAAAACCTTCATAATAAAGGGGTGTTTGATCTTGTTGAATGCTTTTTCTGCATCTATTGAGATAACCGTGTGGTTCTTTTCCTTGCTCCTGTTGATGTGATGAATAATATTAATTGATTTGCGTATATTGAACCAGCGTATATTGAATCCTGTTTGATCGTGGTGTATGATTTTTGGGATAAATTGTTGAATTTGATTGGCCAAACTTTTGTTGAGAAGTTTTGCATCAATGTTCATCAAAAAATAGGTCTATAGTTCTCTTTCTTTGATCATTCCCTTCCTGGTTTTGGGATGAGGGTAATGATGGCTTCATAGAATGTGTTCAGTATTGAACTTTCTCTTTCAATTTTATTGAAGAGTTGGAGGAGTATTGGTGTGAGCTCTGCTTTGGAGGCTGTGTAGAATTCCCCTGTAAAACCATCTGTTCCTGGACTTTTCTTAGCTGAGAGGTCTCATTTTGCTGTTTCTATTTCAATGCTTGATATTGGCCTGTTAAGATGTTTTAACTCATTTTGGTTTAGTTTTGACATGTCAATATTTGCTATGAAAAGGTCCATTTCTGCCAAGTTCTCAAAGTTATTAGCATAAAGTTTTGAGAAGTATTCCCTTATCATGTTCTGAATCTTGATTGTTTCCCTGGTGATGTTTCCATTCCCATCTCTGAGTTTATTTATTTGGGTGTGTTCTCTTCTTTTTCTGATAAGATTTGCTAAGGGTCTGTCAATTTTGTTAATTTTTTCGAAGAACCAACTCTTTGTTTTGTTGATTCTTTCTATAATTTTTTTGGCTTCTAATCCATTTAAATCTGATTTAATTTTAATTGTTTCTTTCCATCTAC
Organism: Dipodomys merriami; assembly: GCF_024711535.1. Lineage (NCBI taxonomy): Eukaryota > Metazoa > Chordata > Mammalia > Rodentia > Heteromyidae > Dipodomys > Dipodomys merriami. Next base: position 347,559 of record NW_027204904.1, read on the forward strand.
TGGATTGGGGTTTATCCTGCTGCTCTCTTTCAAGGAGGTTCAGATGTCTCATTAAATTGTTGGTTTCAGATCTCTCCAATTTGTTGATGTAGGAACTCAGAGCTATAAACTTGCCTCTGAGTACTGCCTTTGCTGTGTCCCAGAGGAGCTGGTAATTTGTGTGTTCATTTTTGTTGAATAGCATGAACATTTGAATTTCCTTTCTAATCCCTTCCATGACCCACTTGTGATTCAGCAGAGTGTTGTTCAAGCTCCATGTGTTACCAGCTTTTCTTTGGTGGCTTTTGGTGTTGAGTTCTAATTTTATTCCCTTGTGGTCAGATATAATGCATGGTATAAGTTCAGTGTTTCTGAATTTGGACAAGTTTGCTTTGTGTCCTAGAATGTGGTCTATTTTAGAAAATGTTCTATGTGCTGTTGAGAAAAAGTTGTATTCTGATGCTTCTGGGTGAAATATTTGATAGATGTCTGTTAAATCTAGTTGATTTATGCAGCTGTTTATATATGCAGTTTCTCTGTTGAGTTTTTGCCAAATTGATCTATCTATTGGGGAGAGTGGTGTATTAAAATCTCCTACAATTAATGTCTTTGGATCTATGTGGGATTTGAGGGAAAGTAGTGTTTCTTGGATAAATTTGGGTGCTCCGTTGTTTGATAAATATATATTTGGAATTGTAATATCCTCCTGAAGGAGAGATTTCTGAATATGTATATAATGACCTTCTTTATCACTTCTAACTAACTTTAATTTGAAGTCTATTTTATCTGATATTAAGACTGCAACTCCAGCATGTTTATGGAGGCCGATTGCTTGGGAGATTTTTTTCTAACCTTTCACAATGAAAATGTTTTTGTGCTCCTCAACTGAAAGAACACTGTTGGAGGAATTTCAATACTAAATTTCAAACTCTACTATTAAAGCTGTAGTAATCAAAACAGCTATTGGCATAAGAATAGACCTCAGTACCAATGGAATAGAATTGAAAACCCAGAAATGAACCTATAGACCTATAGCCATCTAGTCTTCGATAAGGGAGCTAAAACAATAGAATGGAAGAAAGACAGCCTCTTCAGTAAATGGTGCTGGCAAAATTGGTTAACTAATTGTAGAAAACTAAAGCTAGATCCTTATATATCACCCTGCACCAGAAGCAACCCCAAATGGATCAAAGACTTCGAAGTCAAAGCAGACACTCAGAAAACATTACAGGATGGAATAGGAGAAATGCTAGGCCTCCTTGGAGCATGCCGAAATTTTCTTAATAGAGACCCGGAAACACAACAAATCAAAGAAAGGTATGACCAATGGGATTGCATGAAGTTGCAGAGCTTCTGCATGGCAAAGGACATAGCTAGCAAGATCAATAGAAAACCCACGGATTGGGAGAACATCTTCACTAGCCATACAACAGACAATGGTCTCATATCTAAAATATACTTGAAACTCAAAAAATTAAATCCCCCAACAACAATTCCTCAAAGAAACAACTGCCCAATAAATAAGTGATCTAAAGACTTAAAAAGATACTTCACTGAAGAAGAAAGAACAATGGCCAATATACACATGAAGAAATGCTCAACATCCCTAGCCATAAAATAAATGCAAATGAAAACAACATTGAGATACTTCCTCACTCCAGTTAAAATGGCAAAAATCAAGAACTCTAACAACAACAGATGCTGGAGGGGATGTGGAGAGAAGGGAAGCTTACGTAATTGTTGGTGGGAATGTAAACTTGTTCAACCACTTTGGAAAGCAGAATGGAGATTCCTCAAAAGTCTTCACATAGAGCTCCCCTATGACCCAGCAATCCCACTTTTGGGCATTTACCCAAATGTTTTCAAAGAAGACCACACTAAAGCTCCCAACACAACTATGTTTATTGCAGCATCATTTAACATAGCTAAGATATGGAACCAACCCAGATGCCCCTCAGTAGATGAATGCATCAAGAAAATGTAAACACAATGGAATTCTATGCCTCCATCAGAAAGAATGACATTGCCCCATTTGTTAGGAAATGGAAAAACTTGGAAAAATATTATATTAGGTTAAGTAAGCCAGGCCCAATTAAAGATAGGTCCATTGTTTCCCTTAATTGCAATATCTAGTATATGTATGAGTCAAGCAGAAAAGGTCAGATAATGTGTTGTTTGGAAAATGAACACTTAGATATGTATTTTAATGTTTTTTTTCTTTCATGCATTGGTTTCTAACGCATTTCTAAGATTATCTCTTTGTTGCTTTGTATGTCCCTCCCCCAAAATATAACCCCGGCTTTCACTATATTTGATGTAAGTATAACTTTTGTAGGAGATGGGGAAAAAGACGTCTTTTAAGAATACAGGTGGACCTGTTGCAACAATGAGAAGTAGAAGTTGTCATGTCGAAAACGAGCTTTACAACGTTGTTGTGGGGAGGGGGGAGGATTGGGTGGGGGAGAGGGTAGGAAGGGATGTGAAGGGTAAACAAAGGAGGAGTCTGCAATGCTTGATAAGAAATATACACATTATCCTGCCCATGTAATTGTAACCCCTCTGTACAGTATGTTCACAAAAAAAAATGTTTTTGTTTTAATGGGCAAATTTCCTGAAGGCAGCAGAAAGAAGGATCATGCTTTTTAATTCAGTTAGACAGTCTATTTCATTTAATTGGAGAGTTAAGTCTGTTAATATTAAGAAATAGGACAGAGAGGTATTTGGGAGTTCCTGCCATTTTGTCCACTTTTTTGGAGGCTGTGGCAACTGGGTTCTCCCTATGGTTCTTGGATTCTCAGTTTGGGTGCAGTTTCTTGGCTTCTATTGTGGTCTTGTTGGTTTTCTATGTGTAGGACATCTTTAAGAATCTTTTGTAGGGCTGGTTTGGTGCAGATGTGTTGTTTCAATTTTACTTTGCTATTGAAGTTTTTTATTTGGCCTTCAGTTATGAAGGAGAGTTAAGCTGGGTACAGTATTCTTTGTTGATATTTGTTTGTTTTTAGGGCACGGCACCCATCATTCCAGGCTCTTCTTGCTTTGAGTATTCTCAAGCTGCTCATGCAAATCCTGTATCAATTTTTGAGTAGCTTCCTCACACTCATGATTTTCCTGTATAAACCTTTGGATTGCCTCCTTTCTCTCCCTGTCACGCTCATACAGAGTCCTTTGTACGTTTTCAATGTTTTCCTATATAAACTTTGGATTGTATCATCTCTCTCCCTATCACGCTCATACAGAGTCCTTTGTAGGTTTTCAATCTTTTCATTTATCTTGTTTGCCAGCAGTGTTTGTAGAGCCATTTGGGAATTCTCCTCTGGATTATCCATTATCTGTTCTGTCCCCTGCTTATCATGTCTGGGAGTTGAGATACCCAGACTTGCCATTTTTCTTGTGTTTTCGGGCTTACTCTGCCCATTTGGGGTGTAAATAAAACCAGTTTTGTGCTAGAGAACTAACTTAAGGCAAGCATCAACCAAAGTCTGTATTTGCACAGACCATGGTCTGCAGATACAATCTAGTTCAACAGATACATCTATTCAACATCAAACAACTACATATTGATGGGCTACGAAACGCAAAGAATAATTTGGAAAACCAGAAATTATTAGGGTTAGGGAGAGATGTGGGTAAAAAATAGGAATAGAGTGATGTGGGAAGGGACAGAGAGAGTTAACTAAGTCCTAATCTCAAAGCAGGAGATAGGTTGGATAGGATGAACGTAGAGACAGAGATAAAAAGAAGAATGAGAAAGGGGAAAAAAGAGACCACAAAAAATAGAAAAGTAAAAATTACACATATTATGCAGAACCAAAGACAAACTATTCAGAAAAGAACGTGAATATAATGAGAGAAGGGGAGGGATATAAAGGAGATGTGAAAATCTTAGAAATAAAAATACTTAAAACATTATATAGATATAAAGAGGTAGTACTGCTATTAAGGAATTTAAGTCTCAGAGGTTTTGAATTGAGTAATAAATTTGTGGATTAAGTGTGTACACAATGGGGACAGGGTCTAATAGTCAACTACAGGTTTATCTGAGGATGTGCAGAACAACAATTAAGTCACATAAAGAAGAACAAAAGAGAAGAAAAGGTGAAAAGGATAGGAGAGAAAGAGAAAAGATCAGAAGTTCAGTAAAGCTAAACAAAAAACATTTTTTTTAAAAAAGAAAGAAAAAGAAAGAAAGAAAAATGCACACACATGTACTCCTAAAATAAAAATTATAAGAGGACAAAAAAGTTACTAGAAAAGAATTTTTTTCAAAAAAGGTAAAAATTAAAAATTAAAAAATGTTTTGGAAAAGAAAAATAAATTTTTTATAAAAGATACAAAAATTAGAAGAGAAAAACAAGTTCTTTTATTTATTTTGGAAGGGTTGGGAAAAATCCTGTATCTCCCTTGTGTCCGTAACTAGCCTCTTGTCTGCTTGTGGTCCTGTGGCTTGATTGGTTTCTTAAGTCATTGTTTGAACAGGCAAAAAAATGCTCTGCTTTACCCAGGATTTTGTGAACTTCCTCCCAGGTTAGTTCAATGGGAGGGAGATCTGCTTTGTGTATCACAAAAGAGGGAGATGGCTTTTTCCTCAAATTTGGAGAAGCTGTGATGAGGCTAGGTTCTGGGTAGAGTTAAGGACTTTCAGCAAACTGTAGCTTTTCCCGGGGGCTAGTTTGTGAGAACCTCACAGAGCCCAGCCTTGAGACATTCTCAGGGTTTATGTTTACTGAATTTCAATTGATTGTCAAGGCTGCTAAAGGGAGGAACAGCCTCTGGCTCTGATTACCCAGTGATAAAGCCACTCCTAGGGCTGTACCAGAGCTGGGTGATTTTTCCCTGGGTGGAGCTGAGTCTGGCAAGTCTGTTTAGGTTCTTTTGACCTGCTAAATGACTGTAGTTTTCTTCCAAGGCCTGAGTTGGCGCTAGCAGCTCCACTGAGCTTTGTCGGTATCCAAGATGAAGATCTCTAGTACTGGGGGGCGGGAGGGGTGGCCTTCCCTCCTCTGCTCCCTGAGAAGGAGTGAGGACGTCAGGCTTCTACTCACATCGAGTCTTGGTTCCTGGGTTGTCTCTGGTCTGCGAACGTCAGGGTGAAGATGTCCGCTCCTTTTCTGTTCTTGCTGGTGTTGAGTAGAATCCGCTTCCCGAAGGGTATGGCTCCTTTGTCGTGGATTCTCTGTGATTCAGGAATGGCGGGGTAGGCCACCACTGCCACCGCTGCTGCTGCAGTGGCAGCGGCTGCTGGCAAGGGCTCAGATCTGTCTCCTTGTCTGGATTTTCCCTCTCTGGCCTAACTCTCTGTCCTGTGATGGCACACTTGGTGTGATTCTCTGGCTTAAGACTATTCACTGGACCTCTAAAACTGCTTTCTATGAGATAGCTGGTTTTGCCTCCAGATCCTCCTACGTCATCTTCCCAGAACTCTCTCCTTTTTTCTTTTAAAATAAACTTTTTTGTTTAGCTCTAGTGACCATTTGATCCTTTTTTTCTTTCCTTCTCGTTAGTTTCATGTTTTTTTCTCTTTCATTCTTTGCATGACTTATTTGCTGTGCTCATCCTCAGATATACCCGTAGTTGATTATTTGACTTTAGGCCCATTGTGTACACACTTAATCCAGGTATTTATTACTCAGTTTAAAACTGCTTAGACTTAACTTCCTTAATAGCAGTACTACTTCTTAATACCTATATAATATTTTTAGCATTCTTATTTTTAAGTTTTCCACATCTCCATTCTATCCCACCTGTTCTCTTATTCTATCCACATTCTTCTCTGAATATTATGTCTTCAATTTGCATAATTTTTAAATGTTGCACTTCTTAATTTTTAATGTTTGTTTTCTGTTTTTTCTTGTCTTTTTTCTATCTCTTTCTTCTTTTTTTTTCTCTCTCTACTATCATTCTATCCAACCTATTTCCTGCTTTGAGATTAGGACTTAGTTAACTCTCCTTCTGCCTTTCCACATCCCTCTATTCCTATTTTTACCCACGTCTCTCCCTAAACCTAATAATTTCTGTTTGTCAACTTCTTTGCTGTTCGTAGCCCATTAATACTTAGTTGTTTGCTGTTGAATAGATATATCTATTGAATTATATTGTATCTGCAGACTTTTGACTGTGCAACTACAGACTTTGGTTGATGCTTGCCATAAATAATGTGCTAGCACAAACCTGGTTTATTTTCATCCCAAATGGGCAGAGCAATCTGGAAAAACACAATAAAAATGGCAAGTCCAGGTATCTCAACTCCCACTCATAATAATCAGGGGACAAAAAAGATAACGAATAATCCATAGAGGAGTTCCCAAAAAGCTCCACAAATACTACTGGTAAACATGGTAAATGAAAACATTGAAAACCTGCAAAGGACTCTGTATTAGCTTGATAGGGAGAGAGAGGTGGCAAAACAAAGAATATCATGAGTGTGAGGAAGCTACTCAAAGATTGATACATGAATTGTGAGAGTAGCTTCAGAACACTTAAAGAGTAATAAAGGAATTGCGTGAGCAGGCTGGGATCAGTCAAAGAGAAAGTCATGAATGGCGTGAGCAGGCTGAAAACACTCAAAGAGAACTACAGGAACTGCGTGAATATGAAGAAGCTAGTCAAAGAGTAATAGAAGAATTGAAAGAGGGGCTGAGAATACAGAAAGATCACTAAAGGCATTCAAGGAATCCATAAACAGAGAGCTCAAACAAGTCAGGAAGGCCACAAACTGGAATGCTGAACATAACCCAACAGAAGGAATGGGAGTCCAAGGAAACCATAACTAATCAACTAAATGATTTGAGAATAAATACTGCCACCAAATTAAGGAATTAAAGAAGTCCATACAAGATCTAAAACAAAGCTCCAAAAAAGAATCTGAAGCCATCAAAGCCGACCAACTAGAAGGAAAAGAAATAAAAAAACAAAGTAGAAAGACTTGATCATAGGTTAGTCCATGCTGAAGATCGAATTTCAGGGATTGAAGTAAGCCTAGTTATTGTAGAGTAAGAACATACAACCATCCAAGACAAGTCCAAGAAATATGATAGAGCTATTCAACACTTGGAAGACAACATCAAAAGGCCTTATCTGAGGTTAATGGTTGTAGAGACAGAAGTTAATGGTCTAGGAAATTTGTTTAACCGGATCCTAGCAGAGATCTTCCCAAACATGCAAAAAGATGGGTCTATTCAGATACAAGAAGCTTTTAGAACACCAAATAGACCAGACCAGGATAGGACATGCCACTGTCACATTATAATCTATACACGATCAATTCAGACCAAAGAAAAGTTCCTTATAGCTGTCAAGGAGAAAAGCTCAATCACCGATAAAGGGAAACCAATTAGAATCACCTCAGATTCCTCAGCAGAAACAATTAATGCCAGAAGAGCCTAGAATGATGTATGCCATGCCCTAAAGACAAACAACTATCAACCAAGAATACTGTACCCAGATAAACTCTCCTTCATAACCAACTAGATCACAATAAAAGTCAAGGAACCACACCCAAACTGAGAATCCACGAACCATAGGAAGAAACAAGTTGCTGCAGCCCCCAAGAAGGTGGATAAAATGGCAGCAACTCCCAAATACCTCAGTCCTATCTCTCAACATTAACGGACTTAAGTTTCCAATTAAATGACATAGACTCTCTACTTGGATTAAAAAGCAACATCCTTCTATCTGCTTCTTTCAGGAGCCACATCTTGCCCGTAAAAACAAAAACATTTTCAATGTGAAAGGTTGAAACAAAATCTACCAAGCAAATGGCCCCTATAACCAGGCGGGAGTTACAATCCTAATATCAGATAAAATAGACTTCAAATTAAAATTAGTGAGAAAAGATAATGAAGGTCACCACATACTCATTAAGTGATCTCTCATTCAGGAAGATATTACAATTCTAAATATCTATTCGCCAAAAAATGGAGCACCCAAATTTATCCAAGAAACACTACTTACCCTCAAATCCCACATAGATCCAAAGACAGGCCGAAATTTTCTTAATAGATACCCACAAGCACAATAAATCTAAGAAGGGTTGACCAAAGGACATAGATAGCAAGATCTATAGAAAGCACATGGATTGGGAGAAGGTCTTCACTAGCCATACAACAGACAAGGGTCTCATATCTAAAATATACCTGCAACTCAAAAAATTAAACCCTCCAACAACAAACCTTCAAAGAAAAAACTGCCCAATAAATAAGTGAGCTAAAGACTTAAAGAGAAATTTCTCTAAAGAAGAAAGAAGGATGGCCAATAGACACATGAAGAAATGCTAAACCTCTCTAGCCATAAAAGAAATGCAAATCAAATCAACATTGAGATACCACTTCACCCCAGATAGAATGGCTAGAATCAAGAACTCTAATAAAAAAAGATGCTGGAGAGCATGTGGCCAGAAGGGAATCTTAATGCATTGTTGGTAGGAGTTTAAACTTCTACAACCACTTTGGAAAGTAGTATGGAGTTTCCTCAAAAGACTCCACATAGAGCTCCCCTATGACCCAGCAATCCCACTTTGGGGCATTTAACCAAATGTTCACAAACAAAACTACAAGAATGTTACCAGCACAACTATGTTTATTGCAGCATTATTTACCATAGCTATGATATGGAACCAACCCAGATGCCCCTCAGTAGATGAATGGATCAAGAAAATGTGATATATATACACAATGGAATCATAACCCTTCATCAGAAAGAATGACATTGCTCCATTTGTTAGGAAATGGAAAGCCTTGGAAAAAATTATATTAAGTGAAGTGAGCCAAGCCCACAGAAACATAGGTCCCATGGTTTCCCTTATTTGCAATATCTAGTACATGTATGAGTCAAGCAGAAAAGGTCAGATAAGTGAAGTTAGGAAAATGAACCCTAAGAAATGTATTTAAAAGTTTTTTTTTTCTTTCATGCATTTGTTTCTAATGCATTTATAAGATTATCTCTTTGTTGCTTTGTATGTCCCTCCCTCACAGTATAACCCCTGCTTCACTGTATTTGATGTCAGTATAATTTGCGGAGGGGCACGGGAAAAACAATTATTTAAATAAGGATACAAGTGGACCCGTTGCAACAATGAGAAGTACAAGTTGTCAAGTCGAAAACGAACTTTACAACTTTGGTGGGGGGGGGCGGATTGGGTGGGTGGTCGGGGGGAGGCGGGGAAGTGATGGGAAAGGTAAACAAAGGAGGAGGCTACAATGCTTGATAAGAAATGTACTTACAATCTTGCCCATGTAATTGTAACCCTTCTGTACAGTATTTTCACAATTAAAAAAAAGAAAATTTCAAGGCATGGTTTTATGAGTTGTCATTGAATTACTGAAACAGAGTATATAATTTTATGTATTTGTAAGTCTTTGTCCATCTCTCTTGAGCCTTTGTCATATTTCTATGAGTTTGCAGCTTGGAAGTGAAATAATGTTAAATTCAGTTTAGTCAGAGACTATAGTTCAGAAGGCTCATTTTAGACCCTTTTGGAGGTAATGCTAAGTTTCCATCTGATGTTCTACAGATGGCCATCTTGGTACCAGGACTGAGCAGAGTGTTATAAGAGGCTGATTTAAACTGATTTCCTCTGTGGTAATGGAGTGTGATCCTACTGCATATGTGTCTTTTTGCTACACTCAAGGGCCCAGGCCTTCTTTGAAAATCTAAGGCCATGGGGGTAAGAGAGACTAAAACTCAGAACCCTTCTTTCCACATCCCTAGGATTACAGGCCTGAGTCTCATGGACTCAACTCATAGCTGCTTTTTTATACATAGTGTAGTCAGTTTCATAATATTCACTCCATATACAGATGTATACAAATATATGTATATGTTTATTCTTCTATTTATAATTAGTGTTAGATCTAGAAACACACAAATATATATTCATATAATTATGATCAGATTATAGCACTACTTTCCCCAATAACATTTTACACTAATGTTTTGTGTAATAAATACTCAAGACTAAAAATATAAATGTCTTTGCCGTTTGAAAAATCATATTCAATCTCTTATATTATATATTATACCATATATAACCTAAAAAATATAACATGTATTTACATATAACTGATTTAACTGTGTTATTTTTCTTCCTGATTTTGTGTTTGTTCATGTATGTAAGCTTTCTTTCTTTTATTGATGATGGCTTTTACTTTCCAGTATACATATTTCCTATATATTTTGTCAAATATTTTCAGCCCTAAGTAGATTTTTTTATATTATTGGAGCCAAATTTTTCTTCCATATTTACCCAAAGCACAATAAATATGCATACAGATTTGAACTAACTGTTGGAAGAGTGTCCCACATACTACTATAAGAATTGTGGCATTTGTCCCAATTGAAAGAATAGCTTTCTAGGACATCTTATCTGCTGTCCTAGACCTTTTCTAGCCACCTTATCACCCCATGCAGGCATGGCCTGGCTTTTTTTCAGTTCCCTGTACATTTAACAGTTCCCTTTATATGCAGTAGGCTCTCTAGTACAGCCCTGTTTCACTCTGTGTTTTCCCCCAACAGAACACATATGCACGATGCTCCAGATTGTAGGCTTAAAAAGAAATATATTTAGGATTCATGAATCTAGAATAAATAAAAAACATTGACATTTTAATAAAGTTAGAAAAATAAATAGAATGAACATTTTACAAAAATCAGAACAAAAAGAAAAATAAAGGTTTTCCCAGGAAGGGGGAAACGAATCTCTAAATCAAGATTGGCCTCTAAGTTGCCTGCAGGCAGAGATTCTGCCTCAGAGTCCTCAAAGGGATTGACTTCCTCATTACAGTCAGGCTTTTCATCCTGAGTCCAGGGAGGAACAGATTCTAATTTCTCAATTGGAAATTAGATCTCTTACAGGAGTACAGATGGGTCTGGGTATTTTGTGAGGAAAGATTCCCTTTCCTCAACTGAATCTGGATTTTAAACCTTACTTACTGCTTTTCCTGAACATAGACTGGGGTCATTTTCCATTAGCACACATTTACCCTGCACACCAAGACGTGTCTTTTTGACTGGTTTGGAGCCGACATAGGTGGATTTTGAGTGTGAATGGAAGATATTCTGGATCTTCTTCCTTGGTGGTATATGGAGGTGAATCTGCATCACATGTCATGTGGGGTTCAGAACCAGTGGGATCTCCACAGGATTCAAAACCTGTTTGGACATTTTCAATGTTAAAGGCTGGAACAAAATATACCAAGCAAACGGCCACCATAAACAGGCGGGAGTTGCAATCCTAATATCAGATAAAATAGACTTCAAAGTAAAATTCGTGAGAAGAGATAGAGAAGGTCGCTACATACTAATTAATGGATCTCTCCTTCAGGAGGATATTACAATTCTAAATATATATTCGCCAAACAATGGAGCACCAAATTTATCAAAGAAACACTACTTTCCCTCAAATCCCATATAGATCCAAAGACATTAATTGTTGGGGATTTTAACACACCACTCTCCCCAATAGATAGATCAACTCGGCAAAAACTCAACAGAGAAACCACAGATCTAAACAGCTGCATAGATCAACTAGACTTAACAGACATCTACCGAACATTTCACCCAGCAGCATCATAATAGACGTTTTTCTCAGCAACACATGGAACGTTTTCTAAAATAGACCACATTTTAGGCCACAAAACAAACTTGTCTAAATTCAGAAACATTGAAGTTATACCTTGCATTCTCTCTGACCACAAGGGAATAAAATTAGAACTCAACAACAAAAGCTGGGGAATACTAAGGGCTCTTGACCAATCAGGCCCATCCCTAGGGACCCAGGTTCCATCCCTACTCACCAGCTCTGAGGCATCTAAACAAGGACTTCTTCCCCTTTTTCTTGGTCTCATAGGTCATGCATTCCTCCAGCTGGTACAGAAGAATATGTAAGCAGAAGAGCAAGTCTGAAAGGGGCATCTTGAGCTTGACATACTGTGTAAGTTCTTTCAGGGTGTCATAGTTTTTGTGCTCATAGAAATCATCAGGGTAGAAGTCCATCCACCTAGGGAAGATGGAACAAACCATGCTGTGGGCAGATTGGTGACAAGGAAAATGTGAGCCTGCCCTTCCTATCCCGAACCTTATACTATGAGCGTTTTTCTGGCGGGATGTGCATGTGCGGAAATGGGAAGACTCCTGTAAGCAGGATGCTCCTCACAACCCACTTCTAGGAATTTCTCAAATGCAATCCTCTAAAGTTCCACATGTGATAGGAGGAGAATGTTGTTTCCCCACTGGATCTGACTTGTTATACACAGCCCTCCTTTTCATCCATGTGAGTCCAAAACTACAACCAAATCCACAACTGTGTAATCTGCTATCCACTAAAGTGTCAAGCCTCAATCCCGTGGTGAACATCTTAACTTGTGTGCAAAGAAGGAAGTTGATTTTGATTCAGAAACCTCCAAGATACCCAGTTGCAAGGACAGAAGTTCTCTTTTTACCAACATCCACTTCTTCATCTTGTTCATCTTCTTCTCAGTTACTGTAGAACAATCTGTACCAATGGGAGGAGAGAAAGAGGCTAACTGTATGAATCTCCTTTCCTGAACACGACACACATGTTAGTAGCTAAGTCCCACATGGTAATGTAAAAATGACAGCCAAAAACTGGTGATATATCTACACAATTTTATGGAAATTCTAGTTGGAAAAATTCTAAAGACACATCTTCAATTAACCAGCCAAAGGCCATACCTGGGGCTCAAATGGTAGAGTACTCAGGCCCCAAATTCAAGTTCAACTTTCACCCTTTCTTCTGTCTATATTCTTTCAAAGCCCTCCAAATAGTGATTTCCTAGGTGAGGGTGGGTGTTGGGTGCCACTGGCTCATTCCTTTAATCCTAGTTTCTCAGCAAGCAAATTGCTAAGTCTCCACTACCTTCTGAGTCAAATGAAATCTTCTGGCAACCCAGTCCTAAGGAATTAGTCTGACATTGCACCTCTTTGTTTCAAGCTAAGCTCCTGTGATAAGACCCCAGTGAAACAGTCTCAGAGAGGTACCAAATATTTCAATAATCGGCCAGCTGTGTCTCATCAGCCCTGGGTTTGAATGAGGAACACACTTTTTAAACAGAATTTCTGGCAGCTTCTCCATTGTCCCTCACTCTCTTTAGTGGTGAAGGAAGTTTCCAACATAAAAGAGATCAACTTTCTGGTAGGCAGGACCAGGTCCATTACCAGCATTTCCAACAATCCTGAGTCCAAGCTCCATATATTATAAGGCATATTTAGGGTTTGAGCAGACTCTTTGTCACACAGAGATGGTAAAAAGAATGGATCTTTGAAACATGGAAATCGGAGTATACTTCAAAATGAGTAATAGAGTTGATTGAAATGTACACAGTAAATATTTTCTCAATATACACATATAAAAGGACACAAGAGAAGGTTGTACTGTGGACTAGGATGAGATTAAATAAGTTTCCTGTCATAGTTATACCTGGCCTGAGTTGCCTTGTGATTCCTTTAAAAGGGCCTGAGACTGGATTCCTGGTTTGGCACTGATCCAATGTCTGAGTGAGGCACTCACACCTCTCATGCCTGAAATCTGAGTCTCTTGAACTTAAATGTTTTTTTTCTTTCATGCATTTGTTTCTCACGCATTTATACGATTATTTCTTTGTTGCTTTGAATGTCCCTCCCCCACAGTATAACCCGTGCTTTCACTGTATTTAATGTCGGTATAATTTGTGGAGAGGAAGGGGAAAAACAAGTCGTTTAAATTAGGATACAGGTGGACCCATTGCAACAATGAGAAGTACAAGTTGTCATGTCAAAAACGAACTTCACAGCTTTGGTGGGGGGAGGAAATGGGGGGCAGGGGGAGGCTGGGAAGGGATGTGAAGTGTAAACAAAGGAGGAGGTTATAGTGCTTGATAAGAAATGTACTCACTGTCTTGCCCATGTAATTTTAACCCCTCTGTACAGTAGGTTCACAATAAACAAATAAAAAAAGAAAATAATACAGGAACATCTTTCTTGTTCCTGAACCACAGGCCACGTGAGCTGGCTTGATTTGAATGTCAGTTACATTTGCCTGGCTCTCAGAGTTTCATATTCTATTTTATTTTGAGGGAAGTAGTGTGATCTCTCAGATCTCAATGATCTAAACGGATTGCTCACATAAGACCATCACAAAGACAAACTGGAGGCTGAAATATCCCCTCCCACATCACTCTAAACACATGTGGACATTGTCAAATCACAACATCCTCAACTAGGTCTAGGAAACAGCATGGTCTCAGTCTCAAGGAACACTTCCTAGGTGAGATCCATGTCTTATTTGTCACTATTCCTCTCATCCTGCCCAAATCATTTTGCTCTCAGGGCCCTCTCAGCCTGCCATGTGCTTCTTGCCTCTATTTTTGACATCTACTTCCTAGGACATTGTTAGGTTTTTGTTTCCTAATCTTCTGTTGCTCTTAAAGCCCCTGTGTGCAGTCATGTGGAAAAAAAGCAAGTACTTGTACATCTCATTGTGGCAATGGGTCCACCTGTATCCCTAGTTAAATGATTTTTTTACCTTTCCCTCCACAAATTATACACACATCAAATACAGTGAAAGCAGGGTTAAACAGTGCGGGAGGGACATACAAAGCAAAATAGAAATTATAATATAAATGTTAGAAACAATTGCATGAAAGAAAAAAAACATCAACTTATATGACCTTTTCTGCTTATACTAGTTATTGCAAATAAGGGACACCATGGGACCTAAGTTTTTTTTGGCCTGGCTTCCTTTACTTAATATATTTTTTTCCAAGTCTTTCCATTTCCTAACAAATGGGGCAATGTGATGCTTTCTGATGGAGGCGTAGAATTCCATAGTGTATATATACCCGAACTTTACCACTTTGTTGTGTGTGGGTGGAGAGGATCGAGTGGGGAGAGGTGGGGGGAGTATGGGTACGGATGGGAAGGGAAAACAAAGAGGAGGCAACAATTCTTGATAAGAACTGTACTCGTTATCTTGCCTATGTAATTGTCATTCCTCTGTATGGTATTCTCACAATAAAAAGAAAAAGAAAGAAAGAAAGAAAGAAAGTAAGAAAGAAAGAAAGAAAGAAAGAAAGAAAGAAAGAAAGAAAGAAAGAAAGAAAGAAAGAAAGAAAGAGAAATAAAAAAGAAATAAAGAAAGAAGAAAGAAAGAAAGAAAGAAAGAAAGAAAGAAAGAAAGAAAGAAAGAAAGCCAGAAAGAAAGAAAGAGAAAGAAAAAAGAAAGAAAGAAAGAAGAAAGAAAGAAAGAAAGAAAGAAAGAAAGAAAGAAAGAAAGAAAGAAAGAAAGAAAGAAAGAAAGTCAGAAAGAAAGAAAGAAAGAAGAAAGAAAGAAAGAAAGAAAGAGAAAGAAAAAAGAAAGAAAGAAGAAAGAAAGAAAGAAAGAAAGAAAGAAAAAATACAGCTCACTTTTTACCTACCTAAAAAAAAAGAAACGCAAGTACTTAGAGGTGGGAAAATCATACAAGTATTGAAAAACAAACCTTAAACATATAGCCAGACATTTTTACAGGTGTACATTCTTGTAAAAGGTTATTTTTGATACGTTTGTCACATTTTATGACAGAGGGGAAGTGGAGAAGGGAAAAGGTGCTGCATTGTCCTCTCATAATTCAATGATTATTATTTAAAAATACTATAGTTGAAGAAATGTTAGATTTAAAGATAAAAACTGTGCTTCTGTTCTTTTTATAAGCTAGTCATTTATGAAATTTTCCTCACTAAAGTCTTGTCAACTGTGTCCCATAAACTATAGTCATCCTTCAAAATAATCAAGAAAAACTTTTACAAATAAGTGGGCTGCTGTCCAATCTCTGGATAAGAATTTAAGATACAACCTTGCCTGCGATTCTGTGTGTGCTCATGTGTGGGGAGTGTGTGTGTATGTGTGTGAATTTGTGTCTGTGCATATGTGTGTTTTAGGACTTGAACTCAGGGGCTCTATGACAATCCTGAGGTATCTTTCCCTTGACTGTAATGCTCTACCAATTGTACCACAGTTCCACTTCAAGTTTTTTGTAGTGAACTAGAGAGGCTCATAAAATTTCCTGGTCAGGTTATCTGAACTATACCTCAGGTCTCAACCTCCTGATTAGCTAGAGTTATAATTATGAGCCTCCAGAACCTGATGATAAAGCATTGTTACTGGAGGCTGTGAGGTTGCAAGTTTCATTCCAGCTTCACAACACTCTATATCATAAAACAGCAACAGCAACGTCCTATATCAAAATACAATAATAAGATGTAATTAGAATACAATTTAGTGATATAGTCTGCTAGCATAGGTTTCAGGAAACCTTGGTGTTAATGATTTGGCATCACAAAATCAAACCAAAAGATAATTTTAGTAGACTCTACAATTTTTTTAATTCCATCTTATAATAATTTCAAAACATTATAAGAAACAGGAAAATATTTATACTTATAAAGAGAATGTAAAAAAAGATAAAAGATGGCAGATTATGAAATGGAAAATTCTACACTGCAGGAAAATTATTGCCATAGTGAATATATGGAGGTATTGTTATGGTGAATATATGATAATGTTCTTCAGAGCAGAAATAGATGAATATATATTTAGTACACATAGTCTAACTTGTCTCTCTCTATCAACTTCCAATCTTCTAGTGCATATTACCACAATGTATTCAGGTTTATGGTATGCTCCAAAATAACTAGCAGAGTCAGGAGGTTACCAAAATACATTAGTTTAATTGTTTTAGGAGATAAACGTGCTAATTATATTGACTATTCTATATATTAAACATGTAGTGTGTTCTCACTGTACTCTGTAAGTATGTACATACACTACTTCAAAGTGAAATGGAATACAACAAGATTTTACCTGTAAAGCTAGATATTTGGGACATCAGTTCCAAACCAGTGAAGTTTTACCTGCAATGCTCCCCAACCCTAGCTATGCATGATAGAATACGTATATCATCCCAGGTCCATGGGGAGCTGAGAGCAGGAGAATTTCATTTCCATGCCATTCTAGGCAAGAATTTCCACATGGCTCCATCTCAACACTGGCTAGCACCTATCACCCCTACCTAGGTTAAAATAAAAATAAGAGCATTGTAGTATAACAAATAATATTGAAACATGCCAATAAAAACCATCATGAACAACACACTCGTGTTTGTTCCTCATACTTGTAATCTTAACTGTTTCTATGATTATATATGTGATCCAAAGGCACCAAGCAGTTCATTATTTTAAAAATGACTATTTGATGCCAGGTGCCAGGGTCTCATGCCTGTAATCCCACCTACTTATGAGGCTGAGGTCTGAGGATCACAGTTCAAAGTCAACCAAGGAAGAACAGACCCCATAAGACTCTTATGTACAATTAACTCAAAAGAACAGAACTGGTTCTGTGACTCAATAGGTAGAGTGTTAAGTAACTTGAGCACAAGTCTCAGGGATTGTGCTCAGGCCCTGAGTTCAAGCCTCAAAACTGACAAAAAAATAAACATTTTAATGTCTGAATTTCTTGTGAATTAAAATGACAGCTGTGGTATACAATTCTACAGACTACTACAGATTTAATTATATTTGTAGTCAGCAAAAGTAGCAGCACTTGAATAAAATACATTTTTTCATAAACTGGGGCAGCCTGGTCTCTAATTAGAGGAAATTGCTGGACTCATACGTAGTATTTTTTTATGTTGTGAAGTATTTTATTTATTTATTTAGTTAGTTAGTTAGTTTATTTTTTTAATTTTAATTTTATTTTTTTTGTGAACATACTGTACAGAGGGGTTACAATTACATGGGAAAGATAATGAGTACATTTCTTATCAAGGATTGCAGCCTCCTCCTTTGTTTACCATTCACATCCCTTCCCAGCCTCCCCCAACCCAATCCCCCCCCCGCAACAAAGTTGTAAAGTTCGTTTTTGACATGACGACTTGTACTTCTCATAGTTGCATCGGTTCAACCTGTATCCTTAAACGACTTGTTTTCGCCATCTCCTCCACAAATTATACCGACATCAAATATAGTGAAAGGAGGAGTTATACTGTGGGGGAGGAACATACAAAGCTACAAAGAAATAATCTTATAAATGAGTTAGAAACAAATGCATGAAAGAAAAAAACATTTAAATACATATCTTAGGGTTCATTTTCCTAACATCATATTAGCTGACCTTTCCTGCTTGACTCATACATATACTAGATAATGCAATTAAGGGACACCATGGGACATATGTTTCTTTGGGCTTGGCTTACATCACTTAATATAATTTTTCCCAAGTCTTTCCATTTCCTAACAAATGGGGAAATGTCATTATTTCTGATTGAGGCATAGAATTCCATTGTGTATATATACCACATTTTCTTGATCCATTCATCTACTGAGGGGCATCTGGGTTCCTTCCATATCTTAGCTATGCTAAATAATGCTGTAATAAACATAGTTGTGCTGGTAGCTTTAGTGTGGTCTTCTTTGTAAACATTTGGGTAAATGCCCAAAAGTGTGATTGTGGGTCATAGGGGAGCTCTATGTGAAGTTTTTGAGGAACCTCCATACTGTTTTCCAAAGTGGTTGAATAAATTTACACTCCCACCAAATATTAGAATGGAAGAAAGACAGCCTCTTCAGTAAGTGGTGCTGGCAAAATTGGTTAACTACTTGTAGAAAACTAAAACTAGATCCTTATATATCACCCTGCACCAGAATCAACTCCAAATGGATCAAGACCTCGTAGTCAAAGCAGACACACTGAAAACATTACCGGATGGAATAGGAGAATCCCTAGGCCTCCTTGAAGCATGCCAAAATTGTCTTAATAGGGAACCGGAAACACAACAAATCAAAAAAAGGTTGGACAAATGGGATTGCAGGAAGTTGCAGAGCTTCTGCATGGCAAAGGACATAGCTAGCAAGGTCAATAGAAAGCCCACAGATTGGGAGAAGATCTTCACTAGCCATACAACAGACAAGGGTCTCATATCCAAAATATACTTGGAACTAAAAAAATTAAATCCCCCAACAACAAATCCTCAAATAACTGCCCAATAAATAAGTGGGCTAAAGACTTGAAGAGAAACTTCTCTGAAGAAGAAAGGATGGCCAATAGACACATGAAGAAATGCTCAACCTCCCTAGCCATAAAAGAAATGCAAATAAAAACAACATTGAGATACCACCTTACCCCAGTTAGAATGGCTATAATCAAGAAATCTAACAACAACAGATGCTGGAGGGGATGTGGACAGAAGGGAACCTTAGTGTTGGTGGGAGTGTAAACTTGTTCATACGTAGTATTTTTTTGGTTGATTTTGTTTTGTTTTAGGATGAGAAACCTTATTTCTGCCAATGGCCATTTGGATATGTCTAACATCATTCAAAGGCCATGGAGAATTAACAGTAAAGACGGGACACAGTCAAATGGCAATAAACTTACTTGTCTTTATGCCATGTTCCAAGTGAATTGTTTAGCTTATATATCCCTATGGTCTATAGTTTCCTATTCCTACCTTCCTGAAAATACAAGCATATTCCACCAATTCAGATTTGAGCCAGGCAATATGTAGTATTAGTGCCAAGAGTCGAGGAAAATTATAACACAACTAGGGAAGCATGAAACCAACACTTTAGTAGCTGGACAATGGGGACTCAGACCTATAATCCTAGCTACTCTGGAGGCTGATGATCACATTACAATACCATCTGGAGTGAGAAAATCTGTAATACTCTTCTCTCCAATTAGCCACACAAAAGCCATAAAGGAAGCTGAGACTCTAGAGGTAGAGTAGCCTTGATTACAAAATCTCAGGGGCAGCACCTAATCCTGAGTTCAAGCTGAAGTTCAGGCACAAAAACAAAAACAATCAACAACAAAAAAGAGAAACTGGGAGAAAGCTCAGGAAAGAATGGCATTGTCTACAAGAAAAATGTGTATGTTACATGAATTGTAAAATGGTAACCTCACTTTACACACCTTAGTGACAATTACATTGAAAAAGGAATCTGAGAAATCCCAAAGGCATGGGGCCTTATGATGTGCATCTGCTTTCCAGAATTTCAAAGTCCAATCATCTGAGCTGGTAACACACAGGTTGTAGCCAAGGGTGATTAGAAAATATGAAGGCAAAGATCTTTTCAGCTTGTCCCACTAAATCTTTGATTAAGCAAAAAACAAAACAATGCAAAGTAAAAACAATAGACTTTAAGGTTAATTAGGCTGCTATTAAAGATTCAGATGGTATACTTTGTGGAGGGGAAGGGAAAAAACGTATTGTATAAGTAGGTATACAGATGGGCCCATTGCAACATGAGATGTACAACACATTATGTCAAAAAACGAACTTTACAACTTTGGCGGGGGAGGTGGGAGATGGGAAGGGATAGGAAGGGGAAATAAAGGAGGAGGCAACAATATTTCATAATAAATGTACTCATTACCTTGCTCATGTAATTTTAACTTCTCTGTACGTTATTTTCACAATTAAAAAATTGAAAAAAAAGATTCCAGGCAGAATTATTCTGTTATATGATGAGCTAGTACATATGTTTTGTATATACTGAACTCACATATATCAGAAAAATATCCATGGATTCATAACTAGAAAATCTGAAATGTAAGGTATATTAATTAGATAAGTTTCATTAGGTAGCCAATGAAGAAAACAACACATGGTATTGTCAGGTTTATTAACTGAACTGCTGCCCATGACATACATGGTGAAGAGGCATGTAAAAAAATGGGGTGACCCAACCTAGGCCCAGGATGTATCTAGGCCAAGGACTGGATGAGGTATGGCCAGGTGGGGGAAATGTCTGGCCACACTGGATCTGGATGTGACCTCTGTGCCTGGGACTCTCTTA
Source organism: Dipodomys merriami (assembly GCF_024711535.1). Lineage (NCBI taxonomy): Eukaryota > Metazoa > Chordata > Mammalia > Rodentia > Heteromyidae > Dipodomys > Dipodomys merriami. Next base: position 368,361 of record NW_027204904.1, read on the forward strand.
TGGTCAGATAGAAAGTGTGACCAGTGGCTGACCAGGTTGTGACTTAGCAGGAGGGGGAGGTGGCTGCCTCCAGGTGTGCCAGATACCTAGGTAACACATAAAGGGTGGAAATTTAGCTAAGAAGAGGAGGGTGTCTGCATAGGGTCGGCATGGCTGGGGCAGACCTAATACCAAATACAAGTAGTAACTCTGCGTTGTGACTCCTAACTCCAAACCATTCATTCTCAGTCATTTTCTTTCCTTCCATCCTTCTTTCTTTCTTTCTTTCTTTCTTTCTTTCTTTCTTTCTTTCTTTCTTTCTTTCTTTCTTTCTTTCTTTCTTTCTTTCTTTCCTTCCTTCCTTCTTTCCTTCCTTCTTCCTTCTTTTCTTTTCTCTCTCCCGCTCTCCCTCTCTCTATCAATCTCTCCTCTCATTCACTCTCCCTCTCTCTATCCCCTACCTCAGTATTCTCAACTCTCAAATAATGAACACTTGGTGAGTTGAACTCAGAAACTGGGAAGAGCAGCTCACTTGGCCATTGTGACATTTAATTTCATGTTTCATTACACCTCTTCCACTGGTCACTGGAATCAAATAAGGAACACAGCAGCATGGCATCTTAAGCCATTTGGAGGAGGAAAGCAAGCACGTTCACTGCATTCTGTCAGGTCCACCCTGGGAAGGTGAGGCAGACTCCTCCCTCCTCTTGGCGAAATCTCAGCCCAGTTTCTGCATCAGGAGAGGTGACTGCTTCCAAGTGAACCAGTTACCTACGTGACACAGGTATTGAGCAGAGACTTATCCTCTTGTCGTGCTGAGATTAATGGCATGATTCAAAATGATCCACTAGTTTGTTGAGATTGGGACTTCCTAAATTTTTGGTTAGGCTATGTTCAAATTGTGATCTATTTATTTCTGACTACTAACCATGATTATAGATGTGAGCCAATGTGAAACAGCACATCAGACCATTCAAAGTTCTTTATCACACATGGAAAACACGCAGTTTCCCAAGTTACATACAAGTTGACAGACAGCAAAATAAGTCCTTAATTCTGGTCGAGACGTGTTTTTAATGTAAAACAAAATTACTTAGCAAAATATCTGACTAATGTGATTATACTTTCAAACTTACCCTACATTTTAATAACAAATCACCTATATTAGACAATGATTAACCCAAATTACCTGTAATCATTTATTTTTAGCATATCTTCTAGAGGTAGGCAGAACTGGAGCACACACTATTAACTAAGGTGGTAGAATTTGAGAGGATCATAATTCTGAATCAGTCTCGGAAGGAAAGTATCACCCATATCATCCTACTAGGTAGGGATATTGGAATGTAATCATGATCCTTGCTTTTTCGGCTTGGTGCAAAAGTTGCTACTCTATGAGTAATGTAACTTAAACAAGAAAGGATTGGTGGAAGGACTCCAGTGGTGGAGTATCTGTCTGGCAAACACAACATCAAAACTCAAATCAACTTCCAAAAGATAAAATAAGAAAAGGAAAGAAAGAACAACTCACACTGAGCATGTGTTCAATGTAAAAATTTACACTAAATCATTGTAGTTATAATACCATCATATAATTCTAGGAGCAAATACATTTTGTGTCAAGGCTAAATGAGAAAATAACATACTATATACAAAGCTTTGGTAAAGCATAGGTCTGGCTTACAATGGTGAATGCTTAAGTTTGCATGTGCAGTGCTGTGCTGGGTGGTTAAGGTTTATGGAAGTCCATCATTTTGATGAGCTTGGCATGATGAAATTACCTAACCATACAGTTCACTGAACAGATACTACTGACATATATATATATATATATATATATATATATATATATATATACAATACACTAAATATACACATGTATGTATTTATATATTAAGTTGCATGTAAATCAAATAAAATTTAAAATGAATAAATTTAGTGAGCATATACCTTTCCCAAATAATTATTTTACCTGAATAAATTCATGTCTTAAAGTCTCCAATACTATATAACACTTACATGTTTGCTGATCCCCTTCAGCTTTTTTATGATATTGTTTTTTTTCTTTTTTAGATGAAAAATCCAGCCAATAAATACACTTTTATAACATTCCTTTCTTTATAAAATGAAAAACACGTTGTGTAATCTGGCTCTTTATGTGTTATCAAAAAAAATTTTATAATTTCAAGTACATATTTTCTTAGACTTAGGTCTCACTCATTTCTTCCAATAATATCTATGGAAAGGAGAAAATGAAGGATCATTCTGTTACTTTGGGAGCTTTTGTTATTATTCCCTGCAATAAATATTATGAAAATAAAATTCTGAAATTATTTAGAGAGATGACATGAAAGTTACCTTTCTACACACCCATGCTACTCCCTCAACTAAATCATAGAACTTGAAATAAGTAACATTTTAGCTGGGAGCCAGTGGCTCATGCCTGTAATCCTAGCTACTCAGGAGCTAAGATCTGAGGATGGTAGTTCATAGCTAGCTCTGGCAGGAAATCCGTGACGTCCTTACCTCCAATTAACCACCAGAAAACCGGAAGTGGCACTGTGGCTCAAGTGGTAAAGTTAGCCTTGATCTAAACAGCTTAGAGACAGTGCCTAGGCCCCGAGTTCAAGCCCCATGACCATGAAAAATAAAAAAGGAAAAAGGGAGGAAAGCAATATTTTAAATCTAATGTGCACATATACACAAAAGTTGTCTAGAAATAAAATTATAACAGCTCCTGGACTGGTAAAAAATAGATTAAAGTGAAATTGCCTTCAATCATTCATTTAGACAATCTATACTGAGGGCAGGTTATTGGAGCTCACATAACTATCTAAAGAGGTAGAATTTGAGAGTATCACAGTTTAGAACCAGTGTGCAAGAAAAGTAACAAAGTTTTCATATCATCCTAAAGCCTGGCATGTTGGAATGCATTTGTGATCCCAGCTACTTGGCAGATAGATGTGAGGATCTTAGCCTCTGTTCAGCGCTCAGCAAAATTGATAACCTATGAGCAAAGTAACTAAATTGAAAAGGATTGTTCTAATGGTAGAATACTTGTTCTGCAAACAAAATATCTAAATTCATACTCATTTTCTAAAAGAAGAACGAAAAGAGAAGAAAGATAAAAAGAGAAAAGAGAGAAATAAAAGAAAGTAGAGAAGGGGGAGGAGAGAAGGGGAGGAAGGAGGGAAGGAAGGAAGGAGGATAAGAAGGAAGGAAGGAAGGAAGGAAAGAAGGAAGGAAGGAAGGAGGAAAAGAAAAGAAAGAAAGGGAGGAAGAAAGAAAGGGAGGAAGAAAGAAAGGGAGAGAGGTACAAATAAAAACCTCAGCATGTGTTAGATTTTAATAATGACCCCAAATCCTTTTAGATATAAATGCCATCATTTAATTCTCTGGACAGGGACATTTTGTATCAAGCCCTGTTGTAAGGTCATGGGACCTCCGAAAGACCATCAGAGACCACTACCAATGTGAAAAGCAAAAGAGTCCTTTATTTTCATACTCAAGCTTGTTCCTCCATGCTCTAGGTAACTGGTGAGGGTAAGAGACCCCAAGCACAAAACCAGCACATCTTTTATAATATTGAAAAAACAAGTTTAGGAAATTTCCACACAAGCAGTTACATGATTGGTTTGAGGCCACCCTAACTGCACTGTCTTTTTTCTGAACTATTGGTATGTTCTGTTCCTGGAACACTTGGGTAACTGTTCTGCTTTCTTAAGGGTGGGCAGGGTTGGTGGCAACCTGTGTTTTTTTTTCTCTCTCTCTTGGTTACTCTGAGGACAGCTTAGCACAAGATGGTGGCGTTAATCTTAAATTGGATTTACCTTGGCTCTTCATTCTCTCCTCTTCTAAAGCATCAGGGTCCAATCATGGTACCCTAATTGGCACAATCTTCTATATATACAGTTTGGTATAGGGGTCTCAGAATCAATAGATGGATTGTGCTGATTCTCTCTTTTACAAAGGACACCAGTCTACAAGGTCCAATTGTGAGTAACAAAATTAACCGTATCAAAGGCCCTAACATTTTCTTCCAGCAATCCTGACTCCATATGTCACAGCTAACATAATTTTATACCAACTGTACTTCTAAGCTCCAATTTTAAGACATACTCATACTATTTGCTACATACTTAAACTTTCTGAGGTTTGTCTTCTTTACAAACATTTTAAGATGATCAGTACTTTTTAAGTCCTTTCTTATCCAGAAGATACCAATTTTTCCCCAATTCATTTCTTAAGGCTTTCTTTACTACCCTCTTGTTCTTTAAAATTCCATAAGCTTTTTGTGGCTAGAGTTTAAAACTGCCCATTTTTCCTTTGACTTGTGGAACCAAGTTATCTCAGAAAGCCTCAATGCACTAGTGGGATGAAAAGCTTGCTAGATTTTAAGGCTAAGATTAGGTCTGTGTCTCATTCCTCTTACTACTTCCACTGATTAAAAAATCTCTCCTTTATCTTTAAAACACACATAGGAGGAAACAGGTTATTAGCATACGAGAGCCAAACTAGGTGTGACCCTGAAGTGTCTAAGGCAAGACAGTGATATCCTTGCCCCCAATATCCACTGGGGGATTAGAAAGGGTTACTGGATATCACCAAAACAATGTCCCACAAGAGCTTAGTTTTAGCAGCTTTCAACCGGGAAGCACTCTCAAATGATGGAATCAGGCAGGAGTTCAGTCGACATCTACCACTGTGGAGTTGGACTAGGTGATGATGAGATTTCCTCCAGGTGACTGCCAGGCTGTTTTTGAGCTTTATCCTGCAGTAGCATGGTCTCTTAGTGGCTCCAAGGGACTGTCACACCTTGTGCTGGGCTGCCAATTCATACACAGACTGGTTAAGGATACATTGCATAGGCTTGGCAGTCTGTGACCCCACTAGTTTTTAAGACTATTTAGACAATAATCCAGGACAATTTACCAAGATAACAACTGTTTATACTACAGTTTTTAATAAATCTAGGATTTCCTAGGCAGAAATAGAGGGCTCAGGTTTGTACTCTTTTTTCCCATGCCTTTTCCTTCTGTCAATTTTACCACATTTTTAAAAAGGTGACTCTGGTCCCTTGTTCTTCAACGGGGAAGATGGGTGAAGATTCATCTTCTGTCATTTCTTTAAGCTGATTCAGGGTTGTTGATCCTACTAGCCAGGAAGCTATAACCTTAGCCCATTTTACAAAGAGGTTACCAGGGTTAAATGTCATTAAGAACAAAATTTTCACTTTTTACAAATGCACAGAACTTTTTTTCTGGCTACAACAGTGGAGCTTATTTAGCACTCTGGTTTGTTAAAGCATCTTTCTGGATGGTTTAGGAATGTGATCTCTAGTAATCCTAACAATGTGAGAGTTAACTATGCAGCCCTTCAGACAGATATCAATAGAAACACACTTTCAGGTTTACAAATATTTTTCCTGAGCAAATGAATTTCATGTAGCTGGTTTCAGCTCAAAAGTTACTGCCAATTAGAGCTTTTGGCACATACAAGGGTTGGGATCCAAACTATCCTCCATATTTCACAACCTTAGATTTTTAGTACTATCACAGATGACCGACAAGTTCCTGGCGCTTACAAGGTAGATAGTCATAGACATTAGGCATGCTTACAATCTATCTTTCCATTACCTTCTGGCTCTGACCAATTTTTGAAGGGCCACACACTAATGACTCTAGGACCTGACATTATTTCTGCAATCCAAGCAGTGGCTTACAGTCTCTGGATGCTCCTCCATTGCTTTCGTCCCAGAAGTGTCTTCTCCACACTGGGAAAAATGCCTCATTGGCATTTCTCTTAGTTGGTTGCTGGACTTGAACTCAGGGCCTGAGTGTTGTCCCTTAGCTCTACAGTTCAAGGTTAGCACTCTGCCACTTTTGAATCCTAAAGCACCACTGCTTGCTCTTTCAGCTTTCTGCTGGCTGAGTAGAGGTCACATTCTCATAGGGACCTTTTTCTACTCGGGCTGGCTTCAAACCGGTTTGCAGATCAATGAGTTTCTTAAAGGCCACTTTACTCCAATTAAAAGCAACAAGGTGGTCAACATAGAAGTAGCTTTTAAGCATGTTCTTACCTGAAACATATTAAGTGCTAAAGTTACATGTGACAAACTTACAAGAATCCTCCCTCATTTTTGTGGGCCTGATGGGAACTGTTACCAAAAAAACCTATGAGAGCAAAATGAAATGGGAATTAAGCAATTATTTTGGTAATCCTAATTTTTCCTTTTTGCACTTTGAGGCAAATGTTTAGAACAAATTTAGTTTTTAACTTTATATACAGAAATCAATTCCTAATTTGTAAGCCTCCTATTAATCTCTGTTTCAATATTCTATACATTTGGTTGCATTATGAAAAATCCCTTGAACTCTCGATGCTAGGTGTCACTCATTTCCTCTTGGATGCTTGTTTTAAAACAGATACACATTAAAACTTTTAAACTCAAATAACAAATTTTTCTTAATGCAAAAATTACAATCAACATCACTGTACGAAGAAGCTAGACATAACACCTTTATGCCTTAAAAAAATCCAATGGCAGAATATCATTGAGAGCAAATCACATTATACAAATAAACTTTTTAACCCTCTTTTTAGAGCCGCCTTTATTTTAATTTTAACACATCCAAGGGGCAGTTTTAGCAGTGCTAATCAGATCATCACATCAATCATTTTTACCATTAGGTTTCCAGTGTCTATCTGCAGGGAAAAGGGACAGAATAAAGATGGGCCACTTGACCCTTCCTGTGTAATGGGCATGCACCCAGTCCAACTCTTTATGGTTAGATGAACTATGTTGGTGCCAGCTTGCCCTCTTTCACCATGCATAGACTCCTCCCAGGGCCTGTTACACCATGCATGACCAGGAGAACTGTACTTGTGTCTGTTCACCCTTCACTCCTAAGAATGAGTCTTCTGTTGGCTTCTAATTTTCTCCTTTTTGTTAATCCAGATATCTTGATTACAGTGTTGATTATGCATTCTAAAATACCAGATTTTCTAATTTTCAAGTTAAAGAATCCTTAAAAAGCCATTAAAAACAATGTGTAAATTCTTCAGAAAATTTTTGGTAATGTCCAAACCTTATAACCTTTTGAATTTTAAACTTAATCTCACCCAATTGTTATAGCATGCTGACAATTTATATCATGAACATGTTCGCAAACACATACAAAACACACTCACACAGATCTTTAAGCATGCAAAAATAAAAATCAGTTGTTTGTAGACATTATAAAGTTTTCAAAGAAAAATTTAAGACAATATTTCTTTTAAACTAAGTAACTTTGTTGAGTTTCATTTTCCCAGGGCTTGCTTGTTTAGCAAGGAATTTTACCAATTGGTATTTTGAATCTCTTCTGTTGGAGGAAGGCTGGGAGTGACGGGGGTCACCTGAAACTGAAGTGGCCTGATTTTTTTAATCAATTTTAGATAAAAGCACTTTACATTTTTTGGGACTAGCTGAAAAGAGAAAAACAGCCACACAGCCTTCTCTGTGACTGAGGCCAGCTGGAGGCTGGAACTTTTATTTCCCCAGAGATGTTCAAATAAATAAGAAAAATGCACAACCAAAAACATACATTTAAAACTAATACCAATTCTAAAACAGAACTAGACAAGACAACAATCAAAGGCTGACTTTGTCTCTACCAGAACTCTGTGGCATTCTCACTCAGCAAACTATATTCAGAGTCTTCTGAGTGAGCCTGCCACTCTCACCCAGAACTTTCCTATCTCAGGAAACATAAAACAGAGAGCAGTCAAGTCTCAGTGAATGGGGTGACAAATCACCAACATTTGTTTACCCAGGGGCTTTCCAAGGTGGAAAGGAACCCCCAATCATTTTGGAGCAAGGGAAATAAGTCCTTAGTGGCCATCCCCTCTGACTGGCAGATTCTCCTCCATACTCACACCTCCGTGGGCCAAGGCCTAAGGCTAAGATAAACACCTAATGACAAACAGAACAGTCAACACAAAGACACAACTTACAAAGGCACGCTGCAGCATTGTAAATTACCAACCAGAAAGTGCCAGACTATAAATGGAGAGTTTCCCCCAAAACAGAAAACTTCCCAATACAGATGGAAAACTTCCCAAAAAATGTCTGCATGAAAGTGTGAGACTACAAACGGAACATTTCCCAAAAAATGTCTGTACTAAACAGCAATCTACCCAGAGGGGTCTGGGGACGTCTCCTCACAGACCCCGTTGGCAGTCTTATAGTTCATCCACCAAGACTCCTTGCCAATCAGAATACAGACTCTGTGGGAAAACAGAATTACAGATACAGAACCTACAGGCAACCAAATATACAGAACAGCAATGCCTTGACTTAACGGATGGGTTTTTTGGGACTCTGTGGTGGGGCGTCTGGAAGGTCTCATGAGGGGGATTCCAGATGAGCCCCCAGAAATGTTGCATGGACTTGGGAACCCCGAAAGACCACCAGAGACCACGACCAATGCGAACAGCAAAAGAGTCCTTTATTTGCAAGCTCAAGCTTGTTCCTTCATGCACTCGGTAACCTGTGACAGTAAGAGACCCGAGCACAAAATCAGCACAACTTTTATAGTATTGAACAAACAAGTTTAGGGAATTTCCACACAAGCAGTTACATGATTGGTTTGAGGCCACCCTAACTGCACTGCCCTTTTTATGAACTATTGGTATGTTCTGTTCCTGGAACACTTGGGTAACTGTTCTGCTTTCTTAAGGGTGGGCAGGGTTGGTGGCAACCTGTGTTTTGTCTCTCTCTTGGGGTTAATCTGAGGGCAGCCTCCACAAGATGGTGGCGTTAATCTCAAATTGGAGTTACTTTGGCTCTTTAGCCTGAATAAACTATAGCATACCACATACAAAGCTTTGGTAAAACACAGGTCTGTCTTAAAATGTTGGACCAATAAGAGTGTATGTCTAGTGATGTTGCAGTTGTGTCTTAATGTGTGTGGAGTTTTCCATCCTTATGATCTTATAATGATGAAATTGACTAACTACACAATTACCTGGGCAGATCCCTGCTGAGACCTATATATATTAAGTCACAGCTTAAAAAAGAACAATGTTTACAATGAAATATGTTGAACAACCAGACATTGTGACCAAAATTATTTTTACCTGATTCAGTGTGTTTTCAAAACTCTATATCACATGTACAACATCCTCATTCCCTTCTGTCTCATTATGTTGTCTTTCTTTGTTTTGGTTTTGTTTTCAAAACCATGGTGTAACAGGGTATTTCTTATTTTCTTGTCTTCTAGTCTTCAGAAAGTCTGCAGTTAAATAGGCTTAAGTTCCTTTTGTTAGAAAATTAAAAGCAATTGGGTGGGGTCTTCATCATAATTTTGTTATGATCTCAAATACATTTTCATATCTAACATTTTACTAATCTCACTTCAATCTTTTCCAAAGGTCACTTTAGTGGAAGAAGGAAATTCAAAGTGGATTCTGGTAGAGAATTTCTGGTACATATTAAGGTAAGCAACTCCAAAATTATTCATTAGAAAGATGAGTTGAAAGTCATCTTTTTACACACTGATACTCTTTTCTCAACGAAACAAGAGGATTTTAAATAGCTAATATTTTTTTAAGTTAATGGGCCGAAATGTGCACGAATTTTCTAGAAATAAAATGATCACTCATGAAACCTTACTGATACTTCAAAGAATATATTACAATAAGAGGAATCACCTTCCGACATTTTCACACAATATGTATCTTCCTGGTAACAGAACACAAAACTAGAATAAGACATCTAATTGATATCTAATTTTTGTTGCCTTTTTGCAATACTTCTTTCTTCTCATATTGATTAGTATGAAGTCTATGACCATTATAAAATCATATTTGTAATAAAAGTTACTAGATGGGACCTTCATGGATGAGATGGTGTGGGGTTTCTGGTGTAGTCCTGTCTCGTTCAAAGGAGGAGTTGGTATTAGCCAACCTCTGTGGTGGAACAGAGCGGGGCTTTGAGGGTGAAAGCCAGTCTGTATAGGGCTTTGAGACAGCAGGGAAGGGACAGGAATGGCTAAACTTGTTAGGGACATGGTCTCTTGTGGAGTAGGCAGGATTTAAGATGGAGGCTGGCAGGGAGACAGGTTTTCAGTTAAAGAAGGCGGGGTCACTGGGGAGGAGTCTATTTGGGGCAGAAGTTTTGGAAGGAAGAACAAGGCTACCAAGGAGGAGCTTACTTAGAGGAGCGGTGCTGGTAGAGCACTGTGAGCCCTTGTGGGATATGTAAGGTGAGGTTTCCCATAAGGCAGGGCAGGGAATGGAGGCAAGAGGCAGACAGAAGGTGGGGATCCTGGTGAAGGAATGTGGAGCTATGAGGGAGATGCTTTTCAGGTTCTAGATTTGAGGGCAGGGTGGTACTAGGAAGACATGGTCTAGTAAGGGGCAGGGTTTCTGATGGAGAATGGCAGGCCTTTGGGAAGTGTGTTCGGGTGAAGGTGGAGTTTTCTACAGAGCAAGATGTAGTAACAATGTATGTAGGAGTTTTTCAGGACCAGAGCTTTGTGAGAGCAGTGATAGTATCCAGTGCTCTAGAATAGTTAGGATGGGGTTTCTGGTGTAGCCAGTCAGAACTTGAGAAGAGAAGTTTGGGTGGGGATCTCAGTGTTGAAGTCAGGACATGGACTTTGGACAGGGTTTCCAGTAGGGCAAAGCAACCTTCAAAAGGGACTATGGAGGGAGGGATTTACAGTTGAGCCTGGTGAGACTTCCAGAGGGAGGGCAACTGGTGCAGTGTTTTCCAGTGGAGCAATGTGGGTGTTGAGAGATGGGGTAGTGTGGGTTTTCTGGTGGAGTTTTTCTGGACCAGGGCAGGGCTTGGAGCCATGGGGATAGTTGAAGGAGGAGCTTTGAGAAGGAGTGGAAAGGCTACAATGGTGTAAGATAATTATGGGCAGGGTATCAGGTGGAGTAGGGTGTAGATCTTAGGGAAGAGCCAATAGGGGGTGGGTTTATCTGGGGAGCAAGGCAGGGCATTGAGAAGGTAGATGTGGGAGGTGAAGAGTCTTGTGGTGGAACAGGGCTGGCTTTCCAGGCAGTAGATGGGCTGTGTGAGAAGCTTCTGACCAAGCAAGGTGGGGCTTCAAGGGCAGTTATAGGGAGGTGAAGGGTTTTTGATATAGCACGATGGGCTTTGTGGAAAGAGGTAGGTTCAGGGCTGTGTTTTAGAATTTAGGCCACTTAGAAGTAGGCTAGTTATAGGCAGAGATTCTGATAAAATCAGGAGGAACTCCAGGGAGAAGGTTGGTTGGGGGTGGGGAAGAAAGGGAAGGGAGGATCTTGGAGGTAATAGAATATGGGAACAATGGGACTGTGAGGGACTAGAGTAGTTAGGAACAGGGTATCTGGTGGATGAGGTGGGGCTTCGAGCGAGGAGCCCCATGTAGGCCGGGTTCTTGTGGTAGTATGTTGGGACATGAAAGGAGATATAGATGTGGCCCAGTATCTCGTGGTGCAGAACAGGGATTCCAGGAAGGGGTGGAGTGGAAGAGGGATTTTACTATAGCAGAGAAGGTGTTTCAGTAAAGTGTCTTGTTGCAGTCAAGCCTTTGAAAGTTTATAGCAGGTCTACCAGGGGGTAGGTTAGTTTAGATTAAGCTATTTAAGGAGGAAGCTGCCTAGAAGTGGGTTTCCAGTGGATCCAGTCAAGTTTTATGGGATGGGGGAATAGGTAAGGGGCAAGTCAGTGCAGAGTGAGGCTACAAAAATTGAACAGTTACCACTAGTAAATACCATATAAGAACACCATTTTCTGTCAGTGTAGACTTATATTACTTTTATGTATGCAAGAGATGCTGGAGAAAGTAAACAAGTAATAATCCTTCCTAGTGAATTTTTTCTTTATTCCAGTTGATTGAAAATAAAACCACAGGACACATCAGGCTCAGAGGCACACAGGAGACTAAGACACATGAAGCACTAGAATTCATTCCCCAGCACCAACATTAAGGACCACAAATAAAAGTTTAAAATGTTTGACTTGGTCATAATGGACTATATTGTCTTAAAATTGTGAATGAACAGAACTTTTACTCTGACCATTTTAGAAATCCTAAAACTAAGTAAATAGTAATGTTTTAACTTTATACAATATTGGAACATGTACTAAAAATAATTAGGAAAATATAAAACTGTACACAGAATTTCATTTTCCAGTATCAATTCAAATCTAAAAGAATTTAAAACCAGAAAATTGCCATATAGTGAGGTTGCAGCATGGTTTCTTTTCCATCATCAAAATGGTGACTTAAGCAATGTGTCTTTATCATTGGATGCATCGATGTTAAAACATATCTAAGAATATGAAGCACTACTCTACAGACCCTGAAGAAACTCAGAAGGATCTATGAAATGATGTTGGAATAAAATTAATGACTATTTACAGTAGGAATTGATCTTCACTAGGGCCATAAATACTTTCCAGAAGAAAAGGCTACATTGAAAAATAAACAGTGAAACGGAAGCAGGTAGACAGATCTTGAAGTAAACATTATCCAATGAACAACATCTAATGAGACATGATTGCAATTTTCTTTTACATAAGTTAGAGTTACTGACCTAAGTTCTTCCCTAATGCCAAATAACAAAGTCATGAAAATTCAGTAATCATTTTCAGAACATTGGAATTCAATGAATGTATTGCTAGAATGTAAAGATAGATGTCTGATCTAATGCGTGAAGAAAATATCCCCAATCTCTGGCCCCACGCTGTGAGAAGTGTACAAGACAAAGTACAAGGAGAATGGACAGAAGTACAGTAGTGCATACCAGTAGTTCCCAAGATGCATTGATAGATGTAACAGGGGAGAATATCAACAAGATCACCACAGGACTTAGCATGGAGAGTAGAGAGAAAAACAGTGAAAATGCAAGGAGAATTGCAAAGGATTTCCTTGCATATTTGGCAGAAGAGTGCATGGCATTGAGGTCTAAGCTACGTGGAGGTATTATAGGAAACTACCTGTGCTCATATGGTGCCACGAGAAGTGAAGAACTTATGATTTACAAGACATTCAATAATCATAAAAGTCTTGCTTCAGTAGTGCAGAGTTAAACCTTGATAAATTCTGTTTTGAAACACCTAACAAAGTATAAAACCAAGACAAGAAGATTCAAATTATATATACGTTATTTGACTGTTTGCAACAATAGAGTTCAAAAAAATCAAATCACATAATGTGGATGTAAAAGGATAACATTATTAATGTAATCTTTATACAATACACATTTTATGTGAATAGTCCTGATTATAAATGATTTGTTTTCCTTACAGGTTTTGGATGCACAATACCAACAAAAAACAAAAACAAAACAAAGTAAAAAATACTTGGCATCTAGATGCCTGTGCCTCATCCCTATTCCTATATAGTCATGAGCCTGAGATTGGAAGATCATCGTTCACAGATGGCTGGGGTAGCAATACATGAAACATTTATGTTCAATTATTCAAAGACAGAGTGAAACCTTGGTTCAAATAGTACAGACTGAATCATTCATGAGTGAAAAAAACAAGCAAGAGTTTGAGGCTCTGAGTCAAGTTTCTTTAGTGTGTGTGTGTGCACACATGTGCGGGTGCGTGCGGGTGCGTGCACACACACACACACACACACAAATGGAATGAGAGGAGAAGAGGGAGAGATAAAAGGGAATATTAAGAGTTTAAGGACTATAATAAGCACATATTAATAAAAATGAAGGAAACGATGGATCCTATGTTTCTTTGAGTCTGGCTTCCTTCATGTAATATGATTGTTTTCCAAGTCTTTCCATTTTCTTATGAAAGGGGCTTTGTAAGTCTTTCTGATAGAAGCATAAAATTACATTGTGTATATATACCACATTGTCTTGATCCATTCATCTATTGAGGGGCATCTTGATTGGTTTCAATAATGCTGCCAGAAACAAAGTTGTAGATTTAGTGTGTTTAACTTGAGATCATTTTGACAAATGCCCAAGAGTGGGATTGCTGGTTCCAGAGCTATGTACATTTGACCTTACAAAATGATGCTAATTGAAATGAACTTCAAGCCATGGAAAAAAGTTGTTTTTTTTTCAGATGTCAACCTTGATGTCAGTAGAGTGTCTAGATCGTATTTTATGTGATTTGTCTTTTGCCATTGTTTATCCCTTGCAATCTCTGTCTTGATTCTGGTACCTTCCACCTTGTATATAGATTTATCTGATTTGTATAAGTAAAGGGAAAAATATAGGGATGAAAGAAGTACAAAGAGTGACGCATTGCAACAATAATATTCACAAGACACTATATCAGAAATGAACTTTACAACTTTAGGGTGGGGAGGAGGTGTACAGGGTGGGAAGGGATAGAAGAACAACAACGGTGTGGGTAACAATATTCAATAAGGAATGTACCTTAATCATGTAACTATAACCACTCTGTATAGTATTTTTGAAATAAATTTAAAAATTGAACCTATCCTAGAAAAATATAGTTTTCAAAATAATACATCTGTCACAGTACTTGTGAGAGATTCTAGAGTCAAGCTGTTAGACTTGGAAAAGGAAAGATTGGGAAGCCATCTCAAACAGCAATCAAAAATCTGAGAACTGTGCTCTGGAAAGGTCGGTCAAGGGAAGACAGGAGTATGTCATTACCTCAAGAGTATTTAAGTTAGAGCTGTTGGACATTAAAGATTAAGCCTTTGGAGACAAGATGGATGTCTGTGCTTTGGTTGTAATGACTATTGCTCCTTTGCTCCCTAAAAATAAAGGGATTCAATTATCACTATGTATCCAAACAATACCTCATGTTAATAGTTGTAACCACAAGCTAGATAGATGTCTTAGTTTGTCGACATACCTATAGCCACTGACCCCCCCCCCACTGTAGTAGAATGAATATAAAACATGTTAAGGAGGATATGGGGATCCAGAAGCTGGCAATGAGGCTTTGGATCCTCTGATGTTATCTTTCCTATCACTTCCTGTGAATTCTCAGTTCTTTAGCCAGGTATCCCATCATCTTTGCTGTCCCATGGTTGTGGTAAGTGACAGTACTGATATTCTGAACACTTCAAAACAAACTATGAAAAAACACTTCCTAAAAGAACATTGACATATATATAAGAGCACCTGGAAAGATACGAAACATCAGCAGTCACCCAGTGATCCTCTAGCAAGAATGTACAATTCAGGAGTATCTTTACTTCTGATAATATGAGATGGATAATTGTCCCTTTTGTATATTTGATATTTGATATTGCATACATTTTTAGAAACACATATACATTGTGAAATAATGTGATTTATTTCACAGGTCACAGACCATGTCACTGATTGATGACCCTAATGCCTTATCTCAGTTGCCTGATTTAGATTTAGATGAGTGTGAATTGCCTAATTATGAACATTTCTCCATGAAACTCAACAACACAGAATGAAGTGTCAGGGTCAGGCAATTCTATACTTGCAAGGATTTTTTCATATATTAGAGTAATATACACTAACACTGCTCAGCACTCGTGGCACATTGATGTCTTATACGTTCTTCAGATCAGAAATAGGCTATAGCTTAATGTACAATGATGGGCTATACATTTTCACGAAAAAGTGATGATTACCTCCTGCAATTATTATCAGTGAAGAATCCTTCCTATACATTTTACTGACTTAGATTCTACTCTGTGCCTTACCATTACCAGGCAGGGTCACACTATATCGAGCTACAATACTCCAGCAACTTTAGCTGCCTTTGAATTGTAAAACCAATATTGATACCAAGGTCAACTCTGCAACTCTAATCACATAGTTAGTGGACACCTGAACTTTTCAAGCCTTGTTAAAAATTCAGCTATTACTGCTCATTGTCAGTGTTAAAGATCTCACTCCTTTAGATTTATTGTCTATCTTCTTGTATTTCCAACGCTGCCTTAGATGTTGGTTTTTGAAGTAGATCTTTTAGTTTGCATTTGATTTATGGAGGTGCTAGTGATGTCAGTTGAACTGAATATATAATAATGTAAGTAATTTGATGTTTTGACATATGAATTTAATTTTGGCAATTGAGGAAGTGAATATGCATCACTCACAAAAGTTGCTTTATGTGTATTGATATTGCTATATTGTGAACTTCCTAAAAGCCAGCAATGGGATCACATATCTCAAATCCCATCACTTCTGTCACTGAGACAAGCCTGGAAAGGTCCAGACCAATTGTTTCTTCATAGTGAGAAGCTTTCTACAAAGAAGCAGGAGAGAATAGCAAATAGAGCAAATGAGTCTCCCAACAGTTTTGTTACATATTCTTTACACTTTGCCATTAAGACCAACATAATAGTATTCTTTATGAACTCTTTCCTAATCTTTTCCTGTTCTGAGTAGTTTTATTTATGGATCTCCAAGAAGTCATATAAGAATCATATAAGAGGAGTTCTGGGAAGATGGCAGAGGAGAAGATGGAGGCTAAACAAGCTCTCGCATAAAAAGCAGTTTTAGAGTTCCAGTGAATAGTCCTAGGCCAGAGAATCACACCAAGTGTGCCATCACAGGACAGAGAGTTAAGCCAAAGAGGTAAAATCCAGGCAAGGAGACAGCTCTGAGATGTTGCCAGCAGCCACTGCTGCTGCGGCGGTGGCCACAGTCGCCATACCTGCAAAACAGAGAGTCCAGGTCGAAGGAGCCAGACACAGTGGACAAGCAGATTCTCCTCAACACCAGCAGGAACCCACAAGGAGCGGACATTTCATCATGCAGTTCACAGACCAGAGACAACCCAGGAACAAAGACTCGACATGAGTAGAAGCCTGATGTCCTCCTCACTCCTTCTCAGGGAGCAGAGGAGGGAAGGCCACTCCTCCCCACCCCCCAGTTCCAGAGATCTCCATCTTGGATACCTACAAAGCTCGGAGGAGCTGCTAGCTCCAACTCAAACCTTGTAAGAAAGCTAGAGTCATTTAGCAGGTCACAAGAACCTAAAGAGACCTACCAGACTCAGCTCCACCCAGGGAAATGTCACCCAGCTCAGGTTCCAGCCTCAGGAGTGGCTTTCTTCACTGGGTAATCAGAGCCAGAGGCTGCCCCTCCCTTTTGCAGCCCTGACAATCAATTGAAATTCAGTAAACATAAACCCTGAGAATGGCTCCAGGCTGGGCTCTGTGAGTTCCTCACAAACTAGCCACAGGGAAAAGCTACTGTTTGCGGAAAGGCCTCAACACTACCCAGAACCTAGCCTCATCACAGCATCTCCAAACTTGAGGAAAAAACCATCTCCCTCTTTTGTGATACTCAGAACAGATCTCCCTCCCATTGAACTAAACTTGGAGGAGGATCGCAAAATCCTGGGTAAAGCAGAGCATTTTTCTGCCTGTTCAAATAAACTGACTTAAGAAACCAACCAAGCCACAGAAAAATCAAACACCACAAACAGACCAGAGACTCCAACCTGTATGCCATGCTCTAAAATCAAACAACAATCACCCAAGAATACTGTACCCAGCTTAACTCTCCTTCATAACTGAAGGCCAAATAAAAACCTTCCATAGGAAAGGAAAATTGAAACAGTACATCTCCACCAAACTAGCCTTACAAAAGATTCTTAATGATGTCCTACACATAGAAAACCAACAAGACCATAATAAAGGCCAAGAAACTGCACCCAAACTGAGAATCCAAGAACCATAGGAAGAACCCAGTTTTAGCAGCACCCAAGAAGGTGGATAATATGGCAGGACCTCCCAAATACCTCTCAGTCCTATCTCTCAATATTAACGTACTTAACTCTCCAATTAAGCGACATAGACTGTCTAGTTGGATTAAAAACAAGATCCTTCTCTCAGGTGCCTTCAGGAGTCACATCTTGCCCGTAAAATCAAACACATTTTCAATGTTAAAGGCTGGAGCAAAATCTACCAAGCAAATGGCCCCAATAAACAGGCAGGAATTGCAATCCTAATATCAGATAAAATAGACTTCAAATTAAAATTTGTGAGAAGAGATAAAGAAGGTCGCTACATACTAATTAAGGGATCTCTACTTCAGGCGGATATTATAATTCTAAATACCTATTCACCAAACAACAGAGCACTCAAATTCATCCAAGAAACACTACTTTCCCTCAAATCCCACATAGATCCAAAGACATTAATTGTAGGGGATTTTATTACACTACTCTCCCCACTAAATAGATCAACTCGGCAAAAACTCATAAGACAAAGAGCAGATCTAAACAGCTACCTCAATCAACCAGTTTTAATAGACATCTACTGAATATTTAACCCAGCAGCTTCAGAATACACGTTTTTTGAGCAGCACATGGAACATTTTCTAAAGTAGACCACATTTTAGGTTACAAAGCAAACTTGTCCAAATTCAGAAACAATGAAGTTATACCTTGCATTATCTCTGACCAAAAGGGAATAAAATTAGAACTCACACCAAAAGCCACCAAAGAAAATCCGGTAACACAAGGATGTTGAACAACACACTGCTGAATCACTAGTGGTTCATGGAAGAGATTAGAAAGGAAATTCAGATGTTCATGCTATTCAACAAAAATGAACACACAAATTACCAGCTCCTCTGGGGCACAACAAAGTCAGTACTCAGAGGCAACTTTGTAGCTCTGAGTTCACACATCAACAAATTGGAGAGATCTGAAACCAACAATTTAATGAGACATCTGAACCTCCTTCAAAGAGAGCAGCAAGATAAACCCCAATCCAGTAGACAGAAAGAAATAATTAAAATTAAATCAGAATTAAATGAATTAGAATCCAAAAAATCTATAGAAAAAATCAACAAAACAAAGAGTTGGTTCTTCGAAAAAATTGATAAAATTGACAGACCCTTAGCAAATCTTATCAGAAAAAAAAGAGAACACAACCAAATAAATAAACTCAGAGATGAGAATGGAAACATCACCACAGAAACAACCAAGAATAAGAGCTCAGTTAGAAGATCAAATTTCGGGGAGATAGGTATCAAGAAGGAGAAGAGCAGGAAACAAATGAATGGGAAACATATTACAGAATTCTACCAGAGATCATGCCAAACATCCAAAGAGATAGGCTCATTCAGAGAAGAGAAGCCTTTAGAAACCAAACAGAATTCTATAACTAAACAATCCACCACCACATCATAATCCATTAGAGGATCATTAAAGATCAAGGAAAGCATTATGAAAGCTGCCATAGAGAAAAGATTGATTATTTATAAAGGATATACAGTCAGAATAAATACAGATTTCTTAGCTGATATGGTAAAAAGGAGAGCCTGGCATGATATATTACAAACAGTAAGGGTAAACAACTACCAACCATGAATATGGTCCCAAGTCAATCTGTCCTTTACATTTAAAGAATATTTAAACATATTTCATGACAATGAAAACTTGAAAAAATATACCTCCACCAAATCAGCAGGATAGAAGTTAATCAAATGTATCCTTCATAGAGAAGATCAAGAAGAGGAACTGGTTATATTAATTTTTTTATTGTTGTTCCAGGGGCTTGAAGTCTGCGCTTGGGCACTGTCTCTGAGCTCTTCAACTCAAGGTGAGTGCTCTATCTTTTGAGCCACAGTGTGACTTCTGTTTTTCTGGTGGGTAAATGGATATAAGAGTCTCAGGGACTTTCCTTCCCAGGCTGTTGTTGAACTGCAGTCCTCAGATCTCAGCTTCCTGAGTAGCTAGGATTACTGCTGTGAGCCAGTGGCACCAGGCTAAAAATGGGGATTTTTAGAAAAGAAAATCCACCTCTTCACTTGTGTCTAAACCTCAGATATCACTAATAGAACACTTCACCTTCAACTCATTTCATCAGACATTTGTAAATTTTCTCTTTTAGTTCATGTAAGAATACAACAGTCAGTATCCACTCAGCTGTGGGACTGAATCAATTGTATGGAAATTGCTCGTACCTAAATCAAGAACTGTTACATCAAAACAAATTTGACCCACTTTTGTAATAATTATTTTCTCTTTTTATTACAAATCTTTGCTTGATTACTTCCTAATGTGAGTGATGACATTTTCACTCTTCAGCCTCCATCCACATGTGGTCAAATATTTAAGAATTCAAAGATTTCCATTGATAATTTATTAGGCTGACCTCTAAGAAAATGTGGATTTCTGGAATTTGGTCTGCTGTCTTGTTCTTACATGCACAGGCTTTTTATGATTTATTTGTTCTACAAGGAATTCTACTTTTTAATCTTTGTGTAACCAATTTTAGTTTCTTTGTTCAGTCTTTCTGACATTCTCTCTGGAGATTCATTTGAGTCTGCCTCATTAAAAATATATTCATCAGCTAAATGACTTTCAGTTTCTGTTTTTCCCTGACTTCGTGTAGGCTGTGATAGCAGCCCCGACTGGCTGTGCTTACTGGAGTTTTTGTTTATTTGTTTGGTGTAGTATTTTTTTTTTAGAGGTGTAGGATTACTATTTAAGGTAGTAGCTTCTCTGGATCCCAGTGGTCCCCTGACCTAGGGTCAATGGGTTTTTCTCCTAAAGATTCAAAAAACAGCTGACTAAATTCCTGTTTAAATTTTCCCAAAATGAGGCAATCTGGCATCCTTGCAAAGGAATCAATAATCCTCTGTAACCACTTACAGAAATGGTCTATCAAGATGGCTTTTCAAGATTGACTGTGAAAAATGTTCATTTCCTATTCAGGACCATAAAGCAGCTCACATCCCAGGGAGCAGAATTTTGGAAGGAAGGTCCCCTTCCTTCCTTCTCTTATTATAGATCAAACCATAATATTCTGCAGTTGTGGCCAGCCTGGAGCACATTTTCCCAAGGATAATATTCTGTAGTGTAAAAGAGGACCAACTATCAAAATAAATGTGAAAATACTTGTCGACTAAAGACTGATTTATCTTGCTTATATCTGTTGTTATTTTCATTACTTCAAACACATAGATAAATTATATTGGGATTAGAAAAGAGGCAAGGGGTTAATGAAATAAACATTCAGTTTACTTTCATATATCCAATATAATACACTTAATCCCTTACGGAAAATTAAAACCAACTGTAGAAACAATGTCAGAAATATAAAATAAGCCTCAATATGAATAATCTGGCACAGATACATCATCATCTACTCAGAAATTGTCTCTCTGTACATATTTATTTGGTACAAAATAATAAAAATTTAATTAATGAATATGATGTTTAAGTATAATCTGAAATAGTCCTCGTGTATATGATTGTATATAATTTTTAGATGTCACCTAGCAGGAATTTAACATGCATGTAGAATTCAAATTTCCAAAATTTTATCAAGATGAGAGGAGTAATCCCTCCTGTATTGTGTGGTGTGAATTTCACTAAAATGCTGAACTCTTCCACCTAATACTGAGACATGTGCAATAATTTATTATTTCATATTAAAATGAGTGCTGTGTACAATATACGTTGAATTATTACATTAATTCGCAGAAATGAAACAATAATGATATATTATTTGTTTAAATTATAATGCTTCTAATTTCACAATTCATGAAATATATTATTAAAATAAGTTTCATTTTTTTCTTTTCTATACCTGGCAGAAATTAAAATTATATATTAAACGTTCAATTTGAAGTAATCAATAATAACTAATATATTATTAAAAGTATATACTAATAAACTGTGATGTAAATTATCGTTCTAACAAATTGTGATGTAAACTACATTTAATAGAATTAATTTAATATTTATTAAACTTACTATCTTGTTATTGTTTCCTAACTGTGTCATTTGTTATTCTTGGTCCAAGTCATCTCTTCACCTCAATTGTTTAATTTTCTATTTTATCTCTATTGTTTTGTTGATTATGCATTTTGTTTTCCCTTTCTAGTGACTGACATAAGGCTGAAAATCTGTATGCTAGTTTAATACTTCCTATGTTAAAGTTAAATTGCTGCTCTCCACAGTTGTTCTACTCTTCTTTTTGTAGTACAGAATTTCCCCTAGTCCCATCGACTATATTGCTACTCCCATATATTTTTTTATTTAAATTTTATTTTCAAGGTAGTGTACACAGGGGGTATAGTTACATAAGTAAGGTAATGCATTTATTGCTTTTCTAACTTGTTTGTCCTTCCCCCTTTTTTCTCCCTCTTCGCTCCCAATGCACCTCCCAAGATTATTTCCAAAATATTGTCTTGTGAGTATCACTGTTGCAGAGGTTCCCATTTTGTCCTTTGTCTCACCATTTTGTTTTTTCCCTTTCCCTTCCCCAGTTTAGATCAACATATTTACAATACCCAATGTATCAAAATCAAATACAGTGACTATAGCGGATAACCCATAGGTGGGGAAAACATAAATCATGTAATACATTAAGAACAACAACAACAAAGAACATGTCTTGGAGTTCATTTCATTTAGAATCATCTTATATGGTCATATGTACATAGGTATTGAGTTATTTTGCTCATCTACTAAGATTATACTTGATGTACACAATAATGCTCCCCTAGGAAGAACAACTCCTACTTACTTAGCTTCATTCTGATGTAAGGTCAGTGTTGTCCCCTGTATCCTCATGTTGTACATTACAACTCTATACCTGGTCATACTGTATATCCACTATCTTCTACATTGTGAACTAAATGTTCCAGAAATTACACTTTGCTTTAATTTAAAAAAAATTCCGTCTTAATGTTTGAGGGGTGTGTGAGTGTGTGTGTGAGTGTGTGTGTGTGTGTATGTGTGTGTGTGTGTGTGTGTGTGTGTGTGTATGTGTGTGTTTACAAAGATCAGAACACAACATTTTTCTTCATTTAGAATACAACTTTCAGGTCATTGTAAGTTGTGGCTAATGGGAAAAGTCTCTTGCTATTTTAAGGATGAAACATAAAGATATTTGTGCATGTACCACATTTGCTTTATTAGTATGTAGTTGAACACTGAACTTTGACTTATATCTTGGCTGTTTTGAATAAGAATTAACTATAGATATATTTACGAATTACCCAGTGAGAAATAATCACATGATTGGTGGGTCAGATGATATTTCAACTTTGAATTTCTTTAGAAACCTGCATACTACTTTCTACAGTGAGAATACTAACCAAGAGTGTAGAAAATTTCCTTTTCTCCCCACTCACCAACATTATTACCTTTTGTTCAAAGGTAATAAAGGGCAGGTTTATACTATTTGCAGTAATACAAACTGGCGTTAGACTTAAATCCAACCTCCTAAATGCTTGGAATTACAAGCCTTTACCACCACAACTGGTTCCATTGATTTTTTATGAGTTATAATAGTTATGAAGTAGTATCATAGTAATTTTGAATTATATTTATCGAATGACTTCTACTCAGAAAGCATTAAGCCAGCATAGCAGTTGTATTAAACACAACTTTGTAAACCCACAGGCGATTTTCAGGGCTGTATGGAGAACTTGTCTATTCAGCCTTTTGTCCATTTTTAATCCAGTTTCTTGTTAATCTCATCTTTAAGCTCTTTAAACCAGATCAATAATTAATTAAAGGTAGAAAAGAAAAAAATGTAGCAACTCCTAACATTTTTCAATTTTCAATAAGATGGTATTGCTTAAATCATTTTCTGTTTACACTTGTGACTATATATCTCAATTTATTTAGACCTTTTACAAGGCTGTAGTTCATTCAGTTTACTTTGATTGTTTTTTCCACAGCCTGTTTATCTAATTTCCCTTGGTTTCTTTCAGTCCCAATGGTTCAAATTTCAAACTGAAGAATAAATGGAAGGAAGCAAACAAAAAATACAGTTCCTCTCATCAGATGATGCCTGTATAAGAATGAGGAAAGAGCTCATCCATCTAAGAACCTATGATAGGACAACAAAAAAAGAATTCATTCTTCTAGGTCTTCTTTATCTTTGCGATGTAACTTAATTGTTGTAAAACACAATATACTGCTCAGATACTTTTATGTTTTATCAGTTTTACACATTTTCATATCGATTTCATCTCAGTCTACAACATAACTTCATCGTTCTGTCTCTGGTATTTTTACTCTAACAAGACATAAGATAACCAGTTTGATTTACAGCATGAGAAATTATCCCACTGGCTTGCTTGGAAGCAGAGCATGGTCAATAGATATTAGTTCTGGTTGCTCACTACATGTAATGTTTTCTGTACTACTTATCACATTTTATTTAGTATTTTAAAAAGACTGCTGGCTAAACTCAAAGCTCATCCATAGAAGTTTATATTAAGTATTTCACAAGTGTTATTTCCTTTAATTTTTCAGATAACATTTGCTATAATGCTAATGTTATTACCATTTTAGTGTTGGGAAAAATTGTAATTAAAGGCAGTAAGTGTATGGCCCAAAGACACACAGAGTGAGGAAGAAAATGAGTCAAAGTTTCCAAAAGTCTTTCAGCAATACACAAAAGGTAGATAAAATCTCTTCATTCTATGACACCCTCAATTCAATATTCATATTGTCCAAGAAATAATAGCATACAATGTCTTGGTCACATTGGGTTATCATGCACAGAACTTATAAATTGAGGTACAAAGAGAGGCATATTTCTTCTGTCCCACAGTTCCGGTATCCTTTTTAAAAAGTACTAAAACTTTTAAATATTAAAACTTACTGTCTTTTAAGAATTCTAAAACGAAATAAATTCACATATAATCAATCCAAAATGTTTTAAAAGTAGGAGATGATAAAACAGGCCCCTGTGAAGTAAATTTTCTTCTACTTTATACGTTATTCTTAAAGCCTTTTGCTGGTTTATCATGCCTGTAATCCTAACTACTGGGGATATCTACTCAGGAGCCTGAGATTTGTGGATAATAGTTGGAAGCCTATCAGGGCAAAATAAATTCATGAGATTATTTTTCAAAACTTTTAATGAACTATCAAAGGGCCAGGAATGGAGATGTAGCTCATTTAGTAGCTCACCAATAGAGCAAAAAGGCCTAGAAAGACTTTGAAGCCCTGATTTCAAACTCTGAGCATGCCAACACACATGCAAGTGCGTGGGCACACACACATTTATTCAAAATACCTTCATATTAGTGTTTTGCATTAATTTCTTAACGATATTATGAGTAAAATAAAGGAAATAAACTCTTCCATCTCAGAACATTTTTATATGTTTTCATTGCTGAAAGATTAAAAATTAAAAACCTCACTTTACCATTACCATTACTAACTTGCTAACTGCTGATTTTGCTTCTGTAAATATGCTTGCATTCAGACCCCCTTCACTGGGAAATAAAACTGGGCAGAGTCTCGAGGCCCAGATATCCGGATATCGGCCGTCCCAGATGTCCGGATGGCAGCCCACCCCAGGACAAGGTCAAAGGTTACAGATAGTACATGTTTTTCAGTTTTAGTTTATGTTTTTCAGTTCCAGTTCAGTTCAACAAACCCCGGGATGGACCTTGACAATGACCACCTGGCAAGACCACAAGCTAAGCCAAATGTCAACCAATCATAGGCCTGTAACCATGTAAACTCCCCCTTAGACCAACCATGAGACAATTGTTTTACAAAGAGTGTTTTATGCTAATTTGTGGTTTTTGCCTTTAAAAATGCCTGTAACTGCTGCTCAGGGCGCTCTGATTGCCTGGGGCAGAGAGTCCGTTTGCACAAATGCCAAATAAACTCCTCTTGCTTGTGGCATCTGCTGGTTTGGAGTCTTGGTTTCTGGGGTGCCCTCCCGTTGAGAAAGTATCCCAGTGAGTCTGGGGTCTTTCAATTGCAAAATTACTGTACAGAAGGGTCACACTTACATAAGCAAGGCAATGACTACATTTCCTAACAAGCATTGTTAACTCCTCCTTTATTATTCCCCTACTATCCCTTCCCTTCCACCTCCACAAGTCCACTCACCTCCTCCCTTACCCCGCCTCAATTGTAAAGTTCATTTTACAACCTAGTGTCTTGTGCATCTCATTGTTACAATGGGTGAACCTGTATTCCTATTTAAGCATTTTCTTTTTCTCCTTCCCATCCAAAAATTTGAAGAGACTATATACAAGATGTAGGTGCACCAACTTCAAATACAGTGAAAATAAGTGATTTAACATGGGGTCCGAACATATAAAGAAACAAAAAAAAACCATACTGAACGTTATACGTATGTGAGAAACAATAGCAAGAAAGAAAAAAAAACACTTGTGTCACTAACTTCAGTTCATTTACCTTAACATAATCTTTTCTGGTCATATGTACATAGCTTTTGACCTTTTCTGCTTATCCCAGACATATATTAGTTATTGAAAATTAGGGAAACCATGGGACTTATGTTTGTTTGGACTTGGCTTATTACACTTCATAATCTATTTCCCAAGTCTTTCCACTTCCTAACAAATTAGGCAATGGAATGACAGGAATTTGCCTGTCATCCTTAAGCAGGGGCCATGTTAATCTTCTCCGTATCATTCCAAATTTAGTGTATATAATGCTTCCTCAATACTTCTCAGGGAGCAGAGGAGGGAAGGCCATCCCTCACCCTCCAGTACTGGAGATCTCCATCTTGGATACTGACAATGCTCGGTGGAGCTGCTAGCTCCAACTTAAGCCTTGGATGAAAACTAGAGTCATTTAGTAGGTCACAAGAATCTAAGCTGACCTGCCAGACTGAGCTCCACCCAGGGAAAAGTCACCCAGCTCAGGCGCTAGCCCCAGGAGTGCCTTTCTTCACTGGGTAATCAGAGCCAGAGGCTGCCCCTCCTTTAGCAGCCATGACAATCAATTGAAATTCAGTAAACAGAAACCCTGAGAGTGACTCCAGGCTGGGCTCTGTGAGTTTATCACAAACTAGCCCCTGGGAAAAGCTACTGTTTGCTGAAAGGCTTCAACACTACCCAGAACCTAGCCTCATCACAGCATCTCCAAACTTGAGGAAAAAGCCGTCTCCCTCTTTTGTGATACTCAAAGCAGATCTCCCTTCCATTGAACTAACCTGGGAGGAGGATCACAAAATCCTGGGTAAAGCAGAGCATCTTTCTGCCTGTTCAAACAAACTGACTTAAGAAACCAACCAAGCCACAGGAAAATCAAACACCACAAAAAGACCAGAGACTCCAACCTGAGGCTGGTTATGGACACAAGGGAGATACATGATTTTTCCTACCCCTCACAAAAATTTTGTTTTTCTTTTTCTTTTTTTTTTTTTTGGTACCATTTATAAAAAAATGTTTTTGGAAACTTTCTTTTAATTTTTACATTTTTTGAAAAAAAATTTTTCTAGTAACTTTTTTTCTCTTATAATTTTTATTTTAGGAGTATATGTGTGTGTGCATATTTCTTTCTTTTCTTTTTCTTTTAAAAAATTCTTTTTGTTTTTTGTTTAGCTCTACTGAACTTCTGATCTTTTCTTCTTTTTTCTTATCCTTTTCACCTTTTCTTCTCTTTTGTTCTTCTTTATGTGACTTAATTGTTGTTCTGAACATCCTCAGATAAACCCGTAGTCGATTAGTAGACCTTATCCCCCATTGTGTACACACTTAATCCACAAATTCATTACTCAATTCAAAACCTTTTAGACTTAAATTCCTTAATATTACCACTACCTCTTTATACCTATATAATATTTTAAGTATTTTTATTTTTAAGTTTTTCACATCTCCTTTATATTCCTCCCCGTCTCTCATTATATTCACGTTCTTCTCTGAATAGTTTGTATTCCTTTCTGCATCATATTTTTAATTTTTACTTTTCTACATTTTGGTCACTTTTTTTCCCTTTCTCTTTCTTCTTTTTTTCTCTCTCTCTACTTTCATCCTATCCAACTTATTTCCTACTTTGAGATTAGGACTCAGTTAACTCTCCCTGTACCTTCCCACATCACTCTATTCCTATTGTTTACCCAAATCTCTCCCTAAACCTAATAATTTCTGGTTTACCAAATTCTTCGCAGCCGATTAATATATAGTTGTTTAATGTTGAATAGATGTATCTGTTGTACTAGATTGTATCTGCAGAATATTGACTGTGCAAATACAGACTTTGGGTGATCCTTTCCTTAAGAAAGCGTTCTAGCAAAAAACTGTTGTTATTTTCATCCCAAATGGGCAGAGTAAGTTGGAAAAACACAAGAAAAATGGCAAGTCCGGGTATCTTCACTCCCACTCATGATAATCAGGAGACAGAACAGATAAAGGAAAAGTGCACTGCTGGCAAACATGATAAATGAAAATATTGAAAACATACAAAGGACTCTGTATGAGCATGATAGGTAAAGAGAGAAGGCAAACAAAAGGTCAATGCAGGAAAAGATTGAAAACCTACAAAGGACTATGTATTAGTGTGATAGGGAGAGAAAAGAGGCAATCCGAAGATTTATACAGGAATATCATGAGCGTGAGGAAGGTACTCAAAAAAATGATACAGGATTTGCGTGAGCAGATAGAGAATACTCAAAGAGAAAGGAAGGAAAGGCGTGACCAGGCTGAGAACACGCAAAGTGAACAACAGGATGGCATGAACATCAGGAAGCTAAGCAAAGAGTAATACAGGAATTGAGAGAGCAGGATGAGAATACACAAAGATCACTAAAGGCATTCATGGGAGCCATTAAAAAAGAGCTGAAGGAAGTCAGGGAGACCACAAAGGGAATGCTGAATGGAACCCAACTGAAGGAATGGAAGTCCAAGGAAACCATAAAAAACCAAATAAGTTATTTCAGAATAAACACTGGACACCCAATTAAGGAATTTAAGACGTTCATTCAAGATCTAAAACAAAGCTGCAACAAAGAATTTGAAGCCATCAAAACTGACTAATTAGAAGGAGAAGAAATTAAAATTAAATTAGAAAGTCTTGACAGCAGGTTAGACCATGAAGAAGATCCAAGGCAAATCCAAGAAATATGATAGATCTATCCAACACTTGGAAGACACCATCAGAAGGCCTAATCTGAGGATAATGGGTGTAGGGGAGCACCTAGAAACAGAAGTTAATGGTCTAGGAAATTTGTTTAACAGGATCCTAGCAGAGAACTTCCCAAACATACAAAAAGATAGGCCTATTCAGATATAAGAAGCTTTTAGAACTCCAAATAGACCAGACCAGAATAGAACATCCCACAGTCAAATTATAATACACAGGATCAACTCAGACAAAGGAAAAGATCCTTAAAGCTGTGAAGGAGAAAAGATTAATCAGCTATAAAGGGAAACCAATTAGAATCACCTCAGATTACTCAGCAGAGACAATCAAGGCAATAAGAGCCTGTAACGATGTATGCCATGCCCTCATATCAAACAATTACCAAGGAAGAATACTCTACCCAGCTAAACTCTCCTTCACAACTGAAGGCCAAATAAAAACCTTCCATAGCAAAGAAAAATTGAAACAATACATCTCCACCAAACCAGCCTTACAAAAGATTCTTAAAGATGTCCTACACATAGAAAACCAACAAGACCATAATAAAGGCCAAGAAACTGCACCCAAACTGAGAATCCAAGAACCAAAGGAAGAACCCAGGTTTAGGGGCCCCCAAGAAGGTGGATAACAAGGCAGGAACCCCCAAATACCTCTCAGTCTTATCTCTCAATATTAACGGACTTAAGAATCCATTTAAGCGACATAGACTGTCTAGTTGGATTAAAAAACAAGATCCTTCTGTCTAGTGCCTTCAGAAGTCACATCTAGCCCGTAAAAACAAAAACATTTTCAATATTAAAGGCTGGACCAAAATCTACCAAGCAAGCGGCCCCAATAAACAGTTGATGTTACAATCCTAATAACAGATAAAATAACTTCAAATTAAAATTTGTGAGAAGAGATAAAGAAGGTCGCTACAAGCTATTTAAGAGATCCCTCCTTCAGGAGGATATTACAATTCTAAATATCTATTCACCAAACAATGGAGCACCCAAATTTATCCAATAAACACTACTTTCCCTCAAATCCAACATAGATCCAAAGACATTAATTGTTGAGGATTTTAATGGACCAATCTTACCAATAGATAGGTCAACTCGGCAAAACCTCAACAGAGAAAGCGCAGATCTAAACAACTGCACAGATCAACTAGTTGTTACATCCATCTACTGAATATTTCACACAGCAGCATCAGAATACATGTTTTTCTCAGCAGCACAGTGAAAATTTTCCAAAATACACCACATTTTAGGTCACAAAGCAAACTTGTACTAATTCAGAAATATTGAAGTTATATCATGCTTTCTCTCTGACCACAAGGGAATACAATTAGAACTCAACACCGAATGCCACCAAAGAAAGTCCTGTAATACACAAAGGTTGAACAACACACTATTGAATGACGAGTGGGTCATGGAAGAGACTAGAAAGAAATTCAAATTTTCATGATATTCAACAAAAATGAGCACACAAATTACCAGCTCCTCTGTGACACAGCAAAAGCAGTACTCAGAGGCAACTGTGTAGCTCTGAGTTCCTACATCAACAAATTGGAGTGATCTGAAACCAACAATTTAACGACACATATGAACCTCCTTGAAAGAGAGCAGCAAGATAAACCCCAATCCAGTAGACGGAAAGAAATAATTAAAATTAACTCAGAATTAAATGAATTAGAATACAAAAAAGTATGGAAAGAATCAAGAAAACAAAGAGTTGGTTCTTCGAAAAAATTAACAACATTGACAAACCCTTAGCAAATCTTATGAGAAAAAGAAGAGAACACACCCAAATAAATAAACTCAGAGATGAGAGTGGAAACATCATCACAGAAAGAACCAAGATTCAGAACAGTATAAGGGAATACGTCTCAAAATTTTATCTAATAAGTTTGAGAACTTGGCAGAAATGGACATTTTCCTAGCAAATATTGACATGCTAATACTAAACGAAGATGAGTTAAACCATCTTAACAGGCCCATAACAAGCATTGAAATAGAAACAGCAATAGGAAACCTCCCATCTAAGAAAAGTCCAGGACCAGATGGTTTTACAAAGGAATTCTACACAGGCTTCAAAGCAGAGCTCACACCAATACACCTCCAACTCTTCAATGAAATTGAAAGAAAAAGTTCACTACCGAACACATTCTATGAAGCCATCATCACCCTCATCCCAAAATCAGGCATGTACTCATCAAAGAAAGAGTACTATAGACTCATTTCTTTGATGAACATTGATGCAAAACTTCTCAACAAAATTTTGGCCAATCAACTTCAACAATTCATCCAAAACATAATACACTATGATCAAACAAGATTCATTTCAGGGATGCAAACCTGGTTCAATATATGCAAATCAATTAATATTATTCATCACATCAACAGGGGCAAGGATAAGAACCACATGGTTATCTCAATAGATGCAGAAAAAGCATTCAACAAGATCCAGCACCCCTTTATTATGAAGGTTTTGGAAAACTTAAGAATCCATGGAACATTCCTCAATACAATAAAAGGTGTACATGACAAACCTAAAGTCAGCATTATACTTAATGGTGAAAAACTAAAGCCATTTCCTCTTAACTCAGGAACAAGACAAGGATGTCCACTCTCTCCACTTCTCTTCAATCTAGTTTTAGAATGCCTAGCTACAGCAATAAGACAAGATGCAAACATAAAGGGGATCCAAATAGGGAAAGAAGAGATAAAATTCTCCCTCTTTGCAGATGACATGATCTTGTACTTAAAGAATCCCATAGACTCCACTCCCAAAATACTCAAGCTGATTCAAAACTTTGGCAAAGTAGCAGGGTATAAAATTAACCCCCCAAAATCAATGGCTTTTCTGTTTTCCAACAATGATAAAAGTGTGGCTGAAATTAGGAAACTACTCCATTTGTAATAGCCCCACAAAAAATAAAATACCTAGGAATTAACTTAACCAAAGAAGTGAAGGACCTCTATGATGAAATCTTTAAAAACTTGAAAAAGAAGATCAAAACAGAACTTAGAATTGGGAAAACTTTCCACGTTCCTGGATTGCAAAGATTAACATCGTAAAAATTGCAATACTTGCCAAGGCTATCTACAAATTCAATGTGATACATATCAAAATTCAAACCTCCTTCTCCAAGGGAATAGAAGAGGCAATCCAAAAATTCATATGGAACAATAAAAGACCCCGAATAGCAAAAACGCTCCTCAACGGAAAGAACACTGCTGGAGGAATATCAATACCAAATTTCAAACTCTACTCTAAAGCCATAGTAATCAAAACAGTTTGTCACTGGCACAAGAACAGACCTCAGGACCAATGGAATAGAATTGAAAACCCAGAAATGAACCTACAGACCTATAGCCATCTAATCTTCGAAAAGGTAACTAAAAAAATAGAATGGAAGAAAGACAGCCTCTTCAGTATATGGTGCTGGCAAAATTGGTTAACTACTTCTAGAAAACTAAAGTTAGATCCTTACATATCACCCTGCACCAAAATCAACTCGTAATGGATCAAAGACCTCGGAGTCAGAGCAGACACTCTGAAAACATTAAAGAATGGAATAGGAGAAACCCTAGGTCTCTTTGTCACAGGCCGAAATTTTCTTAATAGCGTCCCAGAAACACAACAAATCAAAGAAAGGTTGGACATATGGGATTGCATGAAGTTGCAGAGCTTCTGCATGGCAAAGGACATAGCTAGCAAGATCAATAGAAAGCCCATGGATTGGGAGAACATCTTCACTAGCCATACAAAGGACAAGACTCTCATATCTACAATATACCTGGAACTCAAAAAGTAAATCTCCCAACAACAAATCCTCAAAGAAACAACGGCCCAATAAATATGTGGGCTAAAGAGTTAAAGAGAAACTTTTGTGAAGAAGAAAGAAGGATGACTAATAGACACATGAAGAAATGCTCAACCTTCCTAGCCATAAAATAAATGCAAATTAAAACAACATTATGATACGACCTCACCCAAGGAAAATAACAACAGATGCTGGAAGGGATGGGGACAGAAGGGAACATTACTTCGTTGTTGGTAGGAGTGTAAACTTGTTCAACCTCTTTCTGAAACTAGTATGGAGGTTCCTCAAAAGACTCCACATAGAGCTCCCCTATGACCCAACAATCCCACATTTGGGAATTTACCCAAATGTTTACAAACAAGACCACACTAAAGCTACCAGCACAACTATGTTTATTGCAACATTATTTACTATAGCTAAGATATGGAACCAACCCAGATGCCCCTCAGTAGATGAATGGATCAAGAAAATGTGGTATATATACACAATGGAATTCTAACCCTCCATCAGAAAGAATGTGAGTGCCCCATTTGTTAGGAAATGGAAAGACTTGGAAAAAATTATATTGTGTAGTAAGCCAAGCCCAAAGAAACATAGGTCCCATGGTTTCCCTTATTTGCATTATCTAGTATTTGTATGAGTCAAGCAGTAACGGTCAGATAAGGTGATGTTAGGAAAATGAACCCTAAGATATGTATTTAAATGTTTTTTTTTCCTTTCATTCATTCGTTTCTAATGCATTTATAAGATTATTTCTTAGTTGCTTTGTATGTCCCTCCCCCATAGTATAACCCCTGCTTTCACTGTATTTGATGTTGGTATAATTTGTGGAGGGGAAGGGGAAAGACAAGTCATTTAAACAAGGATACAGATGTACCCGTTGCAACAATGAGAAGTACAAGTTGTCATGTCGAAAACGAACTTTACAACTTTGGTGTGTATGGGGGGTGAGGAGTTAGTGGGGGGGGGGAACCTGGGGAGGGATAGGAAGGGGAAACAATTCTTGATAAAAAATGTACTGAATATCTTGCCCATGTAATTGTAACCCCTCTGTACAGTATGTTACAATAAAAAATAAATAAAAAATAATTCCAGATATTTATTTTTCAAGAGATGTGTAGGAGGCGGAATTCAATTATTCTATACAAGGGACCTGTCATAATGAACAATACAGTAAGTGTTAAGGTTTGTTAAAAGTTTTAATGTTTGAATTGTATTTAATTTGGGGTATTTGCTTATATATGCCCAAACTAGGTCTGTTTGGCAGGTCATAATTCTTTTCTATAAAATAGTTAAGATTTATGGTAGCAGATATATACCACTAAGTATGTACATTTCAGAGTTTAGAAACTTTACTAATGAGACCTTGCAAAGTCTCAGTGTAAAGTACCAGAATAAAGAGTTGACTTTGTTATCTACACAGTTTCTATTAAAACTATAGCACTTCCTTACTTTATATGTTAGCGAGGAACAAATGAAGATATAAAACATACACAAATTACAAGATTTACCACAAATGGTAATCTTAGTGGGTGACTTTAACCACTACTCATAGCCTATAAAATTCTTGTTGAACATCATAATCTTAGCCACTGTTAACTGTAAAGAAATATGACAATAATAAAATCTAATATATAGTACAATTTAAATACTGAAAACACTGGTAATTGTTTTGCTTTTTATTTTATTAATCATTAATACTTAATTATCAGCTTTCTTTATTTGTAGCATTGTTTTCCTTGTTGTAATAGGATACAACTTTTTGTAAGTTGTCATTAGGAGGTACTTTGAGAAGGTTACTGGGATAGCCAAACCATTTTTTATAGGTGCATGTAAATTTAAAAAGAGGAAAATTAATAACAACATATTTATTTTAAAAATGGTCAAGTAGAATCTGAATCAGGAATACTGATAAATGTCCACACTTAAAATCCTAGACCTAGGCTGTAGCAGAGGTATTACAGTGTTGAGGCCAAAAAAGTGGGAGACTGTGTTTTGTTTTTTTGTTTTTTTAATTTGGATTTTTTTTGGTCATGAGGCTTGAACTCTGGGGCCAGGGTTCTGGCCTTCAGCTCAAGGCTAGTGCTACCACTTGAGCCACAGCACCACTTGCATCTTTTTCTGCTTATGTGAAGCTGAGGAATCAAACCCACGGCCTCATGCATGCAAGGCAGGCACTCTACCATTGAGCCACCTTCCCAGTACCAGAGAGATTGTATTTTAAAAAATCATCTAAAGAACATTTGCTTCTGCTTTGGGTTATATAATGAAATATATGAATATCTTTTTACATTTTGTGCATTGTTGTGCTTCTAAATATATCATAACTTCATCCACTTTATCCTTTTTAAAGTAATGAAATATTTCTGACAGTTTGTTTCTGTGAAGATTGTTTTGCATTTATAATTTCTTCTGAGTCATTTTTATTTTTTCAAAATCACTTTATATTTAATGCTGATGGGTATTTACACAGAGACAGGGATATAGAGGATTTAGTTTACAAGTGAACATTAAAATTAGACCTCAAAAACAAAAATCAGCCTTAACACATATTTCCATATCTTTCCCCACATTCTCCCTAAAAGATGACAATATTAAGAATGTCTGAGGGAAGCTTTTAAGCTCCAATTTTCTTGGGCTTCTTAGGTTTAGAATTCTTAAATTACAGGTTGTAATGTAAAAAGATATTTTGGTGCACTTTGCCCTTCAGACTGTATCTTGTTCTTTCCTTTTCTCGATTCCATTATTAGAGATTTTTCTCAGAGATGACTCTATCTCAACTTTTCCCTCTTCCTAAATGGACAAATGAATTTGCAGACCAAGACTCTTAGACAGAAAGAGTTTAAGAGCATGAATCTAAGATACTTCTAGCATACACCATCCCTACAAAGACACACGTACCAAAGCAGGATACATAGTTTCATATTTTTCTACCAAGGCCAAGGCATGAGGATGCTTGCTTCTGAGGGTGCCTGTTTGGGGCTCTTCTTGATGTTGCAAATTAACTTTATATCTAGTTCCATTATCAGCTACTAAGGATGGCATGTTTATACCATCAGGAGGTTGGCTCAACAGGGAGGCTGGATGTGTCGCCTATGAGGGGCACCAAGGATCCCTCATGAATGGCACAGATGATCTGTGTTGGAAATACAGTGGGCAATTAAGGTATCCTACAAACACCTTCTCTGCAAAGCAAAGTTTACTTCTGTGGAAGGCATTCTGTCTGTCGCACGCTCAAGTTGAATAAACACACTGGACAGGCAGCTCACCACTGGCTCCCATGAATTTGAACTTTGGAATCATCTTTCATATTGGCTCAAATTTTTGACTCCTTTCAAACTACTCAAAAGTTTTAATAATCAACCAAATCCAGAACACCTGGCCATTTGAAAAATAACCAACTTTTACCCAGCTGGTGTTCTACCACTAGTGCCATGCCTCTAGCCCCTGGTACTTCTCTAAAATAGCATTGGCAAGGTTTTGACTACCTTTACAAGGGAAGTGCTTGTATCAGTGAATTACTTCAAGATTTAACTTCTACAATTCTCCCATCTGATTTTGCTTTCTTTTCTTCCAACCAATAAGCACTGACTTTCCTATTCAGCAGTATCCAATAAGATATTTTGATTTTAAAAATGGTTTTTTTAAGGCAGATTTTCAGTCAGTTACTGAACCAAAACTGTTATACAAGACCTAAAGCAACCATGCACACATTACTATGAAACAATTACTAAAGAGGTAAATATTGACACAATAACTCATTGTTAAAATGCTTGTTCTATCATCAAACTAGTAAAGGGATCTGCCAACACATAAAGACACACAACGTTTTTTAAGTGACTGGGGGCTGGTCTTGGGTTTGATTTCATGCTCTGGGCATTGTCCACTTTAGCCACAACTCAAAGCTACCACAATGTAGTATCTTTTTTACAGCCTCATTGGAAATAAAAGTCTCATCTTTCCTGTCTGGGTTGGCTTCAAACACAGATCTTCAGAATTCAGCCACCTGAGCATTTAGGATTATACTCAGCATCATTTCACTTTTTAGGTAATTTTTTGCCAGTATTAAATCCTTGTAAGTCTTTCTGTAGCATTGGCCTCCAACCACCACAGAGATTCCCTTTGAAGTATATTTATTCTTTTATTTTTATATGTTTATTGTAAAAATACTGTATAGAGGGGTTAGTTACATGAGCAAGGTAAAGCATACATTTCCCATCAAGCATTGTTACCTCCTCCTTTGTATTTCCCCTACCATCCCTAACCTCCCAGCTCCAAAACTACATTATACACTCCTTCCCACACCCCCTAAATTGTAAAGTTTGTTTTTCAACAGTGTCTGGTGCCTCTCATTGTTACAATGGGTCAACCTGTATTCCCATTTAAGCATTCTGTTTTTTCCATTTCTCTCCCCAAACTAGAGAAGTGATATACAAGATGCAGAGCACCAACATCAAACTCATTGGAAACAGGGGTTATGCTGTTTGGGGGTGGGCAGAATGTAAACAAACAAAAATCAAATGGAACATTATAAATATGTTAGAACAATAGCAATAAAGAAAAAAACCACTTGTGTCCCAATGTTTGGGCTCATTTCATTTATCACCTTCTTATCTGGTCAAGTATCTGGTCAAGTATCGTATTTAGACCTATTTCTTTCCCATTCAATCCTACCAGTGGCTCCTACTTACTTTTCCATGGTGGCATTTTCAATTAACAAACCCTGCTGATAAATAAAAGCACATATTGGAATAATTTGATTATGGAGATCATAGATTGTGGAGATCAACAGAATAAAACTAATTTGAGTTCCTGTTTCTGGTTTCTAGCTTTAAACTCTTTGGAAAATTTTCAGGCGTCCCTAAGTAGCATAGTTATAAATATGAAGTTTGAATGACCTGATAACTAAGAAGTCTCTCCTCAGTAATTTATGGTGTTTGAGAATGTTCATGTGTGGGTTGGCCA
Organism: Dipodomys merriami; assembly: GCF_024711535.1. Classification (NCBI taxonomy): domain Eukaryota; kingdom Metazoa; phylum Chordata; class Mammalia; order Rodentia; family Heteromyidae; genus Dipodomys; species Dipodomys merriami. Next base: position 405,923 of record NW_027204904.1, read on the forward strand.
ATGGAACCAAAGCACAGATTCTACTCCAGTTGGCCAGTAACAACTCCAATAGTGGTCTCATGAAATACCACCAGACATTTCCTCTGGCTATGATTAGTACTTATTGCTCACCTCAAAGGATTGGCCTTCACTACATCCAGGTATGTTTCCCGGAAATGTCCAATTTTCCCCAGGTAATTGACCTGGAAAGAATGGAGGTGGTCAGTTTCAGGGGTTTTTGAAATAGACTCTTGCTTCTGAGAAGAGCAACAGCATGTTCCAAGTTGTCTCTGATCACATTTCCCTGACACACAATCATAGCAGTACTCTGTACGTGCATGAAACATTTTGTGACTTTATACCAACAAACTGAATTTGACTCTTTCTTTATTTGTAAGCTAAGGTGGAAAATGTAAAGACTCTTCACTTTACTTTTTTGTTTCTCTAGCACTCAACAAATATATTCTTCAATATTTCTGGTAGAGTACATCCATTTACAGATGAGAAATGAAAGGCCAACAGTCAATGTAATGAGTAAATAATGCTACTATAATTTGTGTCTGAGCTCTTCACTCTGTGTGCTTACAAGAACCAGTAATTTGGTGATGGAGAGGACCAATATGAAAAGACTATGGGGAAAAATACTTTGGAAAAGTGGCTTAAATCTAGGTGATCATTGATGATTACATGAAACAGGCTGGTGTCAGGGGCACAAAAAAGGAGTACATAGAAATCATATTAGTGACAGAAACTGAGAAAATGTTGATCATTCATCTTAACTAATGGGCAGGAGTAAAAGGTTAAGAAGAAATCTGAAGTGTTCTATGTCTCTGGCCAGGCAACTGTATTAGTGATATTCTTGGCGATAAGGACTACAGGTGGAAATGATGGATTTAGGGGAAAAAAGTCTCCGATAGTTCTAAATTTTATATTAAAAAGATGTAAAGATAGGTCTCTTTAGACATAATAAAAATACCTATGACCAGAAATATGAAAAAGAATAGTAAAATCGTGGAGCATTTTTAAAGGGAAGACGAAATGGAAAGTTCTGACAAACTGTGAGCAATGTGAGCACCAGTTAGGACAAGATTCGAAGAATGAGATAAATAAGGAAACAAGAAAGTAATAAACACAGATTTACAGAAGTAAAGAAAGGAAAAAATGCAGGGAGAAAAGGTCAAAACTGTTACAGAGATATTGTAAGAAATATGCTATTTGGATTTGAAAACTAAAAGGATATACACAAGTTCAATAAGAACAATATTTTTGTAAAATGATAGAGATATGTCATATTGATAAAATTTTGAGATATGAATGTGAAGCCATACAATTCTGGATCCAGGAATTCAACAGATCCTGTTGATTTTAAATGTTGGGAACAAATACTTTTATCCTGACCTTAAAAGAATTATACAGATGTAACTGTCATGAACTTTACATAGAGGTACTCTGTGAATATTTTTGAAACCTTTGTTTAGCCATGAGATTGTAGATTGCACTACAGCACAGACAAGTCTAAATTGTCCTACAGTTTCAATGAGTTACCCATGTATCCACATCAGTTTGGGATTTTATTGACATACATTTAGATATGTTTGGGTATTGTTTGGGTATCTTATCAGTCTATCCATTATAAATGTAGGAAAAGTAACACCAAATATTAGGTTGAACATACAGCTTCACTGAAATGTCCCTAAGGAGCCTTTCAATTCTAGTATAATGGCTTATTTCAAAATGCTTTAAATTCTACATCCTGTAATGTGAGCATAGGGTTATACTGTGGAACTTTCCCCTTCAGATAGTGAGCACTACCCTATTGCTTAACATGGAGAAAGTACCCTCATACATAGACTGGGCGAGGGCAAACAAGAAGTGGTAGTTGGACAATGTTCTTAGCAGTTTGTACAGATGAAATGGGAATAGAGTAACTGTGAACTCAAAAGGAACGTGCAAAAAAAAGACAAAGGCACAAAGTAGAATGTGCCAAGGAAATGCTGAAGGACAATTTCAGGTGTGAGGGTGTGTTCAAAGTACAGTCAGATGATGTATTTGGAGAACTCGGGAAAAAACTGCTTTAAACCATTCAGGGACAATCATATAAGTAGAAGCCCCTAACTCTGACTCTCTAATCAACACCAACATCATCAATTTAGGGAGTATTTTCAAAGAGCAAAGTGAGAAAAAGAAGACTCATCACAGTTAGGGGTCACGTTGAAGTAATGACAATCACATAAATGTTCTTATAAATTTTCACTTATTTTGGAGCATTATAGTGGCAAAAAGCCAAGTAACTATCTTGCATGAATCTAAATTAAGTGGGAGGTAGTATATTGGTCTCTTTTTAACTTGAAAGTTATAGATTATATCTTTTTTATTGTGAAAATAAAACAGAGAGAGGTTACAATTGAATGGAAAACATAATGAGTATATTTCATTTTTTCCTAGTTTTTTTTTTTTATTGTGAATATACTGTACAGAGGGGTTAAATTACATGGGCAAGATAATGAGCACACTTCTTTTCAAGCATTGTAGCTACCTCCTTTGTTTCCCATTCCCATTACTTCTCATCCCATATCCCCCATACTCAGTCCTCCCCCACCTCCTCGATCAAAGTTGTAAAGTTCGTTTTTTGACATAACGACTTGTACAGTTCATTGTTACAATGGGTCCACCTGTATCCCTAGTTAAATGATTTGTTTTTGCCCTTCCTCTCCACAAATTATAACAATATCAAATGCAGTGAAAGTAGGAGTTATCCCGTGGGGAATGGATATACAAAGCAACAAATAAATAATCTTATAAATATGTTAGAAACAATCGCATGAAAGAAAAAAAAACATTTGAATACTTATCTTGGGGTTCATTTCCCTAACATCAACTGATCTGACATTTTCTGCTTGACTCAGACATATACTAGATATTGTAAATAAGGGAAACCATAGGACCTATGTTTATTTGGCCCTGGCTTATTTCATTTAATATAATTTTTTTCCAAGTCTTTCCATTTCCTAACAAATTTTGCAATGTCATTCTTTCTGATGGAGGCATAGAATTCCATTGTGTATATATATCACATTTTCTTGATCCATTCATCTACTGAGGGGCATCTGGGTTGATTCCATATCTTAGCTATGGTAAATAATGCTTCAATAAACATAGTTGTCCTGGTAGCTTTAGTGTGGCCTTGTTTGTGATCATTTGGGTAAATGCCCCAAAGTGGGATTGCTGGATCATAGGGGAGCTCCATGTGAAGTTTTGGAGGACCCTCCATACTGCTTTAAAAAGTGAGTGAACAAGTTTACACTCTCACCAACAATGCGGTAAGTTTCCCTTCTTTCCACATCCCTTCCACCAACCGTTTTTTATTAGAGTTCTTGATTACAGCCTTTCTATCTGGGGTGAGGTGGTATCTCAGTGTTGTTTTGATTTGCATTTCTTTTATGGCTAGAGATGATGAGCATTTCTTCACGTGTCTATTGGCCATCCTTTACTCTTCAGAGAATTTCTCTTTAAGACTTTAGCCCGCTTATTTATTAGGCAATTGTTTCTTTTTGGATTTGTTATTGGGCGATTTAATATTTTGAGTTCCAGGTATATTTTAGATATGAGACTCTTGTCCATTGTGTGGCTAGTGAAGATCTCCTCCCAATCCATGGGCTTTCTATTGATCTTGCTAGCTATGTCCTTTGTCATGCAGAAGCTCTGCAATTTTATGCAATCTCATTTGTCCAACCTTTCTTTGATTTGTTGGGTGTCTGGGTCTTTATTAAGAAAAGTTTGGCCTGTGCCAAGGAGACCTTGGGTTTCTCCTATTCCATCCGGTAATGATTTCAGAATGTCTGCTTTGACTCTGAGGTCTTTGATCCATTTGTAGTTCACTCTGGTGCAGTGTGATATATAAGCATCTAGCTTTAGTTTTCTACAAGTAGTTAACCAGTTTTGTCAGCACCATTTACTGAACAGGCTGTCTTTCTTCCATTCTACTTTTTTATCTCCGTTATTAAAGATTAGATGCCTATAGGTCTGTAGGTTCATTTCTGAGTTTTTAATTCTATTCCAATGTCCTGAAGTCTGTTTTTGTGCCAGTACCAAGCTCTTTTGATTACTATGGCTTTGTAGTAGAGTTTGAAATTTGCTATTGATATTCTGCCAACACTGTTCTTTCTGTTAAGGATCATTTTTGCTATTCAGAATCCTTTATTGTTCCCTATGAATTTTTGGATTTCCTCTTCTATTTCCTTGAAGAATGAGGTTGGAATATTGATAAATATCGCATTGAATTTGCAGATACCCTTGGTAAGTATTGCCATTTTCATGATGTTGATCTTTCCAATCCAGGATCATGGGAGTTTTTGCCACTATCTAAGTTCTGTTTTGATTTCATTTTCAGCGTTTTAAAGTTTTCATAATAGAGGTCCTTCACTTCTTTGGTTAAGTTAATTCCTAGGTATTTTATTTTCTGTTGGTCTATTATGAATGGAGTTGCTTTCCTAATTTCAAACACACTTTTCTCATTGTTGGCATAGAGCAAAGCCATTGATTATGGGGGGTTAATTATATCCCCTGCTACTTTGTCAAACTTTTGAATCACCTTGAGTAATTTGGGAGTGGAATCCATGTGATTCTTTAAATACAGGATCATGTCATCTGCAAAGAAGGAGAGTTTTACTTCTTTCACTATTTGGATCCCTTTTATGTTTTCATCTTGTCTTATAGCTATAGCTAGGCATTCCAATACTAGATTGAAGAGAAGTGGAGAGAGTGGACATCCTTGTCTCATTCCTGAGTTAAGAGGAAATGGATTTAGTTTTTCACCATTAAGTATAATGCTGGCTGTAGGTTTGTCATATACAGCCTTTATTGTAGTGAGGAATGTTCCATGGATTCTTAATTTTTTCCAGAACCTTCATCCTAAAGGGGCATTGGATCTTGTCAAATGATTTGTCTCTATCTACTGAGATAACCATGTGGTTCTTATCCTTGCTCTTGTTGATGTGATGAATTATACTAATTGATTTGAATATATTGAACCAGCTTTGCATCCCTGAAATGAATTCTGTTTGATAGTGGTGTATGATTTTTTGGATAAATTGTTGAAGTCGATAGGCCAAAAATTTTTTGAGAAGTTTTGCATCAATATTCATCAAAGAAATGGGTCTATAGTTCTCTTTCTTTGATGAGTCCCTGCCTGGTTTTGGGATGAGGGTTATGATTGATTCATAGAATGAGTTTGGTAGTGAAAGTTCTCATAGAAGAGACATTAAAAATGGAAAAAGAAAAACTTAAATTTCAAAAGTGAAAAATTTAAAATTATTTAAATTTAAAGAAATGATTTTGAGAGAAGAAAAGGATAGGATGACAGGAGGGGAGGAATAGAAGGGAGACATAAAAAAACTAAAAACTAAAAGTTCTTAAAATTAGTTACTTGAAAATTACATAAGTAAAAAGAGATAATTCTGCTATTAAAGAATTTAAGCCTAAGAGGTTGTGAATGGAGTAATAAATATCTGGGTTAAGTGTGTACATAATGGGGGATAAAGTTTAATAATCGAGGAAGGGTATATATCTGGGGATGAGCAGACCAGCAATTATGTCATGCAAAAAATAAAGAGAAAATACATGAAAAAAATCAAAATAAAGGGGGCACTAAATGGTCAGAAGAGATTTAAAAACAAAGCATACATACATATACACCTAAAATAAAATTATGTGATGAAAAATGATTAATAGAAAATAAGTTGAAAAATATAAATTAATAAAAAGTTACAATAAGAGTTCTTTGATTTTTATTGGGGTGGGGGAATGGGAAGGTCCTGAATCTCCAGTGTGTCCATAAAGAGTCTCTTGGTGGAGTCTCTGGTCTGCTTCTGGTGTTTGATTTTCCGTGGCTTGATTGGTTTCTTAAGTCAGTTTCTTTGAGCAGGCAGAAAAATGCTCTGCCTAACCCAGGATTTTGTGATCCTCCTCCCACGCTAGTCCAGTGGGAGGTGGAACTGCTTTGAGTATTCCAAAAAAAGGGAGATGGGTCTTTCCTCTAGTTTGGAGATAGTGTAATGAGGCTAGTTTCTAGGTATGGTTGAGGATTCTCAGCAAACAGTAGCTTTTCCCTGAGGGGCTAGTTTCTGAGATACTCACAGAGCCCAGCCTGGAGCCATTCTCAGTGTTTATGTTCATTGAATTTCAATTGATTGTCTAGGCTACTTTCGGAAGGGGGAGCCTCTAGCTCTATTTACCCAGTGAGGAAAGCCACTCCTCCATGGGCAGAGTTCCTCTGCTTGGGATAGGTGACTTTCCCATGGGTGGAGTTGAGCCTGGCTCATCAGGTCAGGTTCCTGTGATCTACTTCCCAAGGCTTCCAAGGCCTTATTTGGAGCTAGCTTCTCAGCTGTGCCTTTGTCAGTATCAAAGTTGGAGATCTCTGGTGGTGGGGGAAGGGTGTCCTTCCCTCCTCTGAACCTAAGAAGGAGTGAGGATATCAGGGCTCTACTCACGCCAGAGTCTTGTTTCCTGGGCCATCTCTGGTCTGCGATCTGCAGGATGAAGATATCTGCTCCTTATCAGTTCTTGCTGGTGTTGAGTAGAATCTGTGTGCTGTCTGGCATCTTTGTCTTTGACACTGTAGGTATGGCGGCTCCCGCCTGTGCTGCTCAGATCTGTCTCCTTGCCTGAATTTTCCCTCTCTGGCCTAACTCTCTGTACTGTGCTGGCAAACTGGGTGTGATTCTCTAGCCTAGAACTGTTCACTGGAACATTATACCTGCTTTCTATGAGAGAGATTGTTTAGCCTCCAACTTCTCTTCTGACATCTTCCTCCAAATTCTAGATTATGTCTTTCTATACTCTAACTTAGGATAATGATCTGCTGTCAGTTATTTTCTTCTCTTCCCCATCTTTTGACCTTGCACTTACATAACTTTCAATTAAATAGACATACTTGAGCTTGCATTTCCAAATTCTTCAAAATTATCTGAATTTCTTCATACTTCTGGCAGCCTCCTATATCTTTCTCAAGGGAATATTTTGTCACTACTATCCTGCCTAATTCAGTTGAATATATACATTACACTCTCATCCATATTTCTCAACACTTGTACCACCAAAAAAATCCTTCCTTACGTAGAATTCATGATTTAAGTATGTCTGGAGAGGTGGCATCTGTCATTTTTGAATGACCCTAAGAGATACTTACATGCAATCATGTTTTAAACCAATATGCCACTCAGTAGCTGAATGAATTGACAAAATGTGGTTTGATTGATAGTTAGATAGATAGATAGATAGATAGATAGATAGATAGATAGATAGATAGATAGATAGAGGAATTATATGCTTCCAATTCATAAAGAAATGGAAAGACTTGGAAAAAATCCTTCTAAATAAAATAAACATGACACAAAGAAACAGTTTCCATGGTTTCCCTCATTTGTAATAATAGGAAATGTCTAGGATAGTTCTAGCAGATGCGCAGAATGCCTCAAAAGCTATATATATATATATATATATATATATATATATATATATATATATATATATATATATATATATATGACAATATAAGATCTTGTTGAGCAAAATGAACACCTAGATATGGAAATGTAGGTTTTGCTTTGTGGTTGTTGTTTTTAATGTACTATGTGATTTCTATTTTCTTTTGTGTATTCCCCTTGGTTTATCCCCTGCTCTATTTGATTTCGGTACTTGTTGATTGTATATATCATTATCTTAATTTAGCAAGGGAAGAAGAACAAAAAAGTGGGGAGACAAAGAACAAAGGGAAAACCAATTCAATAGCAATACTCACAAGACAACATGTTGAAAATTTACATTACATCTTGTGAGGGGTATTGGGGTAAAGGAAAAGTATGAGAAACATGAGGGAGTGGGTAAAATTTAGACATGTTATGTATTCACTACTTTATAATTACTGCAACCCCTAAAAATAATTTCCCTAAAATATAATTGCACTGTATTGCTATAGTAAATATTATTCCATGTGTATTACTTTTTTTAAAAATGAACACTATTAGGCATCTAATTTGAATTAATGACTCCTTTCTTTATCAGAGGTTCTCCAACGTGAATGTTTTCCAACTATACAATATTTTCACAATATACTTGCCATTATTTTGAAAAAAACCCAATAATTTTAGTTTTGTCTCATAGTGAAACAGAAGACAGTTTAATTCTCTGGAATCTCCTAACTTTTGAAACTGAATAATTGTTAAGAGGACAGAATATATATGTTCTTCAAAATTCCTACAACTACTAACTTTTCATTTTCAAATTCTGAACCTTCCATACCAGAGATATTAAAAATAGTACCTGTTTGCATGTTATTTAATTCTGCAATAGCTGCAGTTTCCAATGGGGTGTTTCATATTGAGAAATCAACAGAAAAAATAGCCACATTCTAGTAGAGGATATAGCTACGAAGCATGTGTAATAATTACTTCCTCAAGAGTAAACATTTATTCATCAGATTGAGCTATTATGTCTATGACCATCAATCCCAAACTTTTATGCCATGAAGTCATCTTAGCTCAACAGTTTCCAACTTGTAAGGTGCACCATAATATTCCTTAATTTACATCATGAATAGCTTACCTCTATTGTGGAAAAATAGTACACTTCTGCTAATGTGATGCCCTTCCTATTGTGGAAAGAACACTACACTAAACATTGCTGCATCATTTCCCCCCAGTGGTATTCTAGAAATCAGAACACTTGCAAATATTATTTATATTTATATTTTTTATCTATCATAGGTATTCATGAGGTTAAGATCAGAAGATGATGGTTCAAAGCCCACACAGGCAGGAAGATTCTTTACATTCTTCTCTCCAATAAACTGATCAGGAAAAGCCAGACACAAGTGGCATTGATGTTGAAATGGTAGGGCATGAAGCTTGACCACAAACAGGCTCAGAGAGAGTGGCCAGACCCAGAGTTCAAGTCTGAGGACAAACCAAAAAACAAAATAAAATAAAAACCAACTCTAACCTTAGCATTTTGCTCATTGTATACAGAGGCATGTAATTAAGGAAATTTCCTCCTGAATTATGAATAGATTGAAGAACCAATTCATCACACAATTATTTTCTTCGTATCATGTTACACCAAAGCCTCAAAAATTGCTTTTTCTAAATTTGTTAATTAATATCATCCAATTGTTGGCAACTCTGTCTAGATTATTCACATTATCAGTTTATTCATGAACTGTTGGATTTATCTATTAACTAAATTCTAATTATACCTCCCTTGAAAGAATATTTTAGGCAAATAGAATGCCACAATCATAGGTGAATTTGTCAATTATACCCTCTACTTAAAAATAATTTTGTAGTATCCTATAGAATATAAAATTACAAAGAAAACCAAAATATTTATTTTAAATCTAAATTCTAACTTAACAAATTCTACAAAGTCCTACATTAAATGAACTTTGTTATGTCTCCAGGCTTAAATATTTGTAATCCTTCATCATTTCTTTGGAATACAACAGAATCATGATTACTTTCTCAATTTTTTTATCGGAAATCAGGAGCCATTTTGCATCTAGTAATGTTCTGTAATGAAGAGAGCATTTAAAACACAACTGAGGAGTATATATGAATTGCATTTCAATAGGAAACTTGACTACTCAAAACATAATGGAAAAATTAGCCCAAACTTCCTACTGTGTATCCCTTTCTTGTTGTTCGGAATGTTTCATAGAGCCAAAATTATACTATTTGGTCCAGAGAAGATATCGCTATGTATATGCACTCTCTAATCTCCTGTCTTAGCCTGAGTGCTAGACTACCAGGCTTGTATCACATTGCCCTGCCATAGTTTGTTGGTTTATTTAATCTAGATACAGACTAGCAATTCTGAACTTCTCCGATGATCTTATCTATTAGACTGACTGCTCAGACTGTTTATGTACTATTTTCAAAGACATTCTAACATTTGACACAGGATATGAACATTTTGAGATGCACCTGCAGGGGTCTGTGATTCATTCTTCCATGGATCCGATACCGTTAATAATGATTACTTGACTTTTCTATTATCTCTGGACTCTACCTATGTAACACTGTCAAACATCTTTGAAGAAATTTCACTTGAGGACTTCCAATAATAAAAATTATAACTTGATCTAGTCTTACTCAGGATATATTTTCTATTATTTTCTAACTTTTCTCCACATTCTGAGAGTTGTTTCATTTGTGCAGGTGTTTGCTCATATAAGTGCCTCTATGTGTATGTGTATGTTTGCATGGTGCATGCAAAAGTCTAAGCAACCTTATTCAGAAATCTTGCTCATGACTAGTATTCCATCACTTGATCGCACGCCTATATCCTAGTTACTCAGGAGGCTGAGATCTGAGGATTGCAGTTCAAATCCAGCACGAATAGGAAATAAATATTCTGAGGCACTTATTTCCAATTAACCACCAGAAAACTGGAAGTGTCACTGCAGCTCAAGAATTAGAGTGCTAGCCTTGAGCTGAAAAACGGAGAGACATTGCCCAGGCCCAGACTTCAAGCACCGCCACGATCATCAGAAAGAAAGAAAGAAAGAAAGAAAGAAAGAAAGAAAGAAAGAAAGAAAGAAAGAAAGAAAGAAAGAAAGAAAGAAAGAAAGAAAGAAAGAAAGGAAGAAAGAAAGGAAGGAAGAAAGAAGGAAGGAAGGAAGGAAGGACAGAAAGAAAGAAAGAAAGAAAGAAAGAGAGAAAGAAAGAAAGAAAGAAAGAAAGAAAGAAAGAAAGAAAGAAAGAAAGAAAGAAAGAAAGAAAGAAAGAAAGAAAGAAAAAGAAATGAGTTTTTGGTCACCAGTTTATTACTAGTATAATTCGTGCTATCTCAACATAGACTTTTTTTCCAGTTAAATCCATGCTCTTATATCTAACTTGCTTGGGAACCAGAATTATTCTTCCAGTCTATGTTTTACAAATTTGCATGATTAGCAACCTTGATTTAGAGATAGAAGATGAAAGAGTGGACTTTTCCTTCATGTTCCACTTAGTATTAATCCTTTCTCTATGTCACTCCCATAGATCTACATAGTGACTGGCTTTATTGGTTCAATGTTGTCCTATTTGCAGAGTCTTCTATAGTAAATTGAACAATTATACTTAAGCACAGAACTTTTCTTTCTCCTATTATTCCTATTTTTCTTCTCCTGTTAACTTATCTACACTTGGGAAATAATGCACAACACACACACTCACAAAAAATAAACTTTTCTGAGAATCTTCTTCCCAGTTAAATTTAATTTACAGAGCACTTTTGAAATTTGAACTTAATGTACTCTGGATAATGGTTTCTTTCATGTTTTTATTGTGAAAATAGTGTACAGAGGGGTTAGCGTTACATAAGTAAGGTAATGAGTACATTTCTATTGAGCTTTGTTACATCCTCTTGTTTTTCCTGTGGTATCCCTTCCCTCTTCATCTACACAATTCCCCCTCCACTCCCCAAATTGTAAAGTTCATTTTCTACATAGTGTCTTGTTCATCTGATTGTTCCTATAAGTCATCCTGTATCTTTCATTCAGCATTTTATTTCCCTTCCCCTCCCCACATTAGAAAAATGTATATACAAGATGCAGGGCACTTACCTCAAATCCAATGAAAACAGGTGTTATACCATGGGAGACATAAAAGAGAAACCAAAAAAAATAACATAGGACATTTTAGATACATTAAAAACAATAGCAAAAAGGAAAAAAAAAACAAATTGTGTCCCTATCTTGGGGTTCATTTCACTTAGCATCTTCTTTTATGGCCATATATACATGGATAGTGTTTTTATAAGCCATTTAAATTTTATATGTTGTATTTACTAAGTTGTCTCTGAAACTCGTGTTACCTCATGTCCAAAGATGTCTTTGTGCTATTTCAATGAAGCCAGAAAACATTTAGTTTACCTCGAGCAATGCCATAGATTGTTCCTGGAAGTAAGTGGCAGGAACTTTCACTGTAAGTGGAAACTGATCCCAAGAGAGGAATTGAACATAGAGAAATGACAAAGTGCAAGTTAATTTGTGTGTTCCTTTTTACTGTACAAGAAAAGAATCTAAGGATTGGAGGAAATTCTGTGCCTGACTTTTTCATGTGTGTTCTTTACTCATATACAACTTGTCTCTAAACTTCTAGTTGAGAATATTACAAAAGGAATCAACATGCCATTTGAATACCAGCATAAAACACAAGCCATTTGAATACCAGCATAAAACACAAGGAAATAACATTGTTTTTAAAAGATAATGAGTACAATTCTTATCAAGCATTGTAGCCTCCTCCTTTGTTTACACTTCCCATCCGTTCCCAGCCTCCCCCGCCCCCCCAAACCAAAGTTGTCAAGTTCGTTTTCGACATGACAACTTGTACTTTTCATTGTTGCAAGGGGTCCACCTGTATCCTTATTTAAACTACTTGTTTTTCCCTTCCCCTCCACAAATTATACCGACATCAAATAATTGTAACCCCTCTGCACAGTATTTTCACAATAAAAATATTTTAAAAAATAAGTAAGGAAAAAAAAAAGTGTTCTACTGTAAAGTGCTCTACTACAGGGAGGTTTTAATGTGCCTTATGCATGGATATTTCACTACTGAGATGTTTCTCTTGTTGAATGAGTCAGTTATCAATTCCTTTAGTCTTGTCCTGAGTTCTCCATCACAATAAGGATTACAAAAAAGCAGCATTCAGTGAGTATGATCAGCAAAAGAGCCTCTTCTCAAACCAGTGCTTTAAGGATGGTCCCAAAGTAATATGTGAGTTTTTTTCCTTGTTTGTTTGTTTGTTTGTTTAGTTTGTGCTGATTCTGGCGCTTGAACTCACAGGCTGGACTATGTCCCTGAACAATTGTCTTTCCTGTCCAACTTCCCCGAAAGCTAGTAATCTACTGCCTGAGCCAAAACTTCACTTCTGGCTTTTTTGGTGTTTAATTACAGATAAGAGTATAACAGACTCTCCTGCCTGGGTGGCTTTGAAATGAGAAAGTAAGAAAGCCAAGTGACATCAATTGTATTAAGATTTCTGTTTTGAACCAAGAAATACTAGATGAAGTTTATTATAAAGTTAATATTGGACAATTTTTAAAGGAAGAGAATATGCCCATCAAAGATGCCATAACGTAAATAACTCCACAAAAGTAGGTGCACTGAATCATTTTGGAATTATTTTTCTGCTTGGGAACATAACTCTTGACTTCATAGTTCCTTTTGGGGAAACTTAAAATAATATTTGCATTTTTTTGGCCAGGGGGCTTGAAATCTGATCCTGAGTACTGTCCCTCAGCTCTTCAGCTGCAGGTGAGCACTCTACCACTTTAGGTACAGCACTACTTCCAGGATTCTGGTGGTTATTGGAAGATAAGAGTCTCATGTACTTTCCTGATCAGGCTTGCTTTGGACTGCAATCCTCTGGTCTCAACCTCCTTGAGTAGCTAGGATTGTAGGCGTCAGCCACCAGCACCTGGCTCATATTTGTATTTATGTGCACTTCATGACACTATGTAGACAAAAAAAATGGAAATTTGAATCAAATGCTGACATTGTAGCTGTTCAGAAAAATTGAGGTAGCAATAAATATGTCCTCCTTTTCCATGTTGTTACATTAATGAATCATGAGCAATGGGACCCTTACATTAGTACCCGCTGCCATCTGTTTAGGTGTGTTTAGTATCAGGAAATGCTCATAGAGAAATATAGAAAGACTGAGATCTTTAGAAAGCAAAGGAGATCAGGTATGAAAGAACAGCATAGAAGGAGATACAACTTATCACTCAGAGATTAAGAACTAGCCAACGAGATTTAGCATGCTAAAGGCAATGAGGAATAAGCCTACTTGATAACTAGTTCTTCAATAACCAAAAATGGTTCCCTAGAACAGTTGCTGGTATAACTTAGTAATTATTATCATTTATTCCTTCCATCTGGAGTTATTCCTTCTCTTCTGTCACAATTGTTAATTAGCCCCTGCTTTTTTGGTGCCATGAATGTCCAAAAAGATTTCTAAATCTCACTTAGACTACCCTTCTCTTTGTGATTAGCAGTGACCACACAAAATCCTGGAAACTTTGAATTTCCAGAATTAATTTTTACCTGATATCTAAGCACACTCCTGGCATTAATAGCCATGACTTATTAACAAAACTTTTTTTTTTCAACACAGTATTCTAATATAGATAAACTACATGAATTAAGGACTATTGTCACGTATCAGCATGGAAGGAGCAATTATATTTTCCAAATACGGGTTCTTTATTTTGCATTTACCAACTAAATGTATTTTTTTCCAGTCCTGGAACTTGAAGTGAGGGCCAGGGGTCTGTTACTGAGGAGTTTTGTTTTGTTTTGGATTTTTTTGCTCAAGGGTAGCACTCTACCCCTTGAGGCACAGCACCATTTACAGTTTGTCTTTTTCTATTTATTTGGTACTAAAGAATTGATCCCAGGTATTCATTCATGCTAGGCAATAACTGTACAATGAAGTCACATTTTCAGAGACCTAAATGACTTTCTTAAGATGGCATTAATATTTCATTCCATTACTATGTATTATAATTTCGGCCAAGTGGTAGAGAAGAAGTGGAAACAATACTAAGTCCAGTAAGGCTGACATTCCCATCACATCACTAAGGAAATACACTCTTAAAACCTGCAGGACTGATAGGGCTGTTACATGTGACATTATTATGTAAAACACTCTTAACAGTCATCTCCGACATCCATAATTTTCTGCTTCCACTTTCATGGTCAAGCTCCAAATATCTAAGCCTTTTTATTCATTGGATGTGTTTCCTAGGAAGGAAGAAGGAGGATGTGGAAGGTGATGGTTGAAAAATATGTATAATGGTTCCCTGACCACATTTTTTGCATTTTTAAAAAGTGCTACTGATGAGCTCCCATTTACATCTAATTGACTATGCTATTTGCACAAGATTCAGATAAATGAAGGCATTTATTCTGGTGGATAGTCACATATATTAACAAAATCCATTTCTGGGAAAAAATGATACTAAGTAACAAAGTATAAAGTATTGTCTTTAAAATGGTTTCTTCTAGCAGAACAAAATGTAGTATTGAAATGATTACTCCAGCTTTCTATGAGATGTTATGGTGTCTCAGTATCAAAATGTTCTCTAATTCCTGTAACATCCGAGCATTAAAGACATGATTTGAAGATCTCAGTAGTTTTAGAAACAAAGATACATAATAACTTCCTTCTTGCAGAGACATGTGATAGCAAGTATGATTGACTGTATTATAGTTCTCATTTTTTTTCCCTCTTCATCACAAGTGTTGCATATTTTGGCATACTACCCTATGTCATGAATCAGCTCCCTGTAGTTCAGATTTAACTCTACTCTGCAATGTCAAGATGGGTCATGTGAGCTACTTCAGTTTACAAAAGTGAACCAGAGATGGCGACAGGCTATTTCTAGGGGATTTCTGTCCCATTCTCTGTGTCTAACAGCTGACTTGTTTTCCCTTCAATATAAAAATAGCATATTTCCAGAGGTAATCTTCCTTCAGCTTATATACTGGAGGAATACACCATGTGAAATTGAGTCAAAAGTCAAATACAGCCACATACATATAAGACAGCAAGAATTAAGCTATTATTAGAATATGATACATGATATTAGATTCTTACCATCCTTGTATACTTTTATGAGAGTTGAGTATGGCACACCAGAATTTAACAAATACTAAACAAGAAATAAGCAAATAGATAAAATTTCCTGTTTGATGCGACTACACTTTTTTTTTTATAAAGAAGCATTCTCCATATGATCACTTTTGTAGTTAGCTTTTTGTATAAATGGGTTTAATCACTCTAGAGCACTGTATTTATTATCCACAATCATTACCCAGACATCGTGATTAAGATGAGGAAAAACAAAATGTTAGATTTCTCATCATTTTTTCATTATTTAGAGAATACTTTATTCGTTTCTGTAATCGAACCCACGTAGATAAGACCTTGCATATTTAATAGAGTGCATTTACCCCTGTACAAATGGAAAAAATTAAGTTTAATATTTTTAGACCAATATGGCTATTAATTTCTGTACAAGACCAACTCAACACGGTAAACTGGGACACTGTTTCCAAATTTGACAGCACAGCTAAAGTTTACAAAAATTCAAATCACACACACACACACACACACACACACACACACACACACACATATATATATATATATATATATATAGAGAGAGAGAGAGAGAGAGAGAGAGAGAGAGAAATAATAGCAGTATGTTATGCATCAATAGCAGCAATAGCTTTTCCAGGTTCTGCAGTCATGTGAACAAAACTAGACACCCAGCACATCCATTAATAAAAAGAAAAAAAGATAAAAAACAAAACCCCATAAAAATGCGAAGTTCTGTTACTGTTGTGGTACCTGGCACCATTTTTTTTAACTTCTGAATCATCATCTGGAAAGAAAACATTTTTTTAATTTTATTTGTGAACATACTGTAGAGAGGGGTTACAATTACATGGGCAGGATAATGCATGCATTTCTTACCAAGCATTGTAGCCTTCTCCTTTGTTTACCCTTCACATCCTTTCCAACCCTCTCCCCTCCCCACCCATTCCTCCCCCCATCCTCCCCCCCCGCAGAACAGACATACAACTTGTACTTCTCATTGTTGCAACAGGTCCACCTGGATCCTTAAACGACTTGTTTTTCCCCATCTCCTCCACAAGTTATACTGACATCAAATATGTGAAAGCAGGGGTTATACTGTGGGGAAGGGACATAAAAAGCAACAAAGAAATAATCTAATAAATGAGTTAGAAACACATGCATGAAAGAAAAAACATTAAAATACATACCTAAGGGTTCATTTCCCTAACATCACATTATCTGAACTTTTCTGCTTGACTCATACATATACTGGATATTGCAAATAAGGGAAACCATGGGACCTATGTTTCTTTGGGCCTGGCTTACTTCACTTAATATATTTTTTCCAAGTTGTTCCATTTCCTAACAAATGGGGCAATGTCATTCTTTCTGATGGAGACATAGAATTCCTTTGTGTATATATACCACATTTTCTTGATCCATTCATCTACTGAGGGGCATCTAGGTTGGTTCCATATCTTAGCTAGGGTAAATAATGCTGCAATAAACATAGTTGTGCTGGTAGCTTTAGTGTGGTCTTGTTTGTAAACATTTGGGTAAATGCCCAAAAGTGGGATTGCTGGGTCATAGGGGAGATCTATGTGAAGTCTTTCGAGGAACCTCCATACTTCTTTCCAAAGTGGTTGAACAAATTTACACTCCAACCAACAATGAAATAAGGTTCCTTTCTGTCCACATCCCCTCCAGCATCTGTTGTTGTTAGAGTTCTTGATTTTTGCCATTCTAACTGGAGTGAGGTGGTATCTCAATGTTGTTTTGATTTGCATTTCTTTTATGGCTAGGGAGTTTGAGCATTTCTTCATGTGTCTATTGGCCATCGTTCTTTCTTCTTCAGAGAAGTTTCTCTTTAAGTAATTAGCCCACTTATTTATTGGGCAATTGTTTCTTTGAGGATTTGTTCTTGGGGGATTTAATTTTTTGAGTTCCAAGTATAATTTAGATGAGACCCTTGTCCATTGTATGGCTAGTGAAGATCTTCTCCCAATCCGTGGGCTTTCTATTGATCTTGCTAGCTATGTCCTTTGCCATGAAGAAGCTCTGCAACTTCATGCAATCCCATTTGTCCAGCCTTTCTTTGATTTGTTGTGTTTCCGGGTCTCTATTCAGAAAATTTTGGCCTGAGCCAAGGAGACCTAGGGTTTCTCCTATTCCATCCTGTAATGCTTTCAGAGTGTCTGCTTTGACTTCGAGGTCTTTGATCCATTTAGAGTTGATTCTGGTGCAGGGTTATATATAAGGTCTAGCTTTAGTTTTCTACAAGTAGTTAACCAATTTTGCCAGCACCATTTACTGAAGAGGCTGTCTTTCTTCCATTCTATTGTTTTAGCTCCCTTATCGAAGAATAGATGGCTATAGGTTTGTAGGTTCATTTCTGGGTTTTCAATTCTATTCCATTGGTCCTGAGGTCTGTTCTTATGCCAATACCAAGCTGTTTTGATTACTATGGCTTTATATTAGAGTTTGAAATTTGTTATTGATATTCCTCCAGCAGTGTTCTTTCCGTTGAGGAGCGTTTATGCTATTCAGGGTCTTTTATTGTTCCATATGAATTTTTGGATTGCCTCTTCTATTTCCTTGAAGAACGAGGTTGGAATTTTGATAGGTATTGCTTTGAATTTGAAGATATCCTTGGGAAGTATTGCCATTTTCATGATGTTAATCTTTCCAATTCAGGAGCATGGGAGGTTTTGCCATTTTCTATGTTCTGTGTTGATTTCCTTTTTCAAGATTTTAAAGTTTTCATCATAGAGGTCCTTCACTTCTTTGGTTAAGTTGATTCCTAGGTATTTTATTTTTTGTTGGGCTATTACAAATGGAGTTGCTTTCCTAATTTCAGCCACACTTTTCTCATTGTTGTCATACAGAAAATCCATTGATTTTGCGGGGTTAGTTTTATACCCTGCTACTTTGCCAAAGTTTTGAATCAGCTTGAGTAATTTGGGAGTGGAATCTATGGGATTCTTTAAATACAAGATCATCTGGTCTGCAAAGAGGGAGAGTTTTATTTCTTATTGGAAAGAAAACATTCTTGAGAAACATCATTAAAAATAGCTCTGATAAAACACATTCACTACTTCTACGTATCATAAAGCAGGTACAAGGTATTTATAATCACAGAGGGATGATACAGTACTGTCCTACATCTATAATACTAGAGGATACAATTAAAAAGGCACTATTAAGACTTGTTTCTACTTTTCCAGAGGGCCAAATGATGGTATGACACAGCTTATGAAGAACTGCACTTTCTTAGATAGGAGTTCCTTGATCAGTTTGACAGTTCCAAGTACTCAGTACTTTGTCTCTTAGTACTCAGTACTTAATCCCTTAACATCAGCCACAAACCGTTTGAAAATTGAGGTGTGGGAGAAGGAAGAGGAAATAATCCCCAAACAACAAACAAAAACTATACCCAACATCCGCTGGACTCATACGAAGATGACTGAGTGAAGGTAAGCAAGACTCAACTTGTCTGTTGTATGTTTGAATGGCGAGAATCTCACAGAGCCTGATGAGAGTGTAGCCAGGCCCTGGACGTATGGATGCTGTCATTAATAGTTCACCGTTTGCTCACTCATCCAGGATATCCTTCTCTTTTTCTCTTCTCTTTTTTTAGTGTGAATTTTCATCCTTTCTCCAAATTCTCCTATTAATAAAGGAAGAATGACACTTTGTGGATATCAAGCAAGAGGCTTCACAGCCAGAATTTCATTCTTTCAGAAATAAGTGAAGTAAAACAGAGTAGCTCGACGAAGAATAAAGTTTTTTCCCCTGTCTGGCTCCCACTATAGTGTCTTAACATGAGTTAATTATCTAATAAAACATTTGCCTTGGCTAATTTTTTTAATATAGATTTTAAATAAAAAATAATTTTTAAAAAATTTTAAAAATACCTTTTAAATAAATAGTAATTTGTTGTTTGCTTTTGGCAGGCATGAAATAAGGCTGCATTTTCATTGGGTGAGTTAAGAGATTAAATTTTATGAGAATCTAACATAATGAAAAATAGATGATTTTAAGATAAATAGCTTATAGGTACATTTTTAACATGAAATATCCACAGAGACATCTTTTTTCTTCTTTTCCTCTCCACACTCGTTCAACTTCAATAACCAATTCATGTAATTGAAATATCTGTGTTTTGGGGAATAGATTAGACATAAAAAGTTACAGAAAGAGAACCAATATTAAATGGTGTATTCTTTAAAAATAGCATTCAAATAAATATTAGCCATAATTCCAAAATAATAGCCATCAAATGATATTGAAAAGAGAAGAGTTTAAGCAGAATGTATAAAAAGTGATAGTGCCAGAACTGCTTCAGGAGCTGCTCTCTGGGATTTAGGGTTTCTAGAACATTACGTTTTAACCAGGATTAATTGCCTTCAAGGACGATATTTTTTAGTTATATTTCATTGAAGAAATATGTGGTTCAAATTTAATGAAAAGATAACAGGTTATAATCTGTATTTCTCTAAGGTGTTTAGTATTGATATTTTTTATTGTGAAAATACCGTACATAGGGTTTACAATTACATGGGCAAGGATATCAGTACATTTCTAATCAAGCATTGATGTTTCCTCCTTTTTTTCTCCTTTTTATCCCTTCCCAACTCCCACCCCCATCAACCCTGCCCAGCAAAATTTGTAAAGTTCGTTTTTCTACATAACGACTTGTACATCTGATTGTTGTAATGGGTCGACCAGTATCCCTATTTAAACGATTTGTTTTTTCCCTTCCCCTCCATAAACTATACCAACATCAAATACAGTGAAAGCAGGGTTATACCATGGGGGAGGGACATTCAAAGCAACAAAGAAATAGTAACAATCACATGTAAGAAAAAATATTTGAATATTTATCTTGTGGTTCATTGTCCCTAACATCATATTATCTGACCTTTTGTGCTTGTTTCAAACATATACTAGTTATTGCAAATAAGGGAAACCATGGGACCTATGTTTCTTTGAGCCTGGCTTACTTCACTTAATATAATTTTTCCATTTTTCCATTTCGGAACAAATGGTGCAATGTCATTCTTTATAATTTAGCCATAGAATTCCATTGTGAATATATACATTTTCTTGATCCATTCATCTACTGAGGGGTGTCTGGTTGCTTCCATCTTAGCTAAGGTAAATAATGCTGCAGTAAAAATAGTTGTGCTGGTAGCTTTAGTATGGTCTTATTTGTGATCATTTGGGTAAATGCCCAAAAGTGGGATTGTTGGGTCATACGAGAGATCTATGTGGAGTCTTTTGTGGAATCTTCATACTACTTTTCAAAGTGGTTGAACAAGTTTTTCTCTCACCAACAATGCAGTAGGGTTCCCTACTGTCCACATCCCTTCTAGCATATGTTGTTATTAGAGTTCTTAATCATAGCCATTCTATGAGGTGAGGTGGTATCACAATGTTGTTTTTATTAGCATTTCTTTTATGACTAGGGAGGTTGAGCAATTCTTCATGTGTCTATTGGTCATGCTTCTTTCTCCTTCAGAGAAGTTTCTCTTTGAGTCTTTAGCCCACTTATTTATTGGGCAGTTTTTTGAGGACTTGTTGTTGGGGGATTTATTTTTTTGAGTTCCGGGTATATTTTAAATATGAGACCCTTGTACATTGTATGACTATTGAAGATCTTCTCCCAATCCGTGGGCTTTCTATTGATCTTCTAATTATGTCCTTTGCCATGCAGAAGTTCTGCAATTTCATGCAATCCCATTTGTCCAACCTTTCTTTGATTTGTTGTGTTTTCTGGGTCTCAATTAAGAAAATTTGGCCTGTGCCAAGTAGTACTAGGGTTTCCCCTATTCTGTCCTGTAATGTTTTCAGAGTGTTTGCTTTGACTCCGAGGTCTTTGATCCATTTGATGTTGGTTCTGGAGCAGGGTCATATATAAGGTTCTATCTTTAGTTTTCTACAAGTGATTAACCAATTTTGCCAGCACCATTTTCTGAAGAGGTTTTCTTTTTTCTATCCTATATTTTTTTAACTTCCTTATCAAAGATTAGTTGGCTATATGTCTGTAGGTTCATTTCTGATTTTTCACTTCTAATCCATTGATCCTGAGGTTTGTTCTTGTGCCAGTCCCAAGGTGTTTTGATTACTATTGCCTTGTAATATAGTTTGAAATTTGGTATTGATATTCCTCCAGCACTGTTCTTTCTGTTAAGGGTCGTTTTTGCTATTTGAGGTCTTTTGTTGTTCTCTATGAATTTTGGGATTGCCTCTTCTATTTCCTTGAAGAATGAGGTTGGAATATTGATTAGGTATCGGACTGAATTTTTAGATAGCCTTTGGAAATATTGGCATTTTCACGATGTTGATCCTTCCAATCCTGGAGCAGGGGAGGTTTTGGCACTTTCTAAGTTTTGTTTGATTTCCTTTTTCATGTTTGTACATAGGCTTTATATGTGTATAAAAATAATAATGCTATTAAAGAATTTATGACTAAGAGTTTTTGAACTGAGTAATACATTTCTGTATTAAGTGTGTACACAATGGGGGATAAGGTCTAATTATTGACAACAGGTATATACCTGAGGAGGATCAGAACAGCAATTAAGTCACACAAAAAAGAATGAAAGAGCAAAAAATGAAAAGAATGAAAAGGATAAAAAAAGAAACAAACCCAAAAAATCAGTTCAGATTTTAAAAAATCACATGCACACTTACACACATATACATCTAAAATAAAAATTATGTTGTAAAAAAATTAATAGAAAACAATTTTCAACAAAAATTTTAAAAGGTACAAAAATATTTCTTTGATTTTTTTGGGGGGAGGGAGTTGATGAGAAGATCCTGTATCTCTCTTGTGCCCATCACGTCTCTTGGTAGAGTCTCTGGTCTGAATGTGCTGTTTGGTTTTCCTGACGTTTGATTGGTTTCTTAAATCAGTTTGATCAAGCAGAAAAATTCTCTGCTTTATCCAGGATTTTGTGATCTGCCTCCCAGGCTAGTTCAGTGGGAGGGAGATCTGCTTTGAGTATTACAAAAGAGGGAGATGGCTGTTTCTTCTAGTTTGGAGATGCTGTGATGAGGCTAAGTTCTTGGTAGAGTTGAGGCCTTTCAGAAAACAGTAGCTTTGCCCTAAGGGGCTAGTTTGTGAGAAACTCACAGAGCCCAGCCTGGAGCCATTCTCAGGGTTTATGTTTACTAAATTTCAATTGTTTTTCTAGGTTGCTTTAGGGAGGGGCAGCTCTGGCTCTGTTTACCCAGTGTAGAAAGTCACTCCTCTGGGGGCAGAATTTTCACTGCCTGGGCTGGGTGAAGCTGAGCCTGGCAGGTCAGGTGAGGTTCCTGTGACCTGCTAAATGACTCTTTTGTTTTCTTCCAAGGCCTGAGTTAAAGCTAGCTGCTCAGCCAGGCTTGTCAGTATCAAAGATGGAGATCTCTGGTGGGGGTAGTGGTGGCTTTCCCTCCTCTGCTCTTTGAGAAGCAGTGCGGATGTCACGGTTCTATTCACGCCAGTGTCTTTGTTCCTGGGTCGTCTCTGGCCTGCGATCTGCAGGATGAAGATATCTGCTCCTTGTCAGTTCTTGCTGGTGTTGAGTAGAATCAGCTTCCCAGCCTTGTCTGGTGCCTTAGTCCCTGAATCTCTATGTTGTAGGTATGGCTGCTATGGCCACCACTGCTCTCCCTGCCACAGCCGCGGCTACCTGCAAGTGCTCAGATCTGTCTCCTTGCCTGGATTTTCCCTCTCTGGCTAAAGAAACTCTCTGTATTGTGATGGGACACTTGGTGTAATTCTCTGGCCTAGGAATGTGCACCAGAAAACTAAAACTGCTTTCTCTGCGAGAGGTTGTTTAGCATGCAGTTTCTTCTCTGCCATCTTCTTCCGAATGCCCTAATAATGCCTTTTATTTTAACATTAAAGTTGTAAGTAACACATTTGAAGTCCTAGTGAAATTTGAAGGTTCAGATTTAAAGTTAAATTTTCAAAATTCCCAAATATTGCATTTTTGCAACCAATATGGAAAACAGGCATGTTTTATCCTCAAGACTGTCATTATTTCATATGCAAAAAGTTAAATAAATATAATATTAATTCAGTGTAATTCAGTGGAAATAAGAAATCATATACTTACGTAATGCATCAATTCCATAGATTATAAGGTCTATCGATCAAAATACTATACTTGTTTTAAGTAGATTACTTAAGACATAAAGCAAGTGATAATTTTCTTTAATCAGTGAAGTTGATATAGAAGTTCTGTGTGCTTGATACATGTCAATTTACACATATGCTTCGCTCATCTCAATGTTATTTGAGGATAACTGAGAAAAGAACTAGAAAAAAAATCACTCAAATGTTTAGCTTTATTTTGTGGCTAAATATGTCTTTTCTATATCTCTTTATTTTATTTGAAAAATCTGGTAAATTTATTTAAGTTACATCAACAATAATGAGAAATAAACAGCCCATAACTCCTTAAAAGACAATTAATAAGAAAACAAAGAAATGATAAAGAAACAAATAGAATGTCATTTTGCACGTGGTCATTGTATATTGTGGTGCTTTGTAATTGTTTATTGTGTGACTATCCCATTAATCTGGCTCAAATCACTAGGGCTACTAGATGAAAATTTCAAAATCTAGAGCAGCTAACACAGCTGTGCAGTTATTTGTGGGTTTCTCTATAGTAGTAGCTGGACATAAACACTAAAAAGGAAATAATTCTAGTTCTCTGCAGGTAAGAATGTGATAAAAAGCATACTTTTATATTCCTAAATGAAATAAGAAGAACACACCTTCAAAGCTTACTATACCATTAGCCCTTTAAATAACAGTGCCATTTTTAAGACAATATAGAGGATTAAAGTCTTTCATCTCCCCCATCCATTACTGCCACTCACAAATCATTGCCAAGGTAAATTTCTAGTTCTTTTTTACATTTAAATGGCTTAGGAGTAACATAAAAAATAATTCAAGTTGTTGACAAAATTTAATTTAGAATAAGCAAGCAAACGAGATTCAACTCCATAGTATAACCTTTAGGAAAAGTGAATTAAGGAATATGGCATGTGCTTTGTAATGTAATATTAGAAATTAGGACAAAATTCCAGAAAGAGACTCTGGAAGAAGGAAAAAGAAGTCTTTGATAAGATATATTAAAGATTACCTAGGGACAAG
Organism: Dipodomys merriami; assembly: GCF_024711535.1. Taxonomy (NCBI): domain Eukaryota; kingdom Metazoa; phylum Chordata; class Mammalia; order Rodentia; family Heteromyidae; genus Dipodomys; species Dipodomys merriami. The sequence continues at coordinate 430,691 of NW_027204904.1, forward strand.
TAATTTTGCCTAACTTTTCTAGTATATGATAATGTAACATATTTTTGTTTGCTAATCAGTGAAACTCAAAGAGATTTTTAAATATAATAGGAAAAATGCATAGTCATGAATGAATGAAATTAGGGAGTAGATGGCTCAGGAGCTAGGTGATTCTGTAAAATATTCTCATTATTTTGAATAATCTGGTGTTTATGTGTGTGTGGATTTATGAATGTATTTATGTCTGGACAGGAAAGTTTGATTATTAGATCATTGCTGGTACACAATGTCTGGAACTTAACCTGAGTCAGAGTGGTAAATACGTGTGTGTGTGTGTGTGTGTGTGTGTGTGTGTGTGTGTGTGTGTGTTCGTGTGTGTGTGTGTGTATGTGTGTGTGTGTGTGTGTGTGTGTATGGGTGTGCCTGCAAGTCTGTATTTAGAAGGAAGAATCTTATTTCCCTCAGGGTATACAATTTATTATATCAGGTATACTACATTAATGACAGCAGATAAAAGTAATTAACATTTCATGCTATATGTTTTTGTTCATATGATTGCATGAACAATCTAAAAAGTTATGTTTGGGGATTGAGTTTTGTGGAAGGTCAACTGAAAGTATAAACTTCTGGAATCTTGAGAAAGGTATCAATGGCAAACATTTCAGTGTAGATCAAGTTTAGACAACACTTGTAAAGGATATATAACCCTATTTGAAAATGCAATATTTATTCATTTTTCCATAGCTACATTATTCATAAATTTGTAGGAAAACAAGTTCAATTATGGAAACATAATGTAATGTCATTATTTACTGCATTCAGTTTAACACTTTAGTTTCGTCAAGTCGAAATACCATTTATTTCTTCTGTATAGGAAAGAAAATGCTAAATATTAGAATTTGCGCCATAGTTCACATTAGGAAGCTTTGTCCGTATCAATAAGTTTATTTCTTTTGTTTCTGATTTCCTATTTATAATTCTGTTTTTAAGGACTTTTTCTTTCTCCAAATTTGAGGCTTGAATATACCTCATGCTCTCAGTTTTTGGTAACAGTAGTCAGTGTAACATTAGAACCATGCCTCCAGCCCAGAAATTTTTGTAGTTAAATGGAAGTAGAACCTCATGAAATTCCCTACCAGCCTGAGAACCATTATCTCACAAGTGCCATCCTTCTTATTCACTAGAATCATACAGATGAGTCATGGACTCCAAGAGTCAATGACTTTTCTTTCTTTTTTTTTTTTAATTTTATTTTATTTGAGAACATACTGTACAGAGGGGTTAAAATTACATTGGCAGGATAATGCATACATTTCTTACCAAGCATTGCAGCCTCCTCCTTTGTTTACCCTTCACCTCCCTTCCCAGCCTCCCCCCTCCCCCCACCCAAACATACCCCCCTCCCCCCCCACTCCGACATTGTAAAGCTTGCTTTGACATGACATTTTGTAATTCTCGTTGTTACAAGAGGTCCACCAGAATCCTTAAACGACTTGTTTGTCCCCCTCTCCTCCACATGTTATACTGACATCAAATAAAGTGAAAGCGGGGGTTACACTGTGGGGGAGGGACATACAAAGCAACAAAGAAATAATCTTATAAATGCGTTAGAAACACATGCATGAAAGAAACGAAAACATTAAAATACATATTTAAGGGTTCGTTTTCCTAACATCACATTATCTGACCTTTTCCGCTTGACTCATACCTATACTATATATTGCAAATAAGGGAAACCATGAGACCTACGTTTCTTTGGGCCTGGCTTATTTCACTTAATATAATTTTTTCCAAGCCTTTCCATTTCCTAACAAATGGGGCAATGTCATTCTTTCTGATGGAGGCATAGAATTCCATTGTGTATATATACCACATTTTCTTGATCCATTCATCTACTGAGGGGCTTCTGGGTTGGTTCCATATCTTAGCTATGGTAAATAATGCTGCAATAAACATAGTTGTGCTGGTAGCTTTAGTGTGGTCTTGTTTGTATACATTTGGGTAAATGCCCAAAAGTGGGATTGCTGGGTCATAGGGGAGATCTATGTGAAGTCTTCTGAGGAACCTCCATACTGCTTTCCAAAGTGGTTGAAAAAGTTTACATTCCCACCAACAATGAAGTAAGGTTCCTTTCTGTCCACATCCCCTCCAGCATCTGTTGTTGTTAGAGTTCTTGATTTTTGCTGTTCTAACTGGAGTGAGGTGATATCTCAATGTTGTTTTGATTTGCATTTCTTTTATGGCTAGGGATGTTGAACATTTCTTCATGTGTCTAATGGCCATCCTTCTTTCTTCTTCAGAGAAGCTTCTCTTTAAATCTTTCGCCCACTTATTTATTAGGCAGTTGTTTCTTTGAGGATTTGTTGTTGGGTGGTTTAATTTTTTGAGTTCCAAGTATATTTGAGATATGAGACCCTTGTCCGTTGTATGGCTAGTAAAGATCTTCTCCCAATCGGTGGGCTTTCTATTGATCTTGCTAGCTATGTCATTTGCCCTGCAGAAGCTCTGAAATCTTATGCAATCCCATTTGTCCAACCTTTCTTTGATTTGTTGTGTTTCCGGGTCTCTATTCAGAAAATTTCGGCCTGAGCCAAGGAGACCTAGGTTTTCTCCTATTCCATCCTGTAATGTTTTCAGAGTGTCTGCTTTGCCTTGGAGGTCTTTGATCCATTTGGAGTTGATTCTGGTGCAGGGTGATATATAAGGATCTAGCTTTAGTTTTCTACATGTAGTTAACCAATTTTGCCAGCAACATTTACTGAAGAGGCTGTCTTTCTTCCATTCTATTGTTTTAGCTTCCTTATCGAAGATTAGATGGCTATAGGTCTGTAGGTTCATTTCTGGGTTTTCAATTCTATTCCATTGGTCCTGAGGTCTGTTCTTATGCCAATACCAAGCTGTTTTGATTACTATGGCTTTATATTAGAGTTTGAAATTTGTTATTGATATTCCGCAGCAGTGTTCTTTCCGTTGAGAAGTGTTTTTGCTATTCGGGGTCTTTTATTGTTCCATATGAATTTTTGGATTGCCTCTTCTATTTCCTTGAATAATGAGGGTGGAATTTTGATTGGTATTGCGTTGAATTTGTACATAGACTTGGGAAGTATTGCCATTTTCATGATTTTAATCTTTCCAATCCAGGTGCATGGGAGGTTTTGCCATTTTTTAAGTTCTGTGTTGATTTCCTTTTTCAAGATTTTAAAGTTTTCATCATAGAGGTCCTTCACTTCTTTAGTTAAGTTAATTACTAGGTATTTTATTTTTTGTGGGGCTATTACAAATGGAGTTGCTTTCCTAATTTCAGCCACACTTTTCTCATTGTTGGCATACAGAAAAGCCATTGATTTTTGGGGGTTAATTTTATAACCTGCTACTTTGCCAAAGTTTTGAATCAGCTTGAGTAATTTGGGAGTGGAGTCTATGGGATTCTTTAAATACAAGATCATGTCATCTGCAAAGAGGGAGAGTTTTATTTCTTCTTTCCCTATTTGGATCCCCTTTATGTCTGCATCTTGTCTTATTGCTGTAGCTAGGCATTCTAATACTAGATTGAAGAGAAGTGGACAGAGTGGGCATCCTTGTCTTGTTCCTGAGTTAAGAGGAAATGGCTTTAGTTTTTCACCATTGAGTATAATGCTGGCTGTAGGTTTGTCATATACAGCCTTTATTGTATTGAGGAATGTTCCATGGATTCCTAATTTTTCCAGAACCTTCATCATAAAGGGGTGTTGGATCTTGTCGAATGCTTTTTCTGCGTCTATTGAGATAACCATGTGGTTCTTGTTCTTGCTCTTGTTGATGTGATGAATGATATTAATTGATTTGCGTATATTGAACCAGCTTTGCATCCCTGAAATGAATCCTGTTTGATCGTGGTGTATGATTTTTGGATGAATTGTTGAAGTTGATTGGCCAAAATTTTGTTGAGAAATTTTGCATCAATGTTCATCAAAGAAATGGGTCTATAGTTCTCTTTCTTTGATGAGTCCCTGCCTGGTTTTGGGATGAGGGTTATGATGGCTTCATAGAATGTGTTCGGTATTGAGCTTTTTTTTTCAATTTCATTGAAGAGTTGGAGGAGAATTGGTGTGAGTTCTGCTTTGAAGGCCTTGTAAAATTCCGCTGTAAAACCATCTGGTCCTGGACTTTTCTTAGCTGGGAGGTCTCTTAATGCTGTTTCTATTTAAATGCTTGATATGGGCCTGTTAAGCTGGTTTAACTCATCTTGGTTTAGTTTTGGCATGTCAATATTTGCTAGGAAAAGGTCCATTTCTGTCAAGTTGTCGAACTTATTAGCATAAAGTTTTGAGAAGTATTCCCTTATAATGTTCTGAATCTTGGTTGTTTCCGTGGTGATGTTTCCATTCTCATCTCTGAGTTTATTAATTTGGGTGTGTTCTCTTCTTTTTCTGATAAGATTTGCTAAGGGTCTGTCAATTTTGTTAAGTTTTTCAAAGAACCAACTCTTTGTTTTGTTGATTCTTTCTATAGTCTTTTTGGATTCTAATTCATTTAATTCTGATTTAATTTTGATTATTTCTTTACATCTACTGGATTGGGGTTTATCTTGCTGCTCTTTTTCAAGGAGGTTTAGATGTGTCATTAAATTGCTAGTTTCAGATCTCTCCAATTTGTTGATGTAGGAGCTCAGAGCTATAAACTTTCCTCTGAGTACTGCCTTTGCTGTGTCCCAGAGGAGCTGGTAATTTGTGTGTTCATTTTTGTTGAATAGCATGAACATTTGAATTTCCTTTCTAATCTCTTCCATGACCCACTCTTGATTCAGCAGTGTGTTGTTTAGCCTCCATGTGATACCGGACTTTCTTTGGTGGCTTTTGGTGTTGAGTTCTAATTTTATTCCCTTGTGATCAGAGAGAATGCAGGGTATAACTTCAATGTTTCTGAATTTAGACAAGTTTGCTTTGTGGCCTAGAATGTGGTCTATTTTAGAAAACGTTCCATGTGCTGCTGAGAAGAATGTGTATTCTGATGCTGCTGGGTGAAATGTTCGGTAAATGTCTGTTAAGTATAGTTGATCTATGCAGCTGTTTAGATCTGCGGTTTCTCTGTTGAGTTTTTGCCGAGTTGATCTGTCTAGTGGGGAGAGTGGTGTGTTGAAATCCCCAACAATTAATGTCTTTGGATCTATATGGGATTTGAAGGAAAGTAGTGTTTCTTGGATAAATTTGGGTGCTCCATTGTTTGGCGAATAGCTATTTAGAATTGTAATATCCTCCTGAAGGAGACATCCTTTAATTAGTATGTAGCGACCTTCTTTACCTCTTCTCACGATTTTTAATTTGAAGTCTATTTTATCTGATATTAGGATTGCAACTCCCGCCTGTTTATGAGGGCCGTTTGCTTGGTAGATTTTGTTCCAGCCTTTAACCTTGAAAATGTGTTTGTTTTTACCGGCAAGATGTGACTCCTGCAGGCAGCAGATAGAAGGGTCTTGTTTTTTAATCCAACTAGACAGTCTATGTCGCTTAATTGGAGAGTTCAGTCCGTTAACGTTAAGAGATAGGACTGAGAGGTATTTGGGAGTTCCTGCCATGTTATCTACCTTCTTGGGGGCTGGGAAAGCTGGGTTCTTCCTATGGTTCTTGGATTCTCAGTTTGGGTGCAGTTTGTTGGCCTTTATGGTGGTCTTGTTGGTTTTCTATGTGTAGGACATCTTTAAGAATCTTTTGTAGGCCTGGTTTGGTGGAGATGTATTGTTTCCATTTTTCTTTGCTGTGGAAGGTTTTTATTTGGCCTTCAGTTATAAAGGAGAGTTTAGCTGGGTACAGTATTCTTGGTTGATAGTTGTTTGTTTTTAGGGCATGGCATACATCATTCCAGGCTCTTCTTGCTTTGATTGTCTCTGCTGAGAAATCTGAGGTGATTCTAATTGGTTTCCCTTTATAGGTGATTACCCTTTTCTCCCTCACAGCTTTAATGATCTTTTCCTTGTTCTGAGTTGATCCTGTTTGTATTATAATGTGACAGTGGGATGTCCTCTTCTGGTCTGGTCTATTTGGGGTTCTAAAGGCTTCTTGTATCTGAATAGGCCTATCTTTTTGCATGTTTGGGAAGTTCTCTGCTAGGATCCTGTTAAACAAATTTCCTAGACCATTAACTTCTGTTTCTAGGTGCTCCTCTACACCCATTATCCTTAAGTTAGGCCTTCTGATGGTGTCTTCCAGGTGTTGGATAGATCTATCATATTTCTTGGACTTGTCTTGGATGGTTGTATGTTCTTTCTCTATAATATCTAGGCTGTCTTCAATCCCTGAGATTCGATCTTCTGCATTTTCTAACCTGCTGTCAAGACTCTCTACTTTGTTTTTTATCTCTTTTCCTTCTACTTGGTCAGCTTTGATGGCTTCAAGTTCTTTGTTGAAACTCTGTTTTAGGTCTTGTATGAATCTCTTTACTTCCTTAATTTGGTGTTCAGTGTTTGTCCTCAAATCACTTAGTTGATTGGATATGGTTTCTTTGGACTCCCATTCCATCTGTTGGGTTCCATTCAGCATTCCCTTTGTGGTCTCCCAGACTTCCTTCAGTTCTTTGTTAATGGATTCTATGGATGCCTTTAGTGATCTTTCTGTGTTCTCTACCTGGTCTCTCAATTCCTGTATTACTCTTTGTTTAGCTTCCTCACGTTCGTGGGATTCCTGCAGTTCTCTTTGAGTGTTCTCAGCCTGCTCACGCCATTCCTCCCTTTCTCTTTGAGTATTCTCAAGTTGTTCACGCAAATCCTGTATCAGTTTTTGAGTAGCTTCCTCACGCTTATGATATTCCTGTATAAACTTCTGGGATGCCTCCTCTCTCTCCCTATCACGCTCATAGAGAGTCCTTTGTAAGTTGTCAAGCTTCTCATTTATCATGTTTGCCACCAGTGTTTGTAGAGCTATTTGGGAACTCTCCTCTGGATTGTTCATTATCTGATCTGACCCCTGATTATCAAGATTGGGAATTGAGATGCCCGAATTTGCCATTTTTCTTGTGTTTTTCCGGCTTACTCTGCCCATTTGAGATGAAGATAGTACCAGTTTTGTGCTAGAACACTATCTTAAGGCAACCATCAACCAAAGTTTGCATTTGTACAGTCAATAGTCTACAGATACAATCTAGTTCAACAGATACATCTATTCAACATCAAACAACTATATTTTAAAGGACTTCGAACCGCAGAAAAGAATTTGGAAAACCAGAAATTATTAGGATTAGGGAGAGATGTGGGTGAAAAATAGGAATAGATTGGTGTGGGGAGGCACAGGGAGAGTTAACTATGTCCTAATCACAAAGCAGGAAATGGGTTGGGTAGGATGCAAGTAGAAAGAGAGAGAAAAAGAAGAGAGGGATAGGGGAATGAAAAGAGACCAGAAAAAAAATAGAAACGTAAAAATTAATGTTATTGTAGAGATTAAAAGACCATCTATTTAGAGAGGAATGTGAATATGTTGTGAGAAAGGGAGGGACATAGAGGAGATGTGAAAATACTTTAAGGATGGGAAAGGGAGAAGGAAAGATCAGAAGTTCAGTAGAGCTAGACAAAAAACAAAAAGATAATTATGAAAGAAAGAAAAAGAGAAAGAAGATAAGAAAAGAAAGGAAAACGCTCATTTATATATTCCTAAAATAAAAATTATAAGAGGAGAAAAAACAAAAAAAATTTACTGGAAATCAATTATTTTTTCAGAAGAGGCAAAAATTAAAGATTAATAAAAGTTTTAAAAGAGAAAAAAATTTATATATATATATATATATATATATATATATATATATATAAGGTAGCAAAAAACAAAAAACAAACAATAAAAAAGAAAAGAAGAAGAAAAAAAGAAAGAAAAGAAAAAAAAAAAAAGAAAAAAAAAGTCCTTTGATTTTTTTTTGGGGGGGGGGAGGGGTGGGAAGAATCCTGTATCTCCCTTTTGTCTGTAACTAGCCCTTTGTTGGAGTCTCTGGTCTGCTTGATGTCCTGCGGCTTGATTGGTTTCTTAAGTCGGTTTGTTGGAAGAGGCAAAAAAATGCTCTGCTTTACCCAAGATTTTGAGATCCCCCTCCCAGGTTAGTTTTCTAGGAGGGTGATCTGCTTTGAGAATCACAAAAGAAGGGGATGCAGTGGTGAGGCTAGGTTCTGGGTAGAGTTGAGGCCTTTCAACAATCAGTAGCTTTTTCCTGGGGCTGTTTTGTGCAAAAACAAAACAAAAAAAATCTCCCAGAGCCCAGCCTGGAGCCGTTCTCAGGGATTCTGTTTTTCAATTGATTGTTGAGGCTGCTAGAGGGAGGGGCAGCCTCTGTCTCTGGTTACCCAGTGAGTGCCTGAGCTGGGTGACTTTTCCCTGGATGGAGCTGAGTCTGGCAGGTCACTCCGCCTTTAAGTTCTTGTGACCTGCTAAATGACTCGTTTTATTCCAAGGCCTGGGTTGGAGCTGGCAGCTCCTCCGAGCTTTGTCGGTATCCAAGATGGAGATCACCGGTGCTGGGGGGGAGGGGTGGCCTTCCCTCCTCTGCTCCCTAAGAAGGAGTGAGGAAGTCGGGCTTCTACTCACTCCGAGTCTTGGATCCTGGGTCGTCTCTGGTCTGCAAACTGCAGGGTGAAGATGTCTGCTCTTTGTTGGTTCTTGCTGGTGTTGAGTAGAATCCGCTCGCCCGCTGTGTCTGGCTCCTTCGTCCCGGACTCTCTGTGTGAGCGCTCAGGTATGGCCCCCAGCTGTGGTCTCTGCCGCTTGCGACCCTGCCGCCGCCGCGGCCGCCTTGGCGACTGCTGGCGAGCACTCAGGTGCTTCTTTTTGCCTTGGCTTCCCCTCTCTTGTCTAACTCTCTGTCCTGTGATGGCACACTTGGTGTGATTCTCTGGCTTAGGACTGTTCACTGGAACTCTAAAGCTGCTTTCTATGCGAGAGCTTGTTCAGATTCCAGTTTCTCCTCCACCATCTTCCCGGAACTCCCTCAATGACTTTTCATGTCTTATAGATTCCACATTTGCTAGTAATTGTAATAATAAACTACCACAGATTGGGTAGCATTAACACTGTAGATACATTGCCTCTAAGTTTGTGGAACTAGAACTCCAAGATCAGAGTTGGCTTCTTCTGAATCCTCTTTCCTTGGCATACCCATGGCCTTCTGCTTTTCTTGCAGGCGACTTCGACTTAAATGCTGCCTTTGAGATTCTGTTTCCAAATCCATTCATTTTCTAAGGCAATGGGTTGTTGAAGTTTAGTATGATTTCAGTGGGACAGTATCGAACAGATAACATATTACTTAACGGATAGAAGAAAATCTAGAATTAGAAATTATTTGAATTGGGCGTGGAAGTTATGGTTATACCTTAAAAAATAGGAAAAGAGATAAAGATTTTATTAGAGCTTGTAAAACCAGTATGAAGTCTTTACCTTAGACAAGCCAAATTCTTACCCTGTCACACTTAAATTCCTAGTGATACTGGGGGATTGAACCCAAAACCCTATACTTGTAAAACAGCATCTCTAGTACTGCCATACCTGCATATTGTAATTGGATTGTTTATTTTGAAGTAGTATCACTATGCCTGGGCCTGATTAGACTGCAGTACTCCTAACACAAACATAATTCATTGCATCCAGCAAATGGTTAGAATTTCTGAAACTTCTTTTATTGTCTGTGCTTTCCTGGAACTGAAATTCTGTAATCTCTGTTTCCCAAGTAGATAAGATTACAGGTTTGAGCCACTTTATAGAGTAAAAGTATACAATTTAGGGCTGGGAAGGTGGCTCAGTGGTTAAAGCGCTTGCCTTGCATGCCTGAGACCCTGGGTTCGATTCCTCAGCACCACATAAGCAAAAAGAAAAAAAGCCGGAAGTGGCGCTGTGGCTCAAGTGGTAGAGCACTAGCTTTGAGCTGAAGAGCTGAGGGACAGTGCCCAGGCCCAGAGTTCAGGCCCCATGACCGGACCCAAAAAAAAAAACAAAAAACCTTGATATTGCCTATATTTGTGCTTAATGTATATAGTCTACCTTAATTTTTGTTTAGTACTCTGAATTGAAAACATTGATTTTCTTGGTATGCATGGCTTTGTTTTGGATGGAATCCCATAACAATAAAAATATCTCCCAAAAGTCTATGTCAAAAATCATGGAAAGGAAGGCTTCAGTTGGAAACAAAACACTGATCCTTAAGTTATAAATGCAATATATTTATTATGTTAGTCAATGCTTTCTTAAATATTAGAAGAGAAGGAAGGCAGAAATGTGAAATATGTAAGGTATAATTTTGATAACCTACTGGGCATCTATAGAAATTCTGTAGTTTTCACTTTATGTTATCTTCCTTTCTTAAAGGTTGCTTTATTAGAACCCTCTGGGTGGATCATGGTTGGACTGATTGGTAACATTCTCCAGGAAATTAAGCTGATTTTAGAAGGCTGATGGTGTGGGAAATAAAGGAATGATCAGAATGAGCACAGATATTGTCACAGAATGAGCCAACCAGGTTCAACTGCTGAACAGCAAAACATAGCAAAGGTTCAAGTCTGATGATCCACATTGGAAAATATATAGATAAACATACATATACATATACATATACATATACATATACATGTACATATACATAAAAATATATATTTACATATGCATATACATATACATACACATACATACTTGAAAAAGTAAATATCTGGTATAATATAGGGAATCTTGGCCTGACAAGTATTAAATTATATCAAACTGGTTGCACGAAAGGTACAGTAAAATATCAACTGTTTAGTATAGATTTTACATAGATTTTGTAAAGGATGAAAATTCTTCTTTCATTTTATACTTTACAAATATCCATAGTTTTTTTTACGTTTTTTTACATTGGACTAGGAGCATCTATACAATAGTGAGAATTGGAATTACACGAAATATGCAACATGTTGGTTCAAGGATGTAATCTTAGCTAGTTAAGAAACGATCAGATAAGTTTATGTTATGCGAAATGAACCCCAATATAAGAATTCAATTTGTTTTTCTTTCTTGCGATTGTTTCTAACATATTTATAAGATGATTTATTTGTTGCTTTGTATGTCCCTCCCCCATGGTATAAGCCCTGTTTTCTTTTTTTCAATTTAATTATATTTTATTTGTGAAAATACTGTACAGAGGAGTTACAATTACATGGGCAGGATAATGCGTACATTTCTTACCAAGCATTGCAGCATCCTCCTTTGTTTACCCTTCACATCCCTTCCCAGCATCCTCCCTCCCCCCCCAATCCCAATCCTTCTCCTTCCCCCCCTTCCACACCCCCCCGCACCGACATTGTAAAGTTCGTTTTGGACATGACAACTTGTACTTCTCATTGTGGCAACAGGTACACCTGTATAGATAAACAACTGGTTTTTCCCCATCTCCTCCACAAGTTATACTGACATCAAATATAGTGAAAACAGGGGTTATACTGTGGGGGAGGGACATACAAAGCAACAAAGAGATAATCTTATAAATGTGTTAGAAACACATGCATGAAAGAAAAAAACATTAAAATACAAATCTAAGGGTTCATTTTCCTGACATCACATTATCTGAACTTTTCCGCTTGACTCATACATCTACTAGATATTACAAATGAGGGAAACCATGGGACCTATGTTGCTTTGGGCATGGCTGACTTCACTTAATATAATTTTTTCCAAGTTTTTCCATTTCCTAAAAAAAAGGGCAATGTCATTCTTTCTGATGGAGGCATAGAATTCCATTGTGTATATATACCACATTTTCTTGATCCAATCATCTACTGAGGGGCATCAGGGTAGGTTCCATATCTTAGCTATGGTAAATAATGCTGCAATAAACATAGTTGTGCTGGTAGCTTTAGTGTGGTCTTGTTTGTAAACATTTGGGTAAATGCCCAAAAGTGGGATTGTTGGGTCATAGGAGAGCTCTATGTGAAGTCTTTTGAGGAACCTCCATACTGCTTTCCAAAGTGGTTGAACAAATTCACATTCCCACCAACAATGAAGTAAGGTTCCTTTCTGTCCACATCCCCTCCAGCATCTGTTGTTGTTAGAGTTCTTGGTTTTTGCCGTTCTAACTGGGGTGAGGTGATATCTCAATGTTGTTTTGATTTGCATTTCTTTTATGGCTAGGGAGTTTGAGTATTTCTCCATGTGTCTATTGGCCATCCTTCTTTCTTCATCAGAGAAGTTACTCTTTAACTCTTTCGCACACTTATTTATTGGGCAGTTGTTTCTTTGAGGATTTGTTGTTGGGGGGTTTAATATTTTGAGTTCCAAGTATATTTGAGATATGAGACCCTTGTCCGTTGTATGGCTAGTAAAGATATTCTCCCAATCCGTGGGCTTTCTATTGATCTTGCTAGCTATGTCATTTGCCCTGCAGAAGCTCTGAAACTTGATGCAATCCCATTTGTCCAACCTTTCTTTGATTTGTTGTGTTTCCGGGTCTCTATTCAGAAAATTTCGGCCTGAGCCAAGGAGACCTAGGGTTTCTCCTATTCCATCCTTTAATGTTTTCAGAGTGTCTGCTTTGAGTTCAAGGTCTTTGATCCATTTGGAGTTGATTCTGGTGCAGGGTGATATAAAAGGATCTAGATTTGGTTTTCTACATGTAGTTAACCAATTTTGCCAGCACCATTTACTGAAGAGGCTGTCTTTCTTCCATTCTATTGTTTTAGCTTCCTTATCGAAGATTAGATGGCTATAGGTCTGTAGGTTCATTTATGGGATTTCAATTGTATTCCATTGGTCCTGAGGTCTATTCTTATGCCAATACCAAGCTGTTTTGATTACTATGGCTTTATAGTAGAGTTTGAAATTTGGTATTGATATTCCTCCATCAGTGTTCTTTCCATTGAGGAGCGTTTTTGCTATTCGGGGTCTTTTATTGTTCCATATGAATTTTTGGATTACCTCTTCTATTTCCTTGAAAGAAGTTGGAATTTTGATAGGTATTGCGCTGAATTTGTAGATAGCCTTGGGAAGTATTGCCATTTTCATGATGTTAATCTTTCCAATCCAGGAGCATGAGAGGTTTTGCCATTTTTTCAGTTCTGTGGTGATTTCCTTTTTTAAGATTTTATAGTTTTCATCATAGAGGTCCTTCACTTCTTTAGTTAAGTTAATTCCTAGGTATTTTATTTTTTGAGGGGCTATTATAAATGGAGTTGCTTTCCTAATTTCAGCCACACTTTTCTCATTGTTGGCATACAGAGAAGCCATTGATTTTTGGGGGTTAATTTTATAACTTGCTACTTTGCCAAAGTTTTGAATCAGCTTGAGTAATTTGGGAGTGGAGTCTAATGGATTCTTTAAGTACAAGATCATGTCATCTGAAAAGAGGGAGAGTTTTATTTCTTCCTTACTTATTTGGATCTGCTTTATGTCTGCATCTTGTCTTATTGCTGTAGCTAGGGCATTCTAATACTAGATAGAAGAGAAGTGGAGAGAGTGGGCATCCTTGTCTTGTTCCTGAGTTAAGAGGAAATGGCTTCAGTTTTTCACCATTGAGTATAATGCTGGCTTTAGGTTTGTCATATACAGCCTTTATTGTATTGAGGAATGTTCTATGGATTCCTAATTTTTCCAAAACCTTCATCATAAAGGGGTGTTGGATCTTGTCGAATGCTTTTTCTGCATCTATTGAGATAACCATGTGGTTTTCATTCTTGCTCCTGTTGATGTGATGAATAATATTAATTGATTTGCGTATATTGAACCAGCTTTGCATCCCTGAAATGAATCCTGTTTTATTCTGGTGCATGATCTTTTGGATGAGTTGTTGATGTTGATTGGCCAAAATTTCGTTGAGAAGTTTTGCATCAATGTTCATCAAAGAAATGGGTCTATAGTTCTCTTTCTTTGATGAATCCCTGCCTGGATTTGGTATAAGGGTTATGATGGCTTCATAGAATGTGTTCAGTAGTGAGCTTTCTCTTTCAATTCCATTGAAAAGTTGGAGGAGTATTGGTGTGAGCTCTTCATTGAAGGCCTTGTAAAATTCCGCTCTAACACCATCTGGTCCTGGACTTTTCTTAGCTGGGAGGACTCCTATTGCTGTTTCTATATCAATGCTTGATATGGGCCTGTTAAGATAGTTTAACTCATCATGGTTTAGTTTTGGCATGTCAATATTTGCTAGGAAAAGGTCCATTTCTGTCAAGTTTTCAAATTTATTAGCATAAAGTATTGAGAAGTATTCCCTTATAATGTTCTGAATCTTGGTTGTTCTGTGGTGATGTTTCCATTCTCATCTCTGAGTTTATTAATTTGGGTGTGTTCTCTTCTTTTTCTGATAAGATTTGCTAAGGGTCTGTCAATTTGTTAAGTTTTTCGAAGAACCAACTCTTTGTTTTTTTGATTCTTTCTATAGAATTTTTGGATTCTAATGCATTTAATTCTGATTTAATTTTGATTATTTCTTCCCGTCTACTGGATTGGGGTTTATCTTGCTGGTCTTTTTCAAGGAGGTTTAGATGTGTCATTAAATTGCTAGTTTCAGATCTCTCCAATTTGTTGATGTAGGAGCTCAGAGCTATAAACTTTCCTCTGAGTACCGCCTTTGCTGTGTCCAAGAGAAGCTGGTAATTTGCGGGTTCATTTTTGTTGAATAGCATGAACATTTGAATTTCCTTTCTAATCTCTTCAATGACCCACCCATGATTCAGCAGTGTGTTGTTCAGCCTCCATGTGATACCGGACTTTCTTAGGTGGCTTTTGGTGTTGAGTTCTAATTTTATTCCCTTGTTGTCAGAGAGAATACAGGGTATAACTTCAATGTTTCTGAATTTAGACAAGTTTGCTTTGTGGCCTAAAATGTGGTCTATTTTAGAAAACGTTCCATGTGCTGCAGAGAAAAAAGTGTATTCTGATGCTGCTGGGTGAAATGTTTGGTAGATGTCTGTTAAGTTTAGTTGATCTATGCAGCTGTGTAGATCTGCGGTTTCTCTGTTGAGTTTTTGCCGAGTTGATCTATCTAGTAGGGAGAGTGGTATGGTAAAATCCCCAACAATTAATGTCTTTGGATCTATATGGGATTTGAGCGAAAGTTGGGTTTCTTTGATAAATTTGGGTGCTCCATTTTTTGGCGAATAGATATTTAGAATTGTAATATCCTCGTGAAGGAGAGATACTTTAATTAGTATGTAGCTATCTTCTTTATCTCTTCTCACGAATTTTACTTTGAAGTCTATTTTATCTGATATTAGGATTGTAACTCCCGCCTGTTCATGGGGGCCGTTTGCTTGGTAGATTTTGTTCCAGCCTTTAACATTGAAAATGTGTTTGTTTTTACCGGCAAGATGTGACTCCTGCAGGCAGCAGATACAAAAGTCTTGTTTTTTAATCCAACTAGACAGTCAATGTCGCTTAATTGGAGAGTTCAGTCTGTTAAGGTTAAGAGATAGGACTGATATGTATTTGTGAGTTCCTGCCATGTTATCCACCTTCTTGGGGGCTGCGAAACCTAGGTTCTTCCTATGGTTCTTGGATTCTTAGTTTGGGTGCAATATCTTGGCCTTTGTTGCAGTCTTGTTGGTTTACTATGTGTAGGACATCTTTAAGAATCTTTTGTAGGGCTGGTTTGGTGGAGATGTATTGTTTCAATTTTTCTTTGCTGTGGAAGGTTTTTATTTGGCCTTCAGTTATGAAGGAGAGTTTAGCTGGGTACAGTATTCTTGGTTGATAGTTGTTTGTTTTTAGGGCATGGCATACATCATTCCAGGCTCTTCTTGCTTTGATTGTCTCTGCTGAGATATCTGAGATGATTCTAATTGGTTTCCCTTCATAGGTGATTAACGTTTTCTCCTTGACAGCCTTAAGGATCTTTTCCTTGGTCTGAGTTGATCCTGTGTGTATTATAATGTGATGGTGTGATGTCCTATTCTGGTCTGGTCTATTTGGGGTTCTAAAAGCTTCTTATATCTGAATAGGCCTATCTTTTTGTAGGTTTGGGAAGTTCTCTGCTAGGATCCTGTTAAACAAATTTCCTAGACCGTTAACTTCTGTTTCTAGGTGCTCCTCTACACCCATTATCCTTAAGTTAGGCCTTCTGATGGTGTCTTCCAGGTGTTGGATAGATCTATCATATTTCTTGGACTTGTCTTGGATGGTTGTATGTTCTTTCTCTATAATATCTAGGCTGTCTTCAATCCCTGAGATTCGATCTTCTGCATGGTCTAACCTGCTGTCAAGACTCTCTACTTTGTTTTTTATCTCTTTTCCTTCTACATGGTCAGCTTTGATGGCTTCAAGTTCTTTGTTGAAACTCTGTTTTAGGTCTTGTATGAATCTCTTTACTTCCTTAATTTGGTATTCAGTGTTTGTCCTCAAATCACTTAGTTGATTGGATATGGTTTCTTTGGACTCCCATTCCATCTGTTGGGTTCCATTCAGCATTCCCTTTGTGGTCTCCCTGACTTCCTTCAGCTCTTTCTTAAAGGATTCCATGAATGCGTTTAGTGATCTTTGTGTATTCTCTACCTGATCTCTCAACTCCTGTATTACTCTTGATTAGCTTCCTCCCGTTCGTGGGATTCCTGCAGTTCTCTTTGAGTGTTCTCAGCCTGCTCACGCCATTCCTCACTTTCTCTTTGAGTACTCTCAAGTTGTTCACGCAAATCCTGTATCAGTTTTTGAGTAGCTTCCTCACGCTTATGATATTCCTGTATAAATTTTGGGGTTGCCTCCTCTCTCTCCCTATCATGCTCATAGAGAGTCCTTTGTAAGTTATCAAACTTCTCATTTATCATGTTTACCAGCAGTGTTTGTAGGGCTATTTGGGAACTCTCTTCTGGATTATTCATTATCTGTTCTGACCCCTGATTATCAAGATTGGGAATTGAGATACCCGGATTTGCCATTTTTCTTGTGTTTTTTCCGGCTTACTCTGCCCATTTGAGATGAAAATAGCACCAGTTTTGTGCTAGAATACTATCTTAAGGCAACCATCAACCAAAGTTTGCATTTGTACAGTCAATAGTCTACAGATACAATCTAGTTCAACAGATACATCTATTCAACATCAAACAACTATATGTTAATGGTCTTTGAACCGCAGAGAAAAATTTGGAAAACCAGAAATTTTTAGGGTTAGGGAGAGATGTGGGTAAAAAATAGGAATAGATTGGTGTGGGGAGGCACAGGGAGAGTTAACTATGTCCTAATCTCAATGCAGTAAATAGGTTGGGTAGGATGCAAGTAGAGAGAGATAGAAAAAGAAGAAAGGGAAAGGGAAATGAAAAGAGACCAGAAAAAAACAGAAACGTAAAAGTTAATATAGTTATGGAGATTAAAAGACCATCTATTTAGAGAGGAATGTGAATATATTGGGAGAAGGGGAGGGACATTGAGGAGATGTGAAAAATTTAAAAAAAATGCTTAAAATATTATATAGGTATAAAAAGGTAGTACTGCTATTAAGGAATTTAAGTCTCAGAGTTTTTGAATTGAGTTATAAATTTGTGGATTAAGTGTTTACACAATAGGGTATAGGGTCTACTAGTTAACTACAGATTTATCTGAGGATGTGCAGGACAAGAGTTAAGTCACATAAAGAAAAAAAGAGAGGAAAAGGTGAAAAGGATACGAAAGGGAGAAAAAAAGATCAGAAGTTCAGTAGAGCTAGACAAAAAACAAAAAGATAATTAAGAAATAAAGAAAGAGAGAAGACAAGAAAAAAAAGGAAAATGCACATTCACGTATTCCTCAAATAAAAATTATGAGAGAAAAAAATAGTTACTGGAAAACAGTTTTTTTTCAAAAAAGGCAAAAATTAAAGATTAATAAAAGTTTTAGAAAAGGAAAAAAATTTATATATATATATATATATATATATATATATATATATATATATATATATATAAGGTACCAAAAAAAAAAAAAGAAAAAAAGGAGAAGAAAGAAGAAAAAAAAAAGTTCTTTGATTTTTTTTTATTTTTTTTGGTTGGGGTTGGAAGAATCCTGTATCTCCCTTTTGTCTGTAACCAGCCTCTTGTTGGAGTCTCTGGTCAGCTTGACATCCTGTGGCTTGATTGGTTTCTTAAGTAGGTTTGTTCGCACAGGCAGAAAAATGCTCTTCTTTACCCAAGATTTTGAGATCCCCCTCCCAGGTTAGTTTAATGGGAGGGTGATCTGCTTTGAGAATCACAAAAGAGGGGGATGTAGTGATGAGGCTAGGTTCTGGGTAGAGTTGAGGCCTTTCAGCAAACAGTAGCTTTTCCCTGGGGCTGTTTTGTGAAACACTCACAGAGCCCAGCCTCGAGCCATTCTCAGGGTTTCTGTTTTTCAATTGATTATGGAGGCTGCTAGATCGAGGGGCAGCCTCTGGCTCTGGTTACCCTGTGAGGAAAGCCACTCCAATGGCTGGCGCCTGAGCTGGGTGACTTTTCCCTGGATGGAGCTGAGTCTGGCACGTCACTTCACCGTTAAGTTCTTGTGACCTGCTAAATGACTCATTTTATTCCAAGGCCTGAGTTGGAGCTGGCAGCTCCTCTGAGCTTTGTCGGTATCCAAGATGGAGTTCAGCAGTGCTGGGGGGGAGGGGTCACCTTCCCTGGGAAGGAGTGAGGACATCAGTGTTCTACTCATGCCGAGTCTTGGATCCTGGGTCGTCTCTGGTCTGCAAATTGTAGGATGAAGATGTCCGCTCCTTGTCGGTTCTTGTTGGTGTTGAGTAGAATCCGCTCGCCCTCTGCGTCTGGCTCCTTCGTCCTGGACTCTGTGGCTCAGGTATGGCTGCGGTCTCAGCTGCTGGCAAGCCTTCGGATGTGTCTCCTTGCCTTGGCTTCCCCTCTCTTGTCTAACTCTCTGTCCTGTGATGGCACACTTGGTGTGATTCTCTGGCTTAGGACTGCTCATTGGAACTCTAAAACTGCTTTCTATGCGAAAGCTTGTTCAGATTCCAGCTTCTCCTCCGCCGTCTTCCCGGAACTCCTAAGCCTTGTTTTCACTGTATTTGATGTTGGTATAATTTGTGGAGGGGAAGGGAAAAAACAAATTGTTTAAATAGGGATACAGGTGGACTCATTGCAACAATGAGATGTACAAGAGGTTATGTCAAAAAACAAACTTCACAATTATGGCGGGAGGTGGGGGCTTGGAAGAGCGGGAGGATGGGAAGGATTGGGAAGGGGAAACAAAGGAGGAGGCAAAAATGCTTGATAAGTAATGTACTCATTACCTTCCCCATGTAATTGTATATTGACAATTTAAAAAATGACAGAAACGGGAAAAAAAGAGATTGAGATCTGAAGATCACAGTTCAAAGCCAGCCTGAGTAAGAAAGTTCATTAGATTCTTATCTCCAATTAACTACCACTTCAAATTGTATGTAAAGCACTGGGCTTAGCCACAAAAGCACCAACCAGGCCCTGAGATTAAGCTCTATGATCAACAGAAAAAAACACAAAAAACAACATGGAATTAGATATTTTATAAGGAAGCACATTTTAGTATACTCTATGAAAGACCCTAGTCCCCTAGGATACTTTCGTCAACAGGAGGGCACCCCAGAAAACTCAGACTCCAGGCCGGGAGATGCAATAAGCAAGAGAAGTTTATTTGACGTTTGCGCAAACGGACTCTATGTCCCGAGCAGACAGGGAGCCCCGAGCAGCGGTTACAAGCCTTCTTTTAAAGGCAAAAACCACAAGATTAATGCATAACACAAAGCATCCCATGATTGGTCCATTTAAAGGTCACCATATACACCAACAATCACTTTGCCACGTGGGAAATTTTGTAACACTCTTTGTAAAATGACTGGCCCATGGTTGGTTTAAGGGGGGGTTTACATGGTTACAGGCCTATGATTGGTTGACACTTGGCTTAGCTTGTGGTCTTGCCAGGTGGTCGTTATCTCAAGGTCCTGTCTGGGGAATTTCTAAATGCGAACTGAGGAACACGTACTTTCTGTTCTTTATCTACGACCACTGACCTTGTCCTGGGGCAGACATCTGGGCTTTGAGACTTTACCCAATTCCTTATTTCCAGGGGGGGGAGGTTGGTGTTACCTCAAGCAAGCAAGTTTACAGAAGCAGAGTCAGCAGTTAGTAAATTGTAAAATGGATGCAGCCCTAATTTTTCTAATACTTCATTCCCCACTTCTTCTCTGGAGTAATTTTAATCTTAAAATTTAGGGTGTCTCTATATTATTTTGTGGGGTGTCAGTTGTTTTTAGTGCTTGGTAATGAGACCTCAGAACTAATAGATGGACTGCGCTGATTTTTTTTTACAAAAGACACCAGTCTGTTAAGTATACAAGGTCCGATTGTAACAAAAGTAACAGTACCATAGCCCCTTACTTTTTTTTTTTTACCAGTCCTGCCTCCGTGTATCACAGTTAACTTAATTTTATACCAGCTGTACTTGTAAGCTCCAATTTTAAGACTTACTCATACCATTTGCAACATACTCATACCATTTGCGACATACTTAAACTTTCTGAGGTTTGTCTTTTTTCCCTTTTTTTTTTTTCCAAACAATTAAAGACAATCCTTACTTTTTAAATCCTTTCTTATCTTAAGGGGATACCAATTTTTCCCCAATTCCCTTCCCAAGGCTTTCTTTACTACCCCCCTCTCCTTTACAATTTTCATTGATAACACACTCAGGTTATTACCATTCTAGAGCCAAACTAGCCTGTGATCATAGAGTGGATTTTCAGTCACTATGCACTGAAGTGCCTAAGACAAGCAAGCCAGTGATGTCCTTGTCCTCAATATCCACTGTGGGAAGAGAGGGTTTCTGGATATTACCCAAAAGAATGTCCCACAAGATCTTAGATTTAGCAGCAGTCAACCAGGAATCAGACTCAGGCAGGAGTTTCTCCAGGTGGCTGTCAGGCCGTCTTTGAACTTTACCCATTAGGGTATGCAGCAGCAGCAGCAGCAGCAGCAGCAGCAGCAGCAGCAGCAGCAGCAGCAGCAGGATCTCTCAGTGTCTCCAAGGGACTGTCACACCTCATGCACGGCTGTAAATTCCTACACAGACTGGTTAAAAATACATTGCATAGGCTTGGCAGGCTTTGATCCTGCTGATTTTTAAGATCTTTAAACAATAGTCCAGGACAATTTACCAAAATCACAACTTTTTACTAACCAGATATTTTTGTAAATAGACACAGAAGGCTCAGAAGGCTTAGTCTTGTAGCCATCTCTGACAGATGCAGTTGTACACCGACAACTGTTAACACTATTTTTTATGCCTTTTTTTAAAAATTATTTTATCTATTTTGCCTCATTTCTCCAAAACTGACTCTGGACCCTTGATCTTAAAAAGGGGGTAGAAGGGCGAAGGTCCATCTTCTGTAACTTCTTCAAGCTGACTTCAGGGGCGTTGATCCTACCTAGCCAGGAACCTATAACCTTAGCCTATTTTACAAAGAGGCCATCAGGGTTAGATGTCATTTAGAACAATATTTAACTTTTGACAACTGCACAGACCTTTTCTCCGGCTACAGCAGTGTAGCTTGTTTAGCACCCTGGTTTGCAAAAACATCTTTCTAGATGGCTTAGGAATGTGATCTCTAAAGATCCCAACAATGCCTAAATTACCTTTGCAGGCCTTTAGACAGATATCAATAGAAACACACTCTCGGGTTTATAAACTTTTTTCTGAGCAGATGAACTTCATGTAGCTGATGTCAGCTCAATAGTTACTGTCAATTAAAGCACATAAAGGGGTTGAGATTTAAACTATCCCCCACATTTTAGAACATTAGCTTTTTATTATCACAGAGGACTGGCAAGTTCCTGTCCCTTACAAGGTAGTCATGAACATTAGGCATGCTTTTAAACTATCTTCCTATGACCTCCCGGCTCTGACCAGTTTTGAAGGGCCACGCACAAATGACTCTAGGATCTGACATTTCTGCCATCCAAGCAGTGGCTTACTGCCTCTGGATGCTCCTCCATTGCTTTTGTCCCAGGAGTGTCTTCTTCACATTTGGATAAATGCCTCATCGGCATTTCCCTTAGCTGGTCGCTGGACTTGAACTTGAGGCCTCAGCACTGTCCCTCAGCTCTACAGCTCAAGGCTAGAACTCTGCCACTTTGAGTCCCAGACTCGGGGCTTGAATGCTGTCCCCTAACTCTTCAGTCCAGGGCTAGTACTCTGCCACTGTGAGTCTTGAGCTTGGGGCTTGAGTACTGTCCCCTGAATCTTCAGTCCAGGGCTACTCTGCTGGCTGAATAGAGGTGACAGTCTCACAGGAACCTTTTTGTGCCCTGGCTGGCTTTGAACCAGTTTGCAGATTAGTGAGTCTTATAAAAGGCCATTTTACTCCAATTAAAAGCAACAAGGTGGTCAACATAGAAGTAGCTTTTAAGCATGCTCTTATCTGAAACTTGTTAAGAGCCAAAATTACATCTGACAAACTGTTAAGAATCCTCTGTGCTTTGCTCTGGGCTTGCTGGAAACTTAAAAAAAACCTATAAGAGCAAACTGGAATAGCAATCATTTTGATAATCCTATTTTTTTTTCTTCTTTGTGCACATTGAGGCCAATGTTAAGAACAATTTTACATTTAAACTTTATACCCAAAAATCCATTCCCTATTTTTTTAAAAACCTATTAATCACCTTTAATATTTTATACTTTAGTTTTCATTTGCATTCTGAAAAGATCCCTTGAAATCTTGAGGCCAATTGTCACTCATTGCCTCTTGGTGGCTTGTTTTAAAACAGACACACATTAAAAATTTTAAACTCAAATGACAATTTTTCCTTAATGCAAGAATTACAGTCACCATCACTATACCACAAAGCTAGACTTAACACCTTTATAACTTTTAAAAACATCCTAATTGTAGAACATAATTGAAAGTAAGCCACATTATATAAATAACTTTTAACTCTCTTTTTAAGTCCTTCCTAATTTTAATGTTGACACATCCAAGGGGAAGTTTTAGCAATACTAATCAGATCATCACAGCACTCAATTTTAACCATCATGTTTTCAGTGTCTGTCTGCAGGGAAAAGAGAGAACAAAGATGGGCCACTCAGCCCCTTCTATGGAATGGGCATACACCCAATCTGACTCTTTAGGGTTAGATGAACTGTGTTTGTGCCAGCTTGCCCTCTTTTACCATGTGTGGACTCCTCCCAGGGCCTGTCCCACCATGCATGTCCAGCTGAACTGCACTTCTGCCTGTTCACCCCTCACCCCTAAAGATAGGTCTTCTGTTGGCTTCTAGTTTTTCCTTTTCTTATCTCTTGGTTCTTGAATGAAATACACAGTTTTTATACAGACCGAACAGGTAACATCTTTGACAGTGTTAAACTAACCTTTACATTTAAAATTTTAATATTTATCCCAAATTTTAGCCAAGGGAACTAAATCCCAAACAGCCAATGCATTTTTGTTAAGCCAGATAACTTGATTACAGTATAAACAGTCTTATGCATTTTAAAACATTAGTTTTTTTAAAATACCAGATTTCCTAATTTGCAAGTTAAAGAATCTTTAAAAAGCCATTTAAAACAATGTGAAGATTTTTTTTTTTTAGAATTTTTGGTAATGTCCAAACCTCATAACCTTTTGAATTTTAAATTTAAACTCACCCAATTGTTACAGCATGCTGACAATTTTGATCTTTGAACACATTTACAGACACACATACAAAATACTCACACAGATCTTAAAGCGCGCAAAAATCAAAATCAGTCATACGTACACCTTTTAAAGTTTTTAAACAAAAATTTAAGACAGTATTTCTTTTAAACTAGGTACCTTTGTTGGGCTTTATTTTTCCAGAGCTTGCTTATCTAGCAAGGCAATTCACTAATTACTCTTTTGAATCCCTTCTGTTGGAGGAGGGCTGGGGGAGGGGGTCACCTGAAACTAAACTAGCCAGATTTTTTTTAATCCAATTTTAGACAAGAGCACTTTACAAATTGTTACATTGTCAGGACTAGCTGAAAAAGTCCAAACCAGGCACACAGCCTTCTACACCCTCCCTGCTGGCAGCCTCCACAAGGAGAAAATGCAGCCTGAGGCTTGAAGGGAACCAAACTAGCCCAGTAACCTTCCATGCCTCAAAGGATGGTGGGCATAGCAGGTCTGTGACTGAGCCCAGCTGGAACTTTTATTTCCCCAGAGATGTTCAAATAAATAACAAAAACACAGATAAACACAAAAACCAAGGATCCACATTTAAAACTGGTACCAATTTTAAAACAGAACTAGACAAGAACTGAAGGCTGAGTTGGGGACTAATGGGCCCCAGTTTATCCCTATCGGAACTCTGCTGTTCTCACTCAGCAAGCTGAATCCAGAGTCTGCTGGGTGAGCCTGCCACACTCACCCAGAACTTCCCTACCCCAGAAAACATAAAACAAACACACACACTAAAGTTTACAAGAGAAACAAGTGGCCACAAAGACAAAATCAAGTCTCAGTGAATGGGATGACATCTCACCACCATTCACTTACCAGGGAACTCAACACCCCTACTCACCTCCGGAGGATTTTTCTCTTAGATTCCTGCAGACGTTGACCCAGGGTCCTTCCAAGGCAGAGGAGAATTGCCAGTCATCTTGGGGCAAGGGAAAGAAGTCCCTAGCGGCCATCCCCTCAGACTGACAGGTTCTCCCTCACGTTTAGACCCCCCCCAGCCAAGGCCCGAGGCTGAGATCTAAGTGAGGCCACTCGCAGGTGGTCAGTGGCAGCTTTATAATTGACAAACAAGCAAGTTACAAAAGCAGAACCAGCGGTTTTTGTTTTTAAACCAACTAGGAAAAGGTCTCAGGTGTCCTAGGAGTGGACTCGCTTGTTGACCCATTTCCTTGAAAGTCACAAAACAAACACCAAAGACAATTAATGTCAGACAGACTCAGACAAGACTAGACAAACGCCGCGCGGTCCCCGAGTGAGCACAAATGAGGAGAGAAACTTCAGAAGGGAGAGACCGGCCGTGCCTTAACTCCCCCAAACACAGAGACACTCGGATCTCGTCCCCCCTCCACGCGACCCTGGAGTAGGACTCCAGGGCGGGACTAGGGTAGTGGGCACGTCTGCTTTTCCCTCTAGTCCACCACAAATTCACGCACCCTGGGGTAGAAGGCCAGGGCGGGACCAGGGTAGTGGGCACGTCTGCTTTTCCCTCTGGTCCACCACACACGTCGTGTACAGGCACTTTTGGATCCCCAAAACATAAAATGAACACGACAAACACGAAAGACAAGAGCTCTATCTTACCTCCTGCCAGTCCTGGAATCTGGGGTTTGGGGGCGCCTGGTTCCCGGCCAAAGCACCAAATGAAAGACCCTAGTCCCCTAGGATACTTTCGTCAACAGGAGGGCACCCCAGAAAACTCAGACTCCAGGCCGGGAGATGCAATAAGCAAGAGAAGTTTATTTGACGTTTGTGCAAACGAACTCTATGTCCCGAGCAGACAGGGAGCCCCGAGCAGCGGTTACAAGCCTTCTTTTAAAGGCAAAAACCACAAGATTAATGCATAACACAAAGCATCCCATGATTGGTCCATTTAAAGGTCACCATATACACCAACAATCACTTTGCCACGTGGGAAATTTTGTAACACTCTTTGTAAAATGACTGGCCCATGGTTGGTTTAAGGGGGGGTTTACATGGTTACAGGCCTATGATTGGTTGACACTTGGCTTAGCTTGTGGTCTTGCCAGGTGGTCGTTATCTCAAGGTCCTGTCTGGGGAATTTCTAAATGCGAACTGAGGAACACGTACTTTCTGTTCTTTATCTACGACCACTGACTTTGTCCTGGGGCAGACATCTGGGCTTTGAGACTTTACCCAATTCCTTATTTCCGGGGGGGGGGGAGGTTGGTGTTACCTCAAGCAAGCAAGTTTACAGAAGCAGAGTCAGCAGTTAGTAAATTGTAAAATGGATGCAGCCCTAATTTTTCTAATTATTCACTCTACATTGTTAGAAAGACTAGATTCCTGAGTTAGAGTTATAACCTACCATACTAAGTGATATTGTCCATTTATTAAGCAGAAAGGCTTTTTCAGATTTACAAGTTTGAAGGTTTCAGTGTATGTTCATTCAGTTGCTTATGTTGCTTTGGGGGCCTACAACAAGACAATGTGGATGTGTGGGGTGTGTCAAAGAGAAATGATTTTGACCTAGTATGATTAAAAGATAAAATAAGAAAGAAGATGAGAGTCTATGTTCTCATGGGTTTCACTCTGAAGAACTTAATCTCCAGAAGAACTATTCAGGTATTCTCTTCAGTCTGGGAGGAAATCGAAAGTCATTTTTCTTTTACACATAGCTCTTTCTGGGGCATTCTAAATCAAATGGCAACATCTTCTCCAATGATAATGACTTGTCCAGGGGTGGACGCAAATAGATATTTCTATAAATTCTAATCAGATCTCAGGAGACTAAATACTTTATGGAATTTCTATTAAAATATTTTTCTTGCACACTGACTGGGTCTTCTTTCTACATGATTGTATATCTGTGTGTTTGTGTGTAAATTTGTGTTTGAATAAACTAATATAACAACGTAGAGATAAAAGTATTAGTATGGCCTTTTGTTTTTCTTCTCATATCATGAAAACCTGCCACAATTCCCAAAAAATTCCCATCCAACATTCAAACATTAATGCTGTCCCAAAAGTTCTGGTACATCCACCTCATTTAAAACATCCATGCTATATGAAAAATTTAAGTCTTCCAATTACATTGTCAACAAAGAAACAACGTACAATATTTGTTTTAAAAATAGCTAGATTGTAGAACACGTTAGCCAGAAAATTGAAGGAATATATTATGGGATTTCATTTAAATATTTAGTCACTTAAATGGATATTCTATATGCACTACTCAAAACCCTTTTGAGCTACATAATTGCAAAACTCATCTATTACCATCTTCTATGAAGACAGTCCTTGCTGAAAACAATCCAAATGTGGTAAACAAATTTACACGTATGCCATTGTCAAACGCTGCAGTTCTAAATCATGGAACTGACAGAACAATTAATGCCTGTGAAAAGCTAGTTCTAAGGAGTATGGAAATGGAATACATTGCATCGTAAGTGGAAAAATCCACAGATGTTTCAGGTTGGGCTTCGTTATTGGCATTTGTGAGATATATTTTGGAAAGCACAATGAATGAAAGCATGCCGTTTGTAAAACTTTGCTGGGAAAGAAAACTTTTTGAAATGTTTGAAATGAGAATACAGACAATAGAGTGGCTAATATGTTGGATGCAGCTTTAAATACAGACTGAAACAAGGCAAAGAATGGGAATAAAGTTTTTCCTTATCAAATGTTTTCTGGGTATATTGTGCGATACACTATAATAATGAAATGATCATTTCTTTAAAAAAAAAGGAAAAATTACTGTCACCTGTTGAATTTCTTTTTTTAAATTTAATTTAATTTAATGTTTTTATTGGGAAAATACCATACAGAAGGTTTACAATTACATGGGCAAGATAATGAGTACATTTCTTATCAAGCACTGTAGCCTCCTCTTTTGTTTCCCCTTCCCATCCCTGCCCATCCTCCCCTCGCCCCCCAACATATATCTCCCCCCGCACAAAAGTTGTAAAGTTCGTTTACGACATAAAGACTTGTACATCTCATTGTTGCAATGGATGCACCTATATCCCTATTTAAACGATTCTTTTTCCCCTTCCCCTCCAGAAATTACACCGACATCAAATACAGTGAAAGCAGGGGTTATACTGTGGGGGAGGGACATACAAAGCAACAAAGAAATACTCATAAATGTGTTAGAAACAATCATATGAAAGAAAAAACATTTGAATACATATCTTAAGGTTCATTTCCCTAACATCACCTTATCTGACCTTTTCTGCTTGACTCAGACATATACTAGATATTGCAAATAAGGGAAACCATGGGACTTATGTTTCTTTGGACCTGGCTTACTTCACTTAATATAGTTTTTTCCAAACCTTTCCATTCCCGAACAAATGGGGCAATGTCATTCTTTCTGATGGAGGCATAGAATTCCATTGTGTATATATACCACATTTTCTTGATCCATTCATCTACTCAGGGGCATCTGGGTTGGTTCCATATCTTCTTATCAAGCATTGTTGCCTCCTCCTTTGTTTCCCATTCCCATCTCTTCCCATCTCTCTCCCCCCTCCCCTGCCCCCTTCCTCTATCCCCTCCCCTCTGCCAAAGTTGTAAAGTTCATTTTTCGACATGTAAATATTCAAATATTTTTGCTTTTTTGCAATGTTGCTAACATATTTATCAGATGATTTCTTTGTTGCTTTGTATGTCCCTCCCCCACAGTATAACCCCTGCTTTCACTGTATTTGATGTTAATATAATTTGTGGATGGGAAGGGAAAAACAAATCGTTTAAATAGGGATACAGGTGGATCCATTGCAACAATGAGATGGACCTGTTGAATTTCTTTTTAAAGTGAATTTTAAATGAAAAGAATGAAGAAATTTAGATGGTTAATAAAATATTATCAAGAATTTTTTTATTTTTTCTTAAAAGTTAAACTGAAAGACTAATAGTCCATTAAGACTATTATATAGTAAGTTTCCTGTCATTTATTTTCCTTTTGTCCCTCATTTTTGGAGGTGATATAAATTTGTTTTTTCAGAAAGACAATCTGGTCTTAACCACTACACACAAAATTTATGCTGTCCTAGAATCAGAGAGAATTTTTTAAAATTAAATTAAGACAATAGTAGGCTCATTTTATGCTAACACAAAATATAAACACCAATGACATTTTTCACTGAACAACCACTCATAAATAATCATGAAACAATAAAGTTAAAATCCATGTAATTTTTTTTTGTCAGTCGTGGGGCTTGAACTGTTGGCCTGGGCACTCTCTCTCAGTTCTTCTGCTAAAGACTACCACTGTATCACTTAGCCACAATGCCAATTCTGGTTTTCAGATGTTTTATGGGAGATGAGTCCGGTGTCCTTTTCTGCCCAGGCTGGCTTTGAATCCCTATCCTCAGATCTCAGATTCCTGAGTAGCTAGATCCAAGCCCAGAACCAAGTCCATTTTAAAAAAGCAAGTTTATTGAAATTTCAGCCTTTTTTTTCCAATAAACAATGTTATTTTCAGCATTAATTTATAGCTATGAGTTATTTTTAGGTGTAAATTTCATTTTTTAAATATAATTTTTACTATTTCTCATTTTCTCACAAAATACACTGTAATTGACTTTCCAAAAAGTCAATTATTACATATTATTTTACACACTATCATTATTACACTGTATATTACATATAGTGTGAAGTGAAAATAGTTTGGCCCATTTCATATAAATGTGTAGATTTTATTTTATTTAATTTTAGCATTATAAATTCACATCTGTGTTTTAAAACTGAGGAAAGAAGAATTTAGAGTTAAAATCAAATATGAATGTGTAGTGTGTCTCAATTGAACCAAAAATTCTGAGTTCACACAGACAAAATTATTTTCTTTCCACTAAAGAGTTTGAAGTAATACCATTGGAAACAGTGAGGCAAGAGGAAGAAGAATTCAAATCATGTCAAACATTGTCTCTGTTATTCTGCTACTCCCTCCATTAAGAAGACCTGCTCATTCCCAGTTGTCACAAAACTTCAAATATCTTAGAATTCTATTTGGAAAAGATCTGAATCACTGATGCTTTTTATGCTTTATGTTATATGAAAAAAAAATAAAGACACAAAACAATTAAAATAAAATGCACACATGTGTTGAAGTCACCACAGCTGAAAAAACAACCAACAAAGTAGAACTCCAGCAGGAACAAACATATGTTGTGCCTCACTTTTTTGTAAATACTAAAACCTAAAATACATGTTAATTTGAGTAGAGCCATAAATATAACTCTGTCTCAGAAATAAGGTTGTGTTAATTTGAAATTAAATTCATCTAGATGAACCTAATATATCAAATCCCTTGAATGGATCGAATTGTTTAAAACAAATGTAACAAATGTGAAGTATGATCTGCACATATGTAGAAGAATAAAATGTGACAATATCAAATCACAAAAATCATGACATACTTAAAAATTCAGAAATTCAATGAATAAGTCCAATAGTATCCATATTGAGAACTAAATACTACTGATTTAAGAAGAACAAAATATCCAAATAATAGAATTTGAGCAGTGTACATGACTGTACATAATTTAAACTACTCCAAATTACATGATTGTAGAAGACTGGATGTGGATTATGTAAAGGAAAACATCAGCACATTATATAAATGAAATTAAAATTTCATGAAAGGAGAGAAGTACTTTCTAGAAAATAATATTTTAAGAAATGGTGGTCAAAATCTTTCTAGTACTGACAATATTGCATACCTTTTAGTTAGATACAAAAAAGACCCAAGTTACATGAGCTGATTTGAAACTTTGGCAAAGTAGCAGGATACAACTGTAACAATATTATGGATATTTAGTCTGGCATGGAATTCATTTCCTCTTTGATCTGACAAATGAATATATGAAAGAACATAATTTCTCCAACTAAATATCAAGATCTAACTAAACGTATAATAAGAAAACTCATCAGGCAAGCCATAGTGCAACTGGGGTAAAAGAAAAATCAGTCATACAGATTCTGTATTTATTTTCAATGTTGATTTTTTCATAAATTATTTCCATTAGTTTGCATTTTAAAAACATTGTATTAAATGATGATACCTTGGTAATTTTGGATGGCTCCTTAAATTTTGTTCTGAATATAATGTATCACTATAGTTCCTAACCCATGAAATGATGTTGATTACAAAACAAATGCTAATAACCAATGTTTATAACACACAAAATCTCATAAGCATGATACCAGTAAGCATGGGTTAACTTTGTGATATCATAGTCTCATGACTGATGAGATCGATCCGCATGAGTATTGTTTTACCTAGATTCCTCAGCCTAAATTTAGCCACTGTTAAATATGTTTATATCTATTTATCTATATATACGGATATATATATATATATATATATATATATATATATATATATATATATGTAGGTATGTCTGTCACCATCAGATATTAAACCTGAGTATAAAGCCTAAGGAAAATGATAAGGGAAAAATTTAGCTTTTCTGGATATATACAAAAATGCATTGGTTTAAAGTCAACCTATTTCTCCAAAACATTTTCAGCATTTCCTTTCTATATGTATTATTCTCAAGAAGGGAATGGGGAATGTGAGAAGAGGACTAAAAAAGCATTGTCTTCAAATGTACATAATTTGGAATTACCTCTTTATTTTGTTATAGGCATTTTTGATAAAAAATTTTGTGTAATCGATTTCCTGGTCAGGTATAATATATCCTAATTGCATACACCAAAGTACATTCAGAAAATGGAATATAGAAATTAAGTAAAGAAAATATATTCAATAAATATCAAAACGTATATGCCTATAGAGATAATATTTTTAAGATTACAATGGAAATATTCTAATATAATAATTAATTTGATTGAACAATTAAATATTGACAGTATTTAACTAGAATTCTTTAATGCTACTTGGACAAGATTGTCTTTCTAAATTAGCAAAACCAGTTTCTCCTTTTAATTCATCACAGAAATATCTGAACAAATGAACTTATAACAACTAGAATGAATTTTTGTCTTTTTATTAGCAAATATTAATTTCCCAAAATATTTTTATTGTGTTATACACATATGTCTACATAATATAGCTTGCTAAATTTTATTCTTTTCATTAATTTGATTATCCTGTTTTTATATGTTTTATTATGTCATCATACTAACTTATACAGTATTTGAATATATTTACTGCACACTATTTCTCTTCATGTCCTCACTCATTTCCCAAACTTAAATAGTTCCATCTTTTACACCTAGCTCAGGCATTTTATTTTCTGGGTCTAGTGTCTGCACATGAGAAATCTAGTATTTGATTTTCAGGGTATAGCTTATTGCTTTAATGTGAAGTTTTCCAGTTCCTTCTTTTTTGTTGAATATGGTATGATTTCATTATTATGTGTGGCTAAATAATACATCATTGTGTATATATGTATTTATATATATATATATATATATATATATATATATATATATATTACAATTTATTCAGTCAGTGATTAAGGAACATGTAGGTGAATTCTGTAGTTATTTAAATTTTTATGGGAAGAAAGAAGGATGTAAATAATGATGCTTGGAAAGAGAAACATGCTCTTTAGGAGGGCACATTAGTATTTCCTCTCAGCTGCTCTTTCATCAGTATTTCAATAATACATTATATTTAAAATATAAATTACATTTGCAAAGGTGTTCTGTTTCAGTATCTATAATATTTTTATTACAGTGTTACATTTAGTATGTCATGTGAGTATGGAAATGATGTGAGCATGACTATGTATGCATGTTTGTATATGTAGCTGACTCTAAGAAAACTGAGTATATGTGAGATACAGGATTCAAATAATAGTTTCAGACCTATAAATTGCTAAATTGATGTACATGTCCTGTTAGTGGAGTGTGATTTCAAGATCACATTTTGGTAGGTTTCATACCAAGTAAGTAGATGTTTCTAATCCAAAATTATAAGGAATCAAACAACTACTCTGTTTCATAATCATTTAGTATTAGTACTCAAGACAATGTAATAAGTGTAAAAAATTATTGAGAGTATGATGGGTCAGTGGTAAGTCTTTAGAAACTCTACATTTTTCCCCAAAATCTTCAGATGTACTCTTTGGATATAAATTACAAATATATTTCGAAACATACAGATACAATGTGAACATATTATATATGAAAATATATGTACATAATGTAAATATATTTTATATGTTGTTATATTTTGAAGGTGAATCACATATATCTATTTATATTTAAATGTAATTCCTCTTGTCATATACATATACATATATATATACACACACACACACACATACACACATATTGTTTTCTTGTTTTTTTTTTTTTTTTTTTTTTTTTGTCAGTCTTGGACCTTAAACTCTGAGCTTTGGTGCTGTCCCTGTGCTCTTCAGCTCAAGGTGAGGGCTCTACCGCTTGAGACATAGTCCCACTTCTGGTTTACTGATGGTGTATTGTAGATAAGAATCTCATGGACTTTCCAGCCAGGGCTGGCACTGAACCGTGATCCTCAGATCTCAGCCTTCTGAGTTGCTGGGATTACAGGCATGAGCCACCAGCACCTGGCTATATTTATATGTAAGATTTGTCAGTGGAACAAAGGGTACAGAAACTATTATTCTTATCACGAAAGGACTTCATATTGGCAGGTATAATTACAAGAAGACAAATGATGAATATTCACAGTGGCACAAAAATCCCTTAGGTGCCTAGAAAGACAGCACCTTTTTCAAGACACTTTATGTAGTATGAGAGGTTTGCAAACTAAGCAACTGTAGAAGAGAGTGAACCCTAAGCATAACTGACAATTGCAGGAACCCAGTCTTCGGTGACAGATTTAGCAAGGCCTCTCTTGGAGATTCTTGTTAGGGACATGATGAACAATTTATAGTTTAGTTTTGATTACAGGACTCTTTTACATCTGTCACTCAGATATTAACTTAGATATAACTTAGATATTAACTCAGATATAAATTTAATATAGTTCCTTTTGCTCTAACTTATATTTTCATGGCTCAGGAACGTGTTTTTGTTTGTGAAAACTTGGTTGTTCACAACATAGGCATGGGTTTTTAATCCTTTTGAAATTACTTTTTGCAGAGTATTCTCTGAGATGAGCTTCTCTTTATCATATCATAGGAATAAACTTACTCTGATTCAAGCTAGCTTGTTCTCTTCCATTTGAAAAGACTTCTTTACATGTCAACAAACCCTCATTTACTTGCAAAAGTCTGTCAGTGAGTCAAACCTACCTCACCCAAGTGAGGTGAATTCCTCTCCCATGTTTCCTTTACATTGAAAAATGGTAAGAACTGTTTAGCAATGCTCATACTTTATAATGTGAAGTGTGACTCCTATTTTCCATAAGGTTAATCAAGCA
The DNA here is from genome assembly GCF_024711535.1 of Dipodomys merriami. Classification (NCBI taxonomy): domain Eukaryota; kingdom Metazoa; phylum Chordata; class Mammalia; order Rodentia; family Heteromyidae; genus Dipodomys; species Dipodomys merriami. Next base: position 464,595 of record NW_027204904.1, read on the forward strand.
GAGAAATGGATTAATGTGTAAAAAATAGCCTTTGAAATAGTCTTGAACCTTGAAAATTGTCCTGGGAATGACTTTTTGGAGAAATCTCCCTATTCAAAGATGAACGACTCATTTTTTTTATTGGGCTCGTATTGGGGTTTTGACTCCAGGCCTTGAATTCTATCTAGGCTTTAATTCTCAATGTTTGCACTATACCACCAGAGCCACACCTTCACTTCTTCCTTTTTACTACAAGTTTAGAAAAGAATCTCTTAGGTTTATCTACTTCAAATAGCTTCGAATTGCAGTTGTCAAATCTGAACCTAACTAGTAGCTAGGTGTAAGTCATTGGTGCTCCTCTAGAACTCACTTCTTAAGAATAAACTCAAAAAAAGAGAATAAATTGTTCAATTATTCATGTATCGTCTGATAATCCAAATCACTTGCTACTGAAAGATAAAAAGAGAGAAGTTACAGATGAATTTTGAGGAGAGAGACACAAAAAAAAGAAGGAGGTACGGGAGGATCTATGTGGGGAGGGAAAAGGAGGAGAAGAAAGGTGGGGCGAGCTGAATGGAATTGCCTATTCCTCACTAAGGTATTGTTGGACAGTCAGTGCCTTTGCATTTATGTAGCCAAAGCTTTATATTTTTTGTAGTAGTAAGTTGAGATATAAAATACCAATTTCCAAGTAATAACCTATTAGTGTGTTTCCTCCTGCACCCAGGGCACCACAGTTAGGTTACTGTTACAAGGAAGACAAGAGTAATCAGTTTATATGATTCTAAGAAACAATAATTGACATGCCAGGAATGCTCCCTTGTATGATGAAGTCAAGCATCACTCTTGTTCCCTGCTCCAGTCTTCCTCTCAACAGAATAGGAGAAACAGAAGAGGAAGGAGATATCTGAGTAATGATCATGTCTCTGTTTACCCTCTTCCCTTGGACTCTCAAACCATAAATCCAAAGGAGACATAACCTGAACTAGTGGGGGAAAGAGGGGGAAAATTCAGTCTGGCTAAACATGAAAATTTTAAAATAATTGGGGCAGCATTTCAAATACTGAAATAAAACTTTTTAAATTATTAATAAAAAGTAACTAAATTTATTTAAAATTTAGAAGACTACAAAGCTTACTATATAATGGAATCTGCATAATTAAACTGAATCCTGATTCTATCATCTGAAATTAAGACCATTCCTAAAATTCCAATACTAGATAAATTACCCTTGATATTCACTTAAACTGTGTGAATATGATGCAGAAAACATTACTTTAAATTCAGACTGCTGAAATAGTAAGTGATGGAAATTCATGAAGGATAGCATCATGGTGAGAGCATGGAAAAGATTTTCCTTCCATCTTCAGTGTGTAGAGAAGAAAAAAGCTGTAGTGGATGGTCCTGAAGGTCCAATTCTGAATTTAGGACAGAAGGTGAATAGTAAGAATACCTATCTCAGCCACTTAGAGATTAGAAATGTGGAGAAATATCCTCATTAATGTAGGTCAAACATAGAAGAGAAAATGTGGCAATACCAAAGCCAAGTGCCAAAGGCAGAGATATTGAACAAAATACCATGAACTTGAAACAAATCTTAAAAGGGAGGTCTGGGCTTAAGGGGAGTAGGACAGAAGAATAGAGAGGGAGATGGTGGATTAATACAGTCATAACACTCAAAGTATATATGCCAGAGTATAAATAGGAAACTTGAAGGGATAAGAAGGAAGCAAAATGGAAAGTTGAACAATGATCCAGATGTATCGTAGTTTGAAATGTACATACACTCTATTCAACACTGACGTGATGAAGTGAAACCCCTTTGCACAACTATCTAAACACTACATTTTTTGAAGTTTAAATAGTAAGAGACCAGAAGCACAAACCTTTACAGATAAATAAGAGGACAGCATTGACACATTTTTGAGGATTTTGTTCCTTTCAATATACAAAATTTAATGTGTCAAGTCTGCTGCAAGTGTAAATTTTATTTTGTACATTCTTTTTGCAAATTGCTTAAAATATACAGAACCATATTCAACTATCAAGCACATCAATTCCAATAAAATATTATAAACTTTTAGGTTTCTCAGTTGTTTCTAAATATCTTAATGTAATTCATTGGAACTAATTTCATTCTAAATTTAAGTTTAAATTTTAAAATCCTTTTAATGGGACACAGGTATGGCTAGATAACTGATGTTAGCAGAATCAGAATTATTCAGAAGGCTGTAAATGGATGTTTACCTAATTTTCTCTCTTCTGGATCATGGAATACAGATTGTCCTTGTTAGGAAAAGGGAGGAGAATGGAAAAGGAATAGGCTGGAGTGGATCATCAACAGGTGAGGACTGTTTATTGAGGAACAGCGAGGGGCAGAACCCTTCCAGTGGGTTTGGAGCTTGTGCAAGGGAGCTGGGACAGGATCTGGGTTTTTTAGGAAGTATGAACAAGGAGGTAGAGGTTAATGAAAAGCCCCTAGGTCAAGGAAGGTGGGGGGCCTTTCAGTTGGGCCCCAAATGGGATGTTTACAGCTGGGCTTAGGTGGATTGCCCTGCCTGCACTTCAAAAGAGTTTACACATACCTGGGATTTTGCCTGCAGTCTGTATGGGCCTGGGACAACAGAGTGGGGGTCAACCCTTCATACTCCACCCTTAGATACATGAAATGAGAGGGCCAAAAAGGGAGAGGGAAGTTCTTCTTATAGGATCTTTGGGTACATAAAAATAATTGGGCTGAGATGGAAGTAGCATGGTGTTATGAGAACAAAGCAGATTCCCATCATTTAGAACCCTGAAGGAGTATAAAGTAGGAGGGGCCTCGTGGTCTTTTCTGGTTACTTCCTGCTGGCATTGGGATGTGGAGAAGTCAATGGGGCTTGGGTTTTCAGTTCCCGGTCTGTGCTGGGTCCAGGGCAGTGTATGCAAACCCTCTGGTTGCCTGTAGTAATAGGATGGCCTTGGCTTGGTCACAGGTCCTGATTGAGGGCTTTTATCCTGTTAGAGAGAAACTTGTAAATGCTGAGATCAGGCAAAAGACTGCAAGGTGGCAGGAGTTGCTGATGTCAGTGACACAGGAAAACACAACCTGAGCACAATCCAGAACATTTCCAATTAGGTCATGAGCCCATAACTAGTCAGAAGCTAGGGCTAGATTGAAATAGTTAAGGGCTTGGTGAGAGACCTTGATCATTTCCTATAATAGCAGGTAACAAAGGCAAGAATATAAATACTGTCCAGTTAGAAGTTAGACAGATATCGATACTAGATGGACAAGCTTCTCAACTTATTTCTATTGACCTCCTGGCTCTGGTTAAATTTGAAACGGCAGGCAAAGAGTAGCTGATGTGACATCATCTCCTCTTACTCTTTTCCACCTTTTCCTGGGGGTCTAGGTGCTTGTGCATGGCATATGGGCTTTGAACTCAAGGCCTGATCACTTTCCTTGAGCACTTCTGCTCGAGGCTAGTGCCCTACCACTTTGAATCATGGGGCGACTTTTAGCATTTGGCTGGTTAATTTTTGAGCCAACTTCCAGCCTGGCTCTTTGGTGGTGGTTAGTTGGGAGATAGAGTCTCAGAGCGATTTTTCTTCCCTGCCTGGCTTTGAACTGCAATCTTTGCCACAAAAACCCTTTATTACATCCAATTAAATCAACAAGGAGATCTATGGGATCAAGTAGAGCTTACATTCACACTATCAAGAATTGATCAAAAATACATTCTAGAACTGATGACAAAACTCAATAGATGGGATGAGAGTTTGAGCACAGCTTGGCTGCCTGGAAAACCTGATAACCAAAATTTACAGGAGCACTCCTGGCCTACACATGCTTCAATAGCATAACAACATAGCTGACTTTTTCAGATCTAGCTGGGTAAGGTTGACAGAGAGCGTCCCGCAAGAGTCTTTGTTTTTGTAAATCTGAAGAAGTCTTTTACCAAGAATCATCTGTGTGTGATGGAGTCAAACAGGAGTCCAGTGTACCATGATGGAGGTAGGATGGTCCCAGGCAGGATCAGGGCTAGACTAGATTCCTCGGATGAATTGTCAAATTTCCTGTTTAGTTGCTTACAAATTTATACACAGACTTGTTAAAGACACTTAAATTTAGATGGACATATAGAATTACATGCTAGTTTTAATGTAAATCACAGCCAACTATTACATAATGACTTAAAAGCTGTCTTTTTTTATAATTTAATTTTATTTTATTTGTGAACATACTGTACAGAGGAGTAAAAGCTGTCTTTTAAGGCATACTCATACCATCTGCTACATACTCGAACTTTCTGAAGACAGAAACAAATATGTGGAACAAATATTTTAAGACAATTCTTAACTCTTTACTGGTGTTTTTTCCTCACAGCTGGCTAGGAGCTGAGCTGGGTTTCATTCCTTTTACTACTACCTCGATAAAAATGTTTTCTTTTAACAAATGGCACATTTGATAGGAAATATCAGTACTAAGAAATAGAAGAAGATTACTTTTTACACAGTTTTTATGTACTATGAGATTATATTGAACATGCTCACACACACACACACACACACACACACACACACACACACACACACACACACACACACACACATACACGCACGCACTTAAACCAATGTTTTTGTTTAAAAAAATCGGCCATAAGTTTTATGGAATTCCAGTGGCAAAGTGATATTGTTTTGCCCAATATGATAAAACCTCGTGGTCAATGTCAGAAAAGTAGGCAATACCAAAAAATGCAGGGCAAATTTTGACAAATAATTTCCACCCTTAAATAAACATTGAAAAAAGCAGAAAATCTTTAAATCAATTTTGGTGATGAGGCAGATTAGTATATGAATTGAATATATTAACCCATAGAAGAGTGAAGAGGAGAGAGCAGTAAGGTTGATGGAAGAGTGGGGGTTATAGAAAAACCCATCATTTGGCCTTTGTCTCTTCCTAGGTGTCAGCTTCCAGGGCTTGTAGACAGAATTGGGGGAGGGGGTGACTGAACAGGTTTGTAAGGAGAATAGGTAGAACTTTTAACCTGAAGACATTTAAAGGAATATGTGGCTTCATCATGAAGGTATTGAAATGTGTGTTTGAGTAATTGAATAGAGAGAGTTATTGGAAGAAGTGAGAGGGTGGGATTTCTCTTCTGAAGTCTCCTTGAGGAGAAATCAAGAATCTAGACTTTGAACTGAGTTGTCTCAGGAAAGAGAAAAGGATTGGATTATTGTTTAAGTCCCCAAAAGTACAAGGACTGGTTTGTTCCGATTATGGGATTTCAGGGTGGTAAATGGATAGAGGAGTGTCCTCAGTGTGTTTGCCAGCTATCCACTGTCAGTGACAATTAGCGAAAGGTCCAGAGTAGAGGACCCATTTAATTAGGGTCTGGAAGGGAAAAAGGTGTACTAGATATAGAAAAGGGTTGAGAAATGTATACATATGGAGTAGTTTGTTTACAGTGATATTTAACAGGGCTGTTAGCTTGTTGTTTTACCTTTGGAGGCCTAAGTCCACCCCTACCTTGTGTCAGCTACACAGGCAGGCAGACAGGCGAGCAAAGGGACAGGGATTAGCAGAAAGAGTTTGCTTGAAACAGATAGTTTTAGCCTAGAAAATCTGGACCAACTGCAAATAGCAAGAGTGTAGTTAGAAGAGCAGGGAAGGAGATAAGGATCTTTGGTGCTGGAGGTCATCAAAGAAAAGAGATAGAGAGAAAGGGAGGGGGTGAGAGAAGTGGGTGAGAGACAGACTGAGCTGCGATAAGATGAGGAGTTACATTTTTAGAGGAGATGATTGTGAGGCCATTGGCAGAGAAGTGCTGGGTTAGTAAGGCAGGAGAGCAGGGAGGGGGACCTCTGGAGTAGAGGTCAGAGAAGGACTTGGTGGACAGAACAGAACAAGCAGAGGGCAAGTTTTCTGGAGCAGAGGTAGAGGAGGGCTTATGTTTAAGGTACCTTGGATTCCTCATCATTTCGTTGGAGAATTGTTTAAATCATTAAAATTAAAACCTAAAGTTACAAATTTAGGCCAGTGGTGGCCATGGTAAGAAGACCAGATTTTGGTAGAAAAACAAGTCATTTAAAAAAAATAATTTTTATTGTGAAATTAACATACAGAGGGGTTAAAATTAAATGAGAAAGGTAATGAGTATATTTCTTACCTAGCATAGTTGCCTCTTCCTTTTTTCCCCCTACAATCCCTGCCCTCCCAAATCCATGTTTCTCCCCCCCCTCCGCAAAGTTGTAAAGTTCATTTTTTGACATAGCATTTTGTACATGTCATTGTGCAATGGGTACACATGTATTCTTATTAAAATTATTTCCCTTCCCCAGCCCAAATTACACCAACATCAAATGCAGTGAAAACAGTGGTTATACCATGGGGGAGGGATATATGAAGCATTTTTTTACTGTAAATTAGTCAGCCCAGAGTCTTAAGATTAAATTGCAGGCATGCTAATGAGGTGTCTCTGGGAGACAATTTGGAAAATTTGGTAGGATTTTGGAGCCTGTCCCATTTCTCCAGGCATCCTTGGTGTTTTGAGAAGGCAGACGGATGGAACCCAATAATTAATAGAGTGCATGCCCAAAGGTCCTAATTAATGGTGGTCAGTCAGGGAGTCAGGAAAGTGGAGACTCCTGGAGTCTCCACAGACAGGAAGAGATCCCCACAGACAGGAAGGAAGGGAGGGATTCCTGGAGTCCTGCAGTCCTTGTCGGGGCCCCTGTTCCACAGACTAGGCTGGTTACCTTGTCCTGAAGGCTTTCAGGTGGTGGGTGAAGTTGGTCAAGTGGCAAAAAGCCTCCTGCCTAGAGATCAGAGTCCAGTGACAGGGTAAAGGAGAGAGAATAGGGGGTTTATGCAGGGGTCAATAATACTGCAAGCCACAGCAGAATGGCCCTCCCCTGCTTGCACCAATTACAAAGGCCAAGGCCAAGAGGTCTTTCATGAGGCTGTTTAGCCCAAAGTAAGCTCATGGGGCTCTGAACTCCCAATGCAGAAAGGCCTTGGAAGGAGGAGGAAAATAGCAGAGAAGCTCCATGAGAGGTGACAAAGAGGTGGGTTGCCCCTCCGTAGAGGGCATGCAGTTTATTCCTCGCACTTTTCCATTCCTGGATGTAGGAACCATATGTTAGAAAAATGGAGTAGAATGGAAAAGGAATAGGCCAGACTCGATCAGACTCAACAGGCGAGAACTGTTCATTGACAGACAGCGAGGGGCACAGCCCTTCCTGCAGGATTGAGGTTGTGTGAGGAGCTGGGACAGGATCTGGTTTTTTATAGGAGGTCTGAACAAGAAGGTAGAGTTTAATGTAAAGCTCCTGGGTCAAGGAAGGTGGGGGACTTTCACGTGGGCCCATAATGGAATATTTACAGCTGGACTTAGGTGGATTGTCCTGCCTGTACTTCAATGGAGTTCACACATACCTGGGATTTTGCCTGGAGTCTGTACGGGCCTGGGAAAATAGGATGGGGGTCAATCTTTCAGTCTTAATTGGAAAAAGATAGTCTTCCCAGCTTTTCTGCATATAAACACTCCATCATCGTTTTCTTATTAGAGGATTATTCCAGATTAGCTATATGTTGATTTATAATGACTGAGCCTGACATAAAGGTGAGGGAAACTGTCTACACTTCAGTGAGGTTCTGACTTGTGTTTCACAAAGTGTTATGAAAGCTCTCCATGAGAAATCTAGCAGCATTTCTAAAAAGTCCTTGCGTGCTTATACTTTCTGATAATATCTCAATTCAAGTATTTCTCCTCAGAGTTCCATACCTTTCAATAATGCTGTATTAGATCCCTGTTGTATTTTGCAGACAGATCTTGGTGATGAAATTTGTGCTTTTCAAATTACTCTCCCAATTCCATCCACAAAATGAAGACAAAAATTATCTGAAAAAATTTGTATATGTTGATAGTGCATATAATTTTTTAAAGTATTATTTTATTTTGTTAAATTTTTAATTGTGAAAATACCATACAGAGGGGTTACAATTACATGGGCAAGGTACTGAGTATATTTCTTATCAAGTATTGTTGTCTCCTCCTTTGTTTCCCCTTCCCATCCCTATCCATCTCTCCCCCACGCCCTCTCCTACCCCCACCAAATTTGTAAAGTTCATTTTTCGTCATAATGACTTGTACATCTCATTGTTGCAATGGGTTCACCTCTATCCCTATTTAAACTATTTGTTTTTCCCTTCACCTCCACAAATTATACCAACATCAAATACAGTGAAAACGGGTTATACCATGGGGAGGGACATACAAAGCAAAAAATATATCATCTTATAAATATATTAGAAATGATTGCAAGAAAGAAAAAACATTTGAATCTTTATCTTGTGGTTCATTTTGCCTAACATCAACTTATCTGACTGTTTCTGCTTATCTCAAACACATACAAGTTATTGCAAATAAGGGAAACCATGGGACCTATGTTTCTTTGGACCTGGCTTACTTCACTTAATATAATTCTTTCCAAGTTTTTCCATTTCCATGTAGACAGAAGGGAACCCTCCTGCATTGTTGGTGGGAGTGCATATACTTTTATTTTCTATTACAAACATAGAATGTAGCAAAATTTTTCATAGCAATTACACTGCACTAGGTGCTGGGCATATTCTAATGTAAATAAAATACTGTGTTTATGCAGAGATTTTGAGCATCCAAAATTTTAATATGCCTCTGGTCCTAATACCATTACCTTACTGATATTGAGTGACAAATACAACTTCTTATAAGTACAGAAGTTTTCCTTGTATCTTTTTAATATATATGTTTTTACTGTGAATATACTATACAGAGGGGTTACAGTTACGTAAGTTAATGAGTACATTTCTTATTGAGCACTGTTACCCCCCTCCTTTGTTTTTCCCCTATCAACCCTTCCCCTCACACCTTCCCACCTCCTCCCTCCACCCCTCCTCTGATAGAGTGTTTTGTCCATCTCATTGTTACAATGGGTCAACCTGTATCCTTTTCTTGTATCTTAAATGAAAAAACGCTGGCTTGTTTCATGCTGATTCTACTTGTGTAGACACACCTAAAGTCACCCACCAAGCCCAAAAGCACATAAATGAAAGGCATATCATCTTTTGTCAGTTGGTATAATTGTGTTCTACACATTTATTGACAGGTTGCAAATTATTTTCAAACTTTAATGCATTAAAATGTTTTCTGCCGCGGAACGGCTCTGTCAGGACGACGGAGGACACCTTGTGGAGGTAACTGGAATAGGTGGGGAGATGGCAAACAGACAACTCACACACAAGAGGAGTGAATTCTGAGTGTGATTTATTGCAGAGGATAACATGCTTTTATAGAAAAAGTCTCCATGAGAAAGGGTAAAAGGCTACACAAAGCTGCAAGGCTTTGTTCTGGGGTGGTCACCAGCTGGTCACCTGATCTTGTTTTTTGGATGACGAGCTATGATGATAGGCACTTGTTTTCGGCTTTACCTCTATTTTTAAGAAATACAATTGGTTTCGATATTTATCACCTATTAACCATTAACCAGAGCATATGGGCAAGGTGCTGAACAGAAAGGCATGAACTCTAGTACTTCATAGTTACTTTTGTTTAGTTTTGTACTTTATGCGTTTCAAATCTTTTCTAAGCAATTGTGCTTCTTTGCCATTCTTTAGAGGGTTCCCAATTTGTGGCCCAAAATCATGATAGTAAGTATACTTAGTTAAATCTGGCCATATATCAAATTCAAGCTCATAGTGTCTTTTCTGTAACCCTTTCACATAATCGTTTACTCTTCTCCATAGAGGCCTTAACTGTCTCATAAGATCTTTCTTGTTCCTTCTTTCATAGTAAGCACAAAGGAGGCCTAGATCTAGCAAGTCTCTCAGTAAATGAAAGATAGTAATAGGAAGTTCTTTCTCCTAAGTTGTTTTCCCAATGTTTGCCATCCTTATCGTACACACCTGTAAAAGGCTATGGATCTGGGGGAAGTCTTTGGGGTCCTCTAGATAATGGAGGATCCCACCATTTTCTTCTGATAAGCTATTGCCACCTTCCATCTACCAACTTTTAAGAATCTTATTTAGCTTTTGGTCTATATATCCCTCTACATCTTTTTTATCCACACGATATCTATATGAGTCTATTTGTGGCGAACGCCTTCTCGGCCAGCGAGAAAAAACGACCACCACACCAGGAGTCTTCTCAGATCACGCTTTATTGGAGAGCCTTTCAATTGATGGGAGAGCTTGAGCGCGAGAGAGCGTGCACCCAAAACATGGCCGCTTATATAGGGAATAGGAACACGGGTTTTTCTATCATTGGTCATCTGCCTTTCACCGTCACCAGGTGCCACGGGATTGGCTGGGGACTCTACGTGGCTCGCGCACGCGCAAAGCCCAGGACCCACCGTCCTGCCAAGCACTGTCTAATATGGACCTCAAAGCTGCAAGGGAGTGGGTGGCGCCTTGTAATGGCGTTCGCCCCGGCTCCCTGCATCTATTGTATATGCTTTAGGATTAAAGGGAAGTCTCCAATAGCCATACACTCTTTCTGCTCTAGCCGTGCCTACAGCTTCTTGTAAATCTCTTACAAACAATTCCTTCTGCTGAAGTGATGTCATGAAACCCCCAATACGTTTCTATTTCCATATGACTTGTCTAATAGCATCCATAAGAGGGGCTTTTAGGGTAGCACTTAACTCTGGTGAATTAGTCATGTTCTCAGGACACTCATCAGATGTTGGAGTCGTCAACACTTCCAAGAAAGAGCCTTGAATAAGGGAACGTTGAGCATGAGTAAGTAGAACAAGCAGCAGGAACAGTAAAATATTAATAGGCACTCCTATACAGCAAAGAAAAGAAAAACAGGAACACATCTTTCCCAGGGGCTTGCTAGCCTTTTCAGGAGGTAGGCCTCTTTGAAGCCCAATTCTCAGATCTGAAAGCAGGTTTCCCATGCTAAGCAGACTCCACCGGAGTACGTGTGGCAGCTTTCTTTCTTATTTTCTTGACCAATAAATCAGCAAGACCTCAGTCAGCATTTCTCACATAGGACTTTTCAAATGGGTTGGTTAAATATTGACATGAACTCCAGTCTTCTGAGGATTCACTCATCTGCTTAGGAATTGATGCTAGCTGTTGGAAACTAGCTCAAAGAAGGATGCCATTTAAAGCCTTATAACGTTATTCTTTACCAGAGTATTCTCCAGCTACTTTGGTTGTTGAGAATGTCTACAAGAGCAAGCATTCTGTGGGAAACATGGAGACACCTTATGACCATTACTTAATGAGATTTCCAAGTGGCTTGCTATCACTTGTACTGCACAAGTCGAATCTGTCAAAACCTATCAGTTTTAAGAGATAAGAGGAGTGGTAAAAATACTTCTAGAGAAAAATGCATCTTCAACATATTTGGTTCCAAGCATTCCGTCTAAGGCATATTCATCAAGTAGTGAAACTTTTGTTGTCTGTAACTATGTGTCTTTCTCCAGGTATACATGTGTGTATGTATGTGTGTATTCATGTGTATAGGAGCATACATGTGTACATATATAAGGGCATATACACACATATATGCAAATATAAAAAATATACATACATAACATATGTGCGTATATATCAACTGTTCAGTGATTTAATCTCTAGTTCCTGCACATTGTCATTCACACAAAGTGTACATGATAAACTGCTCTGAGGATCTTTGCTCTATGATGGTTATCCTTTGTACTCACTTCTGCCACTACTTTGTTTTTCATCCCTGTGAACAGGGATGAAAATCTATCCATAGGATAGCTTTATTTTCATTACATGTATTTACTTACTGATAATAAAAGAAATGGGTTATCTATAAAAGAAAAAATATCTTTTAGGTAAAAGGATAAAGTATCTTATCCATCCCCATGATTCCTATGAGATAAAATTTATAATAATAGTAAAAGTGAAAAGGAATTTTTAGATCTGTTGTTTTGCCATTTAGCATTGCAAAGAATAATATCACATCACTGCTATAACTCTTAAAGAATGCCATTGTAACTGATGGTCCCTATCATGTTCTCCCAAAACCAGTGGATCCTGAAAGATAATAGTACACCAGCAGAAATGCTAAGTAGCAGACATGGAGCATGAACGAGAAAGCAAGTGAATGAGATAGAGTGAAAGATAGAGAGAAATATCATAATACTGAAAGTGCATAACAGATAAATAAGAGCTGTATGAGAATATTCATACAGCTATTTTTAGATTCTACATGTACATTTGAAGGTATTTAATGTACAATAACCCACCAACATAAAATATAAAGTGCTTTTGATAAAAAACTAAAAATTACTCAAGAAATTATAACTGCAAAAACAATTTTCACAGATGCAATTTCTCAGAGATATTTCATGACTTTGAGAATAATAAAGTGGCTGAAGTTAATATAAATTAAGTAGTATGATAATTCACAAAACTATAAAAAGATATTCATATATTTCAATATATAACCCAAAGATAAAACAAATGTTCTTTAGATGATTTTTTAAAACACAGTTTCTCAGGAACTGGGAAAGTGGCTCAATGGTATAGTGCTTGCCTTGCATGCATGAGGCCCTGAGTTTGATTCCTCTGTACCACATATCAGAAAAAGATGGAAGTGGTGCTGTGACAAAAGTGGTAACGCTAGCCTTGAGCTGAGTAGCTGAGGGACAGCACACATGCTCTAGATATCAAACCTCATGACCAACAAAAACAGAAACAAAACAAAATACAGTCTCTCATTTTTGTAGCCTCAACTCTGTAATACGTCTGCTTCAACCTAGGGCTAAGATTTTAGGTGTGGACATTTATCAACACTCCTGATTCAGATTCTACTTGATAAAATTTTTAATCAATATTTTTTTCTTAAATTTGCTATTTGTAAACTCACATGCACCTATAAAAATGGTTGACCATCCCAGTAACTTTCTCAAAGTACCTCCAAAAGACAATTTACAAAACTTTGTATTATATTACTACAAGGAAAACTGTAGGGAGCCAGGGTAAACGCCATTACAAGATGGCGCCCACTCCCTTGCAGCTTTGAGGTAACCACTCCATTTGAGGCGGTGCTTGGCGGGACAGTGGGTCCTGAGCTTTGCGCATGCGCGAGCCACGTAGAGTCCCCAGCCAATCCCGTGGCACCTGGTGATGGTAAAAGGCAGACGACCAATGATAGCGCTCTCTCCCGCTCAAGCTCTTCCATCAACTAAAAGGCTCTCCAATAAAGCGTGATCTGAGAAGACTCCTGGTGTGGTGGTCGTTCTTTCTTGCTGGTCGAGAAGGCGCACGGCGCAAAGTGGTGCCGAAACCCGGGACCCGCACGAGAGACCGAACTGGAGCCAGAACTCAACACGCGGAGAGGGGACGTCGGTAAGTATCCCCCAGTATGCTGTTCACTGTAGATTTAGATATTTATTGGTTGCTTGCATTGCTTCTTCCTTTGTGGCTTGTCTTTTTGATGGTGTGCACTTGCCTCGAGGAGGGAGGGTTTGATTTAATCCAGGAAGGATGCAAAGTACTAACACGGCATCAGGATAGTCTATCAGAGTCAGCATCCAGTAAAGGGGAGGAAAATAGGCCTAAAAGAAAAAGGGAAAAAAGACAAAAGGATCCTAAAGAATTAAAGCAGGAGGGACTGCAGCCCTCACAAAAGGAGAAGGATCTTATGGAGGAGGGGGTCTCAAGGACACCCCTATGCCCTTCTTTAAAAGCAAACCGGTTCTCAGCCCTACATGTGGAAGGGCGGGACCAAGAATGCAGTGATCTTGTGAGTGACTCAGAGGAAGAACTGTTAGAGGAGGAGGGAGAGCAGCTCGATCCAGCTGATAGTGAAGACTTAGAAGAGGCTGCGGCGGAGTATGAGGCAGACAGATATGGGGGGGTGGCGCCCCCTAGGGGTGGGAGTACCGCAGCAGCCAGGAAGAGGAAACAGAGCTGGCCCTCACCCGTCGGCCCCCTGGGCGTGCCCGCCGGCGGGGCAGAGTCACTTTATAAAAGGAAGCACCTGGTCGCGGCTGGTGGCCACTTTTCCACTTTTTGAAAATCCAATTACTAATGAAAGAAATTTTGAGCGGGTTTCCTACTCCCAGTTAAAAGATTTAGTTGAGGCAGTCAGGACTTATGGGGTGACGGCCAATTATACCACTGCCTTGCTTCGAAGGCTAACTATTAATGCTATGATTCTGTGGGAGCAAAAACTGTTCAATATTTTCCTGAATTAGTGGCTAAACAGGCAATTTTGGTCTGAAAAAAAAAAGGCAATTTTGGGTATAAAGTATTGTTTGATGCACTTTGCAAAAATTCCAGATAAATTAATTATTCCATACACCCGTGAGCAAGTTGAAATTTTAGCAGCCACAGTGGATATGTGGGCAATTCTTGTTTGTTCATTTCCAAATGTAATTGATAACCATTATCCTAAGCATCCTCTACTTGCCATAGTTAAAAAAATTTAGTGTATTTTCCTGTTGTCACTCAAAGGAGCCCTTGGTTAATGCTCTGACCATCTTTACTGATGGATCAAAATCTGGACAAGGTGCCTTTTTTGTTCAAGGACACAAACAGCCGGTAGTCTTTAATTTTCGGCCGAATGTCCCACAGGCTGTTGAATGTTTAATTGTGCTTGAAGTTTTTAAAAGATTTAATCAACCTTTTAATTTATTTTCTTATTCATTATATGTTGTAAATGCCGTCGCTTCTCTTAAAGTTGCTGCTTCAATTAAGCAGGCCAGTACAATTTCTAATGTTTTGTTACAGATTCAATCCCTTATCTTAAACAGAAAACACTCTTTTTATATTGGACATATTCACGCCCACTCTATGCTGCCGGGCCCGATGGCAAGGTGTAATGATTTGGTGGACCAGGCAACTCGGGCTGTGGCTCTGGTCGCTGCTGATCCTGTAGAATTGGCAAAAGACTTTCATAGATTGTATCATGTACCTGCTAATACCCTTAGGAAAAGATATAATTTGTCCAGGCATGTGGCAAGAGATATTGTTAAAGCCTGTAAATCCTGTGTTACCTTTCTTCATCCTCCCCATGTGGGGGTAAACCCCAGGGAGTTGAGACCAAACGCCCTATGGCAAATGGATGTTACTCATCTGACAGAATTTGGTAAGTTGAAATATTTACATGTGTCTGTGGACACCTTTTCCGGTGTCATTCATGCCACACCTCTGGCAGGAGAAAAGGTGTCTCACGTCAGAATACACTGTTTAGAAGCTTGGGCAGCTTGGGGAAAGCCCCTTAGATTTAAGACAGATAATGGCCGTGCTTATACTTCCCATGGTTTTCGCGCCTTTTGCGCACAAATGCAGGTTGCCCACACCACCGGACTGCCCTACAATCCTCAAGGACAAGGTATAGTGGAAAGAGCTAATAGAAGCATAAAAGAAATGCTTCAGAAACAAAAAGGGGGAATTGCTGAGTCAGCGTCCCCCAGGGAAAGACTTTCTCTTGGGCTCTTTACCCTTAATTTTTTAATTCTAAATGACAACGATCAGTCTGCCGCAGATCGGCATTTGACAAGAGACCCCATGGATACTAAAGACATGGTTATGTGGCAGGATGTTATTAATAATAAATGGTATGGACCGGATCCGGTAATAACGAGATCCAGGGGAGCTGTTTGTGTTTTTCCACAGAGTCAAGAAGTACCTCACTGGGTGCCAACGAGACTGACCAGGCTGGTGGAGACTGCAGCAGAACCCCCTCTTGAAGATGCCATCCACTCGTCTCCTGATGCAGCTGATCTTCCTGCTGTTAGCAACAGTGCTAATAGCAACCCCTGTGATAGCTAAACCAATGGCTGTGGGCTGTCACCAGGGCCTGGCCAGTTCCTATGCCCCTGCATGCAGACTCCCTTTTTCTCCCCACCTTATTTTCCGCAGATTGTGGGATGGAAGACTGGATTGCCTCTGCGGTGTCCTTTTTCAAATAGTGGGTGGGAGTCGGAATGTTTTTAGCCTGCTGCCTGGGAGGATGCGTGGTTTGCCTATGGTTGGTCTGTCGCCTTCGAGCCCAAACCAGAAGGGACAAGGTTGTTATCTTGCAAGCATTAGCCGCTTTGGAGAGTGGATCCTCACCCCAGATCGGGCTGTCGGCCCTGAGAGGCAATTAAACCTTACCATCCTGCATAGCCTTAGCACCCCGAGGGATCAGGGGATCCCATTGCACCGGGACAGGTATGCAACTTGCAATTTGGGACAGGGTGCTAGGCAAGTGCACTGCACTTGAGGGTACCATCTCCTCAAAAAGAGCATGCTGGGTTGCAAGTGGGTTGATGCCCAAGATCCCACCTCTGCAAAAAAGGCATCGGACGGGCCTGGTCATCACTGGGGAAGGCGTCCCTCAGGCGAAGGCCAGTGCAAGGTCCTAATGTTTTAGACAGAGGCCCAACCTCTACTCTTACCTGTTGCCAAAAAACAAAAAAGGGGGAACTGTAGGGAGCCAGGGTAAACGCCATTACAAGATGGCGCCCACTCCCTTGCAGCTTTGAGGTAACCACTCCATTTCAGGCGGTGCTTGGCAGGATGGTCGGTCCTGGGCTTTGCCCATGCGCGAGCCACGTAGAGTCCCCAGCCAATCCCGTGGCACTTGGTGATGGTAAAAGGCAGACGACCAATGATAGAGCGACCTGTGTTCCTATTCCCTATATAAGCGGCCATGTTTCAGGTGCACGCTTTCTCGCGCTCAAGCTCTCCCATCAACTAAAAGGCTCTCCAATAAAGCATGATCTGAGAAGACTCCTGGTGTGGTGGTCGTTCTTTCTCGCTGGTCGAGAAGGCGAGCGCCGCAGAAAACAATGCTACAAATAAATAAAAACAACAATTAAATATTCATGATTAATAAAATGAAAAATAAACCAGTTACGTGTTTCCAGTATTTGAAGTGTACTACATATTAGATTTTACTATATTCTCATATTCCTGTACATTTAAAACTGGCTAAGATTATGATGTTCAACAAGAGTTTTATAGGCTATGAGTAGTCTTTAAAGTTACCCACTAAGATTACTATTTATGGCTCATCTCGTCATTTGTATATGGCTTATATCATCACTTGTTGCTCGCTAACATATAAAGTAAGGAAGCTCTAAATTGTAGTTAACAAATTCTTAACTCTTTACTCTGCTTCTTTAAACAAAGACTTTGCAACTTCTCATTAGTAAAGTTTCTATAAATTCTGAAATATAAATACTTAGTAATATATGTCTGCTACCATAAATCTTAACTACTTCATGGAAAATTTTTATGACCTGCCAAACAGTCCCTATTTTGGCATATTTAAGCAAATTCCCAAAATTAAACCCATTTAAAGCATTAAAACTTTAACAACCTTAACCCTTGCTGCAATGTTCATTATGACAGGTGCCTTGTAGAGAATAATTGAACTCCTCCTTCTACACATCTCTTGAACCACAAATATTTGTAATACTTTGTTTTTGACATATCAATTTTGAGTTTCTTCTTAAATATGTGCTTATGTAAGAAATAAATATTTCATGACCATTCTTTTGCATTTACTTTTTGTTGAAGTGTCTAATTTAAGAAAATCAATTACACTTTATATATAAAAAAAAGTTCTGTGCTCAATTTGGCAGCACATACCCTAAACCTGGAATGATACAGAGATGATGAGCATAGCTCCTTCGAAGGATGACACACAAATTCCTGAAGCGTTCAATATTTTTACAATGACAGACGCTGGAGGGAATGTGGCCAGAAGTAAACACTACTGAATTCTTGGTGAGAGTGTAAACTTGTCAACCCCTTTGAAAAGCAGAATGGAGGTTCTTCAAAAGATTCCACATAGAGATCCTCTATGACGCAGCAATCCTTCTTTTGGGCATTCACCCAAATGATCAGAAAGAAGACCATACTAAAACTACAAGCACAACTATGTTTATTGCAGCATTATTTACCATAGGTAAGATATGGAACCAACCCGATGCCCCTCAGTACATGAATGGATCAAGAAAATGTGTGTGTGTGTGTGTGTGTGTGTGTGTGTGTGTGTGTGTGTGTGTGTGTGTGTGTCTAACTGTGACCCCTCTGTACAGTACTTTTACAACTAAAAACATATAAAAGTGTTCTGAAATGGAAGAGTTTATTCCCCCAATTTTATCCATATAATATTGTTAACAAA
The DNA here is from genome assembly GCF_024711535.1 of Dipodomys merriami. Classification (NCBI taxonomy): domain Eukaryota; kingdom Metazoa; phylum Chordata; class Mammalia; order Rodentia; family Heteromyidae; genus Dipodomys; species Dipodomys merriami. Next base: position 482,705 of record NW_027204904.1, read on the forward strand.
GCAGATTTTTAAATACTACGTAGAATGTGATACGTATTACAGAAACCATTACATGTAATGAGCAACCAGAAATAATGTTATCAATTGACTATGCACTGCTTCCAAGGAAGCCAGATGGATAATTTCTCATGCTCTAAGTCAAACTGGTGATCTTATGTCTTGATAGTGTAAAAATATCAGGGACAGAATAATGAAGGAATTACAACTGAGGTGAAATCCATATGAAAATATACAAACCTGATAAAACATATAAGTATCTGAGCAGTATATTGCGTTTTAAATCATTTACGCTACATTGTAAAGATAATGAAGACCTATTAGAATGAATTAACTTTTTGATATCCTATCGTAGCTCCTTAGAAGGATGAACTCTTTCCTCATTCTTGTAGAGGCTTCATCAGATGAGAGGAACTGTATTTTTTTGTTTGCTTCCTTCCATTTATTCTTCACTCTGAAATATGAGCTACATGATACTGAAATACACCAAGGAAAATTAAACACACAGGCTTTGGAAAGATCAATCAATGTAAAATAAATAAAATACATATAACCTTGTAAAAGGTCCAAATAAATTAATTTATATAATCTCAAGTGTAAACAGAAAATGATTTAAGCAATGTCACGTAATTGAAAAATGAAAATTTTTAGGAGATACTTAATTTTTTCCTTTCTACTACATTGAATTAATTATTGATTTTGTATAGAGAGATTAAAGATGAGATTAACAAGAAACTTGCTTAAAACTGGGCACAAATTCTGAATAGACATGTATTCCAAAATCCATGAAAATCGCCAGTGGGTTTACAAAGTTGTGTTTAATGCTACTTCTATGCTGGCTTAAGCTTTGGGAACAGAAGTCATTAGAGAAATGCAATTCAAAATTACTATGATACTCCTTCATAACTATTACAACTCTTATTTTAAAAAAATCAAAGGAACCAGTTGTGGTGGGAGTCAATTTGGCCTAGAAACCCTCTAAGGAGAGAGCAAGATGAGGCATTGGCTTAAGTGAGCTGCTCGATGTCTGCCATCCCCAAAAGAAAAACATTGGAGTGAAGCTCAAGGCCATAATGCCTTTGGGCTTGGGTCCTTCCCTTGACGATAGCATCTGCAAGTTGATCTGCCTGAGATTATACCTGAGGTGTGCCCCCAGGGGAGTGTGAACCCACTCTAATGGCTCCCCCCTTTGAATTAAAACTGCAGAAATCAATGTAACACCTCCAAACCACCAAAGGGAAATGGGCTCAAAAATAGAATTCCTCTTCAGGAAAACTTCATCGAGGCCTTTTTGGAACTGCAAAAATATTGCCCAATGGCTGTCTGTAATTGTAATAACTTCTTGGTGCATCCTGCCTTTTAATAGGGCAAATAAGGCACACACTATCTTTAGGGACAGGCACCCATGGCAACAGCCAATTGATTTCCCCTAAAAGGCTCTGAAGTTGGGTTAAGGTCAGAGAGGTTGGAATATCCAGCAAAGGCTTAAGGAGACTGTCCTGAGTCAAGGTAAGGTGGAACCAGAGCACCTTAAAAGGAGGTAACTTTTGAATCATATTGAGTGCTATGGTGAAGCCCTCCTTTCTTAATATGGTGCGAATCTGGGCCAGTAGGCCCTCCAGGTGTCCTAGGTCTTGGTGCCCCACGATTATATCATCCGGGTAGGCAAACACAAGGGAGGTATCTGAACCCAACACAGGCCCTAGAAGTGTGGCGAAGTATTGTTGGCAAAAGGCCAGGTTATTTGCCATTCCCTCTGGCAGCACCGTCCATTCAAACCTCCAATCAGGCAGGGAAAACTTAAGAGAAGGGATGGAGAAAGCAAACTTTTTGCAGTCATCCGGATGCAGGAGGATTGAAAAAAACAATCTTTAATATCAATCACACCGAGTTATATTCTGAAGGTATAGCAGGAGTCCAGGGCATACCTCTTAGGGATGCCTACTAGCTCCATCCGTTCATTTACCTTTCATAGATCTTGGAGCATACACCTAGCCCCAGAGGCCTTTTGAATAACAAATATGGGTGTGTTCCAAGGACTCATAGAAGGGCATATGTACCCAAGGTTTATCTCCACCAGAAGGTGGAGGGCTACAAGTTTAGGTTTTATCAATGGCCACCACTCCACCCAGGTAGGGCTTCCTATCTAAATCAAACTTGGATCCACAATTCTTTTTCCAATGGTATCCCTTAGTGCCCCTGGGTCAGGGTGTAGGGGGAGGTTAGGACCCCTCGGGCCAGTTGGCAGAGGATTGTTGTGAATAGTCCCTCTTAAAGTGCCTCTCCTGCCGACATTTAAAACAAGTCCCTCTCCCCGATGGTCTTGGGGTTCCTTGGCCCTGGGCTGCCAGTGCCTGAGTAATAGCCACAGTCATTGCAGATGTCTGAGCATGTAAAGCTAAAGCTTATGATTGGGACTGGTGCTGTTGCATTCCCACATCCTGTGAGGCCACCAGTCATCTTCTCAAAAAACACTCTCTCAATCCCATGCAGGCCATGTGGTGGTCTGCATTCATCTCTTCCCAGACCAGCAGTTTTACAAACTGATCTTGGAGGTTCCCTGCTGGCAGCTTGTGGTTAATACTCTGTTCAACTCCATCTACAAACTCAACTAGAGGCTCACCAGGTTTTTGTGTAACTCGTGCTATGAGGGACTCAGTGGGCCCATCATCCAGTTTGAACCATGTGGCAAGTCCTGCCTGCATCACCTGGTCACGGTATGGGCCAGGTATTGCGGCATGTTGGATGCCAGTGGAGTACCACTCCCCATCCCTTTTAACATGGTATAAGTAATAGGTATCACAGATTGAGCCTGCCAGTTATTCTCCACTTGCACTCTGCATTCCTCCTTAAAGAAAGCTCACCATTTAATAAACTGAGAACAAGTGAGGAAGGCTTTGGCCACATCCAGCCAGTCCTTGGGGACACATGGGTGATAAGCAATGTCCTGTAATAAAGTCTGGGCCCAAGGAGAGTTTGGACCATCCTCCACCACTGCCTTGTGGAGCTCTTTTAGATCTTTAGCTTCCCATGGATACCATTCCAAGGGCCAGATTTACCAGATACACTTGGGGAAGCAAATCCTGTGGCCCAGGGTCCGGGGTCCTGGGTGGCCCTTCCTTTCCAGGGTAGGCCTCCAATTAGGTTACTTCCCCACCCCTCAACCCCTCCATGGAAGGTTGGTAGGGGTCCGGGTCTTGCAGTTCCTTCTCACAGGTTGCGTAGGATGCTGTACCTCTCCCTCAATCGGGGAAATAGGGTGGGGACCTAGGACCATCGGGGAACCTGAGTCAGAGGGGGTAACTTTCACCCTCATTTTGATTTCCACTGTGCATGTTTCAGTGCATTCTTGGATGAATTTTACCCATTCCTTTTCCTTCTCACTTCTCAAGTCCTCCTTTATTCCTGCTAGGCCTAATGCTGCCTTTCCTCTTACTTCTGTGAAATAGCATTACCCATACTAAGGGTTTCACTTACCCTGTGAGACTGCTTAGCCTCTGCCGGTATCTTTTCCTTTCAAGCCCCACGTTGGGTGACAGATGTTGGGTCTTCGTCCATCCCACAAAAGACGGATGGGGTCCAAGGAAAGGTAAGTGTGGCTGCTCCCCTGTTCCGCGGCCTCACTTAGCCAGGGAGACAAACAGACACAGCAGTGAGTCAAGTGAAGCAGGAAATTCATTTATTAACTCAGAGCAAGCTCTTTTTTAAAGCAAAAAAGACCAGGTGTGCATGGGAGGGGAGGAAGAACCTTATCATGCACCTAAGCTTCCACGGGATGGTTAGTCATGGAATGCAAAGCAAATTGGGCTCTTCCCACACAACTCCCCCTCAGCGCCATCTTTACTGCCCATGTGCTCCACAATCAAAGACCTCGGAGTCAAAGCTGACACTCTAAAAAATTCAAAGGATGAAATAAGTGAAACCCTAGGTCTCCTTGGCACAGGCCAAAATTTTCTTAAAAGAGACACAGAAACACAACAAATTAAAGAAAGGTTGGACAAATGGGATTGCATAGAATTGCAGAGCTTCTGCATGGCAAAGGACATAGCTAGCAAGATCACCAGAAAGCCCACAGATTGGGAGAAGATCTTCACTAAACATACAATGGACAAGGGTATCATATCTACAATATACCTGGAACTAAGAAAATTAAATGCCCTAACAATAAATCGTCAAAGAAACAACTGCCCAATAAATAAGTGGGCTATAGACTAACAGAGGAACTTTGCTGAAGAAGAAAGAAGGATGGCCAATAGACACATTAAGAAATGTTCAACTTCCCTAACCATAAGAGAAATGCCAAACAACATTGTGATACCACCTCACTCCAATTAGAATGGCTATAATGAAGAACTCTAATAACAACAGATGCTAGAGGGGATGTGGACAGAAGGGAACCCTACTGCATTGTTGGTGGGAGTGTAAACTTGTTCAGCCACTTTGGATAGTAGTATGGAGGGTCCTCAAAAGACTCCACATAGTGCTCCCCTATGAACCACCAATCCCACTTTTGGGCATTTACCCAAATGATCACAAACAAGAGCACACTAATGGTACCGTTTACCACAGCTCTAAGATTTGGAACCAACCCAGATGTCCCACCATAGATGAATGGACCAAGAAAATGTGGTATATATACACAATGGAATTCTATGCCTTCATCAGAAAGAATGGCATTGCCCATTTATTAAGAAATGGAAAGACTTGGAAAAATTATATTAAGTGAAGTAAGCTGTGCCCAAACAAACATAGGTACCATGGTTTCCTTTATTTGCATAAACTAGTATGCCTGACACAAGCAGAAAAGGTCAGATAAGTTGATGGTAGGCGAAATAAACTCCAAGATAAGGAATCAAATGGTTTTTCTTTCTTGCAATTGTTTCTAACATACTTATGAGATGATTTCTTTGTTGCTTTGTATGTCCTTCCCCCACGGTAAAACCCCTGCTTTCATTGTATTTGAGGTTGATATAATTTGTGGAGGGCTAAGGCAAAAACAAACTGTTTAAATAGGGATACAGCTGGACCCATTGCAACAATAAGATGTACAAGATGTTACATCAAAAAAACAACTTTACAACTTTGGCTGGGAGGTGGATTAGGAAGGAGGGTGATTTGAAGGGATTCGAAGGGGAAACAAAGGAGCAGGCAACAATGCTTGATAAGAAATATACTCATGAATGTTGAATGAAGACTGTGGAAATGAAGCTGGAGGTTGTCAATTTTTCGTATAGATAGCAGTTTAGTGTTCCAGTGAACAGTCTTAGCCTAGAGAATCACACCAAGTGTGCTATCACTGTACAGAGAGTTTGGCCAGAGAGTAAAAATTGAGTCAATGAGACAGACCTGAGCACTTGCTTGCAGCTGTGCCAAGGCGGTGGTGGTGGCGGCCATAGCCACACTACCTAAACACAGAGAGTCCGGGACAAAGGCACCAGACCCAGAGAGCTAGTGGATTCTACTCAACACCAGCAAGAAGTGACAAGGAGCAAATATCTTCATCCTGCAGATCACAGACTAAAGATGACCACGGAACCAACACTCCAGCGTGAGTAGAACCCTGACATCCTCACTCCTTCTCAGGAAGCAGAGGAGGGAAGTCCACCTCTCCCCACCCCCAGCAGCAGAGATCTCCATTTTTGATACTGACAGAGGCCTGGCTGAGGAGCTAGCAACAACTCAGGCCTTGGAAGAAAGCTGGAGTCATTTAGCAGGTCACAGGAACCTGACCTGACATTCCAGGCGTAGCTCCACCCAAGGGAAAGTCACCAAGCCCAAGCAGAGGATCCTTGGTCCCTACAGGTGTGGCTTTCTTCTGGGTAAACAGAGCCAGAGGCTGCCCCTCCCTACAGCAGCCTAGAAAAACAATTGAAATTCAGTATACATAAACCCTGAGAATGGCTGTAGGCTGGGCTTTGTGAGTATATCAGAAGCTATCCCCTCAGGGAAAAGCTACTGTTTGGTGAAAGGCCTCAACTCTACCCAGAACCTAGCCTCATCACACCATCTCCAAACTAGAAGAAACAGCCATCTCCTTCTTTGCCATCTCCTTCTTTTGTGATAATCAAAGCAGATCTCTCTCCCACTGAACTAGCAAGGAGGAGGATCACAAAATCCTGGGTAAAGCAGAGCATTTTTCTGCCTGCTCAAACAAACTGACTTAAGTAACCAATCAAGACAGACCAGACAGTAACCACAAGCAGACCTGAGACTCCACAAAGAGATTCCTTAGGACACAAGGGAGATAAAAGATCTTCCCATGAACGCAGCCCCCCCCTCCCCAATCAAAGAACTCTTTTTTATACCTTTTTTAATTTTTACTTTTAAAAAATTTTTAAATTATATTTTAAAAATTGTTTTCTATTAATCTTTTTTGTCCTCGCATAATTTTTATTTTAGGTGTGTGTGTGTGTGTGTGTGTGTGTGTGTGTGTGTGTGTGTGTGTGTGTGTGTGTGTGTGTGTCTGTGTGTCTGTGTGTCTGTGTGTGTCTGTGTGTGTTTTAATCTCTACTGAGTTTTTGGTCATTTTTTTCTTTTTTCTTTTTCTCTTCTTTTTTTTCTTTTTCATTTTTTTCTTCCCTTTCTTCTTTTTGGGTGACTGAATTGCTGTTTTGCTCATCCTCAGATACATACCTGTCATCGATTATTAGACTTTATCTCCCCTGTGTACATATTTAACCCAGAAATTTATTACTCAATTCAAAACCTCTTAGGCTTAAATTCTTTAAAAGTAGTATTATCTCCTTCTACCTATATAATTTTAAGAACTTTTATTTTTTAGCTTTTCTTCTCTCAATATCACTTCTTTACCCTTTCATAATTTTTGTGTTTCACTTTTTATATTTAAATTTTTGTTTTTCCATTTTCTCTTGTTTTTTTAAGTCTCTCAAATAATTCTTCCCAAGCTATTTCTCTCTCTGAAATTAGGACTTGGTCAAATACACTCTCTTTTTACCTACCACATCCCTCTAATCCTACTTTTCCCCACATTTCTCTCTAAATCTAATAACTTCTCGTTTGCAAAATTCTTCTTTTCTGTTCTTAACCCATTAGTACATAGTTGTTTGATGTTGAATAGATTGTATCTATTGAAGTATGGAGGTTCCTCTAATGACTTCACATTGAGCTCCCCCATGACCCAGCAATCCCAATTTTTGGCATTTACCCAAATGGTAACAAACAAGACCATACTAAAGCTACCAACATAACTGTTTATTGCAGCATTCTTTAAGAGAGCTATGATGTGGAACCAATCCAGATGCCCCTCCGCAGATGACTGGATTAAGAAAATGTGGTATATATACACAATGGAATTAATTCTATGCCTCCATCAGAAAGGATGACATTGACCCATTTGTTAAGAACTGGAAATACTTGGAAAAAAGTATATTAAGTGAAGAAAGCCAGGCCCAAAGAAACATAGGTCCCATGGTTTCCCTTATTTGCAATAACTAGTGTATGTCTGAAACAAGCAGAAAAGGTCAGATAAGTTGATTTTATGTGAAATGAACCCCAATATAGATATTCCTATTTTTTTCCTTCTTGCACTTGTTTCAAACATATTCATAAGATGATTGCTTTTTTGTGTTCTATGTCCCTCCCCCACGGTATAACCCCAGCTTTCATTGTATTTGATATTGATATAGTTTGTGGATGGGAAGGGCAAAAGCAAATAGGGATACCGGTGGACCCATTGCAGCAATGAGATGTACAAGTCGTTATGCTGAAATTCGAACTTTACAACTTCGGGCAGGTCGGGGAGGGGGTGGGGGGTGGTGGAAGATATGAAGGGAAGGGGAAACCAAGGATGAAGCAATAATGCTTGATAAAAATGTACTCATTACATTTCCTCTGTAATTGTAACAACTCTGTATGGTGTTTTCATGATAAAAAAATTTTTAAAAGGATGTAAAATATTTTGATTATAAAATATTATATATATGTATATGTATATATGTATATATATGTATATATATGAATATACATATATGTATATATATTCATTACCTTGCCCATGTAATAAAATCCCCTCAGTACGATATTTTCACAATAAATAAATTATCTGAAAAAAATGGTATCAGTCAATAGTGCATATAATTTTATTTTTCATTACAAACATAGAATGTAGTAAAAATTTTCTTAGCAATTACCCTGCACTAGGTTGTGGGAAGATTCTAATGGAAATAATATACTGTGTTTATCTAGAGAATTTGAGCATCCAAAATTTTAATATGCTTGTGGTCCTAAAACCAATACCTTGCTGATATTGTGTGACAAATACAACTTCCTATAAGTACAGAAGTTTTCCTTGTATCTTTTCAATTTATATTTTTATTGTAAAGTTCCTGTGCAGAGGGGTTACAGTTACGTAAGTAAGGTAATTAGTCCATTTCTTATTGAGCATTGTTACCCTCTCCTTTGTCTTTCCCCTACCATTCCGCCCCTTCATACCTCCCCAACATGTCGCTCCACCCCCCCCATAGAGTGTCTTGTATATTTCATTGTTACAATGTGGCAACCTGTGTCCTTTCCTTGTATCTTCAATGAAGAAATGCTGGCTTGATTTATGCTGATTCTACTGTTGTAGACACACCTAAAATCACTCGCCAAGTTCAGGAGTACAAAATGAAATGCATAGCAGAAACATTGGAACATTTCAGAGAAGATTAGCATGGCTCATGTACAAGGATGACAGACAAATTTCTGAAGCATTCCATACTTTTACAACAGATGCTGGAGGGGATGTGGCCACCAGGGAACCATACTGCATTCTTGGTGGAAGTACAAAACTTGTTCAACCACTTTGGAAAGTAGTATGGAGGTTCCTCAAAAAACTCCACATAGAGCTCCCCTATGACCCAGCAATCCCACTTTGGGACATTTACCCAAATGATCACAAACAAGACCATACTAAAGCTACCAGCACAACTATGTTTATTGCTGCATTCTTTAAGATAGCTAATATATGGAACCAACCCCAATACCTTAGCAGATGAATGGATCAAGAAAATGTGGTATATATACACAATGGAATTCTATGCCTCCATCAGAAAGAATAACGTTTCCCCATTTGTTAGTAACTGGAAAGTCTTGGAAAAACTTATATTAAGTGAAGTAAGCCACGTCCAAATTAACATTGGTCCCATGGTTTCCCTAATTTTCAATAACTAATATTTGTCTGGGTTAAGAAGAAAAGGTCAAAAGCTATCTGCATATGACCAGATAGGATGATGTTAAGGGACATGAACCCCAAGATAGGGACACAAGTGGTTTTTTCTTTCTTGCTATTGTTTCTAACATACGTATAATGTGCGATGTGATTTTTTTGTTTCTTTATATGTTCCTCTCTCCTGCTATAACTCCTGTTTTCACTGTATTTGAAGTTGATGCGCCTACATCTTCTATATACGCTCCTCTAATTTGTGGAGGGGAAAGAAAGAAAACAAAATGTTTAAATAGGGGTACAGGTTGACACATTGTAACCATGAGATACACAAGACACTATGTTGAAAAATGAACTTTACAATTTAGGTGGGGTAAGGGAGGAGGGTTGTGTACTTATGGAGCTGGGAGGGAAAGGATGGTAGGGGAAAAATAAAGGAGGAGGTAACAATTTTTTTTACCTTGCTCATTACCTTGCTCACGCAAATGTGACTCCTCTGTACATTATTTAGCTAATAACTAATATTATGAGGCAGACTGAAATGAGACTCCAGAGAAAGAGTCAGAAAGACTGATCAGAGAGACTAAAATTGGTCACACAAAGATTGGAAAATAGAATTCCTTGTAGAACATACAAATCATTGAAACCCTGCACATGTAAGGACAAGAGAGCAAAGTCCAGAAATGCACATTTTCTTAGAGGTCAGCTATTGAATTATCAATGGAAATATTTGTATTCTTAAATATTTGACCACATGTGAGAGAAGGCTGAAGAGAAATAAAATGCCATCACTCTGTTTGGACGTCCAATATCACACTAGGAAGTAATCAATCACTGATTTGTAATAAAAAGAGAAAACAATTATTCCAAATGAGGGTTTCATTTCTTTTCCTGTAACAGTTCTTGATTTAGATGCTAGCAATTACCATACAATTGATCCAGTACCACAGCTGAAATGATATTGACAGCAGTATTCCCTCATGAAGGAAAAGAGAAAATTAACAGATATCTGAAGAAATGACTTGAGGATGAAATGTTCTAATAGTGATATCTGAGGTTTTGACACAGGTGAAGAAGTGGATTTTCTTTTCTAAAAAATCCCCATTTTTAGCATGGTGCCAGTGGCTTACATCTGTAATCCTAGCTACTCAGGAAGCTGAGATCTGAGGACTGCTATTCAAAGCCAGCCTGGGCATTCCACAGTGGTTGAACAAGTTTAATTTCCCACCAACAGTGTAATAGACTTCCCAATTGGCTACATCCATGCCAGCATTTACTATTGTTAGTTTCTTGATAAACGCCATTCTAACTGGGACGAGGAATAATCTGTCTTGTTTACTTGTAGATTTGTGGGCACCTTCTAGCTACCATGAATGAATCCATGAAACCTATATTGCTCGGAGTCTGCATTCCTTTCTCTTTTCTCTTAGTATCATTTTCCCCAACCTTTCATTTTCCTTAAGACTAGTGAAAAGTCATCTTTTCAGATGAGTGAATAGAATTCCATTATGTGTGTGTGTGTGTGTGTGTGTGTGTGTGTGTGTGTGTGTGTGTGTGTGTGTAAGATGAATATAGGCCCATGAGTTCATTTCTAAGTCTTCTGTTTCATCTGTAATTTAGTAGTTCCATACTAAAGTTGAATTGTTTTCTCTACTGAATTGAAGAATATTGTTGGGATTTTGATGAGTATTGCATTTTCAATTTTTGGGGGTCAGTATTGCAGTTTTTGCCATGTTAATTTTTTTTTCAGGCTTCATGATCATATGTATATTATGTTCAGAAAACACACATTGCAATTTTGAACAAACAGAAGGAAAAGTGTCTGGCAGTAGTTCCAGAAAATTTACCCTCTTAGGCTGCAGGAAGCCTGTCTCCCCCTAGGCCTTTTACTATTATTATTACTACTAATTATTATTATTATTATCTTTAAGTAGTTGTTCAAAGCAGTTTATGAATACAACACATCTTGATTAATGTCACTGCTTTTTAAACTAGAAATATTCTTTTTTATTTAGTTACAAGAGTTTTCAGATTCAATTCTTTTTAAGAATCTTAACAACTAGGTTATGAATAGCCTTTTATAATTACCAAGTCTATTTTTGTCCTTGGCCTAGGCAAGTTCGACATAAGTCATCCAGCCCCCACCTCATCATTAGAGAATGAATGATATTTCCAAATGCCTGAGAAGTTTAGCATGCTTTTATTTTCTTACTTTTTAAAATGGGACTTGAACCAAGGACCAGGGCATTCTCCCTTTGCTTCTTCACTCAAGACTATAATTCTAACACTGGAGTTACACCTCCACTTATGCTTTCTGGTGGTTAACCAGAAATAAGTTTCCTGAACTTTCCTGCCCCAGCTGGCTTCAAACTATGAGCCTCAGATCTCAGGCTTCTGAGTAGCTAAGATTATAGGCATGAACAACTGATGCTCAGCCTTTGTTTTTGTTTTTTTTATTGTGATTAAGTGATTACATAATTTCCCAAATTTCAAACTATTGTGGGATCGTGATGCTCAGTTAAACTCACAAACACATTCTATCTTTCCTGGAGCAAATTGTCTATCATGGTCTATAACATTTATGAGTTCTATGAGCTTTGCAATACAGTTATTTCTTCCACATTGGGTGGTATGTACATTTCTTTTGTTTTGCATAGCATCAGCTGTTCCCTCTTTCTCATTTGTTCCCTCCCTCCCATTGCTGCCATTAAGTTGCTTAGTTCATTTTGGTCAATGTCCTGTGCAGCTAATTGGTCCCGTTGTTGTATGTTTTTCCCTGATTCCCTCTAGTTCTGTGTTGTCTTCCTGGATCCCCTCCAGTGTACATATATATACCATACATGTGATCAGCAGCATGGAGTTATTTACTTGTGATTCAACCAGATGAGTGGAAGCTCTCTGTTTCTTAAGTCCTGTTAATTTTGTCGTATCACTTAACATTTTGGATTTAACATCCACTTATCAGGGAGACCATGTACCATTTGTCTCTTTGATCTTGGCTTACCTCGCTCAACATGATTTCTTCTAACTCCATCCATTTCCATGCAAATGCCATTATTATTTTGTCCTTTCTAATGTCTGCATAATATTCCATTGTGTATAGATACCACAATTTTTGGATCCATTCATCTATGATGGGACATCTGGGTTTTTTCCATATCCTGGCTACTGTGAACAATGCTGCAATAAACATGGAGGTGCATGTGTCCTTGTATACTGGTTCCTGTTGTTCAGGATAGATGCCTAGAAGTGGTATGACTGGGTCCTATAGGAGGTCAATAATTAGCTTTTTGAGGAACCTCCAGACTGCTTTCCAAAGAGGTTGTATATGTGTACATTCCCACCAGCAGTGTAATAGGGTTCCTCTTTCTCTGTATCTCCTCCAGCATTTGTCGTTGGCTGACTTGTGGGCCATTCTGACTGGGGTAAGGTAGTATCTCAGGGTTGTCTTTATTTGCATTTCTTTCACAACCAGGGATGCTGAACATTTCCTCATGTGTTTCTTTGTCATTTTTATCTCCTCATCTGAGAAGTCTCTTTAGTTCCCTTGCCCATTTAGTAATTTTTTTGTTAGTCTTGGGAGAGATCAGTTTCTTGAATTCCCTGTATATACTGGATATTAACCCATTGTCTGTTATATTGCTGGTAAATATTTTATCTCAATTAGTTGGTTGTCTTTCTAGCACGGTTGTGATAGCTTTAGCTGTTCAGAAGCTTTTTATTTTAAGGTAGTCCCATTTGAAGAGTCTCTCTCCAATTTGTTGTGACCCTGGGACTCTGTGCAGGAAGTTCCTTCCTGTGCCTATAAGTTCAAGTGTCCCTTTTACTCTGTCCTGCAGTAGTTTCACAGATTCAGGTTTGATGTTAAGGTCTTTAATACATTTTGAGTTGATGTTGGTGCATGGTGATAGGCTGGGGCCCAATTTTAGTCTTCTGCATGTGGCCGCCCATTTTTCCCAGCACAAGTGGTTGAAGAGGCTGTGTTTCTTCCATTGTATGTCTTTTGTTCCTTTGTCAAATATCAGCTGACTGTAGGCATGTGTATTTATTTCTGGATCTTCTATTCTATTCTACTTGTCTTCGGGTTTTTGTGCCAGTAACATGCAGTCTTTGTTATTATAATTCTATAGTAGTGTTTGAAGTTCTGCATGGATATCTATCCCATGTTGTCTTTATTTCCTAGAACTGTTTTGGCTATTCTAGTTCTTTTGTTATTCCATATGAAATTTGAGACTGTTTTCTGTATTTCACAGATGTACATCTTTGGTATTTTAATAGGAATTGCATTGAATTTGTATATAAATTTTTGCAGTATTGCCATTTTCACTATATTAAGTCTGTCTATCCAAGAGCATAGGAAGTTTTTCCATTTCCTAGTGTCTTCTGTAATTTTTTTCTTTAACTTTTCATACTTTTCATTAAATAGTTCTTTTACATCTTTGGTTAGGTTAATTCCTAAATATTTAATTTTTCGGGAGGTTATTGTGAATGGGGTTGCTTCCTTTATTTCCTTTTCTGCTTGTACATTGTAAGTGGACAGGAAGGCAACTGATTTTGTGGGTTGATTTTGTATCCTGCTTCTTTGCCGAAGTGATATATGATTTCTAAGAGTTTGGGGATGGAGTTTTGGGATATTGAAGGTATAGTATCATGTCATCTGCAAAAAGGGATAGTTTAACTTCTTCTTTCCCTATGTGGATCGCGTTAATGTCTTTTTCTTGCCTTGTTGCCCTGGCTAAAGATTCCACAACTATGTTGAAGAGGAGTGGAGACAGTGGGAATCCTTGACTTTTTCTGGATTTTAAGAGAATTGGTTGTAGCTTTTCCCCATTAAATATAATATTGGCTATTGGTCTGTCGTAAATGGATTTTATTATTTAAAGAAATGTTCCTTCTATTCCTATTTTCTCTGGAACTTTTAGCATGAATGAATGTTGAATTTTATCAAAAGGCCTTTTCTGAATCTGTGGAGATAATCATGTGATTCTTGACCTTGGCTCTGTTGATGTGTTGGGTACATGTTGTGATTTTTCCCATGGCATCCTTAATCTTGTTAATATGGTTTTCTTGTCTTCTTTTTTTAATTAAACTTGCCAATGGTCCATCAATTTTATTTATTTTTTTCAAAGAACCAGCTTATTTGGTTAATTTTGGCTATGATTCTCTGATTCTCTAATTCATTAATCTCTGCTCTTAGTTTGGTTATCTGGCTCCATGTACTAACTTTAGGTTCTATTTTGTCATGTTTTCTAGCTGTTTTAATTGCAACATGAGATTATTTACGTGGTCTGTCTCTATTTTCTTGATGTGGGCACTGAGGGCAATAAATTTGCCCCTCAGGATTGCTTTTGCTGTGTCCCAAAAGTTTCTTTTAGAGGTGTTTTCATTTTCATTGAGTTGTAGGAATTTTTTAATTTCTTCTTTAATCTCTTCCATTACCCAGGCATTGTTTAGAAGTGTATTGTTCAATTTCCATGTTTTTGAGTAATTTCTGCAATATACTTTGTTATTGAGAACTAGCTTCATTCCACTGTGGTTAGATAGGATACAGGGGATTATGTCAATCCCCTTGTATTTGCTTAAATTCCTTGCATGAACTATGATATGGTCTATTTTGGAGAAAGTTCTTTGAGCTGCTGAGAAAAATGTGTACTGTGTTTTTTAGGTTGAAATACTCAGTAGATATCAGTTAGTTGCGTTGAAGTATGGCCTCATTTAATTCAGTAGCTTCTTTGCTAATCCTCTGGTTGGCAGACCTGTCCTTTGGAGAAAGTTGGGTGTTAATGTGTACTAGTATTATCGTATTGGGATCTATTTTATTCTGTAAGTTTGAGAGTATTTGCTTAACATATCTGGGTGCACTAATGTAAGTTGATGGTAGTAATATCCACCTCTTTGATTGTTCACTGTATTAATATGTAAAGTCTGTCGTTGTCTTTTTGTATTGATTATAATGAAAAATTTATTTTGTTAGATATCAGGATTGCTACACCTGCTTTCTTCCTGGGTCAATTTGACTGATAGATCAGTTTCCAGCCGTTCACTCTGAATTTGTTTGTATGTTTGGCTGAGAGGTGGGTCTCCTGAAGGTAACAGTTTGTATGTTTGCCTGAGAGGTGGGTCTCCTGAAGTCAACAGATTGATGGGTCATGTTTTCTGAGCCAATCTGCAGTTCTTTTTCTTTTGATTGGTGAAGTAAGCCCGTTATTATTAAGAGATAGTATAGAGAGATGCATTGTGGTCCCTGTGATTCCCTATTTTCCTAAGGTTTTCTTCTTTCCTTTCCTCCTGTGCTTCCTCAGTTACAGTTTTATTGATGTCTGTCTGGGTCTAGGTCCCTGTTTCTGGTTGCTTTCTTCAGGTTGTGTCCCCCCTCTTAGAATTCTTTGTAATGCTGGCTTAATGTTTATGTGTTCATTTAGTTTTTCTTTGCTATTAAAATTTTTCAGTTCTCCATCAAATGTGAATGCTAGCTTTGCTGTGTATATCAGTCTGGGTTGACAGTTATTGGCTGTCAGGGATCGTATGTTACTTTCCCAGGCCTTTCTTGCATTCAGTGTTTCTGTGGAGAAATCTGCAGTGATCCTAATTTTTTTCCCATTGTAGTATAGCTCCTTTTTCATTTTTGTTGCATGCAAGTTTGTTTCCTTATTATTCAGATCTACCATTTTTACTATAATTTGTCTACAAGTGTTTCTCCTGGGATCCTGCTTGCTAGGTGTTCTATAGGCTTCTGTTATGTAGGTAAGATGTTATTTTTTGAGATGGGGAAAATTTTCACTGATTATTTTGTTGAATAGGTGTAACATTTCCTTGCTTTGATATTCCTCACCTTCGTCCATTCCAATTATACCAAGGTTAAATTTCTTGACCCTATCTGCTTGCTCTTGAATTTCCCTTTGGCATAATTTAAGTGATTTTTCCACATCTGTAATGTTTTGGTCCAGTTGGTGTATCCTGTCTTCTGTATCTGACACTCTACGTTCCATTTCGTTCACTCTGTTAACTGTGGCTTCCATTGTGGTTTGCATGGAAGAAATGGACTCATTTATGGATTTGATGTTCGCTCTCAAAGTACTGATCTCACCTTTTAATGAAGTGTATACTGCCTCTATTTTTGCACTGATATCACTTCTCAGTGAGGTGTGTGCTGCCTCTATTTTTGCGCGTACCTCCTGTTTTAGATCCTGCATCTCTTTTGATAGTTCATCCCTGTGATCTTTAATTTTCTGGTCTATTTCTCACTTTATTTCCTGAGTCATTGCCTCCAGCATATTTTGGATGTAGCTTTTGTCTTCCATTCCTGCTTTGCTCCCACTAGGGCTTTCCCCAGGGTGGCTGCTGGCTTTTGGGGATAGCTTGCTATCCTGGGTCATGATAACCCTTGTAATTTTTCTGATTTTCGCATGGGGATTCAGGGATTATTGGAGACTAATCTGAAAATTTGTTTTGGTCAATAGGTGTCTGTCTTTTCTTGGTTGCTGTTTCTGTGCTGCTAGAGAGAATCTGTACCTGATCTCGGTTCTGTTGAGGGCCGGCCTCCAGCTGCTGGTCTGACACATATAGGGTTCTCAGTTCTCTGTTTTAGATCACTGGCAATTCCTGTCTTTGGAAGAGTTGAGCAGCCCAGAGTGCTCCTACAGGTGCTCTTGGCGAGTTTGGATGTGCTGGATGCACTGTCCCAGATGCTGGAGTTTGCTATGGGCTCCTGATAATTTTTTGGTGGGTTGTGGGCTTGAACTCTGGGTTTGGGCACTGTCCCTCAGCTCTTCAGCTCAAGACTGATACCCTACCATTTAAGCCAAAGCTCTTCTATCTCTTTCTGCTTATGTGGTGCTGAGGAATCAGATCCAGGGCCTCATGCACCCAAGACAAGTACTCTACTGCTGAGCAACCTTACCAGCAGAGCTCCTGACTATTATCAGGTGCTGGTGGCTTGTGTTGTTCAATTTCCAGCCTAGAATATATGGGTTGGGTTCTGGTAGGGTTTAGGCTTCTCCTTTCCTGAGCCCCCAGGTCTTTGCTGTCACAGAATTGCTTCCCAGGGGACGCAGTTCCCTGTTTTTCTCCCCTCTGCTGAGGCACATGCAGCTTCTTACTTCAGTTGGGAGGAGTTGGTTGTGTTGCCCAGTCACCGGATCCCCAGACCTGGTGCCAGTGCCTGGCCTGGGACATGCCGGTTGGACCTATGCTGCTGTGTATCCTGCCTAGTTTATGCAGCCTGGGGTACTCAAATTTCTTCCACTGTTGGGTGTCTGGACCCAGAGGTGCTGTTCCTGGCTTGGGCATTTAAGCTCCCTACCAGGGGTGCGCTTGCTCTAGCCTGGCGAGCTGAGTGTGCTTCACAGTCTAGTAGAGCTCTAGAACATTTCCCAGTTTTAGTGGGTCCTGTGGTCCAGGTGTTGGGATAGGGTGTCTGAGTCAGGGTCGCGGGATTCCCACCAGCTCTGTTCTCTCTTAAGGCATACACTGTCTACTGTGGGATACTCACCCAGGTGCTAATTGTTCTTTTTGTGTGATGTACATCATTGGTTGCCGTTGAAATCAAGAATTCAATTAAGGTGGTTGTGGGCTGGGCTGGGTGGTGGTGGCTCTGTGAGTTTCTCTTTTGTCTCTGCCTCAATTGATGCTGTTAGGGTCCAAGCTGCAGGATGGGCCTCTGTCCTCCACCCGACGGATGGGGGAAGGGCCTCCATGCAGGTTCTGAGAGCTGGGGTATGTCTCTGTTTGTACTCTCTGGATCAGCATCAGTTCTTTGCAGGTCTTCTGCCTTGTTTTCTGTGGGCATCCCATGTAGCTCTGGCACTCCCGCCGAGAGGCTGAGTTCCCAGCTCAGAGGTTTCTCTGTTCATTGCGGTTGGAGGGTCTGACACCGGTACTTCAGACGACTTCTGCACAGGTGATCTGCAGGTACTGAGCACTGCGGTTTGTCTCCAATTGCGTTCTCTGGATCACCACCATTTCCTTGCAGGATTCTGATCTGGTGTTCTGTGGCTTTGTGTAGCTCTGTAATTCTTGCCATGGGGCCGAGTCACTTTGGCAGGATGGAGCCTCTCTGCTCGGATAGAGAGTGAGGGGTGGGGTTGGGATCTTTGTGCAAGCTCTGGGCTTGGCGGTTTCTTCAGTTCGTCGCGATCAGCGGGTCTGACACCGGTACCTCAGGCTGCTTCTGAGCAGGTGATCTGCAGACAAACCCCTGTGTCTCTGGGAGTCTGGCAGCCCCTGTCGGGCTGGCTGGGTGTGGTTTGGTGCATTGCTGCATGGCCAGTAGAGGTTGGGGAAGGGGTCTTCGCGCTTCTCTTCTGAAATTCTTTTTCTCTCTTTTTTTTTTCCTGCCTTCTGTTTTTCTCTCAGTGTTCATCTTTTTGTTCTTGTCGGTTTCTTGGGGAGATTAAGCATTGGAACACGACTCTCTTTTTGGTGGGGGAGAGCTGTGGCATTTCCCTACTGCCCCTTGCCATCTTGCTCATCCATCCAATTTTTATATTTTCAAATATCTATTTCATTATAAAGATGCTGTACAGAGCGGTTACATTTACACGAGTAAGTTACAGTTCTCATTGAACATTGTTACGTACTGCAGTTTTTTTTTCTCCCCCTGACTCTTCCCTCCATTTCGCCCACACACATTACATTGTAAAGTTAATTTCTGCCATAGTGTCCTGTGAGTATCATTGTTGCAATGGGTCACCTTTTGTACTTCTTTCAGTATTTTGTTATTTCCCTTCCCTTTCCCCAATCAGATAAATGCATATACAGGATGCAGAGTACCAGAATCAAAGACAGGAATTGCAATGAATAAAACCAATAGGAAAAGAAAAATGATATAAAGTAAGAAGAAAGAACTAGCTACAGTATATTGGCTACATCAAGCTTGACAACTAAACAAAAGAAGACCTGTTGTTTCTATGTCTTCATTTCAGTTAGCATCATTTTGTATGGTCACATATACATTCACACCTCCTGAGCTATAATGATCCACTTTCAGGAGTAACAGGCTAATGTTAATAATTTCAAGTGAGAGAAATCATAGAGCTCAAGTCATTTTGCATGTGCTAGGAATTGATACAATGCACAAAAATTACATGCTTTAATAACTACCAGTTTATCAGTGCAGTACTAGGTGTCCCTTGGCTGGAATCCCTCCTGAGGAAACCTAAGGCAGTTGGTGCACCTCTCTTCTGGGCTGGACTGAGGGCCTTGCTGGGCAAACAGCAATACATTCCTGGATCCCACTTACAACTTTTTTTAGTAGACCCCCTACAAATCTCTCTCATCCCAATAACAGCCTTCTGGCTTTCAAGTGAGGTTATCTTTCATATCTCTTAGAGCTCTCCACACCTTTGTCTAGAAGAGCTTTGTTCCAGGGCCCACATTCAGCAGCTTGTTCTAAGAATAGTAGTAGCTATTTTGCTAGCCAAATATATTCTCTGCCATCTCCTCCTCAAATTAGTCTTTGGTGTCAGTATGAGTCTGCTCAGAGGGTAGAGCCAGCCTGGGATGGCTTTGAACCATGATCCTCAGAACTAAGTCTCCTGAATAGCTGGGATAACAGGCGTGAGCCACCTGCACCCGGACATCATTTCTTTCTTTTTTTTTTTTTTGTCAGTCGTGGGGCTTGAACTCTGTACCTGGGCACTGTCCCTCAGCTCTTCAGCTCAAGGCGAGCGCTCTACCACTTGAGCTACAGTGCCACTTCCCGGACATCATTGCTTAATTCCAGGAACATTTCAGGGGGTGGAATAGCACAGCACCACATACATTTGTTAGCAACTGCCCCAGGTTGAGCCAGATGCTCAGACCAAAACCACTGACCTTGATATTGCCTTTGGTGTCCAACAGGATGTTGTTGGACTTAAGGTCTTCGTGTGTGATTCTGTTTTGGTGTAGGTAGTGAGCAGCACTTAGAATTTGTGTGATGAGCCTCCTGGTTTCATCCTCATACAGGCGGCACGATATTCAGATCCACCCCAGGAGGTATCCCCTAGTGGCCAGTTCCACGATGATACACACATACTCTTCCTTCTCCAACAACTGGTACAACCTGATGATGTGTTTGTGCCATACCGTCTTAAAAATGTCCACCTCATTCTTTATCTAATGATGATGACTCTCACTTCCAGGCTATTTTAAATGCCACGTCCTTTTCTGTGACATGGGGATGGGCCACCTTCACTTGTCCATAGGTACCTTTGTCGATGAGCTCATTCATCTGGTATTGTTTGATGATCTCCTCCTTCAAGAAGCTTGAGGATGATTCTTTGTGTCCTTCCATCCTCCCACTATGATGGCAGGTAGCAAGTCTACCTAAAATAAACTTAATAAAATAATGGCAAACCAGAAAGAGTAAAAGAAATACCAAAATCCAAACGACAACCAGTCCCCACAACCAAAAATTCATTTAGCCTTGAATCAGTCCAGCGGGTCATCAAGCAAGAGCTCCCAGCTCTGTTAACTGACAGAGGTTGGAGCACAGTGTCTTCCTATATATCTGCATGGACTCACACAATGGAGCAATCACAACCAGGCATTGTAATCTCATGGAGGAAATGGACCAATCAGAGTCTGGGCCAGTGAAGTCAAAGAAAAAGTGGACCAATCACAGCCTGCCAGCATTGACATTCTAGCTCAGAGGCCTCAACGACTGCTGCTAAGGACTCCAGGTGGGCTTGAGGTTGCTCTGGTCATTATCATGGCATTTTTGAAACCACTAGGACAGTGCTCAATATCCTCTGTTTTTCTAGAGGACCACTGCATCTTATAAATTGCTTCTCTACCTAATAGCCTCCATTCTTGATTGTCAACTTATTGTCTGGTTCCAACAATGGCATTGCACAAAGGCCTCCCACCTTCTCAAGGACAGTTAAGTCCTACAACTTCCTCTTGAGGGTACAAGCTGGCTTTGAGCCACAATCCTCACAATTCACCTTCCTGAGTAGTTAGGATTATAGTTCTGAGCCATTGGTAGGTATTTAGCTCATCTCTTACATTTGGAGACAGTATATTTGTTAGAAAGGTAGGTTTCAATATGTCCTTTTAGCACTTTAAATTTCTTGCCCTTGCTGTCTAATAGATAATTTAGTTTATGATGAGAAATTAGTCATAATATCATTGAAGATCACTTGGGTGTGATGAATTGTATCTCTGCGTTTTGGGAGGATTTCTGTCTTTGTTTAATTCGAATTTGTCTTAGTGTGGACTTAGGTAATTATGTTAATTTTTTGACCTTGTAGATACCTGCATAGAAGGGTTCATGCTTTAATCAAAACTGGGAAGCTATTGGTTATTATTCCTTCAAATACTATGTATTTCTTTTTTTCCCTCTGTACATTATACATATATATATTATACATACATATTCAAATTGTATATGTGAATATACATATATATACCTACATATTTGTATTATATATGTCTTTATATATATATTTATTTTCACATAGCTTCCACTTTTGTGGTTGTTTATGGTAGGAAGGTTAGATTGATCGTAGCTACTCCATCAAAGAGTTAGAAGTTTTCCTATTTATTTCTTGATAAAAATATGCATTTCTTGGCAAGGATATTGAAACACATAAAAAGCAGAGCTAGCCCCTCGCCTCCATATCTCTCTAATTTCCTGCCTCTGTCAGGTCTCTGAGCACAGCACCATTACTTATCGGGTTCTTCTAGTGTGTGGTGTGATCTTTTGCAATGTCATGTGCTGCTTCAAAGGCCAACAGGTCTGCACCTGGAGGAGGAGCTGCTCCAAAGTCAGCCTGCATGAGTGTACCTGCCTGCCTCTGTCTTGGTGTCAGAGCCCCAGCAGCTACTGGGGTGACCTTAGCAGATGTGCGTGTGCCAGGATTGCAGATTGGTGACTGCATGAGGCACAGGCACAGCCTCTATTTTTATCCATCAGAGGTCTACGGTGGAGCCTGGGGGTGTTCCCCTGTTGGAAGCTATGCTTGGAGCATGGCTGGGGGCTGCAGAAGCCCCACTTTGGCCTCACATCTGGGGTACAACAGATGCCAAGGATTTTTTGGGCTCTTTTCAGAATATATGGGCAGGTTCAAGAGCAGATGAGTTCAGTGGACCCCTAAACACAGGTTGGGCAATGGAGCTGGGAGGGGCAAGGCTGTCCAGGTTGGCAGGGGTCAGATGATGAGCCTATATTAGTAGTCTGCTGGCTTCCAAATGAAAAGCTAGACTTGCTTGCTACACAGAAATATCCCTCTAAGAATGGTTGCACCAGAGCATCCCATGGTGGGGGGGGAAAACTGCTAAAGACTGCAGTAGATGGACCAGGGGCACTTGGTGTTCTCTGTAGGCAATTCAATGCTGGCTCTGGCAGGAGGGATCTGAAGGTTCCCTAACACTGCAGATCCAGGGAAGCCAGAGCCCAAGAAGACACCAGGCTTTGCCAGCTGGGCACTGGGCAGGCTGGTAGGTGAAACCTTGCTGGATGGCTTTGCAGAGTCCTCAACCTGGCCCACCTACCAGCACAATAACCTGCCTAGGATCTCCTCAACTGTAGAACTTGGAGGCAGCAGTTCTTCCAACTTAGACATTCAGTGTCTAGCTTTCTTGAGGCTGATGTGGTCAGGGCCAGTGTGGAGGAGCGGCAGGCCTCCTGCTGGGGGAAACAGATGTCCCTTCCAAGGCATCTTGGGAAAGGGATGCCCCTGGAAGTGGACTCATGGAAAGGCTGGTCTGTCCTGCTCAAAGAGAACACCTCCAGTTTGTTTGACTGTTTGGTTGAGTTGGGGGGGTCTCCCCTTGGAGGCAGTGATATTAGGGGACTGTATTGGTGAGATTATCTCAAAATTAAACCAACTGTTGATCAAGCAAAAGAGTAAAGCTTGCTGAACTGCCCATGGTTGGTGTAGTTGAGGTCATGGCTGCTTTTGCCTTGAATGTCCTCAAGGATTTGTCACCAGAAGACAAATGACTGGATGCTGACATGAAGTCCAATGGTTTTAGGAAATTTATCAGAGAGCACTACTTGGCTTGTATGTCATTCAATAGGGCTAACACTGGGTGCGGAGTTTGAGCTTTAGAGCTGGGAATCACAGCTTGATATTTTTGGAGGACTATGGATACCTTCTGGATGGTGTTGGACCTTTAAGGGGTCTCAGTACATTTTGAGATTAAGTGTGATCCTCTGAGCTTCATCCTAGGTTTGTGACAGGGCTGAGTTCTCCCTCCCTGCTGTCCTGATGCCTTTAGGGTGTGGGCTGGTTTCTGGCAAGAGGAAAAGTTTAATGTGTCTTCTATTGCCTGAGCCTCACTAGGAAGGGCTGTTGTTGGCAAGAAGGATTGTGTAATTGGGAGGTCTTTGTGTTCTTTGAATAAGGGAATCAGAGCACATCTTAGCTTTCTTTTTGAATGTTTAGTTTCTGTGGAAGTCTAAAGACCTAAGAGTTTAAGGCTCCAGAGGCTTTCTAGTTTTCCAGACATATCCAGCATTTTTTTTCACCTTACAAAGACACTTCTAACTTCCTCCCTTAGTTATACTCTCCTGAGCCTTTTGGCTATGGCATAAATGAGGAAAGACAGGCAGGGATGTCCTGTTGCTAAGGAAGGCAGTCAGGACTGCCTTGTTGCTGAGAAAAAGCAGGCAGGCCTGTCTTGTTACATAGTTTCATTTTATTCACCAGTGTTGGTAAATAAAGTCTCCAGATTGGAATTCAGGGGCTACCCATGATCATTGCTCATTCTTTTTCCCTGCTCTTATCATACTGACTTTCCATTTAAATTCATTTTTACTTTTCATTTTTTGTCAGAAGTAAAGAGGCGATTAAAAATCTATATGCAATACTAGTTTTTATCCTTGAATTACTAAAATACACGAAGAACATATCAATTCAAGAAGCATAAAATGGCAGATAGGGGCTGGGAAGGTGGCTCAGTGGTAGAGTGCTTGCCTTGCATGTATGAGACCCTGGGTTCTATTCCTCAGCACCACATAAACAAAAAGAAAAAAGCCGGAAGTGGTGTTGTGGCTCAAGTGATAGAGTGCTAGCCTTGAGCTGACGAGCTGAGGGACAGCAGCCAGGCCCAGAGTTCAGGCCCCACGACTGGACCAAAAAAAATAAAAATAAATAATAAAATAAAATGGAAAATGGCATGAGTTTGATCTCTGTCCCTCTACTGTGACTCTCTTCCTCTACTCTGGGGTGACCACTGCGACTAGTTAGATGTGTATCCTTGCATTCAAACCAAATGTGCACAAAGGAGAGGCTATTAAAAAGAGACTTGACCACAGCTACCCAAGGTACCCCAAACCTATCTTAGTAGGAGGACAAATTTCCAATTCACACTATGGAGATTCAAACTTCTATATTCAGGTTCACAGACCTTAGCCAAGTCTGTGCTGGAACCACATGACTGAAGATGGTAGCTCATTGTTCACTAAAAAAAAGAAGTCTGCAATAACTGTAAATCTCCCCCCTGCCTTTCTCACTAAGTAACAGTATGAGGTATGAGGACTAAGGAGTTAACAGGCCTTTTAGAGATTACTAGACTTTGGGTTTTAACTTTTGTATTTCCATGTTTCGCTTTAGATCAAATATTGGGTCTGTAAAGCAGCAGCCCAAGAGAAAGTGATGTCCAGAACTTGTTTAAGTGTCTTGTAGCGACCGTCTACTTGACCAGCGAGAAAAAACGACCACCAAACCAGGAGTCTTCTCAGATCACGCTTTATTGGAGAGCCTTTTAATTGTAGGAGAGCTTGGGCGCGAGAGAGCGTGCACCTGAAACATGGCCGCTTATATAGGGAATAGGAACACGGGTCTTTCTATCATTGGTCGTCTGCCTTTCACCGTCACCAGGTGCCACGGGATTGGCTGGGGACTCTACATGGCTCGCGCATGCGCAAAGCCCAGGACCCGCCATCCCGCCAAGCACCGCCTGAAAGGGAGTGGTTACCTCAAAGCTGCAAGGGAGTGGGTGCCATCTTGTAATGGCGTTTACCCTGGCTCCCTAGAGTTCCGCCTTCTTTGTTTTTTGGCAACAGGTAAGAGTAGAGGTTGGGCCTCTGTCTAAAACATTAGGACCTTGCACTGGCCTTCGCCTGAGGGGCGCGCCTTCCCCAGTGATGACCAGGCCCGTCCGATGCCTTTTTTGCAGAGGTGGGATCTTGGGCATCAACCCACTTGAGACCCAGCATGCTCTTCTTGAGGAGATGAGAACCATCTCCTCAAGTGCAGTGCACTTAGCTTGCACCCTGTCCCAAATTGCAAATTGCATACCTGTCCCGGTGCAATGGGTTCCCCTGATCCCTCGGGGTGCTAAGGCTATGCAGAATGGTAAGGCTTAACTGCCTCTTAGGGCCGACAGCCAAATCTGAGGTGAGGATCCACTCTCCAAAGCGGCTAATGCTTGCAAGATAACAACCTTGTCCCTTCTGGTTTGGGCTCGAGGGCCACAGACCAACCATAGGCAGACCACGCATCCTCCCAAGCAGCAGGCTAAAAACATTCCGACTCCCACCCGCTCTTTGGAAAAGGACACCGCAGAGGCAATCCAGTCAGTAAATTGTAACAGCCCACAGCATCATTGGTTTAGCTATCACAGGGATTGCTATTAGCACTGTTGCTAACAGCAGGAAGATCAGCTGTATCAGGAGACGAGTGGATGGCATCTTCAAGAGGGGGTTCTTCTGCAGTCTCCACCGGCCTGTTCAGTCTCGTTGGCACCCCGTGAGGTACTTCTTGACTCTGGAAAAACACAAACAGCTCCCCTGGATCTCGTTATTACCGGATCCGGTCCATACCATTTATTATTAATAAAAATCCTTCCACATAACCATGTCTTTCGTATCCATGGAGTGTCTTGTCATATGCTGATCTGCGGCAGACTGATCGTTGTCATTTAGAATTAAAAAATTAAGGGTAAAGAGCGCAAGAGAAAGTCTTTCCCTGGGGGACGCTGACTCAGCAATTCCCCCTTTTTGCTTTTGAAGCATTTCTTTTATGCTTCGATTAGCTCTTTCCACTATACCTTGTCCTTGAGGATTGTAGGGCAATCTGGTGGTGTGGGCAACCTGCATTTGTGCGCAAAAGGCGCGAAAACCATGAGAAGTATAAGCAGGGCCATTATCCGTCTTAAATCTAAGGGGCTTTCCCCAAGCTGCCCAAGCTTCTAAACAGTGTATTCTGACGTGAGACACCTTTTCTCCTGCCAGAGGTGTGGCATGAATGACACCAGAAAAGGTGTCCACAGACACATGTAAATATTTCAACTTACCAAATTCTGTCAGATGAGTAACATCCATTTGCCATAGGGCGTTTGGTCTCAACCCCCTGGGGTTTACAACCACATGGGGAGGATGAAGAAAGGTAACACAGGATTTACAGGCTTTAACAATATCTCTTGCCACATGCCTGGACAAATTATATCTTTTCCTAAGGGTATTAGCAGGTACATGATACAATCTATGAAAGTCTTTTGCCAATTCTACAGGATCAGCAGCAACCAGAGCCACAGCCCGAGTTGCCTGGTCCACCAAATCATTACACTTTGCCATCAGGCCCGGCAGCATAGAGTGGGCACGAATATGTCCAATATAAAAAGAGTGTTTTCTGTTTAAGATAAGGGATTGAATCTGTAACAAAACATTAGAAATTGTACTGGCCTGCTTAACTGAAGCAGCAACTTCAAGAAAAGCAACGGCATTTACAACATATAATGAATCAGAAAATAAGTTAAAAGGTTGATCAAATCTTTTGAAAACTTCAAGCACAATTAAACATTCAACAGCCTGTGGGACATTCGGCCGAAAATTAAAGACTACCGGCTGTTTGTGTCCTTGAACAAAAAAGGCACCTTGTCCAGATTTTGATCCATCCGTAAAGATGGTTAGAGCATCAGCCAAGGGCTCCTTTGAAGTGACAACAGGAAAATACACTAAATTTTTGTTAACTATGGCAAGCAGAGGATGCTTAGGATAATGATTATCAATTACATTTGGAAATGAGCAAACAAGAATTGCCCACATATCCATTGTGGCTGCTAAAATTTCAACTTGCTCACGGGTGTATGGAATAATTAATTTATCTGGAATTTTTGCAAAGTGCATTAAACAATACTTTATACCCAAAATTGCCTTTTTTTATTTTATTTTTTTATTTATTTATTTTTATTTATTTATTTATTTTTTCAGAATCAAAATTGCCTGTTTAGCCACTAATTCAGGAAAATATTGAACAGTTTTTGCTCCCACAGAATCATAGCATTAATAGTTAGCCTTTGAAGCAAGGCAGTGGTATAATTGGCCGTCACCCATGTCCTGACTGCCTCAACTAAATCTTTTAACTGGGAGTAGGAAACCGGCTCAAAATCTCTTTCATTAGTAATGGGATTCTCAAAGACTGGGAAAGCGGCTGCTAATCGCGACCAGGTGTTTTCTTTTATAAAGTGACTCTGCCCCGCCGGCGGGCACGGCGGGGGGGCCGACGGGTGAGGGGCAGCTCTGTTTCCTCTTCCTGGCTGCTGCGGTACTCCCACCCCTAGGGGGCGCCGCCACCCCCCATATCTGTCTGCCTCCTGCTCCGCCGCACCCTCTTCTAAGTCTTCACTATCAGCTGGATCGAGCTCCTCTCCCTCCTCCTCTAACATTTCTTCCTCTGCGTCACTCACAAGATTACTATATTCTTGGTCCCGCCCTTCCACATGTAGGGCTGAGAACCGGTTTGCTTTTAAAGAAGGGCATGGGGGTCTCCTTGAGACCCCCTCCTCTCTAAAACCCTTCTCCTTTTGTGAGGGCTGCAGTCCCTCTTGCTTTAATTCTTTAGGATCCTTTTGTCTTTTTTCCCTTTTTCTTTTAGGCCTATTTTCCTCCCCCTTACTGTATGCTGACTCTGATAGACTATCCTGATGCCGAGTTAGTACTTTGCATCCTTCCTGGATTAAATCAAACCCTCCCTCCTCGAGGCAAGTGCACACCATCAAAAAGACAAGCCACAAAGGAAGAAGCAATGCAAGCAACCAATAAATATCTAAATCTACAGTGAACAGCATACCGGGGGATATTTACCGACGTGCCCTCTCCGCGTGTTGAGTTCTGGCTCCGGTTCAGCCTCTCGCGCGGGTCCCGTCCCTGGTTCGTTCCCGGGTTTCTGCACCACTTGTAGCGACCGTCTACTCAACCAGCGAGAAAAAACGACCACCACACCAGGAGTCTTCTCAGATCACGCTTTATTGGAGAGCCTTTTAATTGTAGGAGAGCTTGGGCGGGAGAGAGCGTGCACCTGAAACATGGCCGCTTATATAGGGAATAGCAACACGGGTCTTTCTATCATTGGTCGTCTGCCTTTCACCGTCACCAGGTGCCACGGGATTGGCTGGGGACTCTACATGGCTCGCGCATGCGCAAAGCCCAGGACCCGCCATCCCGCCAAGCACCACCTGAAAGGGAGTGGTTACCTCAAAGCTGCAAGGGAGTGGGCGCCATCTTGTAATGGCGTTTACCCTGGCTCCCTACAGTGTCTCAGACTATTTGAATTTGTTTTTACTGAATTATCTTTTTTCCTACAATCCACACCTGTGGCCAAATGGGGACTTTCTTACAGTTAGCGGACTGAAGGCCCAACACTGCATCTATTTATGCCTTGTTCTGCAGCCTCGTTCTCGTATATGGCTGTTGCAATCTTAGATTTAGAACCCCTGTCTTTCTTCCCCTCTCTTTCTCCTCCCTCTCTGTCCTTCAGTAAACAATTCCAAAATATTCGTTGAAAATAAAGCTTGGAAAATTGTCATAACATTAAACAGTAGTGTCCACCTTTGAAGCCTGACAATTTTGTTAACACAGGTAGAGAACAAGCAACATAAAATGTATATGCAATATACAGATGCGCACACCTACACCAAGAGAATATTTTTCAATAAATATGTGATTGTATTCAGTGAGTATAATAATATCCTGAACAATTGTAATCTTTAACCACAATCTCAATTTGAACTAATAAATGCTAGAACAACTTCTTGTATCATTTAAATGATTTACTTTTCAAATATTCTCTGAGTTGTTTCCTTAGTGCTATTAGCCACTTCCAGGGTAACTATTAGTCAAAAATTTATTTAATCTTTATCGTATTGATATCATGCCTATTGATATTATTGGCTGTAAAGTTCTCCAAACTATAAACTTTTAAACTTCCCAAGCCAAATTTCTTCCTGTGCCTTAACAGATTGTTTCCTCCAGGTTTTATAGACCTTGAATTCTCCATGGGAAAAGAAGAGATCTATGTATCTAATATATTTTTAGTATATTTGTAAGTGTGTGTGTCAGTTTTCTTAAACAAAACATAAATGAATAGGTCTTCCATTTCCTAGACAGAAATGATTAATGTTACAAAAGAAATACAGGTGAATCCGGTCATCATGGGTACTGAGTATTAACAGATATGGGAATTCCCCAGGCAACAGTGTGGAATGTGGGATGTGTGTGTGACAGTGTGTGCGGGAAAGTCCGTGAGACTCTTGTCTTCAATAAACCACTAGAAAACCAGAAGTGATGCTGTGGTTCAAGAAATAGAGCACTCACCTTGAGCTGAATAGCTCAGGGACAGCGCCCAGGCCCAGAGTTTAAGCCCCTCAGATGACAATAATAATAATAATAATAATAATAATAATAATAATAATAATAATAATAATAATAATAATAATAATAACTATTATTATTATAAAGGAAATTAGACAAAGTCCACAACTTAATTGTACAGCAATACAAAATAATGCATAATAGATTTAGCAATAAGTACCATAAAAATTAGATCAAAATATTATAAATGTCATATTTTATATGTATATAAATTTTTCAGAAGGAGTTAAGAGTGGAAACGGTGACATTGATCAATATCAATGGACTCATAAACTGACATATTGAATTGAAAAAAAATGAAAAGCATGCTTCAGAAAATAATATATAAATAAATAAAACCAATACTCAATCATTCAGAAAAATTATATATATATACTTATTCAAATGTTTATGTGTTCCTATATATATTATATACATTTTGTAGTGTCATATTTGACTACATGTGGCTTATATAATTATTTTTAAATATTTTCTTTTTGTTGATCAAAAAGCGAATATCTAGCTTTCAAATTATATGGCGTTCTTTTTTTATTTTTGATATATTTTCATTTAGGAGAAAATTTGAACCTATTATAGAGCATTTTAACTTTTGGAAAGGCTGTACTCATACTGGATTAACAGGGAAACTGTGCTCTATTCATCTGTAAAGACCTACGAGAAAACCATTCTCATGGTCTAAATCAAAAAGATAGTTGTTACGTACTGAAGACTAGCTTGTCTTTGTTTATCTAGTTGTGTGTGTGTGTGTGTGTGTGTGCGTGTGTGTGCTTGCGTGTGTGTGTGTGTGTGTGTGTGTGTGTGTGTGTGTGTGTGTGTGTTTGTGCATGCACGTGCATACGTAGGCCTGTCTTGGGGACATGAACTCAGGACCTGGGTGCTGTCTCTGAGCTTTATTTTTTTTTTAATATTATCACTTATGCCACAGATCTACTTCCAGCTTTTTGCTGGTTAATTGGAGATTAGAGTTTTGTGGAGTTTCCTGCTGGCTTTATACTACAAAACTCAGATCTCAATCTCTTGAGTAGCTAGTATTACTGGTGTGAGCAACCAGAGCTCAGATAGAAAGCTATTTTCGTCTACGATTAGGGATTATAATTGTCTTCACTCTAGCCTACCCTTCTCCCTAAGGTATCACCAAATCATGACGTGCTCTTCCCTTATATTTCCTTTCTTTCCCTGAGTTCTTGCCTTTTCTCCCAGCTTCCATCTAACAATACTGGGCACATATAGAAATCATCTTAGCCAAGTGAACTGTCTTCACATTTTATTTCTACTGTTTTAATTTTCCTGGCTAAGTATGTTGCATTCCTTATAACTAACTCCTCACCATAATCATGTTCTTTGAATTTTTTTCTAGAATAGCATATATAATAACTTTTGATTCATTTAAGTGTTTTCTGATTTAGAACATGTGGCTATTGACCAATAAGAAGATACAGGAATATATGAGACCAAAACTAGAAACCAGTATATACCTTTCTTCTCTTCTTCCTCCTCTTCCTCCTCTTCCTCCTCCTCCTTCTCCTCCTCTTCCTCTTCTTTCCTTCCCTTCCTCCTCCTCCTTCTTCTCTTCCTCCTCCTCTTTATTCTTTCCTTTTTCTCCTTCTTCTCTTATTTTATTATGGTTTAAATCATAAGTTTTCTTCAACAAATGCGCTCCCCAAATCCATGACACTTTCTCTAAGTTTCAATAACCTTTTCTTCCCTCATATTTTTATTTGCATCAATTGCTTGTTTTGAACAAGGGAGTTTCACAGTGACATGTACAGATATCATTCATCTGGGCTCTGACTTGGTTCAACCTAAACCATACTACGGGTTTCATAGACTTTGAGGTTGCAATTTCATGGAGGTACATACAAAATCAAAGGTTTTCACCCTGTTCTCTTCACCTTTGAAAAAATGACTCATTGAAAGGAATATTATCCTCCACATTTATTTTTCCTTAAAGCAAGTGAATAATAGGAAACATTTTGCTGTGGAAAAGTGAAAAGGAAATCAACAAAGTTGAAATAGTCTATTTATGCTTGAGAACTCTTGCATACTTCACGTACATGCTGTTTGTATTATGAATATTTGATATTTTGACTCTCCATTCATTGATTGACTTCATTACTTGATAGGAAATTTACATAGTCCAAGATGTATCTCAAGGTATTCTGCAACAGTTATCTTGGAATTTCAGCCATGGAAGACAAGAAGCACATACCTCACAGTAAGCTGGAAATATAATAGAGTTCATTCTTTCTTAATATAATATTTCAGTGAGTTGTTTATACTGAAAATGAAGAAGTTTAATTGCAACAAACATGTTAAAGGATTGACAGGTATCCTCTGTATACTTTATATATATATATGTGTGTGTGTATACACACACACACACACACACACACACACACACACATATATATATATATATATATATATATGTATATATATATAATTTAAAAGCATGACTCAGTTTCCAAAAACTTCTGGATAAAATTTTAGGTGTAAAAGCACCAGTAAGTGGCTTTGCACTTACAGATCAGAAGGAAACCAAATTAGTGCCAGGGGGACTTTTGTTCTTTTAACTGAAGAAGAGCATTACTGTTGAAGAGAGTCAATCTGAGACTAAATTTTAAAAGATTAAAAAACAGTAAAGCATTTCAGATTGTATTTCTGTGATATAAAAAGATATTATATTGAATAAAATGTATCTATTATATGGATTCCTTTTAGAAAAGGGCAGTAAGGTCTGCCTGGAAACTACATTATGTTTTTTCTCTTTTCTTAAAATGAGGAAAGAAATGCATGCCACAATTACCTCTTCTACACTTTGTACCATGGAACAGTAACTAGATAGCACATTGATTTTTAGTGCACTTTTCATTTGAAACAACAGCTTCTACTTTAAGCTGATTAGTGATTCTTCAAGGATTAGTGAGCAATCAAAACATATAATAATCACATTGCTACAAATATGGCTATGTATGCAACATAGTCAGAGATCATGGAAGACTGTACTAATGATATAAATCAGGTTAAATGGTCAATTTAACTTTGGAGATAAGGAAAATGCCTTTGAAAAATAACCAGTTTTGCCAGACACCAGTGACTCACACCTGTAATCCTTGTTACTCAAGAGGCTGAGAGCTGAGAATAGTAGTTCAAAGCCAGCATGGGAAGCAAAGTTCCTGAAATTCTTATCTCCAAGTAACTAGCAAAAAGTCTGGAAATGTAGTTCAATGGTAGAGCACTAGCCTTGGGCAAAAGAAGCCCAGTGACTGTGTCCAAGTCTTGAATTAAGCTCCAGGATCAACACACACACACACACACACACACACACACACACACACACACACACACACACACACACACACACACACACAGCGTTCAATCCATATTTTCAGAATTTGTTTGCAAACTTATTTTAGTAAAGTATTTAAGTCTTTCCATTTCATAACAAATGGGGCAATATCATTCTTTCTGATGGAAGCATAGAATTCCATTGTGTATATATACCACATTTTCTTGATCCATTCATCTAACTGAGGGGCAATTGGGTTGGTGCCATATCTTAGTTATGGTAAATAATGCTGCAATAAACATAGTCGTGCTGGTAGCGTTAGTGTGGTCTTGTTTGTGAACATTTGGGTAAATGCCCAAAAGTGGGATTGCTCGGTCATTGGTGAGCTATATGTGGAGTGTTTGGAGGAAGCCCCATACTACTTTCCTAAGTGAAGTAAGCCAGGCCCAAAGAACCTTAGGTCGTATGGTTTCCCTCATTTGCAATAACTAGTATATTTCTGAGACAAACACTATCAGATAACTTGATGTTAGGCAAAATGTACCCCAAGATAAGGACCCAAGTGTTTTTTCTTTCTTGCTATTGTTTCTAACATATTTATAAGGTGATTTTTTTGTTGCTTTGTATGCTCCTCTCCCACGGTATAATCCCTGTTTTAATTGTATTTGTTGTTGGTATAATTTGGGGAGGGGAAGGGAAAACAAAATAAATTGTTTGAACAGGTGAACCCATTGTAACAATGTAATGTACAAGATGCTATGTCGAGAACCGAACTTTACAACTTTGGTGGGGGTGGGAGCATGGGTGGGGGGTTCGGTGGGAGTGTAGTTGTGGAGATGGGAGGACAGGGATGGTAAGGACAAACAAAGAAGGAGGCTATAATGCTTAATAAGAAATGTACTCATTATCTTGCTCAGGTAATTTTAACCCCTCTGTACTGTATTTTGACAAAAAATTAATTTAAAAAGGAAAGTATTTAATATATATGGATACACATCTGTGTGTATATAATATAAGTGTAAACCAACTTAATAGATGCTGCACTATAACTTGAAAAACAAGATATATTGTAACCCCACCTATCAACTCCATAGATCTAGTAATAATGTGATTCTATGTTTAAAATATTTATAAACCTAGACCTTTAAACTAACCTACTTATATCATGATAAAAATTTATCAAGTAGAAGCAAGAGATAGAATTGTTATGGGAGGAAGTTTTTTGGAGGTTGGGAGAGAGGGAGTACTGCAGAATGAATCTCAGGTCCTTGAGCTTTCTAGGCAAGTACTCTGGCACTTGAGCCATGCCTTCAGCCTAAATATATGCAACCAGTTTTTAAAAACTGAAATAAGAATAAACAAACATTTCTATTATTGTTGGTTATATTGATAATGGCAATTTTTACTGGGGTAACTTGGAATCTCAATATTGTCTTGATTTGCATTTCTTTTATGGCTAGAGATGTTGCACCGTTCTTCATGTGTCTACTGGCCATTCTTATTTCTTCTTGGAGAAGCCTATCTTTAAGTCTTCACTACACTTATTAATTGCTGTTTCTGTAAGAATTTGTTTTTGGGAGGTTTACTTTTTTGAGCTCTAAGGATATTTTAGATAAGAGAACCTTGTTGGATGCATAGTTAGATCAACTCCCTTGCTGTGGGCTTTCTATTTATCTTGTTAGCTATGTCCTTTGCCATGCAGAAAATCGTTTGATGCAATTCCATTTATCCAGGCTTTCTTTGATTTGTTGTGGTTCTGGATCTTAGGAAGCTTCTTTTTATATATTTGCTATTTTTGCAGAAGTGATATATGGGGGGTTTACAATTACATGAATCAGGTAATGAGTACGATTCTTTTTGAACCATGTCTCCTTTCGTTTGTCCACTCCCAGTTTTTCCTTCCTATTCTCATCCACAGATGTATATTTCATTTTCCACATAGTGTCTAGTGAGTACCACTGTCATATTTTTTCACTTTTTATTCCATCTTTTCTGTGCCTATTCCATCCATGCCCTAGTGCCCTAGTGTATCCTCTGTCTGGGATGTGGTCAAAAGGCAATGCTACTACACCATTGGTGGGAATGTAAACTTACTCAACCACTCTGGAAAGTAGTATGGAGTTTTCTCAAAAGAATAAAAACAGAGCTCCCCTATGATCCAGCAATCCCACTCCTGGACATTTATCCAATTGACCATAAACTAGGCCCCACTAAAGCTATCAGCACAAGCTTGTTCATTTCAGTTTTTGTTTTTTACAATAGCCAATATATAGAATCAAACAAGTTGCCCCTCAGTGGATGAATGGATCAAGAAAATGTGGTATGTATATATAATGGAATTCTATGCTTTCACCAGAAAAAATGATATTGCACCATTCATAAGGAAATTGAAACACTTGGGGAAATTATATTAATTGACGTAAGCAGCCATACCCAAAGAAATACAGGTTGCATAGTTTTCCTCATTTGTGGTAACTAGAATATGCCTATAATTTTAAAAGTAAACACAATAACTGGTAAAAGAAAAAAATAATAGAGGAAGGAAGTTGGGAGGGAAAAACAGAAAATGAGGAAAGAGGTGACACTGTTCAAAAAAGATACTAAGTACCTAACTTATGTAACTGTAACCTCTGTGTAAATCACCTACACAATAAAAATTTTAAAAAAGAAACAAAAAGAATACACAAACACAAATATTTCAATATAGTAGTAGAATGGAGGAAAATGATGAAAGGAGTTTCTGATCAAGAAACATCAGATATTAAGTGCTTAAATTGTAACTCCTTTGTACAACCATTTGAAGTTTAGAAAGAATAAGTGAATTAAAAAAAACTCAATAATTTTTTTTGTGAATCTATAGTTATTACTTGTAGATATACATAATCACTAATTTTATGTATTGAAATATTTATGTCTTCTCTTTTCTTTTTTCGTTTTTTTTTGGGGGGGGGCCCAGTCGTAGGGCCTGAACTCTGGGCCTGGGCGCTGTCCTTCAGCAGCTTTTCAGCTCAAGGCTAGTATTCTACCACTTGATCCACAGCACCACTTCTGTTTTTTTTCTATTTATATGGTGCTGCAGGATCGAACTCAGGGCCTCATGCATGCAAGGTAAGCGCTCTACCACTGAGCCACCTTCCCAGCCCCTCTTTTATATTTTATTAATATCTTTTTACTTCTGTATTAATAATAACAATTATGGTAATTTAGGATAATTTATTTCTTCCAAAATTTTAATATTAAAGTTTTTTTGATTTAGTACTACATTTGTTTTCTCAGTGTTTTTAAAATCAGATCTACATAACTTTTCAATATTCTTACTAATATTTAGTCACATACAATGTTTCATATATCTCATTCATAACTTAATTCTAGCATACATCAATTTGGATGCATTAGAGATATTTTATTGACCATTTTCTTAGTTTGGAAACTACTACTTACTTTTGCTTTGTCTCAAACCCTAAATGCCAAGTAATTAGAAGGCAACTTTCACATTTTGAACATACGTATTTATTTTTATTTTGTTAATTTTTTCCTTATCTCAATCTTTTGCCTCATATCACTTTATTTTCTTGTGAGGAATAGGGTTAGCATATTCCTTCAGAGAGAGAATTTTGGTGTGAAATGTTCTCAATTTTAATTCTTTACATATTTTACTTTTTTGTCTTCCTTTTTCATTGTCAAGGTGGTGTACAGAGAGGTTAGTTATGTAAATAAGAAAATAAGTATATTTCTTGTCAACTTGTTACCCCTTCCCTCATTTTTTTTCTACATCCCAATTCAACCCTTCCCCCTGAAGTTGTATAGATCATTGTTTACATATTTTAAATCTTTGTATTTGTATGGCAGTTTAATAAGAAAAAGAAACCCAGATTTGGGTTGATGGTTGATAAGTACTTTAAACATATTGCTTTATTGTCATTGAAAAAAATTCTTCCTGTGCCAAGCATTCATCTCAAGGTCTTATACATGCTTGGCTTCTCTGGCTGCTGCTCTCCTTCTTAAATCATGCCTCCAGACAAGCCGTTTGATGGTTTCTTGGAGAAGACTCCTTACAGCATTTTTTGTGTCCTTGCTGGCTTCAAACTTTGATCTTCTAGATTCCAGACTCTTGCTCCACTTGGATTACAGGTGAGACCCTCTGGTGTTGCATGTGTCTAGCACCTTATAGATGTTCCTTTATTGTTGAAAAGTTGGTGGCTTATTATTCTTTTTTTTAATTTAATTTAATTTTATTTGAGAACATACTGTACAGAGGGGCTACAATTACATGGGCAGGATAATGCATAAATTTCTTACCAAGCATTGCAGCCTCCTCCTTTGTTTACCCTTCACCTCCCTTCCCAGCCTCCCCCCTCCCCCCACCCAATTATACCCCCCTCCCCCCCCACACCGACATTGTAAAGCTAGTTTTGACATGACATTTTGTACTTCTCATTGTTGCAACAGGTCCACCTGAATCCTTAAACGACTTGTTTGTCCCCATCTCCTCCACATGTTATACTGACATCAAATATAGTGAAAGTGGGGGTTACACTGTGGGGGAGGGACATACAAAGCAACAAAGAAATAATCTTATAAATGCGTTAGAAACACATGCATGAAAGAAACGAAAATTATTCTAAACTTCTGTATTCATCTTATTACAGGTAATGTCAAGAAGTTAGAAATTATGCATGTTATGTTTTATCTTAATAAACGAATACTGACACCATACCATCCATTATTCCTTTATTTTTGCTTTCTTTATTTCTTCTGCATATTTGAACGTATACAAATCCATTCCATTCAATTCCCTTCCTACATGTTATTTTTACAACATTTTTACTTTATTGTTAGCAGTTAAACGTTTTGTGAATTTTTATTTCAATATTTTCCCTATATTTTAAATTAATTTTAGTTGGAGTGTTTTTTGAAATACTAGCCTTCACATTACTAGAAACCCAGTTACAGATAAACCTATATATAAAACATGCTCTTAGTGTTGTCTTTATATAGTCAAGATTTTTGTAATGGGTATTTGAGGCTCTAATAAAGACATTAAATGTTGAAATAAACTGGGAATAATATAAAATGCTATTTAATGAAATTTCTGTCTTGCCTCTACCAGTAACTAATATGTTTTGTCTAAATAAACTCCCACATGGTATAAACCCTGTTTTCATGGTATTTGATGTTGGTATAATTTGGCGAGAGGAAAGGGAAAAACAAAATGTTTAAATAGGGATACAGGTTGACCCATTGTAACAATGAGACATAGAAGACACTATGTTGAAAAACGAACTTTACAATTTAGGCTTGGGGTGGGTTGCTGTAGATATGGGGTGGGAGGGAAGGGATGGTACGGGAGAACAAAGGAGGAGGCAACAATTCTTGATAAGAAATGTACTCATTACCTTACTCATGTAACTGTAACCCCTCTGTACAGTATTTTCACAATAAAAAAAATTAAGAAAAAGCATTGTAAGTTTTACATTCTTTTGCTAAGGCTTTCAAATGAAATACCACACACAAGGTGAACTATAAAAGAATTATTTATTTATTCTCACACTTAGAGGCTAGAAGTCAAGCTGGTGCTGGTGTTGGAAGCATCCTCCCCTCCGTTCCATGGGGGTACTGTCTCCGCCCTTGCACCTGTTTTCTTGATACTGTTCTTCTTTAGGCTTATTTCTCTATTACATTTCCTTGTCAATAAAGGATCATAGTTCATTTTCACTGTGCTATCCAATAATGGCCTCATTTTAACTTTTTTCTTGGTGCAAAATCTATATTTTAAGTATTATATTCCTGGGTATGAGGGATGACGGCTGAAAAAGTAAAGTTGGGGGAGGGGCACACTTCAGCCCAGGCACAGATATAGGTTCTTTGGATGCCATCACTTGCATTCATAAACTTACTCTCACAGTAATTTTCATGGGATCTCACATACTTTAATTTGTATTTATTCCACTGTAATTTAATTGATAGCTATCTGTGTGATGTCACTTCGTAAAAATACAGTGATTAATGTAAAAATGTAGAGGGTAAGAAAGGAAAAAATGTAAGAAAGAGAAAACAAAATTTTCCTGGCTAAGGATACAAATGTTTCACATAATGTATCAATGTCACAACCATTGACTCTTGTCAGTACTTGCAAGTTTTGTTGTCTGTGTGCTGATTGTAAAACAAATCTTCCACGTTTTGAACTTTTTAAAATCATTTTGGGCAATTAAACCCACCAAAACCCAGAAACAAGACCAAAATATGAAGTATTTTATTTGCATATCCAGATTTCCAATTATGTGCCTAGTAATATGCAAATAAGCCTTACTTCCTCTTGAATAAGAATTTGATGGTTGCAATCCATCTCCCCAAATTATATGCCTAATGATTTTTAGAATTTTTGAGAACTACTGTGAAATCCCAAATGCTCATATGAAACTATACTAGAATCAAGAAATATTTGCTCATTGTCATCCAACAACCTTATTTTGCTATATTTATGCATGCACATGCATGAACATATAGGTACATGTGTGAATGATCATTATCATAATACCTAGATCTTACATAAACATGTTATCACAAAATCTAGATAATTCAAAGTACAATTCATTTAGAAATAATGGTTAGTATGCTGACAAATGATGTGATTATGACTTGAATTATTGTACCTTGTACTCAAATACTATAAGAAGAAAAGATAATGTGTCTGATAGATATTTCCTATTCAATTGTTCTTTAGTAGAACATAAAATTTCTTTGCAACCTATTAGAAATTTGTTACTTTTATCCTTCTAGGCACTGGATACTCAAGAGATTGAGAGCTCACAAAGAAGTTCTAAGCCAGCCCAGGCAGACGAATCCAAGTGACTCTTGTCTACAAGTAATAAACAAAATTCAGGAGTAGATTCCTGAGTTAAGTGGTATAGCATAAGTTGTGAGTGGTAAAATACAAGTGAGACTAGAATCCTGAGTTCAAGTCCAGTAATAATTTTTATGACTATCATACCTAACAACCATTATTTACATAAATGTATAGACTAGTTTATTAATTTTTATGTCCAAGATCAGGACTGTCATTGGCTGGAACTTTAATAATTGAGCTACCTCTACAAAGCCTAGTGTATTAATTTTGATAAACATTTTAAAGATGTTTTGTTGTCTGTGCGTTGATTGGAAAAGAAATTTTCTGTGTTTTCAACCTTTTAAAATCTTTCAGGGCAATTAAACCCACCAAATCCCAGAAATCTCACCAGAACTTGGAGTGCTTTATTTGCATATCCAAATTTCCAATCATGTCCCTAGTAATATGCAAATAGGCCTTATTTCCTCTTGAATAAGAATTTGATGACTGCAATCCTTCACCCCAAATTATGAGCCTTATGATTTTTGGATTTTTGAATAAGATTTTTTTTATTCTCATGTGTCAATACTCTAATGTTTTGCACTAGTTTCCTATTGGATAATTTCATTTATGAATTGTGTGGCTAAGGATTACTGTTTTATCCTAAATTGACATAATGTGGCAAAATTATAATGACATACAAAACATACATTCTGAAAAGCTCATTAGGGCTGGGTAATTATAGCTACTTAGGGGTTGAGGTCTGCAGGGTGGTGATTTAAATGCAACTAAACAGAAATCCTCCAAAAAGCGACAAAATATCATCTAATATAATCTACTACATGCTGAATATATTTGTATATGTGATCACAAATGTTATCCTATATACTGTTTTAATAAGTAATAGTATTCCCATTAAAAAGTAATGCTTGCCAAAGAGAATTAAGTTCCCCATTAAATCAGTGTATAAATAAATGACAGACCAGAAAGTCATCAGATTTGAGACCCATTGTTAGCATTTCAAAGCACAAAACTATTCAGTGGACTTTATGTTTCCATTAATGTAGTTGGATACTGAGTTTGAAATACTTCCATGGATGCTCTTTTCCTCCCATTAATAATCAAAATGGCTGTACAGCACTTTCAATGAGTAACCAGAGGATTTCACTCCGTGCTGTGAGGTCCATTCATTGCTTAGTCTCTTTTGTAATTTAAACATATTTTAACTGTGTAGTCATATTATTGGAATATATGTAATTGACTGTAATGAATAAATATATATCTCTATAAATAACAATCTTGATTTTGTATTTTTTAAAGCTTGAGTGAATGTATTTCAAAAATGTATGGATGACAATGAAATGGTTCAATGGTAGATGAAGATTTAAAAGTCTTATAATAATAAAATACTCAGATAAATGTGACATTGAGAAAAATATTGTGGATTCCAGAACAACAGCACATAAGTTACAGCACAGATGTGTCTTGGGAAACCATAGCAGATTCATATACAATGAATTTATTGTCTGCAAAAATAAACAAAAAGGGATAGTGGCATAAAAAGTTAGTACTTTTTATATGTTATACAGTTGACTAATTCTGTTAGATTCAATGAATATTTCTAGGAGACTAGTTAGTTGTTTTGCTTTTTGTGGTGTTTGCCAGTATTGAGACTTGAATTCAGGGACTCATGTTGTATATTGTCACTCATGCAGGTGCTCTACCTCGAGCTACAAACTTTCAGCTCTTTGGTAAGAATATTTCTTGGATTTTTCTACTCAGACTGGCTTCAAACCAAGATCCCAAAATCTCAGCCTCCTCAGTATCCAGGCTTAGAGGGAGCATGAGCCATTGACACCTGGCTTTGGAATTTAAAACATTAAAATAGAAATAAGATTTTGCATTCATTGTTTGCATTCATTGGATTCATAGTGACAATATCCTACTTGAATTCAGTTCAACCAGTATGTAGTACATATTTACCTGAAAAAT
Source organism: Dipodomys merriami (assembly GCF_024711535.1). Classification (NCBI taxonomy): domain Eukaryota; kingdom Metazoa; phylum Chordata; class Mammalia; order Rodentia; family Heteromyidae; genus Dipodomys; species Dipodomys merriami. Next base: position 524,553 of record NW_027204904.1, read on the forward strand.
GTGAGTAATTCAAAGCCAGGAAAAAATTATTTAAGGACATAAAACTTTTGCTAATTTCATATTGTAAAGAGACAGAAATACTGCAAGCACTATGATTTAATAAGCTATGCTAAACACTGAAATTGCTAACTGATGAATCATGTGAGGATCACAAACCAACTGGTAGGTGTAGATAGACTTCCTGGATAGAATTCATTTTCCAGAAATGAGAGACCAGATGCAGAAGATATATTGTTTAAACAAGACACAGAAATTTTACTTTTATGAAATTATATTGAATCTGGCATTTTGTACAAATTATTAACTTATAGTTGAGGAATTTAGTATTAGAACATTATAAGAAATGTCCATTAGAAGATTCTATTAGAGAAATGCTATTGTGAGTCTGTGGGCATCAGTTTATAGTCACGTTTGTTTCAGAAGACCTATTAAATTAACTTTTGAATGATGTAACTAAAGGCAAGCAATACTTTATATAGCTCAACTGGAACACAAATGCTCACTTAAGCTGAGATCTAGAAATGAACTTTTGGATGAACTGTATAACTCCTTGCTAGAATAAACAATTGGTACTGAGTTAGTGAAGAGAAACCCTGTATATTTCTGGCAAACTAATAAAGATAAAGCTTTTTTTAATTGTCTGTAAGTAGTTGTACAAAGGCAGTTCAACTCAACATGTCAGTCTATGAGTATAATACATCTTGATTAATGTCACTCCTTCCACCATTCCCACTCCCATCTCTCCCAAATCTACCCACTCCTCAGATTATATGATTTCATTTTCATAATGTGCATTGAATATAATGACTATATCCATTGACCCTTCCTCTTTCCATTTATCTGCCACTGCCTTTGACTAATTCCTCCTGACACCCTACAAAACTGGTTCCTAGGCTTTCTGGTTTTCATTTTGTGAAACTGTTTGCTAGTCTTCCAAGCAGTTACATCACTACAATCCTCCCCAAGGATTCTTTTCTTTAGACAATTTGTTTGGGTTTATCTTACATGACTCCTACGTGTTTTTGAATGTGTTTATAATTTAATTTATAAACACATGAGAAAAAGCATTCGGTCCTTGGCTGTCTGAGCTGGTTTTACTTTGCTTAACATGATGTTTTTCAGATTCAATCATTTCTTTCCAGTAGTTGACAAAATTCCATTGAAACTATGCACCACAGTGTTTTGCTTCCACTCATCCATTTAAAGACATTTGTGCTATTTGCATAACTTGGCTATAGTGAATAATGAGCAATGAATATGGTTGTATGTACCTTGGCTGTGTATTGGCTTGTAATATTCTGGGTAGATGACCAAGAGTAGTATAGCTGGATTGTAGGGGGAGCCTATGTTTCTTTCTTTTTCTTTTTCTTTTTTTGAAGAATCTCCAAAAGTGCTTTCCAAAGTGGTTTTGCTAATTTACATTCTTCCCAACAGTGTATTAGGCTTCAAGCTCTCACATGACCTTTCATTCAAAGCCACCAAAGGCACACTTCCTCTTCCACCTTAGTTAATTATAACTAAGAGACCCATGCATATTTTGCCTGACTTTGAACCTATTTCCTCGGATCTCAGCCTTCTGAATAGGTATAATTATAGGGATCAACCCCAGCACCTGACTAATATCCATTTATTTGCACCATAGTACTCAATATTTATTAAATACACATAAATCATATGTCTGTAGAAAAATCTATTTTCAAAATAACAGCAGTATCTACAGTGTAATTTAACATTTTATAAACCAAATGCTAACCATATGTTCTATAAACAATAAACAGTTACAAAGTGAAGAAATATTACTTTAAACAATTTATTTAATTCTTTCATTTTTACAAGAAAATACACTATATCTTCTTAAGTTGTTCGTTAGCATAATACATCATTGCAAACGTTTATTCAGAAATGACTTATCCTAGTCAACATTATTGATGTGCCTTACATACTAGTTTTCATCTCTTATTTTGCAAGAAGAAATCCTGTAACTGAGTGACTTTATGTTAAAGGAATCTGTTTGTCAGTGGAGAACCAAAGATTCTGGTTGAAATATATGAAGGAGACAATAATCAAAGGAAAAATTGAAAGAGAACTTTTTAGAATATGAGGATGTATGTAAAGTCGATATTTTAAATAAACACATCATCTAATATTTTAAAATTTTATTTATTTTGATATCTTTTACTAGCATAGATGAATAGTTAAATGTAATATAATTGTCATGATTCTGCAAGTGAGTGTGGATATTGTGGTTTGAACAAATTAATAAAAGTTATCATCTATTCTCTTCATTCTAAACATTAACACTGTAGATATTCCACCATCTAAAATAGAATATGCTCAAAGTACATCTAAACTAAGTTTGCTTGTCAAATTAGTATCTAAGAGAAATCTAACAGCAATCTCATTAAGGAGATCATTTAGGACATGATTAAGAAACGTGTTAAGAATGAAGCTGGGATGTAGTTCAGTGGCAAAGTGTTTGCCTAGCAAGGGCAATGTCCTTGGTTCAATCCCCAGTATCAAAAAAGAAAAAGCCAAAAAATATATAGCTAGCCAGGTGCTGGTGGCTCATTCCTGTAATCCTAACTCTTCAGGAGGCTGAGATATGAGGATTCAATTCAAAGCCAGACCACACAAGAAAAGTCCAGGAGACTCATAATTCCAATTAACCACCACAATCAGAGCTGTGGCTTAAAGTCATAGAGATGTAGCCTTGAGCAAAATTGGTCAGGGACAGTGCCCAGTCCTGAGTTCAAGTCCCACAACCAAAAGAAAAAAAAGTTTGGAGAATATTCTTCATAGAGCAACTCACTCAAAGTGTAGCTCTACACATTGTATGTTTACTTGTACATCACATACATTGACTGATCTGCATTAACTTCAGAAACAAAGATTGAGAATTTGATTAAAGTATAAAGATTATTGGTATTCAAACCTGCTCTTTGCAGTTTGACCATTGACAGCTGGTTCCCTTGGCTTTGCTTCTAATTTAAGCTATTCAGGAGTCTGAATTCCATACAATCATAGTTCAAACAAGTCTTGAGAGGAAAGTCCATGATACTCTGTCACCAAAAGGACCAACAAAAAAGCCAGGTTGGAGTGTGATTTAAGTGGTAAGGTACACTGTACAAATAAGCCAAGACATTAAGAAGAATTGAGCTCAAATATCAATATAAATAACACTCCCCCCACATGCAATACAAATAGTAATAATTAATATATGACACTGCCATGCTGTAGTACAGGGTCCTTACACTTATATCCAGTGTTCCTGCTGATTAACAGTCTCCAGTACAGTCTTAACCCAAGCACCTCAACATAGAAAAATAAACAAAAAATAAATAAACAAAACTCCAGTACTTAATATAAATCTAACAGGTAGATATTCTAAGAGATTATATATTCCAGAAGCAATATATCCACAACAAAATAGTACATTGTAACACTCAGGCAAAAATTATGGGAAAACAATGCAACAAGAGCCGAATGAATTATGAGGATAAGCTATAAAACACAAACAATTGAATGTGCACAAAAACAACAGAGAGGGTGATTAAAGGTGAGAATCACAGGGAAAACATCTGAAAAATTTTCAAATTTGGTCAGAGATGTTAAGTCTCACCTGGAAAAACTAACTACAAATACCATAAAATAAAATATATTAAAGCTATAGTTTGTTCTTCATAATCTAATCACTAATTTGCAAAGACAAATAGGGCATCCTAAAATGGTCAGTTTGAGGTGCACATTTATTTCAAAGGATAAAGAACATAATATCTCAAAGCACTTTTTCGACAGGATGAAAACAGAGGAAAGACAATGGCTACAATTCTAACCTTCTATTACCATCCTTAAAACTAAAATACATAGACATATCAGGAAAAACAGAGAAATCATCAGTAGTCAAATGTTAGTAAAAGTAGTTAAGGATACAGGAGCAAAGTTGTCCAAGCAGAAAACAGAGAAGGGAAGAAAAAACACGTAAGAAATTAAATTTAAAGGAAAATTAATTGTAAAAATTAATGATCACAATGTGTATGGAAGCTTGAAATATATTTAAAGTTTTAAGACATCGACACAAGTTCCAAAACTCAAGACAATAAAATAGAACTATTAAATGAAGCAAGTATGCTTCTAAATAAATTGCTATACATGTTGCTAATTGACACTATTTATTGTGACTTGGCAAGTGTCTTCCTGAAAAAAAAAATGCTGGAAGAAAAAACATAATTTTAATGTAATGTTACATTTAGCTATTCAGAAATTATATAGGGAATTTTAATTATGGTCTCAAATCAATGGGAAATATCATATATCATAATGGGTAGATATTCTAAGATAATGTGTCCATACATCTATGTAAATGTGTTTTTATTGTATAGTTCTGCGTTTTTTCAGCAAAGACAAATGTCCTTAATAATAAACACATTTTATTAGTGCTGTCTAGTAGAATGCATGAAAATTTAATTTGAAATGATTTATGTTTCTCAAGCAGCCTTCACAATGGCTTGTCCCTCTTTAGTCACAGCAGGGTATACTTATGAACCTGTATATTTTATAGTCAGAGAGCTTTACATGAATTGTTGAAAGGCCAATTGTCTGGCAAAGTCTATGTATCTAATTGAACATTCTTTGCACTATTTTAGCATATTAATTTCTGTTTTCTTTTAGAGTTCTCTAAGAGTCCAATTTTTATAAACCAAGAATTGAGTTATTTTCTTTTACAATTATAACTAAAGAATCAAAGCCTTTGTCAATCGACTTATTTCCAATGTGAAAAATGAATCATAATAATTAATTCGCTTTAAACCACATAGATTGTGTAACTTAAACTACACACATTAGAACCCATACCACATTTCTTCCATATTTATTTGCATTTAACAATGAGATGACTCTGTTTTCAATATGGAGACAATTATATTCTCTGAACAACCATTGTACAATTTGACCCTATTGTACAACTGTGCATCTTAAAATGAAACATTTCTAAAACCTAAAACATTTCTTATTTACTTTGCGTTTTGAAACTTTTATAGATATTCATATTTTAAAACACATTTATGTAATTTTTTTGTGTGTGGATGAGTGACAGATTTTATTGTCGAATGGTTAATACAAGACAACCAAGGAATAACATAATTATTGAGATATGCAGTTGTTAAATCTATGTCTCCTAGGCTGCTACAGAAACATGATCCAGTTTCCATAATGATTTATGACATGAGTGAGTGAGTGATCTGTCAGATGAACAAATACAGGTTCAAAACAAATACAGGTTCCTAAACCTAAACTTAGTTTGAATATAGAATGTGATTATTTCAACTGCACCATGGAGTGCATAAGATTTAGCACAAATTAAGTGAGATTCTGGGAAAAGAAATGTGAAGGGAATAAAAAGGAGGAGGCTGCAATGCTTGATAAGAAATGTACTCATTATCTTGCCCATCTAATTGTAACCCCTCTGTACAGTATGTTCAAAACAATTAAAATTAAAATTTAAAATTTAAAAAAAATGCAAGCTTACTAAACTGGTCTTAAATGTTTTGAAAGAGCTATATTCTACCTTCAATTTTATAAGGTTTCAAAATTTAAGAAATTAATTACTTAATAGGTAATTAGTTAGTTAACTAATTGTTTGTTCATGCCAGTAGTAGAGATTCTTGAAGTCAGGGCCTCACACTCTCATTTGGCATTTTCATTCTATTTGACACTTTACCACTTGAGACACAGCTCTACCGTAACTTGGGATTTTGTTGTGGATAAGGGAGAATGGTCCAGGGTAAAATTTCCTGCACAGTGTTAAGACGATTCTGTAGATTGGATCTCTCACCAGTTCCAGAAAGGTTCTCAAACCTACTTATCCTCTCTGTTAGAAACAGAGAATAAAACAGAAATATACAAACTGGGCACCTGCGGCTTATGCTTGTAATCCTAGCTACTCTGGAGGCTGAGATATAAGCATCGTGGTTGGAAGCCTTCCAGTGCAGAAAAGTCCATGAGACTCATCTCTTATCTCCCTTTAACCACCAAAACCCAGAAGTGGCACTGTAGTCAATGTAGTAGAAGGCTAGCCTGGAGTGAAAGAGGTCAGAGATAGTAGCGTAGACCCTGAGTTAAAACCCTATGACTGACAGGAAAAGGGTAAATTATAATAGAAAATATAGAGTGAGAATTATATATATGCAAACAGAGAAATGGAGAGAGCGAGAAAGACAGCAAGAATGCATGACAATAGCCATTGATTATTAAATATACATAGAAAAATATATATTTACTCATATGTATAAATAACATTTCAGTACCTAATTTTAGATTTTATTCTCTGATCTTGGAAAATGGCTTACTCATAAGTCTCAGTCCTACTCATAAAGAAATAGTGGCAAAAATCACTTAATTCTGTGAAGACAAATTAAACTTCATTTGTAAAAAAATGTCATGAATCCAGAAATGCATACTACTTCTATCCAACTCACTGCTAAGTGTTGCCAAGGAAAAGAGGTTTAATCAATTTAGCACACTATAGCTGTGGTGGTCATGAGTGGTTACTTATCACCAATCCTAGTTTTATTCTTCCATTCTAACAAAATGCTTCAATCAACAAAACCACTTGACTATGGCACATAAAACACATGCTTTGAATTGATCTAGGGCACACAAAAATCACTCTAAATAATAGACAAAAAAATAGAAACGACTCTAGAGAAAAAGACTTCATAAATGAATATCTATAAAATCAGTAAAACATATTGTATATGAGAAATAAATTATGATATTGAATAAATGTGGTGTTTAAATTTTGAGGTCCAAGTTCCGGGAAGATGGCGGAGGAGAAGCTGGAATCTGAACAAGCTCTCGCATAGAAAGCAGTTTTAGAGTTCCAGTGAACAGTCCTAAGCCAGAGAATCACACCAAGTGTGCTATCACAGGACAGAGAGTTAGACAAGAGAGGGAAGCCAAGGCAAAAAGAAACACCTGAGTGCTCACCAGCAGCCACCGCGGCGGCAGCGGCGGCAGGGTTGCAAGCGGCGGAGACCGAAGCCTGGGGCCATACCTGAGCGCTCACACAGAGAGGCCAGGACGAAGGAGCCAGACGCAGTGGGCAAGCGGATTCTAATCAACACCAGCAAGAACCAACAAAGAGCGGACAACTTCATCCTGCAGCTTGCAGACCAGAAACGACCCAGGATCCAAGACTCGGCGTGAGTAGAAGCCCCACGTCCTCACTCCTTCTCAGAGAGCAGAGGAGGGAAGGCCACCCCTCCCCCCCCAGCACCTGTGATCTCCATATTGGATACCGACAAAGCCCGGAGGAGCTGCCAGCTCCAACCCAGGCCTTGGAATAAAACGAGTCATTTAGCAGGTCACAAGAACTTAACGGCAAAGTGACCTGCCAGACTCGGCTCCATCCAGGGAAAAGTCCCCCAGCTCAGAGGCCAGCCATTGGAGTGGCTTCCCTCACTGGGTAACCAGAGCCAGAGGCTGCCCCTCCTTCTAGCAGCCTCAACAATCAATTGAAAAACAGAATCCCTGAGAACGGCTCCAGGCTGGGCTCTGGGAGATTTTCTTTTTGCACAGAACAGCCCCAGGAAAAAGCTACTGATTGTTGAAAGGCCTCAACTCTACCCAGAACCTAGCCTCACCACCACATCCCCCTCTTTTGTGATTCTCAAAGCAGATCACACTCCTAGAAAACAAACCTGGGAGGGGGATCTCAAAATCTTGGGTAAAGCAGAGCATTTTTCTGCCTCTTCCAACAAACCGACTAAAGAAACCAATCAAGCCACAGGACCTCAAGCTGACCAGAGACTCCAACAAAAGGCTGTTTACAGACAAAAGGGAGATACAGGATTCTTCCCACCCCTCCCAAAAAAAAAATCAAAGGACTTTTTTCTTCTTCTTCTTTTTTTTTCTCTTTTTTTTCTTTTTTTCTTATTCTTTTCTTTTTTGTTTGTTTGTTTTTTGTTTTTGGTTACCTTATATATATATATAATTTATTTTCTCTTTTAAAACTTTTATTAATCTTTAATTTTTGCCTCTTCTGAAAAAATAATTGATTTCCAGTAACTTTTTTTTCTCCTCTTATAATTTTTATTTTAGGAATATGTAAATGAGCGTTTTCCTTTCTTTTCTTATCTTCTTTCTCTTTTTCTTTCTTTCTTAATTATCTTTTTGTTTTTTGTCAAGCTCTACTGAACTTCTGATCTTTTCTTCTCCCTTTCCCAACGTTAAAGTTTTTCACATCTCCTCTATGTCCCTTCCTTTCTCACAACATATTCACATTCCTCTCTAAATAGATGGTCTTTTAATCTCTAAAATAATATTAATTTTTACGTTTCTATTTTTTTCTGGTCTTTTTTCATTCTCCTATACCTCTCTTCTTTTTCTCTCTCTCTCTACTTGCATCCTACCCAACCCATTTTCTGCATTGTGATTAGGACATAGTTAACTCTCCCTGTGCCTCCCCACACCAATCTATTCCTATTTTTCACCCACATCTCTCCCTAATCCTAATAATTTCTGGTTTTCCAAATTCTTTTCTGCGGTTCGAAATCCTTTAAAATATAGTTGTTTGATGTTGAATAGATGTATCTGTTGAACTAGATTGTATCTGTAGACTATTGACTGTACAAATGCAAACTTTGGTTGATGGTTGCCTTAAGATAGTATTCTAGCACAAAACTGGTGCTATTTTCATCTCAAATGGGCAGAGTAAGCCGGAAAAAACACAAGAAAAATGGCAAATCCGGGTATCTCAATTCCCAATCTTGATAATCAGGGGTCAGAACAGATAATGAATAATCCAGAAGAGAGTTCCCAAATAGCCCTACAAACACTGCTGGCAAACATGATAAATGAGAAGTTTGACAACTTACAAAGGACTCTCTATGAGCATGGTAGGGAGAGAGAGGAGGCAACCCCAAAATTTATACAGGAATATCATAAGCGTGAGGAAGCTACTCAAAAACTGATACAGGATTTGCGTGAACAACTTGAGAATACTCAAAGAGAAAGGGAGGAATGGCGTGAGCAGGCTGAGAACACTCAAAGAGAACTGCAGGAACCCCACGAAAGGGAGGAAGCTAATCAAGAGTAATACAGGAATTGAGAGATCAGGGAGAGAATACACAAAGATCACTAAACACATTCATGGAATCCATTAAGAAAGAGCTGAAGGAAGTCAGGGAGACCACAAAGGGAATGCTGAATGGAACCCAACAGAAGGAATGGGAGTCCAAAGAAACCATATCCAATCAACTAAGTGATTTGAGGACAAACACTGTACACCAAATTAAGGAAATAAAGAGATTCATACAAGACCTAAAACAGAGCTTAAACAAAGAACTTGAAGCCATCAAAGCTGACCAATTAGAAGGAAAAGAGATAAAAAACAAAGTAGAGAGTCTTGACAGCAGGTTAGACCATGCAGAAGATCGAATCTCAGGGGTTGAAGACAGCCGAGATATTATAGAGAAAGAACATACAACAATCCAAGGCAAGTCCAAGAAATATGATAGATCTATCCAACACCTGGAAGACACCATCAGAAGGACTAACATAAGGATAATGGGTGTACAGGAGCACCTAGAAACAGAAGTTAATGGTCTAGGAAATTTGTTTAACAGGATCCTAGCAGAGAACTTCCCAAACTTGCAAAAAGTTAGGCCTAAAAGAAGCCTTTAGAACCCCAAATAGACCAGACCAGAATAGGACATCCCACTGTCACATTATAATCCACACAGGATCAACTCAGACCAAGGTAAAGATCCTTAAAGCTCTCAGGGAGAAAAGGGTAATCACCTATAAAGGGAAACCAATTAGAATCACCTCAGATTTCTCAGCAGAGACAATCAAAGAAAGAAGGGCCTGGAATGATGTATGCCATGCCCTAAAAACAAACAACTATCAACCAAGAATACTGTACCCAGCTAAACACTCCTTCATAATTGAAGGCCAAATAAAAACCTTCCACAGCAAAGAAAAATGGAAACAATATATCTCCACCAAACCAGCCCTACAAAAGATCCTTAAAGATGTCCTACACATAGAAAACCAACAAGACCACAATAAAGGCTAACAAACTGCACCCAAACTGAGAATCCAAGAACCATATGAAGAACCCACTTTTCGCAGCCCCCAAGAAGGTAGATAACATGGCAGGAACTCCCAAATACCTCTCAGTCCTATCTCTTAACCTTAACGGACTGAACTCTCCAATTAAGCGACATAGACTGTCTAGTTGGATTAAAAAACAAGACCCTTCTATCTGCTGCCTGCAGGAGTCACATCTTGCCCGTAAAAACAAACACATTTTCAAGGTTAAAGGCTGGAACAAAATCTACCAAGCAAACGGCCCTCATAAACAGGCGGGAGTTGCAATCCTAATATCAGATAAAATAGACTTCAAATTAAAATTCGTGAGAAGAGATAAAGAAGGTCGCTATATACTAATTAAAGGATCTCCCCTTCAGGAGGATATTACAATTCTAAATATCTATTCGCCAAACATTGGAGCACCCAAATTTATCAAAGAAACACTACTTTCCCTCAAATCCCATATAGATCCAAAGACATTAATTGTTGGGGATTTTAACACACCACTCTCCCCACTAGACAGATCAACTCGGCAAAAACTCAACAGAGAAACCGCAGATCTAAACAGCTGCATAGATCAACTAGGCATAACAGACATTTACCGAACATTTCACCCAGCAGCATCAGAATACACGTTCTTCTCAGCAGCACATGGAACGTTTTCTAAAATAGACGACATTCTAGGCCACAAAGCAAACTTGTCTATATTCAGAAACATTGAAGTTATACTCTGCATTCTCTCCGACCACAAGGGAATAAAATTAGAACTCAACACCAAAAGCAACCAAAGAAAGTCAGGTATCACATGGAGGCTAAACAACACACTGCTGAACCAAGAGTGGGTCATGGAAGAGATTAGAAAGGAAATTCAAATGTCCATGCTATTCAACAAAAATGAACACACAAATTACCAGCTCCTCTGGGACACAGCAAAGGCAGTACTCAGAGGCAAGTTTATAGTTCTGAGCTCCTACATCAACAAATTGGAGAGATCTGAAACTAGCAATTTAATGACACATCTAAACCTCCTTGAAAAAGAGTAGCAAGTTAAACCCCAATCCAGTAGACGGAAAGAAATAATTAAAATTAAATCAGAATTAAATGAATTAGAATCCCAAAAAACTATAGAAAGAATCAACAAAACAAAGAGTTGGTTCTTTGAAAAACTTAACAATATTGACAGACCCTTAGCAAATCTTATCAGAAACAGAAGAGAAGACACACAAATCAATAAACTCAGAGATGAAAATGGAAACATCACCACGGAAACAACCAAGATTCAGAACATTATAAGGGAATACTTCTCAAAACTTTATGCTAATAAGTTCGACAACTTGACAGAAATGGACCTCTTCCTAGCAAATATTGACATGCGAAAAGTAACCTCATCCCAAAACCAGGCAGGGACTCATCAAAGAAAGAGAACTATAGACCCATTTCTTTGATGAACATTGATGCAAAATTTCTCAACAAAATTTTGGCCAATCGTCTTCAACAATTCATCCAAAAAAATCAAACACCACGATCAAACAGGATTCATTTCAGGGATGCAAAGCTGGTTCAATATACGCAAATCAATTAATATTATTCATCACATCAACAGGAGCAAGGACAAAAACCACATGGTTATCTCAATAGACGTAGAAAAAGCATTCGACAAGATCCAACACCCCTTCATGATGAATGTTTTGGAAAAATTAGGAATCCATGGAACATTCCGCAATACAATAAAGGCTGTATATGACAAACCTACAGCCAGCATTATACTCAATGGTGAAAAACTAAAGCCATTTCCTCTTAACTCAGGAACAAGACAAGGATGCCCACTCTCTCCACTTCTCTTCAATCTAGTATTAGAATGCCTAGCTACAGCAATAAGAGAAGATGCAGACATAAAGGGGATCCAAATAGGGAAAGAAGAAATAAAACTCTCCCTCTTTGCAGATGACATGATCTTGTATTTAAAGAATCCCATAGACTCCACTCCCAAATTACTCAAGCTGATTCAAAACTTTGGCAAAGTAGCAGGTTATAAAATTAACCCCCAAAATCAATGGCTTTTCTGTATGCCAACAATGAGAAAAGTGTGGCTGAAATTAGGAAAGCAACTCCATTTGTAATAGCCCCACAAAAAATAAAATACCTAGGAATTCACTTAACTAAAGAAGTGAAGGACCTCTATGATGAAAACTTTAAAATCTTGAAAAAGGAAATCAACACAGAACTTAAAAAATGGCAAAACCTCCCATGCTCCTGGATTGGCAAGATTAACATCGTGAAAATGGCAATACTTCCCAAGGCTATCTACAAATTCAACGCAATACCTATCAAAAATCCACCCTCATTCTTCAAGGAAATAGAAGAGGCAATCCAAACATTCATATGGAACAATAAAAGACCCCGAATAGCAAAAACTCTTCTCAACGGAAAGAACACTGCTGTGGAATATCAATACCAAATTTCAAACTCTACTATAAAGCCATAGTAATCAAAACAGCTTGGTATTGGCATAAGAATAGACCTCAGGACCAATGGAATAGAGTTGCAAACCCAGAAATGAACCTACAGACTTATAGCCATCTAATCTTCGATAAGGAAGCTAAAACAATAGAATGGAAGAAAGACAGCCTCTTCAGTAAATGGTGCTGGCAAAATTGGTTAACTACATGTAGAAAACTAAAGCTAGATCCTTATATATCACCCTGCACCAGAATCAACTCCAAATGGATCAAAGACCTTGAACTCAAAGCAGACACTCTGAAAACATTACAGGATGGAATAGGAGAAACCCTAGGTCTCCTTGGCTCAGGCCGAAATTTTCTGAATAGAGACCCAGAAACACAACAAATCAAAGAAAGGTTGGACAAATGGGATTGCATAAGGTTGCAGAGCTTCTGCAGGGAAAATGACATAGCTACCAAGATCAATAGAAAGCCCACCGATTGGGAGAAGATCTTTACTAGCCATACAACGGACAAGGGTCTCATATCTAAAATATACTTGGAACTCAAAAAATTAAACCACCCAACAACAAATCCTCAAAGAAACAACTGCCCAATAAATAAGTGGGCGAAAGACTTAAAGAGAAGCTTCTCTGAAGAAGAAAAAAGGATGGCCAATAGACACATGAAGAAATGTTCAACATCCCTAGCCATAAAAGAAATGCAAATCAAAACAACATTGAGATATCATCTCACTCCCGTTAGAACAGCAAAAATCAAGAACTCTAACAACAACAGATGCTGGAGGGGATGTGGACAGAAAGGAACCTTACTTCATTGTTGGTGGGAATGTAAACTTGTTCAACCACTTTGGAAAGCAGTATGGAGGTTCCTCAAAAGACTTCACATAGATCTCCCCTATGATCCAGCAATTGCACTTTTGGGCATTTACCCAAATGTATACAAACAAGACCACACTAAACTACCAGCACAATATGTTTATTGCAGCATTATTTACCATAGCTAAGATATGGAACCAACCCAGATGCCCCTCAGTAGATGAATGGATCAAGCAAATGTGGTATATATACACAATGGAATTCTATGCCTCCATCAGAAAGAATGACATTTCCCCATTTGTTAGGAAATGGAAAGGCTTGGAAAAAATTATATTAAGTGAAGTAAGCCAGGCCCAAATCAACATAGGTCCCATTGTTTCCCTTATTTGCAATATCTAGTATAGGTATGAGTCAAGCGGAAAAGGTCAGATAATGTGATGTTAGGAAAACGAACCCTTAAATATGTATTTTAATGTTTTCGTTTCTTTCATGCATGTGTTTCTAACGCATTTATAAGATTATTTCTTTGTTGCTTTGTATGTCTCTCCCCCACAGTGTAACCCCCGCTTTCACTTTATTTGCTGTCAGTATAACATGTGGAGGAGATGGGGACAAACAAGTCGTTTAAGGATTCAGGTGGACCTGTTGCAACAAGGAGAATTACAGAATGTCATGTCAAAGCAAGCTTTACAATGTCGGTGTGGGGGGGGAGGGGGGTATGATTGGGTGGCGGGGAAGGGGGAGGCTGGGAAGGGAGGTGAAGGGTAAACAAAGGAGGAGGCTGCAATGCTTGGTAAGAAATGTATGCATTATCCTGCCAATGTAATTGTAACCCCTCTTTACAGTATGCTCTCAAATAAAATAAAATAAAATTTAAATTAAAAAAAAATTTTGAGGTCCAGTGCGAATGAAGTTCCTTAGGAGATGCCATATTCAAGGCAGTTCCCAATGAGTAAGTGAGACCTGAGCAAGGAATTGAAGAATCAAAATTGGTAGCTTGCCTGGGAGTTGATGATAAGTGGTAGTAGTCTACCCTACCAATGGTAAGGCCTTGCATGCAAGCCCCATTACTACCAAATTGATAGCTAGGATATGAATATTCTAAAAAGATGGGCTGGGAGACAGTGGAGGAGTATTGATCAGAAAACAACATAGAAGTTAGTTTCTTAAGTCATAAAATACAAGAATGAGAGAAAACGTGTCAAAGAAGTACGGATGGATGTGAAACTCATGTTAAGATCAACTTACCTATAATTCTACATGCATGACAAGCCACAAAATAGATTTGAGTAGAAGAGAAAAATTAGCAGAATCACAACTTAGAAGTTTCTGTCTGTTCTGTTGAATTTATAAAAGTATGAGAAACAACAAAAAAGAACTTATTCAAGTCTATTGCAATAATTCAAGAAAGAAAGGTTCTGGTTTCAACATAAATGTAACACTACAGGTGAGAGAAGTAATTAGACTTAGTGTACAGTTTGAAAAATATTGCCAAGAGGGTTTTTTATGGATTAGAAAAGAGGAAACGTTCCATTGTTTCTAGATTGGACTATTGAAATTCAGAGAGGATGAACCATGATACTCATTTGCAGATTTTAAGGCATTAATGAAATCAAACAGACTGCTTTCTTTCAAATTGTTGGACAAAATATTACGTTTTATTCTTATTCCTGCCAATTTTATTTTGTACTACCATTATTTTCAGGTGAACTTAATCTTCAGTGATATATTTAAAAAAAAAACAAAGTACATATAAGAATGAACTGTTTATTTTTTGTCACAATGAGAAATTAAATATCTATTTTCTGCTCAAGTAAACTTAGAATATGAGTTAAT
This sequence comes from Dipodomys merriami, assembly GCF_024711535.1. Classification (NCBI taxonomy): domain Eukaryota; kingdom Metazoa; phylum Chordata; class Mammalia; order Rodentia; family Heteromyidae; genus Dipodomys; species Dipodomys merriami. The sequence continues at coordinate 539,761 of NW_027204904.1, forward strand.
GTTTGATATATCATTAAGTAAAATTATCATTTATTTCTTTGCATTTGGGAAATAATAGCTCTCTTAACAGCAGTTTAATACATCATAAAGAAATGTAATAAGTAAAGACCCAATACCATAAAAAGTTTTAAGATGTCTTGATATTATTTTCTTGACTATGTACAATTTGGCCATATGAACATTAGCATGGAATCTACTCTAATTCTTAAGTAATAGAACTTGTCATGGTCTGGAAACAATCAACTCTTCAATGTCTGTTTCTTAAACCACAGGCAAATAAAAGCACAGGCTTTTATTTAAAAATCACCAAGGAATAAAGTTTGAAGTTTTGCAAAGATGATGCTTGTTGTAAATGAAAAAACACGTACATAATTGCCTGTGATTCATGAAGATAGCTGTAAATACAAGACATTGCCAATAAACCTGACAGTGGAAAAACAAAATATGCGCAGTGATTGTGGTTTTTCTTTAAACTCCTTCCAAAGATAAATGAGATACAGTGGGAAGAAAAGCTACTGGACAATTAATAATGTTACTTTTCATCTCTTTGATTTACTTTTGTTGCCTCATTCTTTATAATTTCATGGGTTTGTACTTGCCACTCTAATCTTTCCCTCTTGCAATTTTGTGTTGATTTAAAATTGTCTTTCCTGTGGCTTCATCTTCTTCTTCTTTTATTATTGCACTGGTTATTTTTTCTTGTTTGCCTAGTATTTTTATTCCTCTACATCATGGCTCTATTTAAGAGTTTTACAAAGTATGAAGTAAAATTGAAATATGTTTGTAAAAATGAAGGAAAGGCTCTGTGGTAACATATTGAGGCTTAAGCCATGCTAACAGTATCAGAGAGTATCAAGGTTTCATTTTGCTTGTCAACGCTGCTCCTACATTTCTATATAAAGACTCCAGATGAGAGGTCTCTTCCAAGGTCAGGTACTTATAATGTAAGTCAAAAGCATGAGGAGATTTATTAGGTAACAACACGCATCTTTGCATTTTGCCCTTCTCCAATATAAACACTGAGGAGATGTTTGAAGCTGTGTGTAAACGTGGTCCTAATGAATAATAAATGATGATACACTCTTTGATTTCAAACTGATGGGCTCTTCACATGGCACCATTTTTTCTACAGAGGGCTACCTTTTTTAAATGCATGATGAATTATGCAAAACTGGTATTACATGAATCAATACACACCAAAGAGAAGAATGCAATATAAATATCAAAGAACCACAAGAACTCGCATATCTGTGCAAACACAACACACACATGCTCAAAGATAAGAATTTATCTAGATTTATATGTTCTTATGAAAGTATATGGTCCAATAAAGGATATCGTTAACTTGATTAAAATCACTATTTTTATTATAGTTTTTAACTTTGGAATGACTTATTTCAAAACTTTCAAAATTTGAATATCTGAGAGCTGTAATATTTACATAAACTTATTAATGATTTTGAATGTGGGCATTTCATTAGTATGACCAAAATGTTATTTTATGATTTTAAGATGTATATATCCTTATTTAGCTTCTTCCCAGGAAATATAAAGGAAATTCTTTGTAGTATCGATGTTTTTGCTGCACAATATAAACTACAGAGTAATTCAGTATCACTGCATTATTGGTTTTAAGCTATGTTAACAAATGCATGAAAGAAAAAAAAAAACACTTAAAATACATATCTTAGGGTTCATTTTCCTAACATCACCTTATCTGACCTTTTCTGCTTGACTCATACATATACTAGTTATTGCAAATAAGAGAAATCATGGGACCTATGTTTATTTGGGCTTGGCTAACTTCACTTAATATAATTTTTTCCAAGTCTTTCCATTTCCTAACAAATGGGACAATGTCATACTTTCTGATGGAGGCATAGAATTCCATTGTGCATATATACCACATTTTCTTGATCCATTCTTCTACTGAGGGACATCTGGGTTGGTTCCAGATCTAAGCTATGGTAAATAATGCTGCAATAAACATAGTTGTGCTGGTAGCTTTAGTGTGGTCTTGTTTGTAAACATTTGGGTAAATGCCCAAAAGTGGGACTGCTGGGTCAGAGGGGAGCTCTATGTGGAGTCTTTTGAGGAAACTCCGTACTACTTTCCAAAGTGGTTGAACAAGTTTACACTCACTCCCACCAACAATGAAGTAAGGTTCCCTTCTGTCCACATCCCCTCCAGCATCTCTTGTTGTTAGAGTTCTTGATTTTTGCCATTCTAAGTGGGGTGAGGTGGTATCTCAATGTTGTTTTGATTTCCATTTCTTTTATGACTAGGGAGGGTGAGCATTTCTTCATGTGTCTATTGGCCATCCTTCTTTCGTCATCAGAGAAGTTTCTCTTTAAGTCATTAGCCCACTTATTTACTGGGCAGTTGTTTCTTTGAGGATTTGTTGTTGGGGGATTTAATTTTTTGAATTCCACGTATATTTTAGATGTGAGACCCTTGTCCGTTGTGTGGCCAGTGAAGATCTCCTCCCAATCCATTAGCTTTCTATTGATCTTGCTAACTATGTCCTTTGCCATGCAGAAGCTCTGCAACTTTATGCAATCCCATTTGTCCAACCTTTCTTTGATTTGTTGTGTTTCCGGGTCTCTATTAAGAAAATTTTGGCCTGCGCCAAGGAGACCTAGGTTTTCTCCTATTCCATCTCAAAGCAGATCTCTCTCCCATTGAACTAACCTGGGAAAGAGGATCGCAGAGTATTTTTATGCCTGTTCAAGGAAACTGACTTAAGTAACCAACCAAGCCACAGGAACACAAGCAGACCAGAGACTCCAACAAGAGGCTGGTTATGGACAACATGGAGACACAGGATTTTTCCCACCCCTCCCAAAAAAATCAAAAAACTTTTTTTTTCTTGTACCTTTGATTAAAAATTGTTTTTTTCTAAATTTTTTTAATCTTTAATTTTTACCTTTTTTGAAAAAAAATTTTTCTAGTAATTTTCTTTTCTCTTAGAATTTTATTTTACGGGTATAAGTGTGTGTGCGTTTTTCTTTTTTTTTGTTTGTTTGTTTTTTTTGTTTTGTTATGTTTCTTGTTTAGCTCAACTGAACTTCTGATCTTTTTTCTTTCTTTCTTATCCTTTTTACCTGTTCTTCTTTTTTGTTCTTCTTTATGTGACTTAATTGCTGTTCTGCACATCCTCAGATATACCTGTAGTCGATTATTAGACCTTATCCCCCATTGTGCACACACTTAATCCACAAATTTATTACTCAATTCAAAACCTCTTAGACTTAAATTCCTTAATAGCAGTACTATCTCTATACCTATATAATATTTTAAGTATTTTAATTTTTAAGTTTTTCACATCTCCTTTATATCCCTCCCCTTATCTCATTATATTCATGTTCTTCTCTGAATAGTTTGGTTTCGAATCTTTACAATATTTTTAATTTTTACCTTTCTATTTTTTCTGGTCTCTTTTTGTTTCCTTTCTCTTTCTTCTTTTTTTTCTCTCTCTACTTTCATCCTATCCAACCTATTTCCTACTTTAAGACTAGGATTTTGGTTTCTTAATTGGAGACCTATCTCTGCTTATTCTGCTTAGGCTGCTTTAAACCAGGATCCTCCGTTTTTGGCCTCTTCAGTAGCTAAGAGGTAAAATATGAGCCACTGGTGGACAGCAACTATATTAACATTTTTGACATGTTTGAATGAATTTTAAAGTAAGACATATATGTTACTTTTGAAAATGGCAGGTAATAGTAATTAATGATTAACAGAATTTAAACATACAAAGATCAGAATGGCAAGTAGCTGAGAACAGGATGGAATAAATCAAAATTACCTATGACAGTTTTCAGACGGTGCACACAAATGAATGAATTTTTGGAGCCCAACTTCATCAAATAACTGAGCTCCAACTGGCTGCCATACTCATGATGCCAGCTACTGCTGTGCACAAGATTGTGATGTTGCTGGATGACACAGTTTCAAGATGGGAACCTGAAATATTTCTTTTTTTTTTTTACATTGAAGAAATTTTAAATAGTATCATTCTTATCTTTAAAAATACTTATTTTCTTTTGTTGGTACTTAGGTTTGAACCCAGGGTCTTGTACTTTCTTTTTTTTTTTTAATTCTATTTTATTTTATTTGAGAACATACTGTACAGAGGGGTTACAATTATATGGGCAGGATAATGCATACATTTCTTACCAAGCATTGCAGCCTCCTCCTTTGTTTACCCTTCACATCCCTTCCCCGCCTCCCCCCTCCCCCCAACCAATTATACCCCCCTCCCCCTCACACACCGACATTGTAAAGCTGGTTTTGACATGACATTTTGTACTTCTCATTGTTGCAACAGGTCCACCTGAATCCTTAAACGACTTGTTTGTCCCCATCTCCTCCACATGTTATAATGACATCAAATATAGTGAAAGCGGGGGTTACACTGTGGGGGAGGGACATACAAAGCAACAAAGAAATAATCTTATAAATGCGTTAGAAACACATGCATGAAAGAAACGAAAACATTAAAATACATATTTAAGGGTTCATTTTCCTAACATCACATTATCTGAACTTTTCCGCTTGACTCATACCTATACTAGATATTGCAAATAAGGGAAACCATGGGACCTATGCTTCTTTGGGCCTGGCTTACTTCACTGAATATAATTTTTTTCCAAACCTTTCCATTTCCTAACAAATGGGGAAATGTCATTATTTCTGATGGAGGCATAGAATTCCATTGTGTATATATACCACATTTTCTTGATCCATTCATCTACTGAGGGGCATCTGGGTTGGTTCCATATCTTAGCTATGGTAAATAATGCTACAATAAACATAGTTGTGCTGGTAGCTATAGTGTGGTCTTGTTTGTAAACATTTGGGTAAATGCCCAAAAGTGCGATTGCTGGATCATAGGGGGAGATCTATGTGAAGTCTTTTGAGGAACCTCCATACTGCTTTCCAAAGTGGTTGAACAAGTTTACATTCCCACCAACAATGAAGTAAGGTTCCTTTCTGTCCACATCCCCTCCAGCATCTGTTGTTGTTAGAGTTCTTGATTTTTGCTGTTCTAACTGGAGTGAGATGATATCTCAATGTTGTTTTGATTTGCATTTCTTTTATGGCTAGGGATGTTGAACATTTCTTCATGTGTCTATTGGTCATCCTTCTTTCTTCTTCAGAGAAGCATCTCTTTAAGTCTTTTGCCCACTTATTTATTGGGCAGTTGTTTCTTTGAGGATTTGTTGTTGGGTGGTTTAATTTTTTGAGTTCCAAGTATATTTTAGATATGAGACCCTTGTCCGTTGTATGGCTAGTAAAGATCTTCTCCCAATCGGTGGGCTTTCTATTGATCTTGCCAGCTATGTCATTTGCCCTGCAGAAGCTCTGCAATCTTATGCAATCCCATTTGTCCAACCTTTCTTTGATCTGTTGTGGTTCCGGGTCTCTACTCAGAAAATTTCGGCCTGAGCCAAGGAGACCTAGGGTTTCTCCTATTCCATCCTGTAATGTTTTCAGAGTGTCTGCTTTGAGTTCAAGGTCTTTGATCCATTTGGAGTTGATTCTGGTGCAGGGTGATATATAAGGATCTAGCTTTAGTTTTCTACATGTAGTTAACCAATTTTGCCAGCACCATTTGCTGAAGAGGCTGTCTTTCTTCCATTCTATTGTTTTAGCTTCCTTATCGAAGATTAGATGGCTATAGGTCTCTAGGTTCATTTCTGGGTTTGCAATTCTATTCCATTGGTCCTGAGGTCTGTTCTTATGCCAAAACCAAGCTGTTTTGATTACTATGGCTTTATAGTAGAGTTTGAAATTTGGTATTGATATTCCTCCAGTAGTGTTCTTTCCGTTGAGGAGCGTTTTTGCTATTCGGGGTCTTTTATTGTTCCATATGAATGTTTGGATTTCCTCTTCTATTTCCTTGAAGAATGAGGGTGGAATTTTGATAGATATCGCGTTGAATTTGTAGATAGCCTTGGGAAGTATTGCCATTTTCACGATGTTAATCTTGCCAATCCAGGAGCATGGGAGGTTTTGCCATTTTTTAAGTTCTGTGTTGATTTCCTTTTTCAAATTTTAAAGTTTTCATCATAGAGGTCCTTCACTTCTTTGGTTAAGTTAATTCCTAGGTATTTTATTTTTTGTGGGGCTATTACAAATGGAGTTGCTTTCCTAATTTCAGCCACACTTTTCTCATTGTTGGCATATAGAAAAGCCATGGATTTTTGGGGGTTAATTTTATAACCTGCTACTTTGCCAAAGTTTTGAATCAGCTTGAGTAATTTGGGGGTGGAGTCTATGGGATTCTTTAAATACAAGACCATGTCATCTGCAAAGAGGGAGAGTTTTATTTCTTCTTTCCCTATTTGGATCCCCTTTATGTCTGCATCTTGTCTTATTGCTGTAGCTAGGCATTCTAATACTAGATTGAAGAGAAGTGGAGAGAGTGGGCATCCTTGTCTTGTTCCTGAGTTAAGAGGAAATGGCTTTAGTTTTTCACCATATAGTATAATGCTGGCTGTAGGTTTGTCATATACAGCCTTCATTGTATTGAGGATTGTTCCATGGATTCCTAATTTTTCCAGAACGTTCATCATAAAGGGGTGTTGGATCTTGTCAAATGCTTTTTCTTTATCTATTGAGATAACCAGGTGGTTCTTATTCTTGCTCCTGTTGATGTGATGAATAATATTAATTGATTTGGGTATATTGAACCAGCTTTGCATCCCTGAAATGAATCCTGTTTGATCATGTTGTATGATTTTTTGGATGAATTGTTGAAGTCGATTCGCCAAAATTTTGTTGAGAAGTTTTGCATCAATGTTCATCAAAGAAATGGGTCTATAGTTCTCTTTCTTTGATGAGTCCCTGCCTGGTTTTGGGATGAGGGTTATGATGGCTTCATAGAATGTGTTCGGTAGTGAGCTTTCTCTTTCAATTTCATTGAAGAGTTGGAGGAGTATTGGTGGGAGCTCTGCTTTGAAGGCCTTGTAAAATTCCGCTGTAAAACCATCTGGTCCTGGACTTTTCTTAGCATGGAGGTCTCTTATTGCTGTTTCTATTTCAATGCTTGATATGGGCCTATTAAGCTGGTTTAACTCGTCTTGGTTTAGTTTTGGCATGTCAATATTTGCTAGGAAAAGGTCCATTTCTGTCAAGTTCTCAAACTTATTAGCATAAAGTTTTGAGAAGTATTCCCTTATAATGTTCTGAATCTTGGTTGTTTCCGTCGTGATGTTTCCGTTCTCATCTCTGAGTTTATTAATTTGGGTGTGTTCTCTCCTTTTTCTGATAAGGTTTGATAAGGGTATGTCAATTTTGTTAAGTTTTTCGAAGAACCAACTCTTTGTTTTGTTGATTCTTTCTATAGTTTTTTTGGATTCTAATTCATTTAATTCTGATTTAATTTTGATTATTTCTTTCTGTCTATTGGATTGGGGTTTATCTTGCTGCTCTTTTTCAAGGAGATGTAGATGTGTCATTAAATTGTTAGTTTCAGATCTCTCCAATTTGTTGATGTAGGAGCTCAGAGCTATAAACTTGCCTCTGAGTACTGCCTTTGTTGTGTCCCAGAGGAGCTGGTAATTTGTGTGTTCATTTTTGTTGAATAGAATGAACATTTGAATTTCCTTTCTAATCTCTTCCATGACCCACTCATGATTCAGCAGTGTGTTGTTCAGCCTCCATGTGATACCGGACTTTCTTGGGTTGCTTTTGGTGTTGAGTTCTAATTTTATTCCCTTGTGGTCAGAGAGAATGCAAGGTATAACTTCAATGTTTCTGAATTTAGACAAGTTTGCTTTGTGGCCTAAAATGTGGTCTATTTTAGAAAACGTTCCATGTGCTGCTGAGAAGAACGTGTATTCTGATGCTGCTGGGTGAAATGTTCGGTAAATGTCTGTTAAGTATAGTTGATCTATGCAGCTGTTTAGATCTGCGGTTTCTCTGTTGAGTTTTTGCCGAGTTGATCTATCTAGTGGGGCGAGTGGTGTGTTAAAATCCCCAACAATTAATGTCTTTGGATCTATATGGGATTTGAGGGAAAGTAGTGTTTCTTTGATAAATTTAGGTGCTCCATTGTTTGGCGAATAGATATTTAGAATTGTAATATCCTCCTGAAGGAGAGATCCTTTAATTAGTATGTAGCGACCTTCTTTATCTCTTCTCACGAATTTTAGTTTGAAGTCTATTTTATCTGATATTAGGATTGCAACTCCCGCCTGTTTATGGGGCCGTTTGCTTGGGAGATTTTGTTCCAGCCTTTAACCTTGAAAATGTGTTTGTTTTTACGGGCAAGATGTGACTCCTGCAGGCAGCAGATAGAAGGGTCTTGTTTTTTAATCCAACTAGACAGTCTATGTCGCTTAATTGGAGAGTTCAGTCCCTTAAGGTTAAGAGATAGGACTGAGAGGTATTTGGGAGTTCCTGCCATGTTATCCACCTTCTTGGAAGCTGTGAAAACTGGGTTCTTCCTAAGGTTCTTGGATTCTCAGTTTGGGTGCAGTTTCTTGGCCTTTGTTGCGTTCTTGTTGGTTTTCTATGTGTAGGACATCTTTAAGAATCTTTTGCAGGGCTGGTTTGGTGGAGATGTATTGTTTCAATTTTTCTTTGCTATGGAAGGTTTTTATTTGGCCTTCAATTATGAAGGAGTGTTTAGCTGGGTACAGTATTCTTGGTTGATAGTTGTTTGTTTTTAGGGCATGGCATACGTCATTCCAGGCTCTTCTTGCTTTGATTGTCTCTGCTGAGAAATCTGAGGTAATTCTAATTGGTTTCCCTTTATAGGTGATTAACCTTTTCTCCTTGACAGCTTTAAGTATCTTTTCCTTGGTCTGGGTTGATCCTGTGTGGATTATAATGTGACAGTGGGATGTCCTATTCTGGTCTGGTCTATTTGGGGTTCTAAAAGCTTCTTGTATCTGAATAGGCCTATCTTTTTTATGTTTGGGAAGTTCTCTGCTAGGATCCTTTTAAACAAATTTCCTAGACCATTAACTTCTGTTTCTAGGTGCTCCTCTACACCCATTATCCTTAGATTGGGCCTTCTGATGGTGTCTTCCAGGTGTTGGATATACCTATCATATTTCTTGGACTTGTCTTGGATGGTTGTATGTTCTTTCTCTATAATATCTAGGCTGTCTTCAATCCCTGAGATTCGATCTTCTGCATGGTCTAACCTGCTGTCAAGACTCTCTACTTTGTTTTTTATCTCTTTTCCTTCTAATTGGTCAGCTTTGGTGGCTTTAAGTTCTTTGTTGAAGCTCTGTTTTAGGTCTTGTATGAATTTCTTTACTTCCTTAATTTGGTGTTCCGTGTTTGTTCTCAAATCACTTAGTTGATTGGTTATGGTTTCTTTGGACTCCCATTCCTTCTGTTGGGTTCCATTCAGCATTCCCTTTGTGGTCTCCCTGACTTCCTTCAGCTCTTTGTTAATGGATTCCATGAATGCCTTTAGTGATCTTTGTGTATTCTCTACCTGGTCTCTCAATTCCTGAATTACTCTTTGATTAGCTTCCTCCCTTCTGTGGGGTTCCTGCAGTTCTCTTTGAGTGTTCTCAGCCTGCTCACGCCATTCCTCCCTTTCTCTTTGAGTATTCTCAAGTTGTTCACGCAAATCCTGTATCAGTTTTTGAGTAGCTTCCTCACGCTTATGATATTCCTGTATAAACTTCTGGGATGCCTCCTCTCTCTCCCTATCACGCTCATACAGAGTCCTTTGTACATTGTCAAACTTCTCATTTATCATGTTTGCTATTAGTGTTTGTAGAGCTATTTGAGAACTCTCCTCTGGATTATTCTTTATCTGTTCTAATCCCTGATTATCAAGATTGGGAATTGAGATACCTGAATTTGCCATTTTTTGTGTTTTTCCGGCTTACTCGGCCCATTTGAGATGAAGATTGCACCAGTTTTGTGCTAGAATACTATCTTAAGGCAACCATCAACCAAAGTTTGCATATGTACAGTCAATAGTCTACAGATACAATCTAGTTCAACAGATACATCTATTCAACATCAAACAACTGTATGTTAAAGTACTTCGAACCGCAGAAAAGAATTTGGAAAACCAGAAATTATTAGGATTAGGGAGAGATGTGGGTAAAAAATAGGAATAGTTTGGTGTGGGGAGGCACAGGGAGAGTTAACTATGTCCTAATCACAATGCAGGAAATGGGTTGGGTAGGATGCAAGTTGAGAGAGAGAGAGAAAGAAGAGACAGAAAGGGGAATAAAGAGAGACAAGAAAAAAAATAGAAACGTAAAAATTAATGTTATTGTAGAGTTTAAAAGACCTTCTATTTAGAGAGGAATATGAATATGTTCAGAGAAGGGGAGGGACATAGAGGAGATGTGAAAAACTTTAAGGATGGGAAAGGGAGAAGGAAAGATCAGAAGTTCAGTAGAGCTAGATAAAAAACAAAAAGATAATTAAGTATGAAAGAAAAAGAGAAAGAAGACAAGAAAAGAAAGGAAAACGCTCATTCATGTATTCCTAAAATAAAAATTATAAGATGAGGAAAAAAAAAAAAGTTACTGGAAAACGATTTTTTTTCAGATGAGGCAAAAATTAAATATTAATAAAAGTTTCAGAAGGGAAAAAAATTTTATATATATATATATATATATATATATATATATATATATATATATATATATATGGTAACAAAAAACAAAAAACAAGCAAAGAAAAAAAATAAAAGAAGAAGAAGAAGAAAAAAAAAAGAAAAAAAAAAGTCTTTTGATTTTTTTTTTTGGGGGGGGAGGAATGGGAAGAATCCTGTGTCTCCCTTTTGTCTGTAACCAGTCTCTTGTTGGAGTCTCTGGTCAGCTTGAGGTCCTGTGGTTTGATTGGTTTCTTAAGTCGGTTTGTTGGAAGAGGCAGAAAAATGCTCTGCTTTACCCAAGATTTTGAGATACCCCTCCCAGGTTAGTTTTCTGGGAGGGTGATCTGCTTTGAGAATCACAAAAGAGGGGGATGTGGTGGTGAGGCTAGGTTCTGGGTAGAGTTGAGGCCTTTCAACAAACAGTAGCTTTTCCCTGGGGCTATTTTGTGATAAAGCTCACAGCGCCCAGCCTGGAGCCATTCTCAGGGTTTCTGTTTTTCAATTGATTGTGGTGGCTGCTAGAGGGAGGGGCAGCCTCTGGCTCTGGTTACCCAGTGAGGCAAGGCACTCCAATGGCTGGCGCCTGAGCTGAGTGACTTTTCCCTGGATGGAGCTCAGTCTGGCAGGTCACTTCGCCGTTATGTTCTTGTGACCTGCTAAATGACTCGTTTTATTCCAAGGCCTGAGCTGGAGCTAGCAGCTCCTCCAAGCTTGTCGGTATCCAAGATGGAGATCACCGGTGCTGGCGGGGGAGGGTTGGCCTTCCCTCCTCTGCTCCCTGAGGAGTGAGGACTTCGGGCTTGTACTCACGCCGAGTCTTGGATCCTGGGTCGTCTCTGGTCTGCAAACAGCAGGATGAAGATATTCGCTCCTTGTCGGTTCTTGTTGGTGTTGAGTAGAATCCGCTCGTCTGCTGCGTCTGGCTCCTTCGTCCCTGACTCTCTGTGTCTCAGGTATGATCCCGCTGTGGTGTTCGCCGCCGCGATCCTGCCGCCACAGCGGCAGCTGCTGGCAGGCGCTCAGATGTGTCTTTTTGCCTTGGCTTCCCCTCTCTTGTCTAACTCTCTGTCCTGTGATGGCACACTTGGTGTGATTCTCTGGCTTAGGACTGTTCACTGGAACTCTATAACTGCTTTCTATGCAAGAGCTTGTTCAGGTTCCAGCTTCTCCTCCACCATCTTCCCGGAACTCGAGCCTGAACTATTTCTATTGATCTAGTATGAGAAACATCAGTACAAGAAATGTGACAATAGGGCCAAATACAAAGTGATATTCTGTCCAAGGAAGACAGAATAACTTTATTTCTGAAAATACTATTCTCTCACAAGGAATCCTGAGCTGAATATGGTGGTCCATGTTTGTAATCTCCGAACTTGAGAGGCTGATTTAGAAATTAGCTTGAGATCAGCCTAAGTTTTAGGCCAACACAAAGACACATAGAAAAACTCTATCTTAAAACAACAAGAACAACAAAAGTCCCAACGACTGGGAATGTGGTTAGTTTTAGAATGCTTGCCTAGCATGCATAAAACATTTTATTTGATTCCTCAGTATGACATAAGCAGAAATACTGGAAGTGGTGCTGTGGCTCAGTTAGTAGAATGATAACCTTGAGCAAAATAACCTCAGAGAGATTGCCCAGGCCCTGATCTCAAGCTCTAGGATCGTCAAAGTTAAAAAAAAGGTGCAAAATGCTGTTTGTTGGAATAAATATGTTGAAGAGTTCTTTATACTCACTAGAAAATTGTGCTGTTGGACATTCATAATGAACTTTGTAGGAAAAAGTAAAATAAATTAATGAAATAATATCTGGCATTCGACAAGACATAGTAGATCTAAAACTGATAGTTGCCTATGGTTTCTTGATACAACTTATGTTACAGATACACTTGCCAAATTGTGATATTTTAAAAGTACAATCATGGGTTTTCTCTTTTCCAAAAGAATTTTACTGCCGGGCACCAGTGGCTCACACCTATAATCGCAGCTACTAAGGAGGCTGACAAATGAGGGTCTGTGAGACTCTTATCTCCAATTAAAGGTAAAGAAAATGTGAAGTGTCACTGTTGCTCAAGTGGTAACACTAGCCTTGAGCTGAAGAGCTGAGGGACAGCGCCCAGGCCCGCAGTTCAATTACAACAACTGACAAAACGTAATAATAATAATATTAATATTAATAATAATTTTATGGTTACTATTAAGGTGTTATATATAAAGGCTACCATTTCATAATTTTGTTTCTTTGATAAACGAAACACAAATCCATCTTCATTGCCAAGAGCCAGGATTTGGCCATCTGCTTTACAGCTGATCTCTGGGTGTAGAGGCAATCTGTAATACAAAGGAAACCAAACCAATTATGACTATGTTGGGTCTTTGTCCATCCCACAAAAAATGGACAGGGTCTGAAGAATGGTGAATGTGGTCGCTCGCCCATTCCCCAGCCATGCTTAGCCTGGGAGACAATTAGAAGCAGCGGGGAGTCAAGTCAAGTAGTAAAACTCGTTTATTAACACACAGCAAGCACTTTTTAAAGCAAAAAAGACCCAGTGGCATGGGAGGGAAGGAAAAGGAACTAATTACTGTAAAGTTCACACCCTATCATGCACCTTATTTTCCACAGGCTGGTTATGCACTGAAGGTAAAGCAAATGGGGCTCTGCCCATTCAACCCCTCTCAATGCCATCTTTGCTGCCCAATTTGCTCTACAGCAAATTGGGTTCTGCCTAGTCAACTTCCTCTCAGTGCCATCTTTGCTGTCCACATGCTCCAAGATTCCCCTTTATTTGTTTTAATGGCAGACCCACATCCCAGTTAGTAATCCTTTTCCTTCTACTGTAAAGGTTATTTTAACAGGATTACATTGGAAAGAATAGCATTGGCCATGCAGGAGGTTTGAGGCAAGTCTGGTGGGTGAGATTTGGCAGACAAGGATAGGCAGGGCCCTTGTGCATGATCCAAGAGCTTGTCCCTGTTACATCACATCCCAACCTAGCACAGTAATAAACATCAGCTCCACCACAGTTAGAAATGTCCAAAACAGTTCAATTAATTCCTGAACATATATAAAAGTCACTATCTCATAAGGTTGTCCTCTTCCGAACATGGGAGCAGCCTGGGTATTGGGAGTTCCATACATGCGGCAAGGTGCATTCTCGTGGGCCCCTATACTCAGGCCATTCTACTATAGTCCAGAAAAACAAGGAAAATTTTAATCAAACTGCAGACATAGCAAAGCAGTTCCATTCACCTGGTGTGGTTTATGTAAGCCAGTTCCTTGTATGTGCCTTTAAGTGAGCACAGGGTTCAAGATGACCTTTGAGCTTTACTGTCAGTTCCCAACACCCTGTCTTTGTTTAAAGAAGAGAACCTGCCTGTCATAGGTTGGGTGGATTGCCTTGCTGCCTTACCCATCATCGGGAACTTCTTCGGAGCAAAGCTAAAGGCCCTGTCTTACGTTGGTCAGACTGACACCCGCTTTTACCCATCTCTGGCCTCGATTCCTCTCGGGGGAAATTCATTCACTTTGATCTTGATCTTATGTAACTGGCTGGCTGAGCTCGTAAGAGTTTTGCAGTGCACATATAATGCAAGGAGGCATAGAAAATCCATCAGCAAAAGCATTACCAGGCCAAGAAATGTCATTAGCAGTCCTTTAACATTAGTCAGGGATGGGATAGCAATCTTTGCCTCTTCAGAGTCCAAAGGTGGGGCTTGTTCTAATCTGGGTATTTGCCTGTGGGTTTGAAAAAGTTCTAAAGACAATTTATTTGATTATTTCTGCATTTCCAGTGCTGATCACTGCACAGGTCACCCGTTGAGATCGATGCAGATTCCATAGGGCCATTGCTGGGACTGGGAAGGTCAGGACAGCCAACAGCTGGAATATCACCATCTGCAATTGTTAGAGAACACAAGACTTTCTCAAGTGCTGGTTGCCCTTGGGGATGGTTAGTAATTATCTTTTTGCTTTCCCTCTTTTATACACAAGCCTCAGCCACCATAGCTGTTTTACTTTCCTTGTTGGTTAGTTTATCTTGGGCATCCTCCTGTATAGAGAAAATGGGTAAATAGTTAAGGTTCCTGGCAGGGATCCAAATGGAGGCTGTCTCCCTTATGGGAAAAACGCATCCAAAGGCCCTGCTCATGGTAACTAGGGGGTCAGGTCCTCTCCATTGTTGTGTCAGGGCAGGGGATCCTTCCATCTGACTTTCCTTAAGGTTTGGTGGTCCTCAGTGCTTCTGAAATCTGGATTCAGTTGCCCCTTTTGAAAAGTTTAAAATGGTAATGGTAAACAAAGCTACCTATAACTACATATGGGGCTAACTCCCTTTTTTGTTTTAATGATTGCTCTTAAAGACACTGGAGATTTCTATCTATAATTACTTGAACTTTGGGAATTATAGGGAGTTCCTGCAGAATGATTAATATGCCATTTGTTAAAAAAAATTCTGACATTGCTTTACTAACAAAACAGGGTCCATTTTCTGTTTTAACTTGTGCTGGTAGACCCAAGGTGCCAAAGCATTGAAGAAGATGTGTATGTGCTGTGGCCCAGCATGCTCCTGAGTAGGTATTTATAGATACAAAGATATATTGAAACTTACCAAAGGCTAGGAAACGAGTAACATCCGTTTGCCAGAGGACGTTAGGTTGAAGGCCTCTGGAATTTACCCCTGGTGGTTTTAATGGGGATATTTTTAAGAAGAGCTGGCATATTTTACAGGTATGTACAATTCTTTTGAGGTCCTTTACAGGAATCTAAGGAAATCTATGTTGAAGACCTCTCCAATTAATGTGGGTTAAATCATGCAAACAGGTAGCCTCTTGTAATGCTTGTGGGCCAGTAGCAAACTGGTCTACCCAATTATTGCCTAGGGGTAAAAAACCAGGAAGTTTTGAATGCCCTCTCAAATGTTGAATATGTATTGAATATGAATAGGGGCTCCGCATCCTTCTAATAGACCCTTAAGGGTAACCATAAGAGGAGAAATAGGGTTTTCATCCAGCTTAATATGCGCTTGGGGAAAATGAGGGAGCAAGTTAATCAGATATAGGCCATCAGAATAAAAATTAAAAGGTATTTGAATGACCTGGAGTGCCATAATTACAGCAAGCATTTTTATATTGTGCTGTCCCTTTGCAAGGTTTAAATCTTTGTTGACTCCGGGTGTTTTGTTATTCCTCAAAGGCTGCATGCACAGAGCCTGCTTTACCTCCATCAGTAAAAGCATGGAGAGTGCCAGGAATAGGCGTATGAGAAAATAGAGGTGGCATTTTAGAGGAAGTTGCCATAACAAGACAGTCCATTTGGATGGCCCATAATGGCGGTCAATTTGGCCTAGAAATCCCTCCAATGAAAGAGCAAGATGAGCATTGGCTCGAGTGAACAACTCAATGTCTGCCATCTGAAAAGAAAAAAACAATGGAGTGATGGTCAAGGCCATAATGCCTTTGGGCTTGGGTCTTTCCCTTGACAATAGCATCTGCAAGTTGGTCTGCCTGAGAGTACACCTGAGGTGTGCCCCCCAGGGGAGTGTGAACCCACTGGAATGGCTACCCCCTTTGAGTTAAAACTGCAGAAATTAATGTGACACCTGCAAACAACCAAAAGGAAATGGGTTCAAAAATAGAATACCTCCTCAGGGAAACTTCATGCAGGGCTTTTTGGAACTACAAAAGTATTGCCCGATGACTGTCTGTAATTGTAATAACTTCTTGTGGTGTCCTGTCTTTTAGTAGGGCAAATAAGGCCACAAGACTATCTGTAGGGACGGGAACCCTTGGCAACAGGCAATTGATTCCCCTAAAAGACTCTGAAGTTGGGTTAAAGTTAGCGAGACTGGAAAATCCAGCAAATGCTTATGGGGGCTGGCCTGAGTCAAGATATGATGGGTTCTGAGCACCTTAAAAGGAGATACCTTTTGAATTTTATTGAGGGCTATGGTAAAACCCCGCGTTTTCAACATGGTGAGAACCTGGGCCAGAAGGCCCTCCAGGCTTCCCAGGTCTTGGTGCCCCAAAATTATATTATCCATGTAGGCATAAGCAAGGGAGGTATCTGAACCCAGCACGGGCCCTAAAAGTGTGGACAAGTATTATTGGCAAAAGGCCATGCTATTGGCCATTCCCTGTGGCAGCACTATCCATTGAAACCTCCCGTCAGGCTGGGAAAAATTAACAAAAAGGATGCAGAAAGCAAGCTTCTTGCAGTCATCTGGATGTAGGGGGATAGAAAAAAAAACTGTCTTTAATATCAATGACAACTGAGGTATATTCTGAACATATAGCAGGAATCCAGGGCATGCCTCTTAGGGGCGTTCCTACTAGCTCCATTCTTTCATTTACCTTACATAGATCTTGGAGCATATGCCAAGCCCCAAAGTCTTTTTGAATAATAAATACAGGAGTGTTTTAAGGACTCATAGAAGGGCATATGTGCCCAACATTTATCTGTTCCACCACCAAAAGGTAGAGGGCTACAAGTTTAAGTTTGGTCAATGGCCACTGCTCCACCTAGATAAGGCTGGCCATCTAAATCAAACTTGCATCGACAATACTTTTTTCCAATGGAATCCCTTCCTGCCCCTGGGGCAGGGTGTAGGGAGTGATTCTGCCCCCCCCATGCCGTTTGGCAGGGGATTGTTTTAAACAGTCCCTCTTAAAGTGCCCCTCCTGCCTGCATTTAAAACAAGTTCTCTCCCCAATGGTCTTAGGGTTTCTTGGTCCGGGCTGCCAATGCTTGGGTAATAGCCTCATTGCAGATGTCTAAGCCAGTAAGGCTAAAGCTAGTGATTGGGACTGTTGCTGTTGCATTCACACATCCTGAGAGGCCACCACCCATCTGCTCAGGGTACTCTTTCTCAATCTTGCACAGGCCATGCGGTGGTCTGCTTTACAAACTGATCTCATAGGTTCCCTGTGGGCAGCTTGTGGTTTATACTCTTTTGGAATCAGTCTACAAACTCAGCTAGAGGTGCACCAGGTTTTTGCCTCACTCCTGCTATGGGGGTCTCAGTGGGCCCATCATCCAGTTTGTACCAAACAGCAAGTCCAGCCTGCATCACCTGGTCATGGTACAGGCCAGGTATTGTGGCCTTTTGGATGCCAGTGGAGTACCCTTCCCCTGTCCCTGTTAACATGGCAAAAGTAATAGGTATCATGGGTTAAGCCTGCCAGTTATTCTCTGCTCGCAATCTGCATTCCTCCTTAAAGAAAGCACACCTTTTAATAAACTGAGAACTATTGAGGACAGCTTTGGCAACATCTAGCCAGTCCTTAGGGACACACAGGTGAAAATCAATGTCCTATAATAGGGTAAGGGCCCAAGGAGAGTTTGGGCCATCCTCCACCACCGTCTTGCGGAACTCTTTAAGGTCCTTAGCTTGCCCTGGATCCCATTCCAATGGCCTGTTAGCTCCAGGTGCCAGATTGACTGGATATGCTTGGGGAAGTGAATCCTGTGGCCAAGGGTCCAGGCTCCCAAGTGGCACTTCATTAAAGGGCAGGCCTCCGAGTAGGTTACTTCCCCAGCCCTCGGCCTCTCCATGGAAGGCTGGTAGGGGTCCGAGTCTTACAGATCACTCTTGCAGGTCACGGAGGGCACCATACCACCCCACTCTGAATCAGGGGAATAGGGAGGGGCCAAGGAGAGTCAGGGACACCCGAGTCAGAGGGGGTAACCTTCACCTTCGTTTTGATTTCCACTGCCCACTCAACTCACTCTCAGCGCCATCTTTGCTGCCCATGTGCTCCACATGAATATAAATACTATTTTTTTCTCTGCATATCTTAAAAAATCATGCTGACAACATGAAATAAAAAAACCCAAAGTTTAAAACCTTCTTCTAGGCAAGTTAAAGAATTACTGAGAACAAGTATTTTAAGAATAATTTCAGAAAGCTTGAACTCAGGGCCTGGGTTCTATCTCTGAGATTAATAGCAAGGCTATTGCTGCCACATTGAACCACAGTGCCATTTCTAATTTTCTCGTGGTTAATTGAAGAGAAGAATCCCACTGACTTTCCTGTCCAACCTGACTTTGAGCTAGGATCTGGAGATCTCAGCCCTCTGAATAGCTAGAATTATAAGCATGAGCTACTGGCACATGGCTACACTAATTGCTTAACTAAAAGAGTTAAAATTAAATGTTAATAATGTTTAACTTTGTAAAATAAAGTTAACTGAAATGCCTTTTACTAGTAATAAGGGATCAAATGTGTCTACTGTGTAGGTGGGTTACAAAGTTCTTACCAAAAACTACATACTTTCCTTGTTTTCTATTCTTCCAAAATTGTTTGCTCTCCAGAATCATGCCTTATCTTTCCTTGCTGGTTTCTGTAGCTTATTTCATACATGCTCACAGCTTCTTCAATTATCATTTCCTTATGTGAAGAGCTTGCAAATATCTATTTTCAATCCAAACTACTTTTATGCACCTCTCATCCATATATTCAACTGCCATAAATACTTGTGAAACAGTAATCTTGTCTTTCCATTACTGGATATAAATGTGTAAGTAAAATTTAGGAAAATAAAGGAATAACATCAATAAATATACCTGATGATTGTAATACTAATGCTAAATATTACTACAATGCTGTTTTTCTGAGCAATTTAATATAAAGCTCAAGGAAAACAACGTTTTTGAGTGCTGATATTGGGGTTTAAAATCAGGACCTTACCTTCTTACTTATGCATTTTCCCTCAAGGGCGGTGTTTTACCCTTGAGCAGACACAGCTTTTATTTTCATTGATGTTCTCTGCTGTGTTCAAAAGCAGGATTTTTAAACCTCTTAATAAAGTGATTCTTAAATATTCATAGGGGAGCAAAAAAAGAATAGAAGACAATAGAAGAATAAAAGAGTATAAGTTCAGGCTTGAAATCCTAGCTACCCAGGAGGCAAAGAGATGAAGATTTTGTTTCAGAGCCAACCAGGGGAGAAAAATCTGTGAGACTCCTATCTCCAATTAACACCCAAAATGCTGGAAATTTATTTGGGGGATTATTTAGAGATAAGAAACCCTTTGTCTTTCCTTCTTGGGCTGGATTGAAACCGGGATTCTCAGATATCAGCTCTCTGAGTATCTAGAATTACCGGTGTGTGCTAACAATGTCCAGTTTCGAGAGGGCAAGGTACTGATTTCAAGCTCAAGGAACAGCACAAAAACAAAAACAAACCTTATGAAATACAAATATACTGATAGAATACAAACCCAAACAAACCAAACATGGGTATCTAGATGGGTGAAGGTCTTAATAGAATTATTATCACTATTATCTTTTCTGGCATTTTAAGTAACCCGAAATTATTCATTAAAGGCATAGCTTAGTGGGTAGAGTACTAGCTAAAATGAAATGTATCAAACCTACTTAAGGAAGAAAGAGAAAAACAAACAGAATCTACACATATTTCGTTAATGTACTTTTAAATGCATTCCAATCAAGAAAACTCTAGGCATTGATGAATTTATTATTGACTTTTCCTAAAACTTTGAAGAGATCATTTTGATTATACAAAAATACTTCTTTAGAAAGGTAAGAAATAGTAGCTGCCCTCTTAAAAGTTTCTTTTTTTTTTTTTTTTTTTTTTTGGTCCAGTCGTAGGCCTGAACTCTGGGCCTGGGCGCTGTCCCTCAGCTCTTAGGCTCAAGGCTAGCGCTCTACCACTTGAGTCAAAGCGCCACTTCCGGATTTTTTCCCCTGCTTATGTGGTGCTGAGAAATCGAACCCAGGGCCTCATGCATGCATGGCAAGCACTCTACCACTGAGCCACCTTGCCAGCCCTTAAAAGTTTCTTTTAAAAAATACCGAGCTGAATTTTGTCTGGAATTTTATTCCATGTACTGAGCAATTAAGGCGAATTGTTTAAGGACATTGAGTCTTCTAACCATTAAGTACTTTATTCATCACTTAGTCCTTATTTTTTGTATAACATTTGAAAGGTTCTATAAAATCCATTTGGAGGGTCTTTACTCAAAGCAGAATGGCATAATGTAAGCATCTCAGGATTTAGAGCAGTGAGTATGAAAGCCATGAACAGTTTATCTTGTCTTTGAAGAAATTTTTAATACATAGAGCATAAATAAGAAAGAACATTTTAGGTGATAGAGTAAATAATGGAGGCCAGGAAGTGGCCTAGCACCACCATAGGAAGACGAAAGCTTGGGTGCACCCTAAGGGAGAACTGTCCTGTCCTGTTCTGTCCTGTTGAGATACTTGTCATGCATCAGGTGCCTGCACAGGGAGGGCTGGCACTACTAACACAGCACCATGAATACGGTCAGCTTGGCGTCTTCCATGGTTCGCAGCAGAAACCAGATGAAGTGGAGCAGGGATTGGACAGAGGGTGACCCGTGTTTGTTGGATGGTACTTCTATGCATACATGATGAAGACCACAGACCTGCTTTTGTTTTTCCAATAGAGAAACTGCAGCACTGCCTGGGGCACGAGCACGTCCACTTGCCTGCGAAGCTTTGGGCCATGGAGTCCTCCACCAGCATGTTGTCAGAGCCAACACTGTGAAGTGTAGAAAGTAGTAACAAGGTTCCCAGTAGTTCTCGCTTTCCTCAGAGTCAATGCCCAAAACAAATGGAACCATGGGTGGCCCTGTTTCCAGGAACCCCAACTGGAACACTTCAAGGCTCTGTATCAGTGGGGTCCATCAAACTGAACATCCTAGCCAGACACTACATCCACTTCTGCCTTCTTTGAGGACTCCAACACCAATATGGACAGTGCTGCTGTGCTCTTTTGCTGGCCATGAGGGAAGAACAGGAGTGTGCTCCCGAGCACATGAACTCCTGAGCCCCAGAGGGCTTACTCTGTGCCATGTACCTGAAGAAGAGGGTCCAGTACTTCTGGCGTGCCCTTCTCCATGCAGTTTACCTTGCATGTGATTGTTGTCTTCATTCTGGGAGCCTTCCTGCTCCACCATCGCTGTTGCCAATGTGGCCCAAATACTATAACCTTTAGAAAGACTAGGTCAAAGCCTGAAAATATCAATACCAAGAATTGGGTGCATTAAAGAGGAGGGTATGGAAAGGGTAGACAAATGAAGGGAGGAAGGGACAGAATGTAAATGAGCTCATTGGATGAGAGTGAGGGAACAGAAGATGCTGTATGAAAGGAAATGTATTTATCTGCTTCATGAAATTGAAATCCCTCTACACAACCTCTTTATAATAATTATAAACTAAATTACTTTTCTAAAAAGGAATTCATTGCATATACCACAAAACTAAGAAAAGTAAGGGAAGGGGTGTGTCGGGGGGTTGAATGTTGAAAGGGTGGAATGGATCAATACGCACTGTTTTCATAAACTGCTTTGTTACATGGCACTTCTTTTGTACAACTACTTAAAGATAATTGACAAATAAAAATAATAAATGAGTAGATGTAAGATAAGGTGAGTACAGGAGAAAGAAATGGTTGATACATACTTCTGATATGGAACAGGGCTTCCCTTTAGGTTGGAATCCTGTAGAAGAACTCTACTGTTTTTATAATATTTCAGAATAAGATGAGATTCATAAAGCATGATTCATTATAATTTGTCAAAAATAATTTAAATAGTTGTTAATTGCCCAACAAAATTAAATTCCTATAGTATCTTTGTGAATAAATTTAATTTATGATCATGTTTTGACAGAAAAATCTATGAAAATGTTTTATTTACTTATTTTTTGGTCAGTCATGGGGCTTGAACCCTGGACTTGGGCACTACCCATCAGCTCTTCAGCTCAAGGCAAGCACTCTACCACTTGAGCCACAAAGCCATTTCTGGTTTTCTGGTGATTAATTAGAAATAAGAGTCTCATGGACTTGCCTGCCTGGTCTGGCTTTGAAGCCAGAACCTCAGATCTCAGCATATTGTGTAGCTAGTATTACAGGTGAGGGCCACCGGTGCCTGGCAAAAAATCTTAATTCAAATTCACCTGCATAAAGCCAGAACTTGAGGCTTTGCTTAAAAGGTGGAATGCAGGCAAAAAGTGAAAAGCAAATACTAGCAGAGAGGCAGGCAGAGAATGAGAGAGTTAAAGAGAGAGGGAGAAAAGAGAGAGAGAGGGCAAGAGAGAGGGAAGGAGACAGGGAAAAATGTAAAAACGGGGGAACAATGGGAGGAGACAGGCAAAAGTGGATGATGAAAGTGAATATTATCAAAATATATGAAAATATAATGGAGTCCATTATTTTGAGCAATAATAAGGCAATATGTTTAATAGAAATTCAAGTGTGAAAGCAAATTTCTCAATTTATAAGTTTTATTTAGAAGTAATGAGGATGGAGATTAGCTGCTGGGGAAGGTATTACTTGCATTCTATTCTAAAACCCCGACCACAATCCCTGAAGATGTTCCTATCCAGGCCAATCAAGTAGCCACTGCCAGTTTTTGAAGCAAAAAAAGAGAAGTGTCATTCTGAGAACCAGAAGATTATAATGGCTAGCCATCTGTGGCTCAGGCTTATAATCCTAATTACTCAGGAGCCTGAGATGTGATTATCCAAGTCAGGACAAGCAGGAAATCTTAATCTCAAGTTAAACACCACAAATAGGAAATGGGGGTGTGGTTCAAGTACAAAGGCTCCAGGACAGCACTCAGGCACTGAATTCACCTTCAGGTTCAGTACATACACACACACACACACACACACACACACACACACACACACACACACACACACACACACACACACACACACACACAACGTTAATTATATATTAGAAAACACAGTCATATGTCAATATTTAATGCTCACAAATGTTAACTCCTACTGAATTTCACATTCTCTTAAAAGAGAGTAGCTTCTTGGCAGAATGTCCTTAATTTTTAAAAAGAATTTATAGCCATGCTCCTTTGGCAGTCTCTATCACAAATTAGAATGGCGGGGGAGGGGAGGGCATGGGGAACTAGCCACTTCCTTTATGCTTCAATGATATTCTTGTACTTCACTAGTGGAAAAACATTAGCAGGAATGAGATGTGTCTAAAATAATATAAAACCATTGAAATTGCCGCTGATCATGTACAGGCTGATTAATTCTGTACAATATGACATATACATTGAACACCACAGGATGCGCTATCAAGTGAGAAGCAACCTATATATGATATAATCGGTAATGTGTGTATTTTATACTCATGGACATAGATATTTGTATATGCATGGGAAAGGTTCTGGCAATATATATCTGACAATGGAATTCTTTGGGGAATGGGGTATATGGTTGTGCAGATGGATTGGGGAGAAAAATTTAAACCCTAGATTTGAATTATGACATTTATATACAACCAAAAATCTGTTACTTTAAAAATTAAAAAAAAACACCTACTAGCATATGAGCTAAAAAAAATACCACATAAAGCTGTAGTAATTTTTTTCTCACTTTTTGATTAGCACACATTCTTCCAAGGGATTTGATTATGAAATTTTCGTATATTCAAACAAGGTATCTTTATGAGACTCATCCCTTCCATCACTCTACACATCCTGATACACAGGATGAACCACTTTTAGGTGTAGTACTACCAATAAAAAGGGGAAAAATGAAATATATAAAAATTTAAAAATTACTATTAGTGTATTCCTCACCCCTATAAAATGCTTACTTGGAAAGCAGAGTCCAAGATTGCATAGGAAACAATTATCAAGATCCCCTTCTCAGCTGGAAATGCAGTTTAGTGGTAGAATGCTTGCCTAGTATGCATGAAGCCCTAGGTTTGATTCCTCAGTACCAAATAAACAGAAAAGGTGGCTCAAGTGGAAGAGCACTAACCTTGAGCAAAAGAAACTAAGGGACAGTGCTCAATTCTGAGTTCAAGTACTACAACTGGAAAAAAATAAACAATCCCATTCTCAATCAATGAGTAAGCATTTGTGCGTCCAGGTATGTAGGTATGTAAAAAGAGGCATTCTAACCCTGCGTTCTAACACAACCTATGGAACTCATGATATTCATTCAAAAGTGACTGCTAAAAACAGGGCTAGCTAACATTTCTCTAACGTGTAAATAAACGAATTTAATCTATGTACACAACGTGCATGTGTACACATATAGATTCTACAGCAAGAAAGATATTCTGATAATTATGTGCTACAAATCCTGCCTTTTTCTACTACTTGCTCATTCTAGAATAATAGCTATGCACAACAGTGGGTGCGAGATGAACTCAACACCTTCTAGGACATGTGTGGCCTGATCATAGAAACAAAAACATGTATTTCTTTTAATGTACAAATTATGAAAACATATACATGCTCATATGTGTCTATAAGTTGAGTGTATTACACAGCTATATGACTCTGTATGTTACACAAGCACTGAAAAAAGGAAGGAAAGGTCCACGGTTACCTCAGAAAAATTACTGAGCCATGACTCTGGTCTCATTATTTTTTCTGGTTAATTGGAGATAGAATCTTACAACTTTTCTGCTTTAGGGATCTTCAAACTACAGTCTTCTAGGTTTCAGTCTCCTAAGTAGCTAGAGTTACAGGCAAGCCAGACTGGAGATATAGCTTAAGTGGAGAATAATCAACCTGGAGAGAAAAAGCTAAGGAAGAGAATAAGATCTTGAATTCAAGTGCTAGTACTGAGGTATGTGAGCCCACACACGCGCACACACACACACACACACACACACACACACACACACACACACACACACAGAGATTAACAAGAATGAAACTCTGGTGACTCAGCTATATCTGTATACTTTAAATCACCTGTTTAATAATCTAATAATACAGAAATGAATCCTCAAGTTTTCTCCTCTTTATTATATTAGGTGTCTTAATTACCTTATCAGGGTTTTTTTCCTTTTCTTTTTTCTCCTGTGTGTGTGTGTGTGTGTGTGTGTGTGTGTGTGTGTGTGTGTGTGTGTGTGTGTGTGTGTGTGTGTATAACAATACGGAGACTTAAACTAAGTGAATTGGCACGATGTTTTTGCTTCTTCTCTCAAGGCTGTTGCTCTACCCCTTGAGACACAGAACCACTTCCATCTCTTTTGGGGAAAGAAGTGTTCCATGCATTTTGAAGGCCATACGGGGCCCAATAATAAGTCTATGTATCTCAGCCACATGAGTATATTTTTTCTTATGTGCTAAAATCATCAGGTAATAGTCTTAGTTACAATAAAAAAAATCTATGGCACTACTCAGGCCTTGATTAATGCCTAGGACCAACACAAAAATAAATGCAGTTTCTTGTAATTATTGCAGTTGACCTATTGCTACTCCTAGGATTATCATCTATGTCAAGGGTCTCTGGATTGTGACTCCCTCCATAGGTAAAGGATCACTCTAAATCTATCCGTCAAATGTAACTAAATCCTCCATATATTACCTTTGTAATATAAATTAAAATTGTTAATAACAAATAAATTATAATAAGTGTAGACAAAAATTCCATAAACACCAAGGATTTAATTCATGCTATGACATTTTTAGACCTCAAACATCACTAAGGATTTTTTCAGAAAACACACTTTTATCTCTACCCACTGTGAAACTGAAGAACTGAAATCATACACTACCCAACTTAGAGGCCTACACCAAGAAATAATTAGATGGCAGACATTGGTACAAGCAAACTGTACACCGCATATTCTCCTAAGTGAATTAATACTAAAAACAATGGACATGGTCCAGCTTGAGTTGAAGTTGAATATCTTGTCTCAAGAACAAAAAGTGAGGGCTGAGAATATGGCTTAGTGGGAGAGTGCTTGCCTAGCAGCCATGAAGCCCTGGGTTTGATTCCTCAGTAAGATATAAACAGAAAAAGCTAGAAGTACATTGTGGCTCAAGTGGTAGAGTGCTAGACTTAAGCAAACAAAGCTCAGGAAAATGCCCAGACTCTGAGTTCAAGCCCCAGGACTGGTTTAAAAATGGTGAAGACAGGAAGCAGGGAGAAGAACAGAGTTATTTGTCTGAGCCTACATTTTCTCAGCCTTCATGAACTTTCATCTTGTGATTTGTTTTTATTCTATTCAGTGGTCAACAAACTAGTTTCCTCTGAGTCTCTGAATCCTGTGTTATTTAGAGTTAAAAATCCTGATTTTAGTGTTGGGGATTTTGCTAAATGGAAGAGCACTTGCTGGCAAGTGTCAGGACCTTAGTTTGCTTCTCAGATCTGAAAAAAAGGACTCTTAAATCTTCTTTAGTTTGTGAAACTTCACAGAAGAAATAAATGCTTTCACTCATTCATAGAAGCACAAATTGATACATTTTCTAGGCTCATTTGAGAAAATTTACTATGAAATAGCAAAACAAAAGTCACACACTGATGGTTCACACTTGTAATCCAAGCACTCAGGAGGCTGAGATTTGAAGATTATGGTTTGAAGCCATTTGGTGCAAAAATGTCCATGAGTCTCTTATCTCAACCAGTGAAAAACAAACCTGCAAAAAAAAAAAAAAAACTGTAGCTGTAGCTCAAGCAGTAGAATGTTAGCTAAGAGTTATAAAGCTACAGGGCAGCACCCAGTCACTGAGTTCATGTCCCAGAAGAACTGGCAGAAAAAAAATGAACTCAAATTCAAAATAGTTCATAATCATCGATAATAACTTGCCATTTTGGGCCAAACAAAACCATTATTTTTCTTTAATGAAATAGAATAGGACACTTTACTTCTTAATTAGTGCTAAATCATGTAGGATTTCACAGTGTGGAAAGATACCTTTTCTAATGATAGCAGAAAACTTCAGTATCACTGTATGTATTATATCCCAGGACTGTAAAACATATAAAGTTAGATTTGTGCTCCATGGACCAAATTTCATGATTCATAAAAGAGTATCTTCACAGTATTTTATTTATACTGAACCTTTTTTCATTCTTTCTTATTGACCACAACATAAATGTTAGTAAGGCTTGCCTTTTCATTGGAAAATTCTCTAATTTTTTAAACTTTCCTTTCTTTCATACAGCAAATAAAACTATGTATGGCATGTGAATATCACCAGTAGGGAAGTAAGTATGTCACCTCTACAATGCTCTGGACCTGCTTGATCATCTCACCTAGCTGCAGCTCTGTTCTTTCAGAAATCCTTTCAGGCCAATTGATCTTCTCCTTAGTGCCCAGGTTAGGTTGCTCAGCAACTTCCCTCCAGTCTCCAAGGATAGCTCATGGCTGTTTCTTCATTGCAGAAAATAGATTTCTCTATTCTACAAAAAAAATGTGATTGGGTTAAGCCTCTACTGTAATAAAGATTTCATTTTACATTAGTCCATGTTTCCTTTAGAGAATTCTCTAAATGTTTAATTAATGGGAGGAAGGGGCTGGGAAAGAGTGAGGGAACAGAAGACACTGTACAAATGGAAATGTATTCATTACCTAACTCATTTTATTGTAATCCCTCTGTACATGCTCTTTATAATACCAATAAAGTAAATCAATAAAAATATTCAATTAGATGAATCTGGTCAGAATGTAGACATGTACACCTATTCACCTAACAAAACTAATGCTTTACACACATCAAGAAAACAGTGTACTCGCAAATAAATTGTACTTAAATGGTTTGCTAGGCCGATCTTGCCCAGCCACCACTGCCACGCTTGGTTATTTTGTCCAAGATGGGGCGCCAGGGGCACTGCCTTCTGGCCTTCAATGCAGCCACTGAGAGGGTCTGTTGGCCGCTGTTCCACCTCTTCAGCCCTGAAGCTGCACAGTGGAGCCAAGTTAGCACGTGTTGTAGTCTTCAATGTGGCTGCAGTTGAAAGGGAGGCAGGCTGCACATGAGGCCTTTGGCAACCAGAATCCATCTCAGGCTTGAGTCCTTGGGAAACCCCACGGCGGAGGGGGGTTGCCACTGGGCAGAGAACCTCTAAGCTAGCAGTGTGCGCTCCTCGGGCTTGGGCACCAGCAGCAGCAGGGACTAGGACGGCAAGTCCTCAGGGACTCAGGAGCCTTGGCCCATCGCACCATGCCTGGTCCTGCTCCCCCCTCCTGAGGACTGGCCTGTGGTCCCTGTCCATTGCCTGTGAGCACCAGATGCTGCTAATCAACAGCCTGAGTCCCATGCTGTCAGTTGAGCCCCCGAGGACCGGCTTCTCCACCAGGTCTAGGGCCTCAGCGCGACAGCTAGTGCCTGGGCATATGCCCAACCTCCTCGGAGTGGCCTATCTGAATTTCAGGCAGCTGCAGGATGAGCCAGAGGCCAGGAAGCAAGTCCTGGCCAGCCAGCAGCTGCCCTTTGTCCTCAGGCTCTAGGCAATGCCAAGGCGCACCTTCCCTGCAGAGGTAATAGCGGCAATGCAGCCATGGATGCAGCAGAAGCACCATTGTCTCCAGGTTGGCCCCACCTGCCTCCAGGTGTGCCCACATCATCAATCCCCTGGGCTGCCCGCTCCTGCACTGATGCTGTACATACCTGCAGTGCTCATTTTCTTCTGTATACGCCCTCCCCCTCCCCAATCCCTGCGGGCATCTCTGACTCCTCTACCACCTTTGCCCTGAACATTTAGCATATGGGCCACTCATAGAGTTCATAGTGGTCGAGGGAACTTTTGTAGAACAGCCTCCAGGAAAGAGTCAAGGGTCAGGGTGATAGAGAGCCTTGAGTGTGTGGAAAAGGTATTGCACACATATTTTGATAGGATACGAAATCAAAAGAAAGCAAAAATTATCAAATTAAAAAAAAGAGATTAACCAGGCATCAATTGCTCAGGGCTTTTATCCAAGCTCCTCAGAAGGCTGGGAGCTGAGGATCAAGATTATAAGCCAGCTTGGAAAGGAAGGTCCCTGAGATTCTTATTTCCAATTATCTACAAACAACAACAGCAACAAAACCCACAAGTGAAGCTGTGGCTCAAAATGATAGTGTTAGCTTTGAGCATGAAGCAATGACAGGGCTCCAGCAGCATCTGCAAAACTTGAGAAGCTCGCCACTCCCAGGATAGCTCACAGCCACAGAGGAGGCTGTGAGGAGGAATCGATCCCTGGGATACACTTGAGCCACCAAAACGCACCCTGCTTACTAGCACCAAGGTACCACTTAAAACTCAACAACCCAATTCTAGCTCTTTCTCACCACACTTGGGCAGGAGGGTGGGGGAGCTATGAAGTAGCATGGTGCACCATTTCGGTTGAGGAGGGGGATATCTGACATCAGACTCACAGATAATACTTGGATAAACTAGGACTTCAGAAGAAGGCCAAGGTCGACAGATATAGTCATTCTGTAACAAGTGTAGAAGGGAGAATCTTGAGTTTAAGGACTCCATAGTGCCCAGTTTTGGGGTTAGTGGCAGTAACTCCCCCCTGTTGTGTTGATTAAGTGGTAGCATTTGGTTTGCTAGCCTATGAATGGCAGACACGAAGTGGGGATGGAGTGAGGCTGGTGCCTGGGTGACTCCCTTTTGCTGAGTTGTTGCCACTGCCACCATGTGGACATGACTGGGCTTGGAGCAAGGCTGTAGCGTCGGTGGGACTGATTGGTTCTGAAGAAGCAGAAGGTGGAGCATCTTCTGCAAGTGATGCCTCCATTACTGGTGGTCTTCCTGTCATCATGGGGCTTTGGGCTCTGCACCATAAGCGGCAGCCTAATGGAACCCTGAGGAGTCAGGAGCCAGATAGCTGAGTGCTTGGTATGGTGCAGTCAGAATGCTGCTTCCCAGTCTCCCACCCCAATCTGGGTTTACTTCAAATCTATGGCTCCTTCTCCTTCCTCCTCCTGTGGTAGTTGTCCTCAGCAGCAGCACTTGAACAGTCAGTCTGTGCTTCTTCCCACTTTTCTCCCAGGTGGGGTAAATTGAGGCTGTGAGGATAGAGAGTTGTCCACTCAGTGGAGTCAGAAATAGAACCCAGAGCCCTTGGTACCACAGTATGAGACACTTCTTTCTACCTTCCTTACTTTATAATCAGTTTTTTCTGTTGCCCTTCCTGTCCCCTGACCTCATCCAGAGATCTCTTTCTAGGGAGTACCCTGTCTGCACATGCCTGTATCCCAGGATGTGGTGCCTATTGTAGAACTGGTGCCCTCATAATCTCTGCTCCCCTCCCTCACCTCCACCTGCTTATCCTTGTGTCTCTACTCAGAAAAGTCCCTTTTGAAACCATTTGCACAGAGAACCCGGGCCTCCCTGCTCCTTCTCCCTATTCACCATTTTTAGGTACTGTTGATTCCCTGAAGAGTGAGTGCAAAGATGCTCTTGGAACTGTAGGTCCCTTGGATGGGGTGAAATGTGAATTTCTGGTTCTTGAGGAACTTGCCACTTTTGACTCTCCAGTAGTATATAGGTGTCCTGATGGAAGAATTGCCCAAAATGTCCCCTAAAGCAGTTCTCTGAGGGTAAAATGAAACATGCCTTCCTTCTCTGCTATGAACTAATGGGACATGGTATTTTTTTGTATTCCAAACAGTGATCATACATGTTTCCGCATCTTTGAAACTTACTCAAGTACTTGCACGTGTGTATGTGCATTTGGACTAAATTAGCAATTTTTCTTCGTGTGTGTGTGTGTGTGTGTGTGTGTGTGTGTGTGTGTGTGTGTGTGTGTGTGTGTGTGTGTGTGCATGTGTGTTCAGATCTTGGGTCTAAAACTCAGGGCCTGTGTTCATTCTTTTAGGTTTTTTCACTCATGGCCAGTGTTCTACCACCTGAACCATAGCTCTACTTCTTGCATTGTGGTGATTCTGCAAGGGATGCTTTAGAAATAACATTCTCAGATTTCTGCATCCTGAGTAGGTAGGATGGAACTCAAAAACTTGTACTTGCCAGGCAAATGCTCCTGCAGGAGCTAAATCCCTAAACCCAGCTCATATTTTTGATTGGCTGATTTTTGCTCACAAGTGGTGCTCTACTTTGTGAGCTAAATCTCTCTTTGTGGATATTTTTGTTTTCCTTTTTGTTTGTTTTTGTCCTGTCATGGGGCTTGAACTCTGAGCTTGGGCGCTATCTCTGTGGTTTTCAGCTCAAAGCAAGCACTTTATTGCTTGATCCACAGTGCCACTTCCGGTTTTCTAGTGATTTATTGGAGATAAAAGTCTCATGGACTTTCTTGCCCGGACTGGCTTTGAACCATGGTTCTTAGATCTCAGCCTCCTGAGTAGTTAGAATTACAGGCATGAGTCACTGGTGCCGGGCTCCTCCTGTTTTTGTTTTTCATTTGTTTTCCTTGTTAATTAATAAGAGACTCAGATTTGCCTACCCAGGTTGGCTTTTGAAGTTCAATCCTCTCACATCAAACCTCATGATTGGCTTATAGCTGTGAGTCACCAGTACCTCTCTTTGATTTGTCATTTTTGACAAATGCCAAATGTGTCTTTTGAGATGGTCTGAGCATTGCACTAAACCCAAGGCAAATTTCAAGAGAATGACAAAGATGTAGAGACCACTTGGTGACTCACACACACCATTACATAATGTAAGTTAAAGACTTTCTTTTCAGAAAAACACAACTCTTACCTTTATACAAGCTATGGTGCTTAAGTACATCTTCATATCTATCTAAAATAGTATACACATTGAAAGGAACTCCACAATATGGCTATGCTTCTCATGCATGATAAACAAGCACTCTACCACTGAGCCACCTTCCTAGGCCACTAAACAAAAGACTTTAAATGTCAGCTGGGCACTGTTGGCTGACACTTGTAATACTAGCTACTCAGGAGGCCAAGAGCTGGGGATTGTGGTTCAAAGCCAGCCTGAGCAAGTAAATATATGAGAATGTTAACCAATTAACCACCAAAAATGCCAGAAATGGATCTGTGGCTCAAGGCGTAAAGCACTAGCCTTGAGTAAAAATAGCAAAGGGACAGCCCCTGAGTTCAAGTCCCACTCTGCACTACCAGGTTAAAAATTAAAAAAAAAGATAACGTGATTTATCATCCCTGGGACTAAAACACTTGTGAGTAGTTGCTGATGTACATCACTGCCTTCCTATACCATGGGACACATACCACATGATAGACATACATTTCTGTTCATTTCAAGGTTAGGTAAATCACATGAGTACAACATATCTAGAAACTGCATCAGTGTGAAGTCCAAGTTAATTTCCTTTGCCAGTGACCTTAGAAGTGTGTCAGAGCTAATTGTCCCTCACAGAAAGAAAAGAAGCTCCTACTGACTCACCTTAAACTCATGTTGTGAGTAGCAATAAGGCTAGGCTGTTTGTCAATGCAGCATTACTTGGATGGTTTTGACTCATCCTGGTTCCTTGAAGGAAGAATCCCATTTGGTTGCATGTTAGGGGTCTCAGAGGAGGTCAACATGATATAGGAACTGAAGAATATCACCAGCTCCCTGCATTTAAACCTTATTATAGTTTGAAGACAGTGGTTCACATGTGTAATCCTAGCTACTCAGGAGGCTAGCAATCTGATGGTTTTGGTTCAATTCCAGCACTGGGTATGAAATCCATGACACTTTTATCTTCAATTAAACATCAAAAAAGCTGGAAGTGGACCAGTGTCCCAAGGGGTAGAGTGCTAGCCTTGAGCAAAAAAGCTCAGGGAGAGCCCTAGGAATAGCACACACACACACACACACACACACACACACACACACACACACACACACACACACACACACACACTCAAATACACATACACCGCTTTCTGTTAGCTCATCTAATGCTCCCAACAACCATATAAGTCAGGTATCCTTACTTGTTTATTTACAGAGGAGGAAAATTCCTGGTGAGTCAGTGGCCTCAAACCCCAAATCCATGCCCCTGTCCCAGGTGCCAGTACCTTTTCTTGCAACAAACCTGGGGCCCAAAAGACAAAACAGGCTACAGGCATTCTGTGCTGTGCTGTATGTTTGTGTGTGTGTGTGTGTGTGTGTGTGTGTGTGTGTGTGTGTGTGTGTGTGTGTGTATGTGCACCAATTCTAGGGTTTGAACTTCTGGGTGCTGTTCCTTAGCTCTTATTCTCACGTTTGGCACACTATAGCACTTGAGCCACAGCTCCATTTCTTGGTCGTTAGTTCTTCATTGGAGATAAGAGTCTCACTGACATTTCTGCCCAGGCTGGCTTTGAATCATGGTCCTTAGATCTCAGCCTTCTCAGTAACTAGTAGTCTAGATGTGAACCATTTTCATCAGGCATAGATTCTTCACCCTTATGGGTAAGCCTGTCTTACCTAGTTTCCTCAGTATGAATTGGTTTTAATAATGTTTGATCCTAGGCCAGTTGAGACATGTATTTCCTTATTACAGTTTCTGGCTGGTGTTTCAGCACAGCACTAACTGCTCTGCCTGAGGTGAAAGTTCTTGAGAAGGACAACTAAGCCAGGTGTTTGTGACTCACACCTTTAATCCTAGCTGGTAAAAAGGATGAGATCTGAAGAAGATTGCAGTTCAAAGTCAGCCTGGGCAGGAAAGACTGTAAGACTCTGGAAGTTGGGCTGTGGCCCACGTGGTAGAATTTTAGCCTTGAATTAAGAGCTCAGAAACAGTGTCCAGGCCCTCAGTTCAGGCCCTAGGAAAGCACAAAATGAAAGAAAGAGAAAGAAAAAAGAAAGGTAGTGGGGGCAGGAGGAGAAGGAAGGAGGGAGGGAATAATTATGGTATTAGTCGCTCAGATATGTAATCCTAGCAAGTAAACCAGTAGTGGAACTGTGTCTCAAAGTGGTAGAGAGCTAGCTTTGAGCAAAAAAGCTCAGCGACAGGTCCTGTGTTAAGTCAAAAGACTGACAAAAAAGAGAGAGAGAGAGAGAGAGAGAGAGAGAGAGAGAGAGAGAGAGAGAGAGAGAGAGAGAGAGAGAGAGAGAGAGAGAGAGAGAGAGAGAGAGAGAGAGAGAGAGAGGATAAGAGAAAGGAAAGGAAGAAGGGAAGGAAGCAACGAACTAGTTCAAGAGTTGAGTGAAATAGAAACTGCTAGATATCTGGGAACCTACACAGAACCAGGAAGCACAGTTTTTTAACCACACATCTATGGCTAGTGCTGAATGTCAGATTCCCCTTACAGAGCCTATGTTGTGCTTTAGTAAAGGCCTACTGAATCCTCCCTGGGCCTTGGGAAGGAAGAGCTAGCCTTTGCTTCACATGACAAGTCTAGGAAACTGAGAACATCAAGGACCTCTCATTGCAAGAAGAGGAAGAGATGGATATCCGTTCCCTGGAAGCTAATCCTTTCTGTGACATGCCCACTCTAATCCTTCTCCTATGCTATTAACTTCTGGTAGCCTGGAAAGATGTACAAAAACACCTATATCACCAGCACTCCAGGAAAAGAAAGGGACCCCCCACAACTGCTTTAGGGTGGGTCTCTCTACCCCATTTGGCAGTCCTAGTCCAGCACAGACTCTGCCAGCACCATGATTAGTAGACTAAATAGCTTTGTGGAGCAACTTTCTCTCTCTCTCTCTCTCTCTCTCTCTCTCTCTCTCTCTCTCTCTCTCTCTCTCTCTCTCTCTCTCTCTCTCTCTCTCTCTCTCTCTCTCTCTCTCTCTCTCTCGTCCTATTGTCTGGGGGAGTCTTCAAATATGAATATAGAATGGGCTGCTCTCTCCCCATTGGCACCAGCAGTATTTAGCCATTTTCATCAAAATCAAAGACAGAGCACCAGTGATTAAAGACAAATTTAAATCTGGGAGCAAGTTATAAACCATAGGGCTGGGACATTTATCATGGCTAGTGACCTCAAAGGGAACCAATGAGATGGGGGCAGGGAAGAGGCTGCAGTGGGACTTCTCTTCTCTGCCCTGCATCTTATAAGACTTCTCAAATCAAGGACAAATAATAATAGGAAAGGACAGGAAAAATAATAACAATGACAAATAATAAATATTGATTACTACCAACTGCTATAATGAGAAATGAAGGTTTCATTTATTTTATTTTTACCCCATCAAATGTCTATACCTACCCCATAGAGTATTTATTATTATTAATGTGCTTTCTTAATCTTCATTTCACATATCAGGAAATGGTATTCAGAGAGATTAAGCCATTGACTAGAGCCACACAGCTCAAAATGAAAATAGTATGACCATAAGAATACTATCTGAAGCAGGTGCTGGTATTTCATGCTTGTAATCTTAGTTACTCAGGAGGCAACTCTGAGGATCATGGTTTACAGCCATGATCTCCAATTAACCACTAAAATGCCTGCAATGGAGCTGTAGCCCAAGTTGTAGTGTCCTAGTTGTGAGTGAAAGAGGTAAGGGACAGCGCCCAGGTCTTGAGTTCAAGCTCTTGTACTGGGACCAAACAAAAACAACAAAAACGGCTCATACCCCAGAGTATCTCCTACACACCAACAAAAACCTGGACCTGGAGGTGTGGCTCAATAGGTACAGTACTACTCTCAAGCAGAATTAGCTAGTGAAAAGTGTCTAAACCCTGAGTTCAAGTCCCCCCCCAGTATAAACATTTGTGTATATGTATATGTATATGTATAATGTGTCCACAGATATATACATAATGCATGTATGTATAAAAACATGTGATTATGATGATTGGGGGATATCAGGCCTGATAGCTCAAGTAAATGTAAATTTTTGCATCATTCAGCCTGTTGATGGAGACTCAGAATATCTATACTGCAGCTAAGTGTCAGAATTTGAGTATTCTCAAATTCTGAAATTCATCAAATCATTGGATAAAGCCCATTCTATTTAGGAAAGGTAATCAACTTTTTTTTTTGCTTTGCTTTGTTTTGTTTTTTGCCAGGCCTGGGGTGTGAACTCAGGGCCTGGGCACTGTGCATGAGCTTCTTTTGCTCAAGGCCAGTGGTCTACCACTTGAAACACAACGTGACTTCTAGCTTTTTTTCATGTGGTACTGAGGAATCAAGCCCTGGGCTTCATGCATGTTAGGCAAGCACTCTAACACTAAGCTACATTCCCAGCCTGTAATAAATATTCTTTACTCAAAGTTTAAAATTATTTAAATTTATCTATTTAAATTTACCCATGTTATTACAATTGTAATCATATCCAAAAATATTTTCATAGCAACATTTACCCTGTTTGACTAAAGATGAGGCACTTCATGATAGCAGAACTAATGTGTTAAAATTCACCATCTCTAGCACGTGTTATTGGCTCATGACTATAATGCTAGCTATTTAGGGAGCTTAGAGCTGAGGATTCAAGCTTTATGAGACTCATCTCCAATTAACTACCTCAGAAAACTGACGTGGAATTATGGTACAAGTGGCAGAGTGCTAGCCTTAACGCGAAAAATCCCAGGGATAGTGCCCAGGACCTGAGTATAAGAAATAAGACTGGTATGTGCATGAGCATGAATACACACACATAAACATACACATACACACCATGACCATCAGTCACTAGAATATCATGACTTCACTCACAGGAGATCTGCAACAATCAAATTGTGAGACAGGAAGTAGAATGGTGGGTTTCCTGAGACTGGGGAAAGGGATGGATGAATGATGCTGTTTAATAAGTACTTAATTTCAGGTTGGATTCTGAGAAAGTTCTACAGGTTGGTATCAGTGAGGGTGCATGAAAATGTGAATGTACTTAAAGCCACTGAAGTGTACAATTATAACTGGTTCATATGACACATTTTAGGCTATGGTTATTTTCCCAGCCAGAGAGGGCTTGGACAAGAAAATCTGGCAGGATGCAAGGCCCCTTATAAAGTTCACTGGTTCAGTTTCCCACCAACAAATATCTGCTGTTGGGCCATTTGTGCTGGCCTTACGCCAGGTTTGAGCAAAGGCAGTGAGTGGTTACCTGTAACTGGCCCTCTATAATTTGAGCCACATCTGTACTTCTGGCTCTCTGTAGGTTAATTGGAGATAAAACTCTCAGATTTTGCTGACTGGGCTGACTTTGAACCTCGATCCTTAGATTTCAGTGTTAATGTACTATCTTAAACAAATGATTGGAAGTTGCTCTTTGTTGTTGTTGGTTTTGGTTCTCAGGCTTGAACTTGGGTCCTAGGCGCTGTACCTGAGTTCTGCTTAAGGCTATCATTCTACCAGTTTGAATTACTACACTACTTTTGGTTGGTGATTAATTGGAAATAAAAGTATCACAGACTTTACTGCTCAGACTGGCCTTGAACCTTGATCCTCTGATCTCAGCCTTTTTAGTAGTTAGGATTTCAGGTGTGAGCCAATTACACCTTGCTGGGAACCTGCTCCTTTATGAAGGAAGGGGTTCTGATTATCCCCATTTTCCTGATATAGAAACAGAGGCAAACAAATTGAAATGACTTGTATATGATGTCACATGCTAGTAAATTCTGGAGCTGGATCTTTTATCTTGGTCTGTCCAATTGCAAAGCTCACCCTCAAATACTACTCCATTTGTGTGTGGCCTTGTTATCCCCTACACTCACATTCCTGTAGCAAGGAATCAAAAACTCCCACAAGTACAGGTGTGATTAAGTACATGGCTCTGTCTAGTTAGGAGCGTGCCTGGGTTTGAGTCTCATCTTCACTACTGAAGTTGGATTGAGATGATTGTTGGGCCACTATTTAAGTTTTGGAATCTTGGCACTGGCAAATCATTGGTTATATTACAGTGGCCTGGACCGTAAGACTAAGATAATGATTACCTATCTTAAAGGTTTATTACCAAATTCACAAAGAAAAACGTTGGTTAGTGCCTAGCATATAGTCAGCAACACATTGACGTCAGCTGTTTATTTCATTGAGTAAAGATGGCAGACTATAGCTGGGTGTGCAGTTCAGTGGTAAAGCCTATACTTATTTAGCATGGTGTGGAGGAGGAAGGTTGTGAGGGGAGAGGAGGAAAAACCAAGAAGAAGGAAGAAGGGGTGGAATGTGGCAAGGCACCAGCAGCTCAAGCATGTAATACTAGCTACTTAGGAGGCTAAGATCTGTGGATGGTAGATCAACCCAGCCTGGACATGGAAGTATATAAGACTCTTAAGTCTAATAAAGTATTCAGAAAAAGCTGGAAATGGCATTGTTGTTCAAGGAGTAGAGCACTACTCTTGATTGAGCACAATTAGTCTCAGCGATAGTGCTTAGCCAATGAGTTCCAGATCCAAGCATGGCTAAATCAATCAATTAATCAATACAACAAGAAGTTGAAGTGGAAGAATCAGTTGTATGTTAATCATGTAATTTTGTTGCTATGACAAAATACTTGACAGAAATAGATTAGGAATTTATTTTGCTCAGTGCCATAGATTTCAGGCAATCATGGCAGAGCAGAACATAGTGGACATGGAGCAAGGGAAGGGGTAAGAGAGGAAAAAGGAGTGCCTATATGGGAGGATTCTCATTTCTCCTCTTTAATGCCATATGGAAAGACAGTCTATGGGATGGTGCCACTATTGTGCAGAAGGGATATCTGCTTCAGTTAGTCTGCTATGGAAATCCTCCAAACACACCCAGAATTGTGCTTTACTTATTAGCTGGGTGCATTTAAAACCAATCAAATCAATCCCAATTAAGTTTATCCTCAAGATTAACCATCAGAGTTGTTAACTTCATTTGTCTCCAAATTTAGCTAACTGTTCTTTCACAGCCCATCTATCATTTTCATTCTTGTTTTTCTTTCACTTTTAGACGTGTGTGTGTGTGTGTGTGTGTGTGTGTGTGTGTGTGTGTGTTTGTGTGTGTGTGTGTGTGTGCGTGTAGTGTAATTAGAAAAACACCTTGAGTATAAAACAGATTTCAATATGACATTTTCATTTATGTTTATAATGTATTCTATTTAGTACATCACCCTCCCTTCATCATGATGTAAAATAGTTTGGACATGTTTCATTATTTTATTCTAGTACAGGTAAACAATATTAGATATGTTTATTCTATTCCTATAAAAATTCTATAGAAGCATTTACAAGAACAGTTCAATGAAATAGGTTAAAATTATTTTAGGAAAGAGAATGGATGAGGAATTATGATTGAGTGAGGTCAATGAAGTGAATTATATTCTTGCATTAAAATGTCACCATGAGACTCCCCTGTATAATTTAAATATATTAAAAAATATGTGTTTTTCAAAAAGAAGAGTTGAAAGCCAATATCCTATTTAATGATAAAACCACATGTAGTTATCTCCTAAAGTCAGCAACAAGATAACCATATCTACTCTCACCATTTGTAATTTGCAGGAACTGGAGTTGCAAGGAAATCAATTTGACAATAGAAATGTCCATATCTGTGTTGATAGGAAGGAGTGTAATTACCTTTTGTGCAGATAACCTTATCTTCTATTTGTGCCATTCTGGGCCTAGAACTCAGGGATTGTGTTCTGTCCCTGTGCTTTTTACTCAAGGCTAGAAGTCTCTCCCTTGAGCTGTAGCTCCACTTCTGGATTTTTGATGGTAAATTGGAGATAATAATTTCAAGAGTCTTACATACTTCTTTGTCCAGGCTGGCTTCCAACTTCAATCCTCAGAAATCAGCCTCCTGAGTAGCTAGGATTACAGGTAGCAGTCACTGGCTCCCAAATCTCACCTTATTTTTTATTTAGAAAATTACAAGAATTCACTAAAAATTATGTTCAATAACTGAGTTCAATGAATAGGTTATAATGTGTGTTTTAAAATAATTGGATTTACATTTGTGAGCAATGAACAATTAAGAATAATGTAGGGAGTAAATTCTCTTTATACTAGTAGAAAAATACTTAGAAATCAATGTACCAAAAATGTAACCTTGAACAATGGAAACTACATTATACAGCAAATCTTAAAAGCACTCCAGTTTTCACTTGATATCCTATTCTGCTTGCTTCTCATGAATTTGCTCTAACAGAAAGAAACTAGTATTTTTTTACTTTACATTATTATCAGGACTCTCACGTGGAAATACATACATCCAAATATGCCCTGAGATCTCCATTTTTATGAGGAATGGCTCAGGTACACAAAAGAGGCAAGGAGAACTCATACACTTGAGGACTGAATATCAGCCATGAATGTTTCCTCTCCAATCCTCCCCAATCAGGTTGTGTGTAAAGTATCCTCTAAAATCACAATAAATCTTTAAGAGACAAGCATAGGATCTCACATATGATGGAGGGAGAAAAAAGATTTATTCCAGCCGGGTGCCAGTGGCTCATGCCTGTAATCCTAGCTACTCAGGAGGTTGAGATCTGAGGATCCCGGTTCAAAGCCAGCTTAGGCAGGAAATTCCTTGAGTCTCTTATCTCCAATAAACCCCTAGAAAACCAGAAGTGGCACTGTGGCTCAATTGGTAGAGCACTCACCTTGAGCTGAAGAGTGCAGGGACAGCATCCAAGCCCAGATTTCACGCCCCACCACCGAACACACACACACACACACACACACACACACACACACACACACACACACACACACACACACAGATTTATTCCACATTCTAATGGATAAGTTCTGGAAGACAAGTCTGAGGTCCCCTATTCATGTAGCATAGAGTTACTGAGAGGAACTTTCAGGATCAAGGAGGTAAGAATTCAAATACAGAGTAGTACATGCAAAACAGAAAGAAAAAAGCAGACTGATTTGGGTCAAAGAAGCAAGCTTCACATCAACATAAACCTAGAGTAAACTTCACTCTTCTACCCATATTCATTCTGATCACCACAACCCAACATCTCTTTGATGAGAAAAGGAGGCAATGTAACATGCTCTAAGAAATATTTAAG
Source organism: Dipodomys merriami (assembly GCF_024711535.1). Lineage (NCBI taxonomy): Eukaryota > Metazoa > Chordata > Mammalia > Rodentia > Heteromyidae > Dipodomys > Dipodomys merriami. The sequence goes on from NW_027204904.1 coordinate 580,887, forward strand.
GAAACATTTCACTAGTAAGCTGAAAAAATACTTAAGGAAAGGCAAGTAGAGCCCAGCAAATGTTCACAGACAGTGTCCTAGGTGTGAGTTAAAGCCACACTACCAAAAGGGGAAAAAAAAGAAAACAAAACAAAAACCTTTAAAGAATATGCAAAATTCAGAACCAAATAACCAAAAACTGCATAAGAGTTCAAACAAGGAATATGGAACTTTCTAGGGAATTGTTACATTTTGAAAAATCTCAATTGATACAGGATTTTCGTGTTTATTCTGTGTATATATTAGAGCAGTGGAAATTGTTCAAGAATCAGTTTAGTGTCTGAGAATACCTTTTGAAGGCGAGATGGGAGATATTCTAAATTTTAAGGAGAAAGAGTAATTTCCAGTCATCAAATCATATCTGTTAAGCAAAAATATAAGCAAAAACAATGTAATCTCCTAACCTCAATTACATTATCATAACTAAGAATTAAAATGTGAAAGTATGTAATCCTTCCCAATATATTTCCGTTATCGGATTGGTCTCACAATGTTTCAAGAGGCTAACGGTGATTTTAAAGTAGAAACTCATGTTAACTGCCACAGTTGGGAGAGAAATTTCCCTATGCATCAAGGAACTCCTCAGACTTAGAGTCTGGCACTGGTCCAACCTATGTAAGATCCACTTCATCTAGAGTAGCCCACATTGTGGAAATTGTAGTGTCGATTTAAGCACAGATGCCTTGAAAGTTTTGGGATTATTTTTGGAAGTTTGGGGTGGAAGAACCTACTTAGTGTGGGCCTCCTTGCCCAGTATTGTTTTCACTTTGTGAATTCCAGTTTCTTTCCCTTGTTGCTGCTGGAAGTGTATGAAGTACAATTATGCACTTCATAGTTGGAGCCATGAGGCGGGTGCCCAGCCAGTCTTCAGTGGACCTTGTAATTGTAACTTAAAGGGATCTCAGGCTCTTGAACAGATGTGAAGTGAGAACCCTCAGCTGGGTGTAGGACTTGAGTCTACACTCCAGGGTTTCCCCCATTCTGGAGTTAATGATTTGCAGTTCATGAGTTTGCATTGCCAGTTGACTATGTGCCTCCAGACAACTGAAAGTGGCTCTTGAAGTTCTGAGCTTAGGTTGAATGGTTCTCCAGACTAGGAATGCCAAGAGCTGTGCTTAAACTCCATGACCGAGATATTCTGCTGTTAATTCATGTGACATTATTCCCTTGCCCAGCAATAACATGAGCATGGTAAAAAATTCTAGTGACATTGTGAAGTGTGTGTCTGCCTGGAGTCTTCTTATATTGCAGTTGTATTTTGGTGTTCTGTGTTGTTTCTGCTACAGGTGTCTCTGTTCTGCTCCTGCCTTGTTAGCCTTCTTAATGCTCCTGGATTGAGTACATATATGTTTGTACATGAACTTGTGTCTAGAGACAGTTGTACCTGGGATATTGTGGTAGTGGTTCTTTTTCTATATTTTTAGCAATGAAGTCTACCAGTGTTGGAAGGTGGGCACCCTATGAAAAGGAATTTCCCTCCTCAAAAGACAGACCTTGTCAATTCTGACAAGCCCTAAGGAGCAGATGCAGAAAAACACAAGAATTGGGAAGATATTTTCAGTTTTTCTTGCGTAAGAAAAAATTGGTTCTACTTCCCAAAGCACAACAGTCCTCTAACACTCTCAATCATTTAGTGCTCTTGGAAGGTTTAGACCAACTTTTAGGAGTGGAGGGGAACTGGGCTGAGGAATAAGGCAGAGAGTATCAGCGGGCACATGATTCTGTGGTTTGGGGTACAGGTATAACTGTCACAAATGATAGTATCTGTCTATTTACTAATCCCTAATCCTATTGCCACCTTCATTTCTGGTACGTGATCTCTCAAACTTATCCTGATCATGCCATGTATGGAATTACTAATGCTAGATCTAATGTGTTGATATTTCCTGCCTGATCAGGAGATGTTGGTCAGGGATCTTTGGCCTTATAAAAAAATTACAGAAAAAAACTTGAAGTTATGTATCTTCCTCAAGGTTGTATGATTTGTAGGTTTTACATATTCTGAAGATTTACCTAGTGTTATCCTTCTTGCCACAATCTGCTCAAAGAAGTATTTCACTTTGGAAATTCTTTTTTGGAATTGAAGTCAGGGAAACAAAAGCACTCCTTTCAAATATCTTATAGAAACATGTTCAACCAATTTTTATCTTCTGCACTTCCTTTGGCGTTTGCAACTTTTAAAATGTCATGAACAGGGTTATACTCCACTTGGTTTATTTGTCATGGACAAATGCCAATTTCTACAGTATAATATATATAATATAAATATATATTATATATAAATAATGAGCCTAGTTTACATCATTTAAAATGAGAATGCCTAAATATGTATTCTAAAACAATTGATAAAATATAATTTAAGTACAATCGAATGCCATTTTCTTCTGTGCTAGTCCTGCTTCTTAAGCTTAAGGCCTGGGCATTCACCATGAACTTCTTTTGCTAAGCGCTAATATTGTACCAGTTAAGCCACACCTCCACTACCAGCTATTTTTGATAGTTAATTGGAGAGCAGTCTCCCATACTTTCCTGCCACATCTGGCTTCAATCTATGATCCTATTGTCTCAGACTTTTGAGTAACTTGGATTAAGCAACCAGAGCCCAGTTACAATGCCCTCTTTTTTTTTGTCGGTCATGTGGCTTGAATTCTGGGCCTGAGCGCTGTCCCTCAGCTCTTCAGCACAAAGCTAGCACTCTTCCACTTGAGCTACATTGCCACTTCCAGTTTTCTGGTGGTTTATTGGAGAAAAGAGTTTCCTCTTCAGAGAAGTTTTTCTTTAAGCCTTTAGCCAACATATTTATTGGGCAGTTGTTTCTTTGAGGATTGGTTGTTTGGGGATTTAATTTTTTGAGTTCCAAGTATATTTTAGATATGAGACCCATGTCTGTTGTATGGCTACTGAAGAGCTTCTCCCAAACCATTGGCTTTCTATTGATCTTGCTAGCTATGTCCTTTGCCATGCAGATGCTCTGCAATTTCATGCAATCCCATTTCTCTAACCTTTCTTTGATTTACATGTTTTGGGTCTCCATTAAGAAAATATCACGTGCCAAGAAGAAAAAGGATTTCTCCTATTCAGGCCTGTAATGTTTTCAGGGTGTCTTCTTTGTTCCATTTGGAGTTAATTCTGGTGCAGGGTGATATATAAGTATCTAGCTTTAGTTTTCTATACGTGATTAACCAGTTTTGCCAGCACCATTTACTGAAGAGCCTGTCTTTCCTCCATTCTATTTTTTTAGCCCCCTAATGGAAGATTAGATGGATATAAATTTATGGGTTCATTTCTGGGTTTTACATTCTATTCCATTGGTCCTGAGGTCTGTTCTTGTGCCAGTACCAAGCTATTTTGATTACTATGGCTTTGTAGTACAGTTTGAAATTTGGTATTGATATTCTTCCAGCATTGTTCTTTCTGATAAGGATAATTGTTGCCACTCAGGTCTTTTATTGTTCCATATGAATTTTTGGATTGCCTATTCTTTTTCCTTTAAGAATGAGGTTGGAATATTGATAGGTATCACATTGAATTTGTAGATAGCAATAGGAAGTATTGCCATTTTCACAATGTTCATCTTTCCATTTTCTAAGTTCTATTTTGATTTCCTTTTTCAGGTTTTTAAGGTTTTCATCATAGAGGTTCTTCACTTCTTTGGTTAAATTAATTCCCAGGTATTTTATTTTTTCTGGGGCTATTACAAATTGAGTGTCTTTCCTGATTTCAGCCACGCTTTTCTCCTTGTTGGCATACAGAAAAGCCATTGATTTTTGATGATTAACTTTGTACCCTTCTATTTTGCCAAAGTTTTGAGTCAGCTTGAGTAATTTGGGAGTGGAGTCCATGGGATTCTTTAAATACGAGATCATGTCATCTGCAAAGAGAGAGAGTTTTAATTTATCTTTCCTTATTTGAATCCTTTTATGTTTGCATCTTGTCTTATTGCTGTAGCTAGGCATTCTAATACTAAATTGAAGAAAACTGGAGATAGTGGACATCCTTCCCTCGTTCCTGAGTTAAGAGGAAATGGCTTTAGTTTTTCACCATCAAGTATAATGCTGGCTGTATGTTCCTCGTATTCAGCTTTTATTGTATTGAGGAATGTTGCCTGGATTTCTAGTTTTTCTGGAGCCATCATCATAAAAGGGTGTTGGATCTCGTCAAATGCTATTTCTGCATCTATTGAGATAACCATATTTTCTTATCCTTTCTTTGTTGCTGTGATGAATTATATTAATAGATTTGCGTATATTGACCCAGTTTTGCATCCCTGAAAGTAATCCTGTTTGATTGTGGTGTATGGTTTTGTGGATGAATTGTAGAAGTCGATTGGCCAAAAGTTTTTGAGAAGGTTTGCATCAGTGTTCATCAAAGAAATGGGTCTATAGTATTGTGCCCAGGTCGCAGGACCACCACAAAGAAAACCACCGAGAGTTAGAGTTTACAGCTGTTTTAAGGTTTTATGTAAATGGTCTGCAGCTCAGGCCTTGTCCTATATTCTGACACAGCGGAGCCTAGGAGGAGAGCTCCGAGCCAAAAATTTGCAAGGCTTATAAAGGCACACAACCAACCAGGTGTTTGGATTACCACCACGTGTTGCTCTTCTAGACAGAATTTGCTGATCTAAGGTTTAGTTTAAACAAGCAACAAGTGGTCACAGCCTCAAAACTTCAACCCTTCATTCCTCCCCTTGACTTATGGTCCTGAGACACAATCTTGTGGATCCAGCCCCGAACTAAACTTGAACAGCTGTCGATGAACTGGTCCTTCTAGTCCCTCTCTGACCTTAGCCATAAACAACAACCAATAACAATCAGTCCATTTTTCTTTTCTTGAGACATATGCAGAGTGGTTGGGTAGGATGCTTGGAAACTTCTCATGTTTCCCCACGGTTATCTAGGACAAAGGGGTCAGCCAGTCTGGTGTGAGAGCAAAAGCATACTGACTGTCCATGTAAATGTTTTGTCTTTTCCCTTTTCCCATTTATAGGGCTTTTGTTAGTGCCACTAGTTCTGCTCTTTGTGCAGACTTTTGATGGGGGAGTGCTTCTGCCCACACTATCTCAGTGTCCATGGTGAGTGCTGCGCCCGTGTACCTTTTTCCATCTCGAATGAAACTGCTGCCATCTGTGAACCAGGTATGCTAGGCATGCAATAGTGGCAAGTCCAACAAGTCTGGCCTCTTTTCCTTGGCCCAGTCTCTCTTTTCACGCTCAATTTCATGTTCTGTGTCCTTCCTTTCCTGTCTTTGCTCCTCTGTCTCTCTCTTATTATAAACCTTTTCCGTTGTGGCTACTAGATCTCTAATAGACTTTTCACCAAGTCTGTCTAGAGCCTGCAACTTTCGCTTTATGTCTGGTGCAGCTTGATTTATATAGTCAAACATAATCATCTGAGCTGACTCCTGGGTCTCAAGATCATACTGGGTATATTGACTAAAAGCTGCTCAAGATATGCTGCCAGACTTTCACTTCCTCCGTGTCTAACATCATAAATTTTGGCCATATTAGTAGGTCGGTGAGCCGCGGCCTTGAGACCTGCCAACAGAGCCTGGTGGTAGACGAGGAGTCACTCCCTACCTTCAACCATATTGTAGTATTATGCTGATAGGATCTCAGGAAAATAGGCAGTGATCAGAGCAGGATTCATGATAGGCCCTAATGTGGGGTCCGGGATATGTTTCCAGGCTGCCTCTTGGATACGGTCTTTCTCTTCGGTGGTAAAAAGGACCTGTAAAAGCTGACTACAATCATCCCAACTGGGCTGATGAGTAAAGAGAATAGTTTCAAACAAATGAATTAAATCCTGGGGTTTTCTCAGTAAATGGGGCATTTGGGGTGCACCAATTGTATAGATCACTGGTAGAAAATGGCCAATATTGGAGTTGCTGTTGACAATCCACATCCACAAGACCTACAGTGCATAAGGGAAAACAGCTGCATTAAAAGTGGGGCTGATCCCACACCGTTGTCAAGTGACTGGCCCCTCAAGAATATTAAGGGCAGGTGCTGAGGGTTTGGCTGCTGGTTCTATAGCTCCCTACTCCTCTTGATCATCCTCAGGTTCTGCAAAAGGAACCTGAGAAGGGGAATATGGGGTAGGAAACATTTCTTCTTCCAAGTTATCTCCCTGAAAAACCGGGGTGTGTGATTTCTTTTCCTCTTTCTCAGTTTCTTTTTTGTAAGTCTAGGGGGCTAAATGGAGTGTTGCCCATGGTTTCCAGTCCCATCAGTTGTACAGTCCAAAAAAACAATAATCAGTACAAACAAAACACACTCAGGCCTGAGAGTTACGAAAAGAAAGACGAAGTGGAGGTCTCCTGAATTGGTCCACTGACTCTTGTCATGGTGGGGTTCCACACCCACGCCCCACAGCAGAAGGAGAGGAACCACAGTGTGAAAGTTGGGCCTCATTTAGGAGGCCCTCTTGGTCAGTTCCAGCCCAACATCGAATCGACCTCTGCCCCTCAATTCACATGGAGGGGTTCCTAAGACCTCCCGTCCACATGGCAGGGTTCAAAAAAACGCCCCCCACTCCACACGGCGGGGTTCCAAGGACCCCACCCCACAAGAGGATCTGGAACATGTCCCAGTTCCTCCAGGGTTGGCATGGAAGTGAGTCCCCTTCGACAACCCGTTACAGAATATGAATTGGAGCGGCCGTCTTCAAAAACCAAAATGAAAGTACAAATAGATAACAACAGGACAAGACAAATTAACAAAACAGCGCTGTATTTCCTTTGGAATCTGAGGTCTTGGTGGTCTTTGGTGGTATCCCGGACAAGCCCCCACTAATACGTTGTTCCCTGGTCGCAGGACCCCCACCAAGAAGACCACCAACAGTCAGATTTTACAGCTGTTTTAACGTTTCATTTAAACGGGCTGCAGCTCAGGCCTCGTCCTACACTCTGACACAGGGGAGCCTAGGAGAGCCCTGAGCCAAAGATTTGCAGGGCTTATGAAGGCAAACAACCAACCAGGTTTTTGGAATACCACCACGTGTTGCTCTTCTAGACAGAATTTGCTGATCTTGGGTTTAGTTTAAACAAGCAACAATTGGTCTCTGCCTCAAAACTTCAACCTTTCAATCGTACTCTTTCTTTGATGAGTCCCTAGCTGGTTTTAGGATGAGGGTTATTGTGGTTTCATACATTGAGTTCGGTAGTGAATTTTCTTTCTATTTCATTGAAGAGTTGGAGGAGTATTGGTGTGAGCTTTGCTTTGAAGGCCTTGTAGAATTCTGCTGTTTCATTATTTCATATAGGCCTGTAATGTTGGTTTAACTCATCTTAGTTTAGTTTCAGCATGTCATATGCTAGGAACAGGTCCATTTCTGCCAAGTTCTCAAAATTATTAGCATAGAGGTTTGAGAAATATTCCATTATAAGGTTCAGATTCTTGATTGTTTAAGTGGTGATTTTCCATTCTCATCACTGAGTTTGTTTATTTGGGTGTGTTCTCTTTTTCTGGTAAGATTTGCTCATGGTATGTCAATTTGGTTAATTTTTTTGAAGGACCAAAAATTCTTTTTTTATTTGATTCTTTCTATTTTTTTGGATTCTAATTCGTTTAATTCTAAGTTAATATTAATTATTTATTTCCATCTACTAGATTGGAGTTTATCTTGCTGCTCATTTTCAAGGATGTTCAGATGTCTCATTAAAGTATTAGTTTCAGATCTCTCCAATATGTTGATGTAGGAACTCAGAGCTATAAACTTGCCTCTGAGTACTGCCTTTGTTGTGTCCCAGAGGAGCTGGTAATTTGTGTGTTCATTTTTGTTGAATAGCATGAACATTTGAATTTCCTATCTAATCTCTTCCATGGCCCACTCGTGATTCAGCAGTGTGTTGTTCAGCCTTCATGTGTTACAGGAAAGACTTCCTTTAGTGGCTTTTGGTATTGAATTCTAATTTTATTCTCTTGTTATCTGAGAGAATGAAAGGTATAACTTCAATGTTTTTGAATAGGGACAAGTTTACTTTGTGACCTAAAATGTGGTCTATTTTGGAAAATGTTCTGTTTGCTGCTAAGAAAACGTGTATTCTGATGCTGCTGGGTGAAATGTTTGGTAGATGTCTTTTAAATCTATTTGATCTATGCAATTGTTTAGATCTGCAGTTTTTCTGTTGAGTTTTTGCCAAGTAGATCTTTATTGTGGGGATAGTGCTGTGTTAAAGTCCTCAAGAATTAATGTCTTTGGATCTATGTGAGATTTGCGGAAAGTAGTATTTTTTTGATAAATTTGGGTGCTCCGTTGTTTGGCAAATAGATATTGAAAATTGTAATATACTTCTGAAGGAGAAATCCCTTAATTAGTATGTAGTGAACTTCTATATCTCCTCTCAGTAATTTTAATTTGAAGCCTATTTTATTTGATATTAGGATGTAACTCCTGCCTGTTTATGGGGGCCATTTGCTTGCTAGATTTTGTTCCAGCCTTTCACTTTCAAAATGTGTTTGTTTTTATGGGCAATGTGTGACTCCTGAAGGCAGCTGATAGAAGGATCTTGCTTTATAATCCAACTAGACAGTCTTTGTCACTTTATTGGTGAGTTAAGTCCATTAATGTTAAGAGTTAGGACTAAGAGATATTTGATAGTTCCTACCATGTTATCCACCTTCATGGAGGCTGCGACAACTGTGTTTTTTCTATGGTTCTTGGATTCTCAGTTTGGGTGCGGTTTCTTGATCTTTATTGGGGTCTTGTTGGTTTTCTATGTGTAGGATATTTTTAAGTATCTGTTATAGGACTGGTTTGGTAGAGATATATAGTTTCAGTTTTTCTTTGCTTTGGAAAGTTTTTATTTGACCTGTGGTCATGAAGGAGAGTTTAGCTGGGTACAGTATTCTTGGTTGATATTTGTTTTTCTTTAGGGCATGGCATACATCATTCCAGGCTCTTCTTGGTTTAATTGTCGCTGCTGAGAAATCTGATGTTTTTCTAATTGTTTTCTCTTCATAGGTGATTGATCTATTCTCCTTGACAGCTTTAAGGATCTGTTCCTTGGTCTAAATTGATCCTGTGTGAATTATAATGTGACGGTGGGATGTCCTATACTGGTTGGTTTATCAGGGGTTCTTAAAGCTTCTTCTATCTGAATAGGCCTATCTTTCTGCATGTTTGGGAAGTTCTCTGCTAGCATCCTGTTAAACAAATTTCCTAGAACATTTTCTTCTGTCACTAGGTGCTCCTCTACACCCATAATTCTCAGATTAGGACTTCTGAAGGTGCCTTTCAAGTATTGAATAGATTTATCATATTTCTTGGATTTTTCTTGGATAATTGTGTTCTTTCTCCATAATATCTAGGCTGTCTTCAATCCACGAGATTCGATTTCCTGCATGATCTAACCTACTGTCAAGACTTTCTACTTTGTTTTTTTATTTCTTTTCCTCCTAATTGGTCAGTTTTGATGGCTTCAAATTCTTTTTGGAGCCTTGTTTTAGATCTTTTATGAACTTCTTTACTTCCTTAATTTGGTGTTCAGTGTTTATTCTCAAATAACTCAGTTGATTGATTATGGTTTTTTGCACTCCCATTCCTTCTGTTGGGCTCCATTCAGCATTCCGTTGTGGTCTCCCTGAATTCTATCAGCTGTCTCCTTATGGTTTCTACAAATTCCTCTATTGATCTTTCTCTATTGTCATCCCTCTCTCGCAATTCCTGTATTTCCCTTTGATTAGCTTCCTATCATTCTTTCAATTCCTGTAATTCTCTTTGACTGTTCTCCCCCTGCTCACACAATTCCTCTCTTTCTCTTTGTTAATGTTCAGACTGCTTAACAATTCCTGTATTTCTCTTTGACTCTTCTCAACTTGCTCGCCCAATTCGTGTATTAATCTTTGCGCAGCTTCCTCACAATCACCAGACTCCTGCATTAATCTTTGGTTTGCCTCCTCTCCTTCCATATCACATTCACACTGAGTCCTTTGCAGGTTTTCAATCTTTTCATTCACCATGTTTACCAAAAGTGTTTGTACAGCTTTCTGGGAACTCTCCTCTGGATTATTCATTAACTGTTCTGTCACCTGATTATCATGAGTGGAAGTTGAGAAACACGGACTTGCCATTTGTCTTGTGTTTTTCCGCTTGTTCTCCCAATTTGGTATGAAAGTAACACTAATTTTGTGCTAGAACACTATTTTAAGGCAACCATTAACTGGAGTCGTGTAGTCGCACAGTCAAAATGGCTGCAGTTACACTCTTGTTTAACAGATACAATCTATTCAACATCAACAACTATGGATTAATGGGCTAAAAACAGCAAAGAAGGATTTGGCAAGCCAGAAATTATTATGTTTAGGGATAAATGTAGGGAAAATAGGATTAGTGGGATCCAGAGAGTTTACAGGAGAGTGAATTTAACCAAGGATAATCTCAGAGAGGGAAATGGATTGGACAAATGATAGGAGAGAGATAAAAGAAAAAAAACAAGAAAAATGTAAACACAAAATTTAAATTTAAAAAGTTAAACACTTAAAAATTATGTAAGTATAAAGAAATGATACTTAGAGAAGAAAAGGATAGAGTGGGAAGAGACGAGGGATAGAAAGGAAACATGATAAACCAAAAAATAAAAATCCTTAAAATTATTTGTTTTTCCCCTTTCCCTCCACAAATTATGCCTACATCAAATACAGTGAAAGCAGTGGTTATACTGTGTGGGAGCAACATACAAAGCAACCAAGAAATAATCTTATAAATGTATTAGAAACAATCACATGAAAGAAAAAACAAACATTTGAATACATATCTTAGGGTTCATTTCCCTAACATCACCTTATCTGACATTTTTTGCTTGACTCAGACATATATTAGATATTTCAAATAAGGGAAAACATGGGACCTGTGTTTCTTTGGGCCTGGCTTACTTAACTTAATATAATTTTTTCCAAGCCTTTCCATTTCCTAACAAATGGATCAATGTCATTCTTTCTGATGGAGGCAAAGAATTCCATTGTGTATATACACCACATTTTCTTGATCCATTCATCTATTGAGGGGCATCTGGGTTGGTTCCATATCTTAGCTATAGTAAATAGTGCTGCAATAAACATATTCGTGTTGGGAGCTTTAGTGTGGTCTTGTTTGTAAACATTTGGGCAAATGGCTAAAAGTGGGACTGCTGGGTCATTGGGGAGCTCTATGTGGAGTCTTTTGAGGAACCTCCATACTATACAGGTAGACCCATGGCAACAATGAGATGTACAAGCCGTTATGCCAAAAAATGAACTTTACAACTTTCGTTTGGAGGGGGAGTGGAGGGGTGAGGAGGGGGGGAGGATTGGATGGGGGGAGAGGGGAGGATGGGAAAGGATGGGAAGGGGAAACAAAGGAGGAGGCAGCAATGTTTGATAAGAAATATACTCATTATCTTGCCCATGTAATTGTAACCCCTCTGTACAGTATTTTCACAATAAAAATAAAATAAAATAAAATAAAAAAAGGGCAAAAAAAGAAAAACGAACTTTACAATTTAGGCAAAGGGAAGTGGGGGGCATGTAGTTGTGGAGATGGGAGGGAAGAGATGGTAGGAGAAAACAAAGAAGGAGATAATAATGCTTGATAAGAAATGTACTCATTACCTTGCTCATATAACTTTAACTCCTCTGTACAGTATTTTTACAATAAAAAACTTAATAAAATTTAAAAAGTAATTAAAAATCCTTAAAAGTAATTAATTTAGGGTTGAGAAGGTGGCTCAGTGGTAGAGTGCATGCATTGCATGCATGAGGCCCTGGGTTTGATTCCTCAGCACCACATAAGCAAAGAGAAAAAAGCCGGAAGTGGTACTGTGGCCCAAGTGGTAGAGCCCTAGCCTTGAGCTGAAGAGCTGAGGGACAGCGCCCAGGCCCAGAGTTCAGGCCCCACGACCTGCCCCCCCCCAAAAAAAACAAAAGTACTTAATTGAAAATTATATAGGTTATAAAGAAATAATACTATATTAAAGCAGTTTAGCCTAAGATGCAGTGAATTGAGTAATAAATTTCTGGATTAAGTAGGTACACAATGAAAGATAAGGTGTAATAATCGACAAGGGGTATACATCTGGGGATGAGCTGAACAGCAATTAAGCCATGAAAAAAGAAAGAAAGAGATAAAAAATAATGAAAAGAATAAAATTAAGGACCAAAAGGTTGAAAAAGATTAAATAAAGAAGTACACACACTTACATATACACCTAAAATAAAAATTATGAGAAAAAAGAAAAGATTAATAGAAAACAATTTAATTTTTTTTTAAAGTTACAAGAAAGAGTTCTTTGTGTAAGGTATATGCAATAGGTAGGTCTCATTAGGTAGCTGATGAATAGAACCCCACGTTCTATTCAGGCAAGAAAAAAAATTTATGGAACTGCTGCCCTGCCATGCATCCTGGAGAAGCAAGGTTGCAAAGGAAATGGTTTATGACCCACTCATGGGCCAGAACTTATCTAGGTCAGGGACAGGAATAGGTATAGCCACACTGGATCCGAGTGTGACCTCCGGGACTGGGACCCACCTAAGGTCTGATAGGAGGCATGTGACCAGAGTTGGCCTAGGATATGAGCTAGCAGGAGGGGAAGGTGACAGCTTCCAGGTCTGCCAGTTACATAGGTAACAGATACTGGGTGGAAACTTAGCCAAGAGGAAGGGAGGTGTCCCTGTTCAAACCTTACATGCCAGCATTTTGATAATTATGAAAATGGGTGAAAATTCTCTCTGGCTATTTCCTGCTTGCAAGGGACGTCGACAGTAGGGGTAAAAGGCTGAAAGGTGTTCCTCTTTGAGAGAAGACAGCAGGTAACAGCTGTCACTTGGTGGGCATGAGTTCGTGGGTGAAGTCTGGAGAAGTCTCATGCATTGATGGGCTAAAGAAATACTAAAGAGCAAATAAATGGCAAGTGGAAGGGCTTGGGGCTGAAAATGTTTGTAGAAATGTCCCTAGGTACTTCTGACATCTGGCGACTAGGTAGAGGAGAAGTCAGGTAACACAGGCAAGAATATAAATTTCTGTCCAATTGAAAGGTAGACAGGTACAGACATTAGACAGGCAGGCTTCTTACTTCTATTGACCTCCTGGCTCTAGTTAAAGGGCAGGTACAAAGTGGCTGATGTGACATCATTTCCTTTTACTCCTTTCTGTGGTCCCTTGTTCCCCAGACTGACTGAGTCTAGGTGCTTGTTGCTATGATGGTTTGTCCCAGGTGGTATTCAAGGAGGTTTGAACTCAAGGCCTGGACACTGTCCCTGAGAACTTCTGCTCAAGGCTATTGCTTTACCACATTGAGTTACAGTACCATTTCCAGTGTTTGGCTTGTTAGAAATAAGGGTCTTGATTCTTCCTTCTAGACTGGCTCTATGCAAGTTACTTGGGAGATGGAGTGTTAGGGATTTTTCAGCCTGGGATGGCTTTGAACTGCAATCTTTGCCACTGAAGCCCTTTATTATTTTCAATTTAAGCAACAAGGAGATCAAGTAGAACAAGTAGAGTTTACCTGGTTCTTATCAAGAATTGACCAACAAATATTCTGAAAAGACAAAACTCATTAAATGTGATGAGAATTTTAGCACAGATATAGTATTGATTTCTTTATGGTATTCCTACCAGTGCTTAAGTTAACCAAAGTTACAGAAAAAGCCTTAGCTTTTACAAATCAAAAGCAAAATTTCACAAGCTAATCAGATGCATGTGATGGAGCCAAGGAAGACTCCAGTCTACTTTTACCATAGTGGAGGTAGGATGGTATACACAGGAGTGAGGGCTGTCTTCCAGGTTGGAAGAGATGGACTGGATCTGGACTGCATATAGACAGGCTAGCACTGAACTAAGAAACCAAACTGAACAAAATTCAGGAATCTCAGATGATTTAAATAACCAAATAACTTGGTTGCAATGCCAGATAACAAGTTTATACAGACACAGACATAGACACATAGGAATATACACACAGAATCAAGTTGAGGTCAGGGCAAAATTGAGTTGGTGCAAAATAGCAGCTGAGCTCCCAAGATGCCAAGATAGTGCATCTGCTACATGGTCAATACTAGAGAGAGCTAAAGATATTTTTGGGGGTCAGGTCGTGGGGCCTGAACTCTGGGCCTGGGTGCTGTCCCTCAGCTCTTCTGCTCATGGTTAGTGCTCTACCATTTGAGCGACAACACCACTTCTGGCTTTTTTCTTTTTGCTATGTGGTGCTAAGGAATTGAACCCAGGGCCTCATGCATGCAAGGCAAGCACTCTACCAGTATGCCACCTTCCCAACCCGAGAGCTAAAGATTTTGAATGTGAGGGTGCATTGCTTCCAGAACACATGGATCTTCAGGTTCCACCCATAGTACAAAGGAAGAGGAGGGGTCCTGCAGGGGAGGAAGCCTTGCAGGAGAGTCCACAAGAATGGTCTCACACGGGAGGCCCCAAAGGAGGGATTACCTTGCAGGGGAGGTAGCAATAGAGGGGGTGCCTCATGGCGGAGGCTGCCAAACAGAAGGGTCTTGCTGGGGGGACCACAAATGGAGGGTGCACCTTGTTTGGGAGGCTGCAAAAGAGGGAATGGCCTCACAGGAGAGGCCACAAATTGGGGTATACCTAACTGGGGAGGACGCAAATACTGTGACTCATGGGGGAGGCTGCAAAAGTGGGTGTAGTAGTAAGCTTGGTAGAAAGTTAAGAGTCAGATGAGAATAAATCCTTAACCCACCATGTGGCCAAGATGACGAACTCAAGATTGTGAATTTCTGAAAAACCACAAAGACAACCTAAACAAATGGAAACTCTGACAATTTTCAAACGTAGAATGGCTAGCCTTTGAGAGGGAACCTTGAGGGGGTTTCCTGGGACCCAGCCTATATTGCATTTTTCAAGGCACAAGCAAAAATGTTGTAGAAAAGAGAAAGGGAGAAATAAGGAAAGTTAGACATGATTGGCAGAGAGAGAGCAAAGAGAGGCTGGGAGTAAACAGACTTCTGACCATTTACTATTACAGTGGCAAAAAAAAATTGTCTACATCTGTGAACGGCATAAAAATTAGGCGCTCTGGCTTTCCAGAGAGCACAGGAAGGATTTCAAAGGGGTTTCACAGCTCAGCTTGATTCCCAGCACTCCATTAAATGTGTAGGAGAATCAGTCTGGTGATTGAAGGAGAGCTGACCAGGCAGAACTGGCGCCCCAACTTTCCCCCCGAACTCTCTAGAGAGAAATGGCCAAGTCCCTGACCAAATGTCCTTGATTTCAGAGGTGACTGGCCTTTCTGCTAAAAGCCATAGGACCTCTCTGGCAAGGTGCTGCATCTGGACAGAGATTGACCAACAGAAAACTGTAGAGAGTACTTTCAGTCACGAGAGTAGAGAAGTGGTATGGGTGTGGATGTGAAGGCCAGCAAGGTATTGGTGAAAAGTCTCGCATGATATCTCTAGGAAGTTTGTTCACAGAAAAGGGGTAGTTAGGAAATTCTAACATTCACAACTTAAAATCCCCATCCGAGTCACAGAACAATATGTAAGGCATATTAAATAGGTAGGTTTCCTTAGGCAGCCAATGAAGAGAACACCACATGCTATTCAGGAAGGAAAAGAAATTTATTTACTGAAATTCTGCCCCTGCCATGTATAATTGAGAAGCATAGCTGAAACTGAAAGGGGGGATGCCCACCGCTGGGTGAGAATTTATCTAAGCCAGGATCTGGAACAGGTGTGGCAACACTGGATCTGGATGTGACCTCAGGGTCTGGGACCCTCCTAAGGTCAGATGGGAGGCATGTGACTAGAGGTGGCCCAGGATGTGACCTAGCGTGAGGGGAAGGTGACTGCTTCCAGGAATACTAGTTACTTAGGTAACAGATGCTGGTCAGAAACTTAGCCAAGAGGGAGAGAGGTGTCCCTGTTCAGACCTTAAACATTCATTTTTTTTCTTGGGGGGTGGATGGGAAGATCCTGTTTCTCCCCTGTGTTCATAAGCAGTCACTGGGTGGAGTGTCTGGTCTGCTTTTGGTGTGTTGTTTTTTTTTTTAATTGTGAAAATATCGTACAGAGGAGTTACAATTACATGGGCAAAGTAATGAGTACATTTCTTATCAAGCATTGTTGCCTCCTCCTTTGTTTCCCCTTCTTATCCTATTCTCCCCCACACCCTCCCCCCAACCCAGCCAAAGTCGTAAAGTTTTTTTTCCCACATAACGACTTGTACATCTCATTGTTGCAACGGGTCCAACTGTATCCCTATTTAAATGGTTTGTTTTTGCCCTTCCCCTCCACAAATTATACCAATATCAAATACAGTGAAAGCAGTGGTTATACCATGGGGGAGGGACCTACAAATCAACAAAGAAATCATTTTAAAAATGTGTTACAATCTCAAGAAAGAAAAAAAAAACATTTGAATCATTACGTTGGGGTCCATTTAGCCTAATATCAACTATTGTGACTGTTTATGCTTAGCTCAGACATATACTAGACTCTACATATATATTTGAAGGTATTTGATGTATGATAAACCATCAACACAAAATATAAAGTGATTTTGATAAAAAATAAAAATGACTCCGAAGAAATTATAAATGCAAAAACACTCTTCACAGAATCAAACTCTCAGACATATTTCATAACTTTGAAAAGGATAAAGTGGCTGAAGTTAGTATAAATTCAGAAGTATGACAATTCACAAAGACATAAAAAGATATTCATATATTTCATTATATAATCCAAAGCAGAAAGCAAATGTTGTTGTGATGATTTTTTATAACACAGTCTCGCAGGTGCTGGGAAGGTGGATTAGTGGTAGAGTGCTTGCCTTGCATGCTTGAGGGCCTAGGTTTCATTTCTCAGCACTACATAAGCAGAAAAAGATGGAAGTGGTGTTGTGGCTCAAGTGTTAGCACTAAACTTGACCTAAGGGACAGCACCTAGGACCCAGAGTTCAAGCCCCATTACCACAAAATCAAATAAAAAATACTAAACACAGTCTCTCCCTTTTGTGGCAACTCTGTAATACTGCTGCATCAGCATAGGTCTAAGATTTTAGCTGTGGACACATATCAACACTCCTGATTCAGAGTCTACTTGAGAAAATTTTTAATCAATATTTTGTTCTTAATTTTGCTCATTGTAAATTCATAAGCACCTATAAAAAATGGTTTGGCCTTCCCAGTAACATTCTCAAAGTACTTCCTAATGATGATTTACAAAATGTTGTATTATATTACAACAAGTAAAACAATGCTACAAACAAAGACTACCAATAATAAACATTAATGATTAGTAAAATTAAAACCAAAACAATTACCAGTGTTTTCAGAATTTAATGTGTACCACATATTAAATTTTACATTTGTTTTTTGTCGCTCATGGGGCTTGAACTCTGGACTTGGGCGCTGTCCTTCAATTCTTCAGCTCAAGGTGAGTGCTCTTCCGCTTGAGCCACAGTGCCACTTCTGGTTTTCGCTTTGAACTGTCATCCTCAGATCTCAGCCTCCTGAGTAGCTAGGATTATAAGCATGAGGCATCAGCACCTGGCTTTTTATTTTACTATTGTCTCATATCCCTGTACTTTAAAAAGTGGCTAATATTATCATGTTCAACAGGACTTTTATTGGCTATGAGTAGTCTTTAAAGATTCCAACTAAGATTACAATTTATGGCTCATCTCTTTATTTGTATATGGTTTATATCATTATTTGTTCGTTGCTAACATATAAAGTAATGAAGCCCTAAAGTTTTAACCGAAACTGTGTAGTTAACAAAGTCTTAACTCTTCATTCTGCTTCTTTACACAGACCTTCCAACTTCTCAGTAAAGTTTCTACAAACTCTGAAATGAACTTACTTATTGTATATTTCTGCTACCATATGTCTTAATAACTTTATGGAAAAGTTTTATGACCTTCCAAACAGTTACCGGTGTGACCAACCAGCACAAGGCTTTCAGAGTAATTTTAAAAGTAGAAGAAAATTTACTTCATCGGTGCCTGTTTTATCATCTCTTACTTATAAAGCATTATGGAGTGATTATATGTAAATTTATTTTGTTTTTGGATTCTTAAAAGACAGTAAGTGATGATGCTTAAAGTTTTAGTCCTTTTAAAAAGGAAACTGGAACTGTGGGACAGAAGAAATTTGGCTCTCTTTGGACCTCACATTATAAGCTCAGCTCTGTGCATGATAACCCAATGTCACCAACACAGCCTGCGTTGAAGACAAACTGTGACAGAAAACAATTACCATGGGCAATAATTGCTATGCTATTATTTCTTGGACAATATGAATATTGAATTGAGAGTGTAAGAGAACGGAGAGATTTTACCTACCTTTTTGTATTGGCGAAAGAGTTTTGGAAACTTTGACTCATTTCCTTCTTCACTATGTGTTTGGGCCATGAACTTAGTGCCTTTAGTTACAATTTTTCCCAACAGTAAAATGATAATTACATTACCATTATAGCAAATTTTATCTTAAGAATTAAGATACATAACACTTGTGAAATACTTATCATAAACTTCTATGAATGAGCTTTGAGTTTAGACAGCAGTTTTTTTAAATACTAAATAGAATGTGATATGTGTTACAGAAACCATTACATGTAGTGAGCAACCAGAAATAATGTTATCTATTGATTATGCTCTGCTTCCAAGGAAGCGAGCTGGGTAAGTTCTCATGCTGTAAAACAAACAGGTTATCTTATGTTTTGATAGTGTAAAAATATCAGGGACAGAATAATGAATGAATGTTGTAGACTTAGGTGAAGTCCATATGAAAATGCACAAAACTGATAAAGTGAAAATGTATCTGAGCAGTATATTGTGTTTTACATCATTTAAGTTACATTGCAAAGATAAGAAATGCCTCGAAGCATGAATTCTCTTTTTGACACCCTATCATAGGTCCTTAGAAGGATGAACAAACTCTTCCCTTATTCTTGTAGCGGCATGATCAGACGAGAGGAACCGTATTTTTTGTTTGCATCCATTTATTCTTCATTTAGAAATTTGAAGTACATAAGACTGAAAGAAACCAAGGAAAATTAGACATGCAGGCTTTAGAAAGAGCAATCAACGTAAAATAAATAAAATACATTTAGTCTTGTAAAAGGTCTAACTAAATTGAGTTATATAGTCTCAAGCATAGACAGAAAATGATTTAAACAATATGTTATTGAAAATTGAAAATTATTAGATTTGCTTAATTTTTTCCTTTCTACTACATTGAATTAATTATTGATTTTCAATAGAGATATTAAAGAGGAGACTAACAATAACCTTGATTAAAAATGGACAAAAGTTCTGAATAGACACACTTTCCAAAAAGCCCTGAAAATCGCCAGTGGGTTTACAAAGTTGTGTTTAATACCACTTCTATGCTGGCTTAATGCGTTGTGAACAGAAGTCTTTAGAGAAATGCAATTCAAAATTATAATGATACTACTTTACAACTATTATAACTCATCAAAAAATCAAAGGAAACAGATGTGGTGATAAAGGCTTGTAATTCCAAGCATTTAAGAGGTTGGAGTAAGAGTATTTGAGACTAAGGCCAGTCTGGGGTACTGCACATAGTAAAAACCTGTCCTTTAAAAAAACTCAAGGTGATAATGTTGGTGAGAGTATGGAGAAAAGGAAATTTTCTACACCCTTGGTCAAAATGCCGGTTAGTATTCTCATTGTAGAAAGTAGTACACAGTTTTCTAAAGAAATGCAAAGTTGAAAAGTCATCTGACCCACCAATCATGTGATTATTTCTCTCTGGTTAACTCAGAAATATATTTGTAGTTCATTGTTATTCACATTATTCATAACAATGGCCAAGAAATAGCTTGAAGTTTAGTGTTCAACTACAGACTAACAAAGCAACTGTGGTACATGCACAAATGTGTTTTTCTGTTTCATCCTTAAAATAGCAAGAAACTTCTCCCATTAGCCACAACTTACAATGATCAGAAAGATGTATTCTAAATGAAGAAAAATGTTGTCTTTTGATCTTTGTAATACCACACACACACACACACACACACACACACACACACACACACACACACACACACACACACACACACACCAACCTCAAACTTTAAGAGAATTTGTTTTAAAAGTAAAGCAAACTGGAATTACTAGGCAATTTAAGTCACAATGTAGTAAATAGTAGATATGCAGGATGGCCAAGAATAGAGTTGTAATGTACAACATGATGTTAAAGGGGACAAGTCTGTCCTTACATAAGAATGAAGTTAAATTAGTAGGAGATGTTCTTCCTAGTAGGAGTAGCTCTTTTAGTTATTCTTCCTTCCGTAATGGATGAAATGAACATAATTCTTTAAATATACCTGCCTGTGTACAGAAATAATAACAAACAATCAACAATAATAATTGCTCAACATAGAACAAAATGTCAAATTAAAATACATGAGATTTTCCTTGATATAACCTAATTATTACAAATAAGGGAAACCATGGGACCTATGTTTCTTTAAGTCTGGCTTGCTTCAATTGATATGATTTTTTCCAAGATCTTCCATTTCATTACAAATGAGATGGTGTCATTCTTTCTGATATGTGTGTGTGTGACATTTTCTTGATCCATTCACCTACTAGGGGCAACTGGGTTGATTCCATATCTTAGCTATGGGAAATATACTGTGATAAACATAATTGTGCTGGTTGCTTTAGTGTGGCCTTGTTTGTGGTCACTAGGGCAAATGTCCAGAAGTGGGATTACTGGGCAATAGGAAAACATTATTGTGTACATCAAGGATAATCTTGGTAGATGAGCAGAATAGCTCAATAGCTGTGTACATATGACCGTGTAAGGTGATTCCAAGTGAAATGAACTCCAAGACATATATTTTGTTGTTGTTGTTTTTAATGTACTACGTGGTTTCTTTTTATCTTTTGTGTTTTCCCCACCTATGGTTTTCCCCCTGTAGTCACTGTACTTGATTTTTATACCCTGATTACTGTAAATATGTTGATCTGAACTATGGAAGGGAAAGGAAAAAGACAAAATGGTGAGACAAAGGACACTCACAACCAATATGTTGGAAATAATCTTGGGGTGCTGGGAAGGAAGAGGGAGAAAATAGGGGAAGGAGTAACAAGTTAGAAAAGAAATGAATTCACTACCTTACTTATGTAACTATAACCCTTCTGTACATTACCTTGACAATAAAATTTAAATAAAAGGTAAAATAAAATACATGAGAGCAGCAATACAGGATATGGGAATATGGGAATGGGGAAAATAGTGTACTATACGAGAAAACTAGAACAGCTGTGGAAAGCAGTAATTTTACTTTAACATAGGTAGTAGAAACTAGCATACAGATTTTCTGCCTCCTGTCAGTCACTAAAAAGGGGAAAACAAATTGCACAATCAGTAAACCAATAGAGATAAAATAGAAAATTAAACAATTATGGTGAAGAAATAATTTGGACCAAAAATAACAAATTACACAATTAGGAAACAAATAACAAGCTGGTAAGTTTAAAAAATATTACCCATAATTCTATTAAATGTTTTTTACATCACAATTAGTTAGAATTATAATTCAAATCACAGCTTAATAGAATATCATTTAAATAATAGGTCCTTATTACTGATTTCTTAATACTGAATGTTTAATATAAAATTTTAATTTTAGTAGCAATTGAAAAGAGAAAGTGAAACTAATTTTAATAATGTATTTCATTAATTGTAAAATTAAGAATCATTAGAACTTAAACAAATACTATATCATTATTTCAATAGTTAATCATCATTTCATTTCTATGAATTAATGCAATAATTCAAAGTGTATTATGCACTTAACACTAATCTTAACATCAAAGAATAAATGATTGCTCACGACTCTTGGTGCTAGGTGGAAGGGTTCAGCACTGTGGTAAAATTCACACTACACATCCTCCTGGCAGTACACGAGGGTATAACTCCTCTCGTCTAGCTTAAATTGTGGAAATTTGATTACTACATGCATGTTAAATTCCTGTCTAGGTGACGTCCATATAATTATATACAATTATATATAGGAGGAGTATTTCAGATGATAATTAAAAGTCATATTAATTAATTAAAATTTTATAATTTTGTGCCAAATAAATTTTTATGGAAAGGCTGAATTCTTGAGTAGATTATGGTGTATGTGTGCCCGATTATACATATTGAGGTTTATTTTCTCTTTCTGACATTGTTTCTATGGTTTGATTAAATTTTCCATAAAAGGTTAAGTGTATTATATTGGATATATGAAAGTAAACTGAATGTTTATTTCATTAATCCTTTAGCACTTGTCTAATCCCAAATACATATTATCCATATGTTTGCAGTAATGAAAATAACAACAGATACAAGCAAGATAAATCTGTCTTATCCCAAGTATAAATTATCCGTGTTTTTGAAGTAATGAAAGTAAGAAAAGATATAAGCAAGACAGATCAAGTCTGTAGACAGGTATTTCCCCCTTTATTTTGATAGTTGGTCCTCTGTTACACTACAGAATATTCGTGGGAAAATGCACTCCAAGCTGACCACAACAGAAGAATATTATAGTTTGATCTATCATAAGAGAAGGAAGGAAGGGGATCATTCCTTCTAAAAGTCAGTTTTCAGGAATGTGATCTGTTTTAGGGTGGTGACTTGGAAATGAACATTTTTCACAGTCGACCTTGAAAAGCCATCTTGATAGACCATTTTTGTAAGTGGTTACAGAGGACTATTCATGGCTTTGCAATGATGACAGATTGCCTCATTTTGAAACAACTAAAGCAGGAATTTAGTCAGGTATTGTTTGTATCTTTAGGGGAAAAACCCATTGACGCTAGGCCAGGGGATTACTGGGGCCCAGAGAAGCTACTACCTTGAATAGTAATGCTAGACCTCTAAAAAACAAAACAAAACAAACAAAAAAAACTCCAGAAAGCACAGCCAGTCAGGGCTACTCTCACATCCTACATGAAGACAGGCAGAAAACAGAAGCTGAGAGTCATTTAGCTGATATCTATTATATTTTTTATGAGTCAGACTGAAATAAAACTCTAAAGAGAGGGTCAGAATGACTAATCAGACAGATTAAAATTGGTCAAAGTTTGGAAAGTAGAATTACTTGTAGAACAAATAAATCATAGAAAGCCCATGCATGTAAGAATAAGACAGCAGACAAAATTCCAGAAATTTTCCAGACATTTTCTTAGAGGACAGGCTAATGAATTATCATGGTAATCTTTGAATTCTTAAATCTTTGGTCACATGTGGGAGAAGACCAATTGCTGAAGACAAAGAAAATGTTATTACTCTGTTAGGAGGTCCAATATCACATTAGTAAATAATGACTTGTAATAAAAAGAGAAAAATAATTATTCCAATTGAGGGTTTCATTTGTTTTGATGTAACAGCTGTTCATTTAGGTACTAGCAGTTACCATACAATTGGTCTAGACTCACAGCTGAGTTGATATTGACTGCAGTATGTACACATGAAAGAAAAGAGAAAATTTACAAATGTGTGATGAAATGAGTT
Source organism: Dipodomys merriami (assembly GCF_024711535.1). Taxonomy (NCBI): domain Eukaryota; kingdom Metazoa; phylum Chordata; class Mammalia; order Rodentia; family Heteromyidae; genus Dipodomys; species Dipodomys merriami. Next base: position 604,398 of record NW_027204904.1, read on the forward strand.
GAGTGTGAAGTGTTCTAATAGTGATATCTGGGCTTTAGACCCAAATGAGGAGGTGGATTTTCTACTTTTATAAAAAAAAAAAACAAAACAAAAAACAATTTTTAGCCTGGTGCCAGTGGCTGACAGCTGTAATCCAAGCTACTTAGGAAGCTGAGATCTGAGGACTGCTGTTCAAATCCAGCCTGGGCAGGAAAATCCCTGAGACTCTTATCTCCATTTAACAACCAGAAAACCAGAAGTGCCCCTATGGCTCAAGTGGTAGAACACTCACCTTGAGTTGAAGAGCTCAGGGACAGTGCCTAATCCCAGACTTCAAGCACCTTGACCAACAACAACAAAAACAAAATCCCTCTTTTCTTGGACTGCCTACATTTTTTCCTAACATTCGACAAAGAAGCCATTTTATCACCCATTCATTTAAGTCCTATCCTAGCTACTGCAAATAGAATGATTTGGTATCTTATGTCAAAAGATTCATATTTGTGGAAACAAATACTAGCAGTGGTAACCTTTTTTCCAGTCCTTGAACTCGGGACCTGAGCCCTGAACATGGTTATGCTATAGCTTTAGTGTGAGCCTTTTTATTATTTATTGGATTACTGCCCATGAGGGGAATTACTTGGGCATAAGGGAGATCTATGCTTAGTCTTTTGACGAATCTCCATAATGCATTCCAGAGTGGTTGAACAAGTTTAATTTCCCACCAACAGCATAATAAAGGTCCCTATTGGCTACATCTACACCAGTAATTGCTATTGTTAGTTTTCTTGATAATGGCCATTCTATCTGGGGTGAGGTACAATCTGTCTTGTTTACTTGAAGATTTGTAGGCACCTTCTAGCTACCAGAAATGAATGAATCCATGAAACTTAAATTTCTATGAGTTTGCCTTCCTTTCTCTTAATATAATTTTCCCAAGCCGTTCATTTTCCTCAAGACTGGTGAAAAATAATCCTTTCTGATGGGTGAATTCTACGGAATTCCATTGTGTGTGTGTGTGTGTGTGTGTGTGTGTGTGTGTGTGTGTGTGTGTGTGTGTGTGTGTGTGAGAAAGATGACTATAGGCCCATGAGTTCATTTCTGAGCCTTCTGTTTCATCTGTAATTTTTCAATTCCATATTGAATTTGGATTGCTTTCTCTACTGAATTGAAGAATATTGTTGAGATTTTCATGGATATTGCTTTGTCAATTGTTTGGGGGCTGTATTACAGTTTTCACAATGTTAATTCTTCCATCTAGGAGCATTGAAAGGCTTTCCATTTCCTTGAATCTCCTCCAATTTCCCTTTTTAGATTTTTAAAGTTTTAACAGCAGAGGTCATTCACATTTTTAATTTAATTAATTCCTAGTTTTGTTGATGCTATTTTGTTTTGTTTAATATGATTATGATTTTGAAATAATACATATGAGGTTGTTTCTTGGATTTCAGCATGGATCTTCCCATTGTTTGCAACACAGAAAACCTACTGATTCTTGTGGGTTTTATACCCTGCTATATTGCTGAAGATTGGAATCACCTTTACTAACTTGAGAGAGTAAGTTATAGGGTCCTTTAAATACAGGATCATTTCATCTACAAAAAGGGATAGATTTACTTCTTCCCTATGTGGGTCCCCTTTATGTTTTTCTCTTGTCTATTGCTCTTGCTAGAAAGTCCACTACTATATTGAAGAGTAGTAGAGAGTATGACATCCTTGGCTCATTCCTAATTTTAATGATTTCATGCTTCCACCGTTAGGTACATGCTAAATATCTCTTTGTCATATACACACTCTTTATTATATTGAGGAAAGTTCCATGCATTCCTAGCTTCTCAGAACTTTTAATACATAAAGGGGTATTGGAACTTGCTAAAAGCTATTTCTTCATCTATATCGACAATCATGTGTTTCTTGTCCCTGCTTCTGCTGATGGTTGGTATTATTTTTATTGACAAGTAAATTGAATCTAATTGTATACTAGGATCAATCCTGTTTCATCATAGCATATTTTTTTGTTAGTTGTTGAAATTGGTTGGTAAGAATTTTACTTAGAAATTCTGCATCAATGCTTATCAAAGAGTTGGGGTTATAGATCTCTTTCATGAGTCACTATATGATTTGGGGAATAGATTTTTTTTGCATTTTTTACATTATGCAAATATCATATAGAGCAGTTACAATTACATTGGCAAGATAATGAGTACATTTCTTATCAAGCATTGTTGCTTCCTCCTTTGTTTCCCCTTCCTACCCTTTGCGGAATAGTTTAATTCTAGCTTCAAAGAATGTGTTTGATAATTCCCTTTCCCTTTCTATTCCATTGAAGAGTTTGATCTGAGTATTGTAAGTTCTTTGCAGGCCTTAATTTCAGGGTAAATCCATTGAGTCCTATATTTTTCTGGTATGGGAATTGTTTATTGACATTTCATTTTCATTACTTCTTATGCATCACTTCTTTGTTCAGTTCGAGTATAGGAAATCATCAATTTCTCCAGGATACTCCAAGTGATTCGCATAAGGTTTTCAAAGTGCTCCCTTTGAACATTCTAAGTTGTCCTTATTTCTGTTGTGATGTCTCATTTTTTTGTCTCCAATTTTATATATTTGGGTGAGTTCTTTTATTGTTTTTTTTTTTATTATGAAGTTGATTTACAGAGGTGGGTTACAGTTACATAAGTAATGACTACATTTCTTTTAGAACTGTGTTACACCTTTCTCATTTTCTCCTGCTTTCTCCAATCTTGACATCCCACTCCCCCAAATTTGTAAAATTCATTTCTAACATAGTGTCTACTGTATATTACTGTTGCTTTGGTTAATCTTTGCCACACCATTTCTGTGATTTCTCTTCCCTTCCCCAAATCAGATTAATTTATGTGTAAGACAAAAGGTACAGAAATCAAAAATGGTGACGACAGGGAATAAACCAAAGGGGAGAAAGTAAATAAAAATAACTAAAAACAGCTCACTATAAATCATCTTGTAACCATTTCTTGGAGTTCATTTCGATAAGCATCATTTTATATGGTGATATGCATATAGCTATTGAGCTATTGTGATCTTTTCTAAGAATATCCTAGACATATTCTAGTTTTTCCAAATGAGTGAAAACATGTAGCCTATGATTCCTTGGGTCTGGCTTGTTTGACTTATTGTGTTTACAAAGTCTTTCCATTTCCTTACAAATGGGTCAATGTCATTCTTTGTGACAGAAGCATAGAATTTTGTTGAGAATATACATGACATTTTCTTGATCCATTCATCTACTGAGGGGCATTGGGGTTGGTTCCATATCTTACCTATTGTAAATAATGCTACAATGGACATAGTGGTGATGGTAGTTTTAGTTGGCTTATTTGTGGTCATTTGGGTAAATGCCCAGAGTGGAATTGCTGGGTCATAGAGGAGCACTTTGGAGGAATGTCTATACTTCTTTACAGAGTAATTGAATAAGTTTACATTTCCCCCAATAGTGTAGTAATGTTCATTTTTGGCCACATCCCCACCAGCCCAACATCTGTTTTAATTAATTTTCTTCATAATGGTCATTCTAACTGGGATGAGGTGGAATCTCAATGTTGCTTTGATTTGTCTATTGGCCAATCATTTTTCTTCTTCAGTGAGGTCTCTCTTCAAATCTATAACAAACTTACTATTAGGGTTGTTGTTTCTTTGAGGATATTTTTTTGTGGTGTTAATTTTTGGTCCTCTACGTATATTTGAGATTAGATGCCATTGCCTGTTGCATAGCAAATAAAGATCTTCTCCCAATCTGTGGGCTTTCTAATTATCTTTCTATCTATATAATTTCTCTAATTAGTCTGATTTGGTAAGAGTTTGTCAAGTCTGTTTATTCAAGGAACCAACTCTTTTGTTGATTATATGTTTTTTAGTATTTAGTTATTTCCAATTTATTATTTTTATTTCTTTCTGTACACTGCTTTGAGCTTGTCCTCTTTTCAAGAAGCTTGAGGTACATAATTAAAATATTGGTTTGAGATTTCCCTAATTGCTTGATGTAGGCACTCAGAGCTATAAATTTTTCTCTAAATACTGCATTTACCGTGTCCCAGAGGTGCTGGTATTTTGTGTGTTCATTTTTGTTAAATTCCAGAAACTTTCAGATTTCCATTCTAATCTCTTCAGTGTCCCACTGGTCATTCATCAACGTATTGTTCAGTCTTCATGGGTTTGAGAATTATTTTTTGCTTTAGTTTTTTGATTCTAAATTTATTCTGTTGTGGTCGGACAGGATATGGGATGTCAATTTATTTTTCTTTCAATTTGGACAGAATTTCTGTGTGACATAGGATATATTCTATTTTGAAGAGTCTTCCATGAGTTGCTGTGAAGAATGTATATTCTGACACTGAATGTATATTCTTTAGCTGTCTGTTAGGAATTGGTGGTCAATGTAGTTATTTAGATCTACAGTTTCTTGGTTGAGGTTTTCCTGGATGTGATCCATGGATCACAATGAAGTGTTGAGATGTGAGTTTATGTTAAGTAGTATTTGGTTGATGAAGTGGGGTGCTCCAGGAGTCGGGGCATTGATATTTAGACTTGTTATATCCTCCTAATGGAGAATTGCCTTTACTAATATGTAATATCTCTTCCTACTAATTATAATTTGAATTCTATTTTATCTTATGGTAGTGATTCTACTGTGGCATGTTTATGATGTACATCTGTGTGAAAATTTTCTTTCCAGACTTTCAGTTGGAGTATGTGTTTGTTTTGGTCAATGAAATGTGTCTATTGTAGATACCAGATAGATGCCTCTTCTTTCATTCTATCTAATCTGTCTTTTAATTGGAAAGTTAGTCCATTGATATTGAGAGTTAAGATTATGAAATATCTGATGAGTTCTGCTATGTTATACATGGTTGGGAGCTGAAAGTACAGCTCAAATGTCATCTTGACCCCTGTGTTCAAATGAAGGCATGTACAAGGAACTGACTTACTTGCAAAACACCAGATCCCTGGGATTGCTTTGCTATGTCTGCAGAGTTTGTTTTACTTTCAACCAGTTGACATTATCTTGTTTTTTACTGCACTCTGTTTTACAGAAATTTTCCTGGTTTCTCCGGACTATAGTAACCTTATGCTGCTTCTTGACTTCTAACAGTATATATTAGGGAAAGTTAAAAATAAACGGTGCTGCAGTCTTGAGCTGCAGACCACCCAACCCCATCCTTTGTCTTGTGTCCTTTTTTCCCATCCTCGCCCCCTAAATCAGGAATCCCTTTGAGTGCCGGCAGGCTCCATCAATACACCTGCTTGTAGGATCTGTGCCTCATCTTCTTATAATATATTTACCTTGTTCTCAAGTAGGGAATATTTTTTCATTTTATTTTATTTGTGAACATACAGTACAGAGGGGTTACAATTACATGGGCAGGATAATGCGTACATTTCTTACCAAGCATTGCAGCCTCCTCCTTTTGTTTACCCTTCACGTCCCTTCCCAGCCTCCCCCCTCCCCCCCAATCTCAATCTTTCTCCTTCCCCCCTTCCCCCCCTGCACCGACGTTGTAAAGCTCGTTTTGGACATGACAACTTGTACTTCTCATTGTTGCAACAGGTCCACCTGTATCCTTAAACAACTCATTTTTCCCCATATCCTCCTCAAGTTATATTGACATCAAATATAGTGAAAGCAGAGGTTATAATGTGGGGGAGGGACATACAAAGCAACAAAGAGATAATCTTATAAATGCTTTAGAAACACATGCATGAAAGAAAAAAAACATTAAAATACATATCTAAGGGTTCATTTTCCTGACATCACATTATCTGACCTTTTCCGCTTGACTCATGCATATACTAGATACTGCAAATAAGGGAAACCATGGGACCTATGTTTCTTTGGGCCTGGCTGACTTCACTTAATATAATTTTTCCAAGTTTTTCCATTTCCTAAAAAATGGGGCAATGCCATTATTTCTGATGGAGGTATAGAATTCCATTGTGTATACATACCACATTTTCTTAATCCATTCATCTACTGAGGGGCATCTGGGTTGGTTCCATATCTTAGCTATGGTAAATAATGCTGCAATAAACATTGTTGTGCTGGTAGCTTTAGTGTGGTCTTGTTTGTAAACATTTGGGTAAATGCCCAAAAGTGGGATTGCTGGGTCATAGGGGAGTTCTATGTGAAGTCTTTTGAGGAATCTCCATGCTGCTTTCCAAAGTGGTTGAACAAGTTTACATTCCCACCAACAATGAAGTAAGGTTCCTTTCTGTCCACATCCCCTCCAGCATCTGTTGTTGTTAGAGTTCTTGATTTTTGCCGTTCTAACTTGGGTGAGGTGATATCACAAGGTTGTTTTGATTTGCATTTCTTTTATGGCTAGGGATGTTGAACATTTCTTCATGTGTCTATAGGCCATACTTCTTTCTTCTTCAGAGAAGTTTCTTTTTAAGTCTTTCGCCCACTTATTTATTGGGCAGTTGTTTCTTTGAGGATTTGTTGTTGGGGGGTTTAATTTTTTGAGTTCCAAGTATATTTTAGATATGAGACCCTTGTCCGTTGTATGGCTAGTAAAGATATTCTCCCAATCCGTGGGCTTTCTATTGATCTTTCTAGCAATGTCCTTTGCCATGCAGAAGCTCTGCAAATTTATGCAATCCCATTTGTCCAACCTTTCTTTGATTTGTTGTGTTTCCGGGTCTCTATTCAAAAAATTTCGGCCTGAGCCAAGGAGACCTAGGGTTTCTCCTATTCCATCCTGTAATGTTTTCAGAGTGTCTGCTTTGAGTTCAAGGTCTTTGATCCATTTGGAGTTGATTCTGGTGCAGGGTGATATATAAGGGTCTAGCTTTAGTTTTCTACATGTGGTTAACCAATTTTGCCAGCACCATTTACTGAAGAGGCTGTCTTTGTTCCATTCTATTGTTTTAGCTCCCTTATCGAAGATTAGATGGCTATAGGTGTGTAGGTTCATTTCAATTGTATTCCATTGGTCCTGAGGTCTGTTCTTATGCCAATACCAAGCTGTTTTGATTATTATGGCTTTATACTAGAGTTTGAAATTTGGTATTGATATTCCTCCAGCAGTGTTCTTTCCATTGAGGAGCGTTTTTGATATTCGGGGTCTTTTATTATTCCATATGAATTTTTGGATTGCCTCTTCTATTTCCTTGAAGAATGAGGTTGGAAATTTGATAGGTATTGCGTTGAATTTGTAGATAGCCTTGGGAAGTATTGCCATTTTCACGATGTTAATCTTTCCAATCCAGAAGCAAGGGAGGCTTTGCCATTTTTTTTAATTCTGTGTTGATTTCCTTTTTCAAGATTTTAAAGTTTTCATCATAGAGGTCCTTCACTTCTTTAGTTAAGTTAATTCCTAGGTATTTTATTTTTTGTGGGTCTATTACAAATGGAGTTGCTTTCCTAATTTCAGCCACACTTTTCTCATTGTTGGCATACCGAAAAGCTGATTTTTGGGGGTTAATTTTATAACCTGTTACTTTGCCAAAGTTTTGAATCAGCTTGAGTAATTTGGCAGTGGAGTCTATGGGATTCTTTAAGTACAAGATCATGTCATCTGCAAAGAGGGAGAGTTTTATTTTTTCTTTCCCTATTTGGATCCCCTTTATGTCTGCATCTTGTCTTATTGCTGTAGCTAGGCATTCTAATACTAGATTGAAGAGAAGTGGAGAGAGTGGGCATCCGTGTCTTCTTCCTGAGTTAAGAGGAAACGGCTTTAGTTTTTCACCATTGAGTATAATGCTGGCTGTAGGTTTGTCATAGACAGCCTTTATTGTATTGAGGAATGTTCCATGGATTCCTAATTTTTCCAAAACCTTCATCATGAAGGGGTTTTGGATCTTGTCGAATGCTTTTTCTGCATCTATTGAGATAACCATGTGGTTCTTATTCTTGCTCCTGTTGATGTGATGAATAATATTAATTGATTTGCGTATATTGAACCAGCTTTGCATCCCTGAAATGAATCCTGTTTGATCGTGGTGTATGATTTTTTGGATGAATTGTTGAAGTCGATTGGCCAAAATTTTGTTGAGAAGTTTTGCATCAATGTTCATCAAAGAAATGGGTCTATAGTTCTCTTTCTTTGATGAGTCCCTGCCTGATTTTGCGATGAAGGTTATGATGCCTTCATAGAATGTGTTGGGTAGTGAGTTTCTCTTTCAATTTCATTGAAGAGTTGGAGGAGTATTGGTGTGAGCTCTGCTTTGAAGGCCATGTAAAATTCCGCTGTAAAACCATCTGGTCCTGGACTTTTCCTAGCTGGGAGGTCTCTTATTGCTGTTTCTATTTCAGTGCTTGATATGGGCCTGTTAAGATAGTTTAACTCGTCTTGGTTTAGTTTTGGCATGTCAATATTTGCTAGGAAGAGGTCCATTTCTGTCAAGTTCTCAAACTTATTAGCGTAAAGTTTTAAGAAGTATTCCCTTATAATGTTCTGAATCGTGGTTGTCTCTGTGGTGATGTTTCCATTCTCATCTCTGAGTTTATTAATTTGGGTGTGTTCTCTTCTTTTTCTGATAAGATTTGCTAAGGGTCTGTCAATTTTGTTAAGTTTTTGGAGGAACCAACTCTTTGTTTTGTTGATTCTTTCTATAGTTTTTTGGGATTCTAATTCATTTAATTCTGATTTAATTTTGATTATTTCTTTCCGTCTACTGGATTGGGGTTCATCTTGCTGATCTTTTTCAAGGAGGTTTAGATGTGTCATTAAATTGCTAGTTTCAGATCTCTCCAATTTGTTGATGTTGGTGCTCAGAGCTATAAACTTGCCTCTGAGTACGGCCTTTGCTGTGTCCCAGAGGAGCTGGTAAGATGTGTGTTCATTTTTGTTGAATAGCATGAACATTTGAATTTCCTTTCTAATCTCTTCCATGATCCACTCTTGGTTCAGCAGTGTGTTGTTTAGCCTCCATGGATACCGGACTTTCTTTGGTGGCTTTTGGTGTTGAGTTCTAATTTTATTCCCTTGTGGTCAGAGAGAATGCAAGGTATAACTTCAATGTTTCTGAATTTAGACAAGTTTGCTTTGTGGCCTAAAATGTGGTCTATTTTACAAAACGTTCCATGTGCTGCTGAGAAAAACGTGTATTCTGATGCTGCTGGGTGAAATGTTCGGTAAATGTCTGTTAAGTCTAGTTGATCTATGCAGCTCTTTAGATCTGCGGTTTCTCTGTTGAGTTTTTGCCGAGTTGATCTATCTATTGGGGAGAGTGGTGTGTTAAAATCCCCAACAATTAATGTCTTTGGATTCATATGGGATTCGAGGACATTAGTGTTTCTTTGATAAATTTTGGTGCTCCATTGTTTGGCGAATAGATATTTAGAATTGTAATATCCTCCTGAAGGAGAGATCCTTTAATTAGTATGTAGCGACCTTCTTTATCTCTTCTCACGAATTTTAATTTGAAGTCTATTTTATCCGATATTAGGATTGCAACTCCCGCCTGTTTATGGGGCCGTTTGCTTCGTAGCTTTTGTTCCAGCCTTTAACTTTGAAAATGTGTTTGTTTTTACGGGCAAGATGTGACTCCTGCAGGCAGCAGATAGAAGGGTCTTGTTTTTTAATCCAACTAGACACTCTATGTCGCTTAATTGGAGAGTTCAGTCCGTTAACGTTGAGAGATAGTACTGAGAGGTATTTGGGAGTTCCTGCCATGTTATCCACCTTCTTGGGGGCTGCGAAAACTGGGTTCTTCCTAAGGTTCTTGGATTCTCAGTTTGTGTGCAGTTTCTTGGCCTTTGTTGCAGTCTTGTTGGTTTTCTATGTGTAGGACATCTTTAAGAATATTTTGTAGGGCTGGTTTGGTGGAGATGTATTGTTTCAATTTTTCTTTGCTATGGAAGGTTTTTATTTGGCCTTCAGTTATGAAGGAGAGTTTAGCTGGGTACAGTATTCTTGGTTGATAGTTGTTTGTTTTTAGGGCATGGCATACATCATTCCAGGCTCTTCTTGCTTTGATTGTCTCTGCTGAGGAATCTGAGGTTATTCTAATTGGTTTCCCTTTATAGGTGATTACCCTTTTCTCCTTGACAGCTTTAAGGATCTTTTCCTTAGTCTGAGTTGATCCTGTTTGGATTATAATGTGACGGTGGGATGTTCTATTCTGGTCTGGTCTATTTGGGGTTCTAAAAGCTTCTTGTTTCTGAATAGGCCTATCTTTTTGTATGTTTGGGAAGTTCTCTGCTAGGATCCTGTTAAACAAATTTCCTAGACCGTTAACTTCTGTTTCTAGGTGCTCCTCTACACCCATTATCCTTAGATTAGGCCTTCTGATGGTGTCTTCCAGGTGTTGGATTGATCTATCATATTTCTTGGACTTGTCTTGGATGGTTGTATCTTCTTTCTCTATAATATCTAGGCTGTCTTCAATCCCTGAGATTCGATCTTCTGCATGGTCTAACCTGCTGTCAAGACTCTCTACTTTGTTTTTTATCTCTTTTCCTTCTAGTTGGTCAGCTTTGATGGCTTCAAGTTCTTTGTTGAAGCTCTGTTTTAGGTCTTGTATGAATTTCTTTACTTCCTTAATTTGGTGTTCAGTGTTTGTTCTCAATTCACTTAGTTGATTGGTTATGGTTTCTTTGGACTCCCATTCCTTCTGTTGGGTTCCATTCAGCATTCCCTTTGTGGTCTCCCTAACATCCTTCAGCTCTTTGTTAATCGATTCCATGAATGCCTTTAGTGATCTTTGTGTATTCTCTACCTGGTCTCTCAATTCCTGTATTACTCATTGATTAGCTTCTTCCCGTTCGTGGGATTCCTGGAGTTCTCTTTGAGTGTTCTCAGCCTGCTCACGCCATTCCTCCCTTTCTCTTTGAGTATCCTCAAGTTGTTCACGCAAATCCTGTATCAGTTTTTGAGTAACTTCCTCACTCATATGATATTCCTTTATAAGCTTTTGGGATGCCTCCTCTCTCTCCCTTTCACGCTCATACAGAGTCCTTTGTAAGTTGTCAAACTTCTCATTTATCATGTTTGCCAGCAGTGTTTGTAGAGCTATTTGGGAACTCTCCTCTGTGTTATTCATTATCTGTTCTGACCCCTGATTATCAAGATTGGGACTTGAGATATGCGGATTTGCCATTTTTCTAGTGTTTTTTCGGCTTACTCTGCCCATTTGAGATGAAAATAGCACCAGTTTTGTGCTAGAACACTATCTTAAGGCAACCATCAATCAGATTTTCCATTTGTACAGTCAATAGTCTACAGATACAATCTAGTTCAAGAGATACATCTATTCAACATCAAACAACTATATGTTAATGGGCTTTGAACCGCAGAGAAAAATTTGGAAAACCAGAAATTATTAGGGTTAGGGAGAGATGTGGGTAAAAAATAGGAATAGATTGGTGTGGGGAGGCACAGGGAGAGTTAACCATTTCCTAATCCCAATGCAGGAAATAGTTTGGGTAGGATGCATGTAGAGAGAGAGAGAAAAATAAGAATGGGAAAGGGAAATGAAAAGAGACCAGAAATAAATAGAAACGTAAAAATTAATATTATTATGGAGATTAAAAGACCATCTATTTAGAGAAGAATGTGAGTTTATTAATGGAAGGGTAGGGACATAGAAGAAAAGTGAAAAACTTAAAAAAATGCTTAAAATATTATATAGGTATAAAGAGGTAGTACTGCTATTAAGGAATTTAAGTCTCAGAGGTTTTGAATTGAGTAATAAATTTGTGGATTATGTGTGTACACAATGGGGGATAGGGTCTACTAGTTAACTACAGGTTTATCTGAGGATGTGCAGGACAAGAGTTAAGTCACATACAGAAGATCAAAAGAGAAGAAAAGGTGAAAAGGATTAGAAAGGGAGAAAAAAGATCAGAAGTTCAGTAGAGCTAGACAAAAAAACAAAAAGATAGTTAAGAAAGAAAGAAAAAGCGAAAGAAGACAAGAAAAGACAGGAAAACGCACATTCATGTGTTCCTAAAATAAAAATTATAAGAGGAAAAATAAGTTACTCGAAAAAATCAGGAATCCCTGTGATTGCCGGCAGGCTCCATCAATACACCTGCTTTTAGGATCTGTGCCTCATCTTCTTATAATATATTTACCTTGTTCTCTGGTAGGGAATATTTTATATAACCAGTTCTTGTTCTTCTTGATCTTCTCTATGTAGGATACATTTCATGAACTACTATCCTGCTGATTTGGTCAAGATACATTGTTTCAGGTTTTCTTTGTCATGAAATATTTTTATATATCCTTTAAAGGTAAAGGAGAGTTTGGCTTGGGACCATATTCACGGTTGGCAGTTATTTGCCTTTAATATTTGTCATAAAATACCAGCCTCTCCTTTTACCATATCATCTAAGAAATCTGTGTTTATTCTGACTGTATATACTTTATAAATAATAATCTTTTTCCTATGACAGCTTTAAGAATACTTTCATTGATCTCTAATGATCCTCTAATAGATTATGAAGTGGTGGTGGGTTGTTCTGTTATGATATTCTCTGGTGTTCTAAAGGTTTCTCTTCTCTGAATGAGCCTATCTTTTTGGATGTTTGGAATGATCTTTCCTGGAATTCTGTCATATGTTTCCCATCCATTTGGTACCTTGCTCTTCCCCTTCTTGATAACTATGTTCTGAAAATTTGATCTTCTAACTGATGCTTGAAGTTCCCGCAAGATGGTTTCTTATTTCTTGGATTGGTTCTATTTGATTATCTCCTCATTCCTTTCATCCCTGAGATTTTCTTCTATATCATCTATTTGCTCTTCAGACGTTCTGCTTTGTTTTTGATTTCTCTGTCTTCAAATTGGTCATTTTAGGGCCTTTATCCTTTATTAAAGCTTTGTTTTAGGTTTTGTTTGGACTATCTTTAAATCTTATCTTTGGGTGGCAGGTTTATTTTATCTGCACCTTCAATCATATCTTTTAACTAGACATCTATTTTTTTTCTTCGACTCCCTGGTCTTCTTAGAATTCATCTTTTTGTTTGTAGTCCCCATGAATTTTTTTGCTAATATTTGGTTGGACTCATTTTGTTCTCAAATTTCCTGGTAGAAGTTTTTTTATTGCTTCATTAAACTCAGTTTTGATCAGTATTTGTAATGTATTTTGAAATGTATCTTCTAGGTTCTTGATTGTCTGCTCTAATGCCTGGTTATTTTTTGTATGAATTATATTACCTTGACATCACTTTTCTTGTATTTTTCTGATTTGTCTTGTCCTTTTGGAGTATTACTTGGCTTTCATTTGGAGGACCTATGATCCTAATAGGTAACTCTGTTGATTTGCCAGGTGTTGGTTTGATCTTCTCTTCTGATTTGTTTTTCTAGAATTAGGTTTCTTTTTGAAGTTTTTTTTTATTGTAAAAATATCGTACAGAGTAGTTACAATTACATGGGCAACGTAATTAGTGCATTCTTATCAAGAATTTTTGCCTGTTCCTTTGTTTACCCTTCCCATCTCTTCCCATCCCCCACCTGCACCAAAGTTGTAAAATTCATTTTTGACATAACATCTTGTACGTCTCATTGCTGCAATGGATCCACCTGTATCGCTATATAAAGAATAGTTTCTTCCCTTTCCCTCCACAAATGATACCAATATCAAATACAATGAAAAAAGGGGTTATGCAGTGGGGGGGGGGGAACATACAAAGCAACATAGAATTACCTTATAAATGTGTTAGACACAATACTAAGAAAGAAAGAAAATTGAGTCTTTAACATAGAGTTCATTTCCCCTAACATCAACTTATCTGACCTTTTCTGTTTGTTTCAGACATATACTAGTTATTGCAAATAAGGGAAACCATGGGACCTATGTTTCTTTGTGCCTGAATTACATAGGTTTTTCCAAGTCTTTCCATTTCCTAAACAAATGGGGCAATATCATGGAGGCATAGAATTCCGTTGTGTATATATACACATTTTCTTGATCCATTCATCCACTGAGGGGTATCTGGGTAGGCTCCATATCTTAATTATCATAAATAATGCTGGGATTTGTTTTTGCCCTTCCTGTCCACAAATTATACCAATATTAAATACAGTGAAAGTAAGGGTTATACCGTGGGGGAGGGATATACAAAGTAACAAAGTAATCAACTTATAAATATGTTAGAAACAATTGCATGAAAGAAAACGCATTTGAATCTTTTACTTGGGGTTCATTTCACCTAACATCAACTTATCTGACGTTTTCTCCTTGTCTCAAACATGTACTAGTTATTGAATATGCGGGAAACCATGGGACCTATGTTTCTTTGGGCCTGGCTTAATTCACTTAATAAAAATTTTCCCAAGTCTTTCCATTTCTGGGTTGGTTCCATATAATAGTTATGGTAAATAATGCTGCAATAAACACACTTGTGCTAACAGCTGGAGTACAGTCTTGTTTGTGACCATCTGATAAATGCCCCAAAGTGGGATTTCTGGGTCATAGGGGAGCTCTATGTGGAGTCTTTATAATAACCCCCATATTACTTTCCAAAGTGTTTGAAAAAGTTTACACTCCTACCAACAATGCAGTAGGGTTCTCTTCTGTCCTCATCCCCTCCAGCATCTATTGTTATCTTGATTATAGCCCTGCTAACTGGAGTGAGGTGGTATCTCAATGTCATTTTGATTTGCATTTCTTTTATGGCTAGGGAGGTTGAGCATTTCTTCATGTGTCTATTGGCCATCCTTCTTTCCTCCTCAGAGAAGTTTCTCTTTAAGTCTTTATCCCACTTATTTATTGCGCAGTTGTTTCTTTGAGACTTTGTTGTTTGGGGATTTAATTTTTTGATATCCAGGTATATTTTAGATATGAGACCTTTGTCCGTTATATGGCTAGGGAAGATGTTCTCCCAATCCGTGGGCTTTCTATTGATCTTTCTAGCAATGTCCTTTGCCATGCCGAAGCTCTGCCTTTTCATGCAATCCCATTTGTCCAACCTTTCTTTGCTTTTTGAGTTTCTGGGTCTCATTTAAGAAAATTTTGGCCTGTGCCAAGGAGAACTAGGATTTCTCCTATTCCATTCTTTAATGATTTCAGAGTGTCTGCTTTAACTCCAAGGTCTTTGATCCATTTGGAGTTGATTTTGGTGCAGGGTGAAATATAAGGATCTACCTTTAGTGTTATACAAGTGTTTAACCAATTTTGCTAGCACCATTTACTGAAGAAGCTGTCTTTCTTCCATTCTATTTTTTTTAGCTCCCTAATCGAAGATTAGATGGCTATAGTTCTGTGGGTTCATTTCTGGGTTTTCAGTTCAATTCTATTAGTCCTGAAGTTTGTTCTTGTGTCAGTACCAAGCTGTTTCGATTACTATGCCTTGGTAGTAGGGTTTCAAATTCAGTATTGATATTCTTCCAGCACTGTTCTTTCTGTTAAGGATCCTCTTTGCTATTTCGGTGTTTTTATTGTTCCATAAGAATTTTTGGATTTCCTCTTCTATTTCCTTGAAGAATGAGGTCGGAATATTGACAGGTAACGTTTTGAAGTTATAGATAGCTTTGAGATGTATTGCAATTTTCACGATGTGGATCCTTCCAATCCTGGATCATGGAAGATTTTTCAACTTTCTAAATACTATTTTGATTTCCTTTGTCAGGTTTTTAAAGTTTTCATCATAGAGGTCCTTCACTTCTTTGATTAAATTAATTCCCATGTATTTCTTTTTTGAGGGGATATTACAAATGGAGTTGCTTTCCTGATTTCAGCCTCGCTTTTGTCATTGTTGGCATCCAGAAAAGCCATTGATTTTTGACGATTAATTTTGTACCCTTCTATTTTGCTAAAGTTTTGAATCAACTTGAGTAATTTAGGAGTGGAGTCCATGGGATTCTTGAAATACATGATCATGTCATCTGCCTAGAGGGAGTGTTTTACTTCATCTTTCCCTATTTGGATCCATTTTATATTCACATCTTTTCTTGTTGCTGAAGCTAGGCATTCTAATACCCAACTGAAGAGAAGTGGAGAGAGTGGACATCCTTGTCTCGTTCCTGAGTATAATGCTGGATATAGGTTTGTCATATACAGCCATTATTGTATTGAGGAATGTTCCCAGGATTCCCAGTTTTTCCAGAACCTTCATCATAAAGAGGTGTTGGATCTTGTCAAATGCTTTTTCTGCATCTATTGAGATAACTATGTGGTTCTTATCCTTGCTCTTGTTAATGTGATAAATTATATTAATTGATTTGCATATATTGAACCAGCTTTGCATCCCTGAAATAAATCTTCTTTGATTGTGGTGTATTAATTTTTGGATGAATTGTTGAAGTTGATTGGCCAAAATGTTGTTGAGAAGTTTTGCATCAATGCACATCAAAGAAATGGATCTATAGTTCTCTTTTTTGATGAGTTCCTGCCTGGTTTTGGAATGAGGGTTATGATGGCTTTATAAAATTAATTCCCTCGTGAACTTTCTCTTTCAATTTCATTGAAGAGTCGGAGGAATATTGGTGTCAGCTCTGCTTTGAAGACCTTGTAAAATTCTGCTGTAAATCCATGTGATCCTGGGCCTTTTTAGATGGGAGGTCTCTTATTGCTGTTTCTATTTCATCCTTGATATGGGCTTGTTAATATGGTTTAACTAATCTTGGTTTAGTTTCAACATGTCTATATTTGCTAGGAAAAGTTTCACTTCTGCCTAGTTCTCAAACTTATTAGCATAAAGGTTTGAGAAATATTCCTTTATAATGTTCTGAATATTGGTTGTTTCTATGGTGATGTTTCCATTCTCAACTATGAGTTTATTTATTTTGGTTTTTTTTTTCTTTTTCTAATAAGAATTCCTAGGCGAATATCAATTTTGTTAATTTTTTCGAAGAACCAACTATTTGTTTGTTGATTCTTTCTATGTTTCTTTTGGATTCTAATTCATGTAATTCTGATTTAGTGTTAATTATTTATGTCCATCTACTGGATTGGGGTTTAACTTGTTGCTTTTTTTCAAGGAGATTCAGATGTCTCATTAAATTGTTCTTTTCAGATCTCTCCAATTTGTTTATGTAGGAACTCAGAGCTATAAACTGGCCTCTGAGTACTGCCTTGCTCTATCCCCGAGGATTTGGTAATTTGTGTGTTCCAAATTTGTTGAATATCATGAACGTTTGAATTTCCCTTCTAATCTTTTCCATGACCCTCTGATGATTCAAGAATATGTTTTTCCACCCCCATTTGTACAGGACTTTCTTTTATGGCTTTTGTTGTTGAATTATAATTTTTTCCCTTGTGGTCTGAGAGAATGCAAGGTATAACTTCAATGATTCTGAATTTCGACAAGTGTACTTTGTGACCTGAAATGTTTTCGATTTTGGAAAAAGTTCCGTGATTTGCTGAAAAAAACATGTATTCTAATGCTGCTGGGTATTAAATCTAGTTGATCTATGCATTTGTTTAGATCTGTGGATTATTTTTGAGTTTTTGCCGAGTTGATCTATCTAGTGGGTATAGTGCTCTGTTAAAGTCCCCAACAATTATTGTCTTGGGATCTATGTGAGATTTAATGCTAAGTAGTGTTTCTCGGATAAATTTGGGTGCTTCGTTGATTAGCTAATGGATATTGAGAATTGTAATATACTCCTGAAGGAGAGATCTCTTAATTAGTATGTAGGGGCCTTCTTTATTTCTTCTCACAAATTTTAATTTGGAGTCTATTTTCTCTGATATTAAGATTGCAACTCCGGCCTGTTTATGGGGGCCGTTTGGTTGGTAGATTTTGTTTCAGCCTTTCACTTTCAAAATGTGTTTGCTTTTATGGGCAAGGTGTGACTCCTGAAAGCAACAGATAGAAGGATTCTGTTTTTTAATCGAACTAGACAGTCTATGTCACTTAATTGGTGAGTTAAGTCTGTTATTGTTGATAGATAAGACTGAGAGGTGTTTGTTAGTTCCTGCCAGGTTATCCACCTTCTTGGGCCTGCGACAACTGGGTTCTTCCTATGCTTTTTGAATTCTCAGTTTGGGTGTAGTTTCTTGGCCTTTATTGTGGTCTTTTTGGTTTTCTATATATAGGACATCATTAAGTATCTTTTATAGGGCTGGTTTGGTGGAGATATATTGTTTCAGTTTTTCTTTCCTATGGAAATTTTTATTTGACCTTCGTTCAAGAAAGAGTGTTTAGCAGGGTACAGTGTCCTTGGTTGATAGTTATTTGTCTTTAGGGCATGGCACACATCATTCCAGGCTCTTCTGAATTTAATTTGTCTATGCATAGAAATCTGAGTTGATTCTAATTGGTTTCCCTTTATAGGTGATTGATCTATTCTCCTTGACAGGTTTAAGGATCTTTTCCTAGGTCTACATTGATCCTGTGTGGATTATAATGTCAAGCTGGGATGTCTTATTCTGGTCTGGTCTATTTGGGTTCTAAAAGCTTCTTGTAGCTGAATAGGCCTATCTTTTTGCATGTTTGAGAAGCTCTCTGCTAACATACTGTTAAACAAATTTCCTAAACCATTAACATCTGTCTCTAGGTGCTCCTCTACACCGATTATCATCAGATTAGGCCTTCTAATGGTGTCTTCCAAATATTGAATAGATCTATCATATGTCTTGGATTTGTCTTGGATAGTTGTATGTTCTTTCTCTATACTATCTAGGCTATCTTCAATCTACAAGATTCAATCTTCTGCATGGTCTAACTTACTGTCAAGATTTTCTACTTTGTTTTTTATTTCGTTCCTTCTAATCGGTCGACTTTGATGGCTTCAAATTCTTTGTTGGAACATTGTTTTAGATCTTGTATTAACTTCTTTACTTCCTTAATTTGGTGTTCAGTATTTATTCTCAAATCATTTAGTTGAATTGTTATTGTTTCCTTGGTCACTCATTCTTTCTGTCGGGATCCATTGAGCATTCCCTTTGTGTTCTCCCTGATTTCTTTCAGCTGTCTATGTATTCCATGAATGCCTCTATTGATCTTTCTCTATTCTCATCCCTCTCTCACAATTCTTGTACTACTCTTTGATTAGCTTCCTCACTTCATGCATTTCCTGTTGTTCTCTTTGACTGTTCTCAGCCTGCTCACGCAATTGCTTCATTTCTCTTTTACTGTTCTCTGCCTGCTCATGCAATTCCTGTATTAATTTTGAGTACCTTCCTCATGCTCATGAGATTCCTATATAATCTTTGGTTTGCCTCCTCTTTTTCCTTATCAACCTCACACCGCGTCTTTTGTAGGTTTTCAATCTTTTCATTCACCATGTTTACCAGTAATGTTTGTAGAGCTTTTTGGTAACTCTCCTCTGGATTAATCATTAACTGTTCTGTCACCTGATTATAATGAGTGGATTTGAGATACACGGACTTCCCATTTTTCTTGTGTTTTTCCGGCTTGTTCTGCCCATTTGGTATGAAAGTAACACGAATTTTTTGCTAGAACAATATTTTAAGGCAAGCATCATCCAGACTCCTGTAGTAGCACAGTCAAAATGGCTGCAGATACAATCTATTTCAACAGATACAATCTATTCAACATCAATGGATTAATGGGCTAAGAACAGGAAAGAAGAATTTGTCAAACCAGAAATTATTAGGTTTTAGGAGAAATGGGAAAAATATGATTTGAGGGATGTGGAGAGGTAAAAGGAGAGTGAATTTAAACAAGTCCTTATTTCTGGGACAGAAATGATTAGGACAGAATATTAGGAGAGACATTAAAAAAAAAACAAGAGAAAATGGAAAAAACCTAAATTTAAATTTTAAAAGTGACATCATTAAAATCTATGTAAATTCAAAGAATTGATATTGAGGGAAGAGAGGATTGGTTGAGAGGAAGGGAGGCTAGAAAAGAGACATGAAAAACTAAAAAATAATTCTTAGAATTAGTTACTTGAAAATTATATAAGTATAAAGTGATAATACTGCTCTTAAAGAAGTTAATCCTAAGAGGTTGTGAATTGAGTATTAAATATCTGGATTAAGTATGTACACAATGGGGGATAAGGTCTAATAATTGAAGACGGGTATATATCTGGGGATGAGTGGAACTACAATGGAACTAACACCAGGGAGAAAGAAAAAAATGAAAAGAATAAAAAAAGGACCAAAAAGTCTGAAGTTAACATTTTTTTTTAAAAAGCACACACACACATATACACCTAAAATAACAATTATAAGGAAAAAAGGATTAAAAGAAAACAATTCTTAAAAAAAATAATGAAGGTACAAAAAAGAGTTCTTTGATTTTTTTTTTTGGGGGGGGGGAGGAATGGGTAGATCACGTATTTCGCTTGGGACCATAACCAGTCTCTTTGTGGAGACTTTGGTCTGCTTATGGTGTTTGGTTTTCTTGTGGCTTGATTGAATTCTTAATTCTGTTTGTTTGAATAGGCAGAAAAATGCTCTATGTTATCCAGTATTTTGTGATCCTCCTCCCAGGTAGTTCAGTGGGAGGGAGATCTACTTTGAGTATCACAAAAGAGGGAGATGTCTCTTTCCTTTGTTTTGTCTGTGATGTGGCTAGTTTCTGGGTAGGGTTGAGGCTTTTCACTAAACAGTATCTTTTCCATGAGGGGCTAGCTTTGTAGACTGCTAGGGGTGGCTTTCCCTCCTCTGCTCCCTGAGAAGGAGTGAGGATGTCAGGGTTCTACTCATGCTGGAGTGTTGGTTCATGGGTCGTCTCTGGTCTGCGATCTGCAGGATGAAGATATCTACTCCTTGTCAGTTCTTGCTGGTGTTGGTAGAGTCAGCTCGCCCACTGCATCTGGTTTCTTTGTCCTGGACTCTCACTGTAGGTATGGTGGCTATGCCCACCACCTTGCCACCACATCCACCGCTGTAGCGTCTACTGGCAAATGCTCAGGTCTGTCATTCTGCCTGGATTCTCTCTCTCTGGCCAAACTCTCTGTACTGTGATAGCATACTTGTGTGCTTCTCTAGACTCGGACTGTACACTGGAATACTAATCTGCTTTCTATGTGAGACCTTCTTTAGTCTCCAGCTTCTCCTCCTCCATCTTCCCCCCTCCCCGGAATTAGGTTTTTGTCTAGAAGATTAAGTGTAGGAGTAGAAACCAGTTGTGGGGAGATGTTGTGATGTTAATATTGTGGTTCCAGTGACAGTTCAGGCAGTCTAGTGGTATGTTGAATTGTCTATGTATTTGGATGTGACTGTCTCTGATATATAAATTATTCCTGCTTTTTTCACATGTGGTCCTTTCATTTCCACACTGCAGCCGTGATTTTGAATATGTTGGACCACATATTCAGAGCAGTCACCGGCCTGGCTAAGCACCTTTTAATAGATTTCTGTTTTCTTGTGAAGACAGTATAAAATCTTTTGAATTGTGTATCTATATATAATTATTCTTGACTTGGTGGGACCCTCTAGAAGAGGAGTATCTGCTAGGACTCTAAATTTCTGTTTCACTAGAGTGAGTGAAGGTAATTGTCAGTTGTTATTGTGCCATTGTTTTTCCTCTTCCTCAGGTTCATTTTTTATATTGTGGACTTTTTCACATAATTTAGGATGTGTGATTATTGTATCAGGTTATTTTTGTTTTTCTTTTTCTGTTACTTGGAAATACTGATTTCAGGCTTATATGAAGAGACAGAAACCACATGAAATGTATGTTACTACATTCAAAGAAAGAGAGCAGTCATTTTAACCTATTTGCTACAAGTAAATTAATATTAAGCAAAGCTAATTAAAATAATTACTTATTTACTCTTCAGAGGATGAGTATAGTACTCTTGGATATCTTGGAGGAAAAGACTAGTCTCATTACAACTGACGCCTTACATTGAAATTATTGGCTAAACATTCTTCTTCAGAAAGGCAAAAGCTCCATTTCTTTCACATTAGTATTATAAAATCATAATAGCTGCATATTGAATTGTTTACCACTACTATTTTGAATTACATTCTTCATCCATTAGATATCTAAGGCTTTGAATGACCAATTCTTTGAAATACCTATATTGCTTATATTGTGATATTAATCTCAGTAATATTAATAAGAATTTATCTCTGAGTCCTGTCTTGAACTACATTCATATGTAATTTATGTAGTACCAAGCAAGAAACCTGATAATTTTACTCTTTTCTATGTTTTAATCAATAAATCCATTCAATATAGAAATATGTTCCCATCTTTTATGTTGCTCAAGTAAACATCAAGTATTTCTAGTACTTTTCCTGAAATAAATAAAAAGTTTGGAACAGGAAGACAAACCCTCCCATTATCACTTTGAAGTAAATCCTTGGGAACTATTTTTTATACAAAGAAAAGGAAAGCCGGGCGTAGGTGGCTCACGCCTGTGATCCTAGCTACTCAATAAGTTGAGATCAAAGCTAGCCTGAGCAGGAGAGTCTGTGAGACTCTTATCTCCAGTAGACCACTAGAAAACTGGAAGTGGCGCTGTGGCTAAATCAGTAGAGTGCTCACGTTGTTCTGAAGAGCTGAGGCATAGCTCCTAAGCCCATAGTTTAAGCCCCACACCCGACAAAAAATAATAAATAAAAACTGCAATGCACATGTTTATAAATGAATAATCTAATGGTTAAGTCAATTAAACACAAGAACTACCACATCAATCTCAATTTACTTAAAGCCACCAAAATATTAGTGTTCATGAATATCACTCATTTTTAGAAAATGACTAGTCAAAACAAAGTTTATATTTGAAATATAAAAAATGAAATTTAAACCCAGATTTGCTGTGAATATCCAATTCACATGAATACATTTATTCAGCAAACAGAGAAACAAAAAATAAGGGTTTGTCATATAGAATGAAAGATGTAGAAGCAGACTCTTTCCTTAAGATGATAACTACATGCAAAAAGTGGGATTTATCCATTTATCTACTGAGGGGCATCTGGGTTGGTTACATATCTTAGCTATGGTATATAATGTTGCAGTAAATATAGTTGTGCTGGTAGCTTTAGTATGGTCTTGGTTGTGATCATTTGGGTAAATGCCCCAAAGTGGGAATGCTAGGTCATAGGGAAACTCTATGTGGAGTCTTTTGAGGAAACTCCATATTGCTTTCCAAAGTGGTTGAACAAGTTTACACTCCCACCAAAAATATAGTAGGGTTTCTTTCTGTCCAAATCCCCTGCAGCATCTATTGTTATTAGAATTCTTTATTATAGCCATTCTAAATAGGGTGAGGTGGATTGTCAATGTTGTTTTGATTTACATTTCATTTATGGTTAGGGAAGTTGAGCATTTCTTCATGTGTCTATTGGCCATCCTTCTTTCCTCTTCAGAGAAGTTTCTCTGAAAGTCTTTTTTATTTTATTTTATTTTTTTATTGTGAAAATACTGTACAGAGGGGTTACAAGTACATAGGCAAGATAATGAGTACATTTCTTATCAAACATTTTTACCTCCTTTGTGTTTCCCCTTACACAATGGAATTCTATGCCTCCATCAGAAAGAATGACATTGCCCCATTTGTATGGACATGGAAAGACTTGGAAAAAATTATATTAAGTGAAGTAAGCCAGGCCCAAATAAACATAGGTCCCATGGATTCCCTTATTTGTAATACTAGTATATGTCTGAGACAAGCAGAAACGGTCAGATAAGTTGATGTTAAGGGAAATGAACTCCAAGATAAAGACTCAAATGGTTTTTCTTTCTTGCTATTGTTTCTAACATTTTATAAGATGATTTATTTATTGCTTTGTATATCCCTCCCCACCCCATACATGTGTTCCCACGGGAGGGGCTGGACTAGGCAGTGAAGGGAAAGCATTGGAGCCAGAAGTTGTGGGGCTGGAAAGGGTGGGCCAGAAAAGTGGGGGTGGAGGTAAAATTGTGGCTGTGAGAGTGGTTGGTCAGGAGAATGTGTGCAGCCCAGAGTGAGTATCTGGCCTCAAGAAGCAGTACAGTCCAAAAAGTGAGAGTAGGACACATAGCATGGTGGTGGGAAGAGGAAACACCGGGTGACCATGGTCCAGCGGGTGGTGGTGGGAGGTGGGCTGATAGAGGGGAGGTATGGGACAGGGAACCTAGAAGAGTTAATAGGGGATCAAGAAGAAGGGTTGTGCACACTTAACTGGAAACAGGGCTGCTCAGTATGGCTCTCTCCATGTACTATGCTCGTCTGTGCTCTGCCAGCAGGTTAGAGTTCCCATGCCCCACAATCTAGAATACAGTAAAGGAACACCATCTAACTATTCACCTGGCAGGGGTATAATTCTCTGGCACCTGGGAAGAGGTTTATTATGAAGACAGGATGATAGAATGGGCTACCTCTGGCTTAACAGATTCATATCACCCTTACCCATGAGGCACAGTTAATATATAAATGCACTTAAACAATAGTTCTTTTTTCGCCTTCCTTTGCTTTACCTCTTCCTTCTTCCAGTGCTGGGGCTTGAACACAGCTTCTAGGTGCTCCAAAAATTCTCTGCCCAAGTGCCTATTGTTCTTCACCTCCTAGACCTCTATATTCTTGGTCCCTGTCAGTCCAGGTGCAAGGTACCATGGCCAGATGCCCTCTTTCAAGGCAAGTATGTCCCCAACAGCCTTCTCCCTGGAGGAACCAAAAGGAGGATTAAGGGTTTTGTGCTTTTGTGTATACATTCACATGAATATTTACTTTCATCAGTGGGGCAGTTCTAAGTACTCATCCTCTTATTGAACTTCAGCTATAAATTCTTTGAAAATGGAGGCACTGGAGCAGGAAAGGAAAAAAAAACCCAAACAATAAAACAAAAAACATATCCCAGAATCACTGGATGACTGAATGAAAGTAAAACGCAACCTAACAATATTTTACCAAATCTATTATATTTGAATGGTGAGCGTTCCATAGAGGAAGATGCCAAAACAGCCAGGGAGTGTCCATTTGCATATGTTCAAGGATGCTGTCATTAATATTTAATCATTAATATTTGCTCATTCATCCAGGAAGAGGAGATCAGTTACTATGGTACTTTGATTGTGTTCAATCCAATTACGTTATAAAAATTGCAAGCTGCCATGATAAAAAAAAAAATAAGGCTCCTCTTCCCAGCACCAGTTATCTTTAGTTCACTTCCAAACCATAAACATTATAACCATGTCCAAAGAATGCAAGGAAGGGAGGGAAAGAATCAGCATTCTGGTCTATTATCTGGTACCAACACATTGCTCAGGTTGAACTGTTTATCCACTGTGGTATTACTTTCTTCCTACTTTTGGATCTGAGGTGTGTGCACTTAAGAACTATGTGCATATATCCGTACATACATTATGACTGAAGGTATATGTCCATGAACTGAGGTGTTAGCTTGCAAAGGTTCATTTTAACTGTTACAGCAGCTGTATGTCAACGTAATTGTTCCTGTGTCCCATGTGCATCTCTCCAAGTTCTACACAAGATAATGTCACTGACCATTTTACTTATGTTGCTGCTGGCATTCCCAGTTTTCCTCTCCCAATTCTCCCTCCCACCTCCCTCTATACCCTGCAGCAAACCACAGCCTTTATGGTTTTGTTTCTTCAGTGTTGATTGCCTGAGGTTTGATTGGTCCAATTCTAACACACTAGGTAGCTATGGCAGGTGCAGGGGGTGGCGTTCCTTTTTCTAACTTTCCTGACACATACCAGGAGAGTCTCTCCGCATTTCAGGAGTTTTACTTGAATTACTTTCCACTTTCTGGTATTTGCCACCTATCTGATTTTGTCTCTTCTTTGGAGTTAATGAGATTGAACCCAGGATGTTTCATTAGGTAGGCAAATACTCTCACTGAACTATAACCCAGCCACAGAACATCTTTTTAAATTCTCCA
Organism: Dipodomys merriami; assembly: GCF_024711535.1. NCBI lineage: Eukaryota > Metazoa > Chordata > Mammalia > Rodentia > Heteromyidae > Dipodomys > Dipodomys merriami. Next base: position 630,057 of record NW_027204904.1, read on the forward strand.
TATATCTGAATGTACGATGGAAAGAAAAGTTTATTCCAGTATATTGGAATGTTTCAGATTTTAGGTTTTGATTAATCTAGTTATATATAGTCATAGTCTAGAAACAAATATATTGGTAGGACTTGATAAGACAGGCTTTTCCTCACTATACAGCTGTTGATGGGAAGGGATTGTCCTGCAGCATAACCCTGGAAACTTAGTGGGGAGGCCTTCAACATCAATTCCTCAGGGACATGATTTCAACCCAAGTGAGTTGCTGTAGTCTGAAGCCTCCCCTCAGGTTCCTGCGATTCCATCTTGCATACTACATTCCATAATAGCAATAACCACCATGCTCAGTCTGACTGTTTCGATTTGTTGAAAGGTTGTGAATGAATGTGTATGTCATCTTAGATGAGCGCATCATTGAGTCATGTGAAGAACTTCATCAAAAAAGAGATCACTCTTCAGTTTCAATGATGATTTACAACAAATTTTCATAACTTGACCACAATGCCTCTTTTTTTAGGCTAAACAGTTTCACTTGCACCAAAATGATGCTATGGCAAAAATGATCCTCTAATAGGGTTTCTAAATGCAAACACAAAATACTTTTGCTTAAGGAAGAATTAATTATGCCAGCTAATATATTCCCAGAATAGTTATTTGTGTTTAGACCATGTTAAAAAATTTTGTTTTGTTTTTGTTTTTTTTTATGGTCATGGGGCTTGAACTCGGCCTAGGCGCTGTCCCTCAGCGATTCAGCTCCTCAGTGATTCAGCTTAAGGCTGGTGCCCTACCATTTGAACCATAGTGCCACTTCTGGTTTTCAGGTGGTTAATTGCAGATTAGAGTTAATTGCAGATAAGAGACTTTCCTGCATGGGCTGGTTTTGAACCGCAAACTTTTTATCTCAGCCTCATGAGTAGCTAGGATTATAAGCGTGACCCACTGGTGTTTGGCAAATATGTGCAATTTTTAACCATGATTGAAAATGTTGGGAAAAACTACAGAATACTTATAAGCAGCAGTAATTAGATGGGTATAAGTATATGTAATATACCAAATATTTTTGCACAATTGAAGTCCTTGGTGATCAAATACATAACAAAACTCATTTGGATCTCTTATTGAATATAGATTATTAATTTTTCTGTTCAGAAACATATATGTATATATATACGTAACTACAAAAGTATATAAATAATGCTTTACTATTTATGGGCAATTCTAAAGAGAGAGAGAGAGAGAGAAAGAGAGAGAGGCAGGGAGACAGGAGACAGAGAGACAGAGAGAGAAACACAAAATCCCAAACATTAAACTTACAGGTTGGATATCTGTAATTCCCAATTACATATTGTACTGAAAGGGAAATTACAATGAAATAAAAAATTAGACCATTCTGCAAGGATTCCAAAAAAATAGTTCTTACACATTACTTGTTTGTTATCTTGATGTGTTTGTGACTAGTTGCGTCATCAGGTTTGCTTTAGGATGAAAACAACACTATCTTGTTCTTAAAAGCCAAGGGAAAATTATAAGTGTGCAATTGAAAGAGGTATATATATATTTGGATCAACCTTTATTTGCTTAGTTTTCAAACACTATGTAATGTTTCCAAATAATAATGGATTTTGCAAATATAGAAAAGTGTTAATGTATTTCTTGTTTTAAATGTATTTCTTATGACCAGATAAGACGTGTTAAGTCAAATGAACCTCAAGATAGGGACACAGGTTGTTTTTTTTTAACTTGCCATTGTTTTTAACGTATTTATAATGTACCATGTGATTTTTTTTGTTTCTTTGTATGTTCCTCCTCTACAGCATAACCGCTATTTTCACTGTTTTTGATGTCAGTTCACTGCATCTTGTATATACACTTCTCTAAATTGGGGAGGGGGAGGGCAAAAACAAAATGCTTTAATAGGGATTCAGGTTGACACATTGTAACAATGAGATGTTCAAGACACTATGTTGAAAAACAAACTTTACTATTTAGGTAGTGGAGGGAGGAGGAGTGTAGTTGTAGAGGTGGGAGGGAAGGGATGGTAGGCGAAAAACAAAGGAGGAGACAACAATGCTTGATATTAAATGTACTTATTACCTTGCTCATGTAACTGTAACACCTATATACAGTATCTTTTACAATAAAAACGTATTAAAATGTATTTCTTAAAAATAGAAATATTTTTAAATTCTTATGCATATTTCCAATTAAGCAGTTCAGATGATGTATATATGAATTGTTGTTAGCTAGTTTTTATTGTGTATGTGTGGTGGTCATTACGTTTGAAGTTAGGCCCTGGGTGCTGTCCTCTGTCCCTACCCCCGTTTTTTGCTTGTTCAAGGTTAGCACTTTCCCACTTGAGTCACATCTTCGAGATTTTTGGTTTTCAGTTGGAGATTAGTCTCTATTTCCTGCCTGAGCTGGTTTTAAACTATGATCTTCAGATCTCAGCCACTTGAGTAAGTTACCACTTACATTTATTGTTTTCGTTTTATTAGCATATACTTTTATTGTAAAGATACTGTACACAGGGATTACAGTTACATTAGTGAGGAAATGACTACATTTCCTATCGAGCATTGTTACCCCCTCCTTTGTTTTTTCCCTTACCATCCCTTCCTTCTCCACCTACCTAACTCTTCCATCCCCTCTCCCACGCCCACAGTTGTAAAGTTTGTATTCAACATAGTGTCTTGTACATCTCATTGTTATAATGGGTTAACCTGTATCCCTATTTAAGCATTTTGTTTTTTCCCTTTCCCTCCCCAAATTAGAAAAATGTATATATAAGATGCAGGGCACCAAAATCAATAGAGTGAAAACAGAACATGCCAAAGAAATAAAACCACAGATTACATTATAAATACGTTTAAATCCATACCAAGAAAAAAAACACGTGTGTACCTATCTTGGAGTACATTTTTCTTAACATCATCTTACATGGTCATATGTGCATAGCTTTTGACCTCTTCTGCTTATCCTACATAAATATTAACTATTGAAAATAAGGGAAAACATGAGACCTATGTTCCTTAGCACCTGGCTTACATCACTTAATATAATTTTTCCAAGTCTTTTCATTTCCTAACAAATGGGGCAATATTATTATTTCTGATGGAGGCATAGAATTCCATTACATATAGATATATATCTATATATAATGGAATTCTATGCCTCCATCAAGAAAATGTAATATATATATATATATATATATATATATATATATATTACATTTTCTTGATCAGTTCATCTACTGATGGACAACTGGGTTGGTTCTATATCTTAGTTATGGTAAAAAAAAAATGCTGCCATAAACATAGTTGTGCAGTAGCCTCAGCCACTTACCTTTAAATCAGGTGATCTACTGAGTGTTTCCCTGTCCTATTTTGTGAAAATACACCTTTCCAACAGCAAAGGTAAAAGAACAAGTTAAAACTTGTTCTGATACTCCCAACTCAAAGAAGATACATGATGTACTTATTTAAGTGCTATGATAAAAAAATTTGGAGTTGTTGAAAGATTGACTTTCTTAAATGTCATTTTGGGAAAAGTGAGTCAAATATTCATAGCATTCCTAAAGAGAATAAAGTAGACCTGTTTTTTAAATGAGGAGTACTAATGATACGAAGAGTAGTTTTTGTAGCATTACTGTAGCCTATTTGAAAGAGTTTGAAGGTACAGATGATCAGGTATATTTCTTGTGTAGCAATCAATTCTAAAATTCTTTGTTTTTCTCTGCATTTTCAGTTTGTTCTCAACGGGTGTCTTATTTGAAACATACAGCTTGGTACCGTACCAGGGGTTTCTGTATTTTACATTTTATGAAAGTAATTTTAGGTTTTTTAAAGCAGAAAAGCTAATAATGATAATCATTCTCTGATCTCCTTCACCAAGATCTCCAAATTTCATTATACTGGTTTAATATGCTATCAGTATATTTAAATGGTATAAAGTTTGGTTTTGCTTTTGTTTTTTGGGCTGGTATTGGGGCTTGAAATTAATACCTTGGTCTGTCATAAATGCCGGTCATGAATGATTATGCCTGTAATTCTGGCTACTCAGGAGGATCTAAGAATCTAAGGATCAAGGTTCAAAGCCAGCCTGGGCAGGAAACATTATGATACTCTTGTCTGTAATTCATTACTATAAAGCTAAAAGTGGAGTGTGTTTCAAGTGGTAGAGCACTGGCCGTGAACAAAGAAGCTAAAAGGTAGTACCTACAGGATAGTTCCCAAGTTCTGGGTTTAAGTACCAATACCAACACACACATACAAACACACACACACACACACACACACACACACACACACACACACACACACACACACACACACACACACACGTTTTCTTTCTCCCCAAAGCATGTGGTTTCAGTGTGTGTGTGTGTTCTTTTTTATGTGACCCTGAAATCCACTTTGTTTTCTTTTTCATTTAGTTGGTGATTTCTGCACAGGAAGAGCAGAGTAATGGTGTTACTTGAGTCCTGGGTGCCAGTGGTTCCTCTGAGATGACTGAGGTCTGACTTAGTGAGCAATGGGACCCCAGGAAAACTCCATGAAGTAAATGGATGGAAACATGTGAGAAGATATGCATTCAGGTAATTCTTCAATCTATCTTCCTCCTGCCAAGGGTCATTCTCTCTCAGGGGGGTGAGTTCCTTTTCTTACCAGGTAAACCTGAACCTTGTATGGCTTTGTGTGTGTACCCATATGTGAATAAGGACTTTGAAAAATGTCAACCATCACAAACTTCTTCTATTTTTTTCTCTCACTATTAGTCTTTATGTTGGAAGACTTCATTGTTCTGAGAAAAATGGAATATTTTAGAAATTTTCCTGGGATATTTATAGATGTAGGTCAGAATTTATGGTCCTTTTGCTCTAGTGAATTGAGAAACATTTATGTGAATTTATAGGTAGCCTATAGTGAACTTATTTCTACAGTATAGATGAAATTTTGGATATGATATATTTATAGAAAACCAAAGGATACGAAATATTTATGGAAAACGAAAGACAACTTTACGTACTTTGTCTAAATGAAGCAGAAATTGAGAGCACTTCAAATTTTTCAGTTTTAATCAGAATGTTGTACTAATTTGGCATAAAAGATTTTTAAGTGCTGCAATCAATTAATTTCATTTGTAGGAAAAATGACAGAAAGGAGTGTAAATAAAGATATAGTGTAAGTTTTGCCTTTTGATTAAGAACTTTATATTTAATTTCAACTAAGGTATTGTGAGAAATACCAAGATATGAGATCCAGTTTCTGCCAATAATTAGATTAAATTAATAGTAAAGGTCCTCTGTTAGCAGTAACAATTGCAACATGATATTTAAAAAGTTTGTGGTCAACACATTTGTGCAGTTGGGTAGTTTTGTAGTTATAGAATTTTAATGAATTTCTTCAAGCACAAGGAAAAGTTTAAGACATGTTAGAGTTTTACACACAGCAAAGAAAATACCAGGTTGTTTTCAACAAATGTTTTCATTTTTCAATATGTGAGTGTGTGTGTATGTGTGTGTGATGGTAGTAAGGCTTCAACTTAGGGTATTTTGCCATACCACAATTTCCAGTTTTTTTTTCTATTTATTGGCAATATGAGAATCACAGAGATTGCTGCTTGAGATCCCTTTGAATCTAGATCCTCACATCTCAGACTCCTATGTAGCTGGGATTACAGGGGTGAGCCACCACCATTCTGAGAGATACTTTTGTCATGTTTTGTGGCAAATTATCGGAAATTTAATGTTTGCTCACTGAATACCAACTGTTGTAGGCTACAATTTTGGGCTAATAGTTTGGGTGTGGCTTGTCTGTAGCAGTTGCTCAGTTTCTAGCAGGGGGCCACCAGGCTATAGTCTCTCAGGAAATATGTAGACCTCTTCCAAACTTAAAGGATGCCTGGTAGGGTTTAGGTCCTCTAGCTGTAAGACTGTGGTTTCTGCTGTCTAGTCATCTATCATACATCCACTGTTGTCAGCTCCTAGATACCCCCATATTTCTGTGACAAACATAACTTCCTTACTGTTTCATTCACTCTGTTTGTGTTACTGACTTCTAGAAAGACCTTAATTTGCACTCACTCCTTAGAAGTATCTCATAACCAACTCTTGTGCGAAATAATTACATCTGTAGACTTTAATTTTGTTATCTACCAGAGCATATTGTGGGGTTGGATACCACTCATATTGGAAAATAAAAGACTTTTCAAGTGTCTGGGTTGTTATGCATTGACTTAAGTAGATTATTAGCTATTTATTATTAGCTATTTATTATTGTAAGTGTCCTCAATTTCAGAAACTTGTAGTATTGAATTGTTTGAGTTTAGCTGATCAAGTGTGCAGTTTAAGAAAATGAAAGATAATACTTTGCATAGAGTAGAAAATAATTTGCCAGTTAGAGTGAATGAAAGGCAATTGGGAGTGACTTCAGAGATGGGACAGAGGTAAATAGGTTACACATATTTTTAAAAGAGAACGTGTGGCTGGGAATGTGGCTTAGTGGTAGAGTGCTTGCCTAGCACGCATGAAGTCCAGGGTTCAATTTCTCAGTACTAAATGAAGAGAAAAGGCTGGAAGTGGTGTTGTGCCTCAATTGGGAGGGTGACAGCCTTGAGAAAAAAGAAGCTCAGTAACAGTGCCCAGGCCCTTGGTTCATTCCCCAGGACTGCCAAAAAATAAGAGAGAGAACATGTCAATAATGGATGAGGGAGGGATCCAGAGGTCAAACTCATCACTCAATATTTCCTCCTCTATTTCATAATCAAGACATCATTCTCAGAGAACCAAAGGGGGGAAAAGATGATCTAGAAAGAACATATCTTATGAAGTAATACCTAAACTTTTTATTGCAACTGTCCTGTAGAGATAATTCATTAAGTATAATTGTGTCTTGCAATAGCACACGTGTTATCTGGAGATTTTGTGTGAGGGCTGGTCCTGAAACTTGATCAGAGCCCAGTTGTTATTCCTATTTGTTTTCTTCAAGGCTAGTACTCTATTACTTAAGCCACAGTTCCACTTCTGATTTTTTGGTGTTTAAAGGAAGATAAGAGTGTCATGGACTTTGCCTGGTTCACCTGGCTTCAAAATATGATCCTCAAATCTCAGCATTCTCAGGAGCTAGGATTACAGCTGTAACTCACTAGCACCTACAGAAGCAATTTTTTTTGAGTTAAAGGAATTAAGAATACAGATTATCCAGGAAGATTCACCCTCAGTACTAAAGAAACCACCATGACCAATTTCCGTGAACACACAAACACACACACACACACACACACACACACACACACACACACACACACACACACACACACACACAAGGGATTGAAATTCTTATCTCCAACTACCCAGCAAAAGTTGGAAATGAAGGTGTGATCGTAGTTGTAAAGTACTGAAATTTGGTGAAAAACCTGGGAAACAGTTCCCTGGTCCATAATTCAGCCCAAAGTCGACCAAAAAGAAAACTGAAAGGACAGAAGAAATGACCATTTGATATTCAAAAATAAGCCTGGGGCTGGTGGTTCATGCTTATAATTTTAGCTTTCAGGAGGCTGAAGTCTGAAGATACTATTTAAAGGCCAGACCAATCAGAAAAGTCCATGGGGCTTGTTTTCTGTATGTGTGAAAACCTGGGACTTGAATTTGTTTAGAAGCTCTACCACTCCCAGCTTCATATTAGTTGATGAAATTCTCAAGGATTTTCTTGCCCATGATGGCTTCACACTTGATACTCAGGTTTCAGCCTCTTGAGTCTTGCTGGGATTTACAATTAACCATCAAAAGGAAGAAGAATAAAACCTGGTGATTGAGCTGTGGCTCCAGTGGCAGAAATGAGAAAATAATTTCTGGGACAGCACCCAGACTTTGATATTAACTTCAGGACTAACACACTTACAAAGAATAAAATAAATAAATATAGAGAAGGGTGGGAGAAGAAAGAGTCAATTTCAGAGTTTAAAATGAGCCAATCATAGGAGGCACACACCTGTGATGGTAGCTACTCATGAGGTTCAAATATGAGAAGCACAGTTGAAAGCCAGTCCAGGTAGGAGAATTCATATACTCAACTCTAAATAGCTAGTTAAAACAAAACAGCATCAAAAGAATAGCCACAAGTTTTGCTATGGCTCATGACTTAGTGTGTTAATCATGATTAAACAACAGCGGAACAGCACCTGGGCTATTTTGTAGACCCAAGATCACCATACACAAGGAAATAAAAATACAAATAAAAAAGTATAAGAATTGCTAGGAATATGGCTTAGTGATAGAGTGCTTGCCTAGCATGTTTGAATCCCTGGGTTTGTTTCCTCAGTAGCTCATAAGTAGTAAAAGCTGAAAGTGGCACTGTGGCTCAAGTAGTAGAGTTCTTTCCTTGAGTAAAGTAAGTTCAGGACAGTACCCACGCCCTGAGGTCAAGCCCCAGGACTAGGAAAAAGAAGAAAAAATGTTGTGAGAAAATCCAATTAAAATTTCAAAATGAGCCCTGAATTTTTGGTGGGTGCTAGTGACTCAGAATGCTGCTGAAATCTGAAGTTTGTTGTTCATAGCCAGCCTGGGCAGAGATGTACATAAGTCTCCAATTAACCAACAAAAAAAAAGCCAGATATGAAACTGTGGTTGTAGTTGTAAAACACCACCCTGGAGCGAAAAAAAACTATGAAAGAGTGCCCTTTCTCAGAGATCCAGCCTTAAGATCACAATAAAAAAATTAAATGGTTAGACGCAGAGAACCTGGCACTGTTGTCTCATGTCTGTAATTCTAGAAATACAGGAGGCTGAAATATAAGATCCAGTGTAAAGTCAAACCCAGTCAAGAAATTCCAGGAGACTGTTTTGCATGTGGTGGCCACACTGGGGATAGGTTTTGTTTATTGAATGGAGATAAGTGTTTCAGGGACTTTCCTGCTCAGGCTGCTTTCAAACTATGATGGAAAGATTTCAGCCGCCTGAATCACGCAAAGCCTTGCATGAGTTTAGTTCCAGGACCAATACACACACAAAGAATGAAATAAATGAAAAGAAGGGTAGAAGAGAAGAAAGAGGCAATAACAGAGGTTTCAGTGAACCAAATATTGGTGGTTCATATCTGTAATTCTAGATACTCAGGCTGAAATTTGAGGATACTGTTTAACACTCAGCTCAGGTATGTGAGTTTATAAAATTTTGCTGTCTCTGTCTCTGTCTCTGTCTTTCTCTGTCTGTCTCTGTCTCTCTCTGTCTCTGTCTCTCTCTCTCTGTGTAAATCCTGGAGCTTGACCTTGCACTATTTTGCTCAATGATATAATACTCTAAGATTTTTAGTGGATAATTGGATAAAAGATTGTTAAGAACTTTTCTCAATTTTCAGCCTCCTGAATCTAGCCTAGCTCTACATGATTTTCTTCTCTTCAATTAACCTCTCCCCAAAAGCCATATGTTATGGTTAGTCCAATGTGTGCCCTGAGATGAGCTTCAATTTCTACTCACAGGACAAGAAAAAATGAAAAAAAGAAAAGAATGTGGAAACAAGCACATATTAAATTTTTAAATGACCCAAATGTTGCTAGTCATGTGTGTAATCCTAATTATACAAGAGGCTGACATCTGATGATTGCAGTGTCAAGTCAACCTGGGCAGGAACATGCTTGAGCCTCTTATCTCCAGCTACAAAGCACAAAACCATGAGCTGTGGCTGAGGTGGTAATAGCACCAGCCTTAAGTGTGAAAGCTTAGATATAGGCCCCAGAGTCAGAGGTCAAGCCACAGGACCAATAAAATTTTCAAAGGAGAGAGGATGAATAAAGGCTGAAATCTGAGGATCATGGTTCAAAACTAGCCCATAAAAGAAAGTCCATGAGGCTTTCTTTGTGTGTGCATCTGTGTGCTGTTTTGTTCAGGATAGAGCTCCACCTCTTCCAGCTTTTCATTGATTAATGGGAGCTAGGATTCTCTTGGACTTTCCTGCCCTGGTTGGCTTTGAACCATGATCTTCAGATTTCAGCCAACTGTTTCATGCTCGGCTTGGCATAAGAGTCTTATCTCCTATTAACTGCCAAGAATTAAAAAAAAAACTGGAGTTCAGCTGTGACTCAAGTGGCAAACTGGGCAATCACTTTCTAGGATATCACCCAGGGCCTTAGTTCAAGCACCAAGACAAAACAAGTATAGCCAAAAGCTATAATTTGGCTCATGTTGTAAGCCGCTAGTCTTGAAGAAAAAACTCTGGCATTGCATCCAGGACTACACATATACAGAAATAAAAAACAAGGACATTTTTAAACAGAAAAAGTGGAAAAAAAAATATTAACATTTTAAAATGAGCAATGGGTTTGTGGTTCATCTGTATAATCGGAGCACCTAAGGAAGCTGAAATCTGAGGATCATGGTTTGAAGCCACACTAACCAGAAAAGTACATTAGAATCTTAGGTCCAATAAGCCAGAAAAAAAACTAGAAGTGGAGCTGTGGTTGAAGATGTAAAACATCATCGTTGTGTTAAACGGCTCAGAAATAGATGGGCGCTGGTCGCTCTAGCCTGTAATCCTAGCTACTCAAGAGGCTGAGATATGAAGATCATGGTTTAAAGCCATCCTGGGAAGGAAAGTCCATGAGACTCTTATCTCCATTTAACCACCAGAGAACTAGAAGTGGCACAGTGGCTGAAATGGTACAGCATTGGCCTTAAGCTGAAGAATTCAAAGACAGTATTCAGGTCCAGAGTTCAACCCCTACCCTCCTTAAAAATAGGTAAGAAATAGCAATGAGGCTCAGAGATCGGGTCTACTGACCACAATAAAAAAGCATTGTGGTTGAAGACAATACCAGATTAAATATATTAAAATAAGTCAGAGGCTGGTTGCTCAGGCCTGTAAACCTAGTTACCCAAGAGGCAAATTCTAAGGGCGGCAGTCAAAGCCAGTCGTAGCTGTGTGTAATAACCAGTAATTGTGTAATTACCAGCACTAGGGCTTGAACTTGCCCAGTTTTTCTCAAGGCTAGGGTTCTACCACCCCCAGCTTTTTGGTGATTAAATAGAGATAAGAATCCCAGACTCAGGCTCAGAAGTTGGCTTAGTCGTAGAGAGTTTGCCTTGATGCGTGAGGCCCTGGGTTTGTTTCCTCAGAACCACATAAGCAGAAAAAGCCAGAAATGGTTTTGCATCTCAAGCGATAGAGTGCTAACCTTAAGCTGGAATGCTGAGGGACAGCGCCAGAGTTCAGGTCCCACAACCAATAGAAAAAAAGTAAAGGAACCCCAGACTTTGCTGCTCAGACTGGCTTCAAACCAAGATCCTCAGATTTCAGCCTCCTTAGTTTGCTGGGATTTGCATGAGACTATTCAAAAAAGAAAGAAGCTGCAATTTGAGCTGTGGCTCAATTGGCAGAACGGAGCAAAATCTCAAACATTGGCCAGTCCCTAGTTGGAGAAAAAAGAAACACAAATATTTTCAAAAATAATAAATTGTAATACAGAAAAAAATGTTTAATATGATACAAAGGAAAACTATGTTTCTTTTACATGCAGCAAGCCAAAACAAACTACAAAGTTTCCAAATGACATAGTGAGAGTAAGGGGAAAAAGAAAATTTTATAAATTCATGTAAATATTAAATACAAACTGAAATGACCAAAATCTACTGTGATCTCTCACTCAGATCTCTCACTTGTAATTGTTCACAAATAATTGCCCTCCATTTTCAGCATATAGTATGGGGATTTAGAAATGACCTCTCTATGCAGCCTTGACTAAATAGGGATATTCCTACTTTAGCGTCTTGAGTTATAACTGCATGCATTGCCCTCATTTTAATACACAAATTATCCTTTAAAACTCAACATCAATATTGAAATGATGGATTATGTGTAAAAGCATGAAGAAACATCAGAGATCCACCAGAGATCCTCTGAGGAATACAATCATAACAATAGAAGAGCACCTAACACTCAAGGTAGGTAAAAGAAGGAAGACTTAGGGTTTTTATTTTTTATTTTTTCGTATGCAGGGGGTTGAAAGCAGGGCCTTATGCTTGCTAGGCAGGTATAAAATTCAGTTACATTAATTATATCCATACTACTTTGTAACCATTACCTCGGTTTGTGAACTTTCTTTTCAATACTGATGGAATCCACACAATCATTGAGTAATAATCACCCCAAATGACATGCCCCAGAAAATTTTAACCTTCCATTTTCTCTTATGAAATAGTTTAGTCAATATATTTCACATAAAGAGGTTATTTTTGTGTCCATCCATGACAGACATATATTAAATGCAGCCTTTTTTGGATGAGTCATATTTTATGCATACCTTATATTTTATAAACCTATTCATCTGATAGACACTCCAGGTATTTCCAACTCCTATTGTGAACATTGCTGAAGTTATCATTGGCATATGAGCTATTAGTTTTTGTTTTCATTTCTTCTGGGTATGCAATGAGTAATGGAGTTGCTGGGTCATGTGGCAATGCTATCCTATGTAAGAAGAATGTGTCAAATTCTACCATAATTGCTATATCACTTTACATCAACACAAAAATGTACAAATGCTCAATAAAATGTACAAAAATATTTCAAATCTTCTACAGCTGTGCCCTAAAGGATCATTTTTTACTTAAACTTGGTTTTATTTAGGTCATGCAGGCCTAGAAGTATGTAGCATTGTCTAGAGCTGAAGTTATACCAAATGCCCCTGACTTAGCCTCCAAAAATATTTATTCTGGTAATCATTTTTTTTCTAGAGATAAATTTTAGTTATTATATGCATGGTAACTCTTTTAAAATAACACTTTGAATTTTAAAATGACATAAAACTGTAACCATTCTGTGTACCATCTTTATAATAAGAAAAATTATATTTACAAAAAATATAAAAAGACAAACGGGTTTGAACTATCTAAGGTAGATGTTAGCTTCCCAGCAGAAAAATACATTACAATCACAGTCTGATAATGAACGAAGCAAAGTAATACAATAAGAGCTCATCTCAAGTAAAATGAAGAGTAAAGACTGTGGGCAGGGTTCAAGGGGTAATGCACTTGCTTGCCAAGCACCAGCTTCTGAATCAAAACCCCAGTACTGCCAAGGGATAAAATAAAGTGTTAAAACATATGGAAAGGTGCAGATAATAGTATGATGTATGACATGGTGGTACACACCAGTAATCCAAACACTTGGGAGACTAGGCAGTAGAATTTTGAAATTAAGATCAGTCTTGGCTACATAATGAGACTGCATGTTAAAGAATAACATAGAATAAAATAAATCAAACTACATTTTAAAGAAAAAGGTGTAGTTCAATTGTAATTAAAGCAGTTTTGCATGTGCAAGGAACTGATACAATGCACAAAAATTACATGATTTATTAACTACAATGGCAGTTTATCAGTGCAGTACTTGGTGCCCCTTGGCTGGGATCCCTCTTGAAGCAACATAAGGCAGTTGTTGCACCTGTCTTCTGGGCTGGACTGAGGGCGTTCCTGGGCAAACAGTATTTTGATCTCCATTCATGGATACCACTTACAACTCTTTTATTTTTAGTAGACCCCCTACAAATCTCTCCCAATTACAGCCTTCTGGTATTCAAGTTAGGTTGTCTTTGGTATCTCTAGGGCTTTCCTCCCCTTTGTCTGGAAATGCTCTGTTCCTGGGCCCACAATCAGCAGTTTGTTCTGAGAAGAGTGGTCGCTATTTTGCTAGCCACCTCTATCCTCTTCTATCTCCTCCTCAAATTAGTCTTTGGTATCAGTATGAGTCTGTTCAGAGGGTAGTGCCAGCCTGGGCTGGCTTTGAACTCTGATCCTCAGATTTCAGTCTCCTGAATAGCTAGGATTACAGGCCTGAGACACCTGTAACCGGCCATCATTTCTTTCTTCCAGGAACATTTCAGGGGAATGGAATAGCACAGCTGCACATACATTCATTAACAACTGACCAGGGGTGAACCAGATGCTTACAACAAATCCACTGACCTTGATATTGCCTTTGGTGTCCAAGAGGATGTTGTTAGTCTTAAGGTCTCGGTGTGTGATTCTATTTCGGTGTGAACAGCACTTAAATTTTGTGTGACGAGCCTCCTGGCTTCATCCTCATATAGGTGGCAGGATTTTAAGATCCACTCCAAGAGGTATCACCTAGTGGCCAGTTCCATGATGAAATACACAAACCCTTCCTTCTCCATAACCTGGTACAACCTGATGATGTGTTTTTGCCATACCTTCTTAAAAATGTCCACCTCATTCTTTAGCAGATGATGAGGACTCTAACTTCCAGAGTATTTTAAATGCCACATCCTTGTCGGTGAGGTGGGGATGGGCCAGTTTCTCTTGTCCATAGGGAACTTTGTCATGAGCTCTTTTATCTGGTATTGGTTGATGATCTCCTTCTTCAAGGAGCTTGAGGATGATACTTTGTGTTCTTCCATCATTCTGCTTTGATGACAGGTAGCAAATCTTGCTAAAATAAACTAAATAAAATAATGTAAAAGCCAGAAAATGTAAAAAGAAATACCAAAATCCAAATGACAACCAGACCCTGTAACCAAAACATTCATTTAGCTTTGATTCAGTCAAGCGTGTCAACAAGCAAGAACTCCCAACTCTATTAACTGGCATAGGTTGGAACACAGTGGCTTCCTATATATCCTGCATGACATCACACAATGGAGAAATCAGAACCAGGCATAGTGATATCATGAAGGAAATGGACCAATCAGAGTCTGAGGTCAGAGAAAAAGTGGACCAATCATAGCCTGCCAGCCTTGACACTAACTCTTAAGCCTCAAAGGACTCCAGGTGAGCTTGAGGTTGCTCTGGTCATTAGCATGGCATTTCTGAAACCACTAGGACAGTGGTCAAAATCCTCTGATTTTCTAGAGAACTACTGCATCTTACTTCTTCTAAATTGCTTCTCTGGAGACACTAGCTAATAGCCTCCATTCTTGATGGCCACTTTATCCTATATCTTTTTCCAGCAATGGCACTGCACAAAGGCCTCCCTCCTTGTCAATGTCAGCTGTGTCCTACAACTTCCTTTAAAGGGACAAGTACCAGGCTGGCTTTGAGCCACCATCCTCACAATTCACCTTCCTGAGTAGTTAGGATTATAGGCCTGGGCCATTGGTAGGTACTTAGCTCATCTCTTACATTTGGAGGAAATATATTTGTTAGAAAGGTAGGTTTTAGATATGTCCTTTTAGCACTTTAAATTTGATACCCTTGCTGTCTACCAATTAATCTAGTTTCTGATGAGAAATTTGTCATAATATCATTGAAGATCACTTGTGTGTGATAAGTTGTGTCTCTGCGCTTTGGGAGGTTTTCTGTCTCTGTTTAATTAGAATGTGTCTTAGTGTGGAACTGTATAATTATGTTAATTGACTTTTTGATCGGGTAGATTCCTGCATAGAAGTGTTCATGCTTTCAATGAAAATTGGGAAGGTATTGGTTATTATTCCTTCAATTATTCTGTATTTCTTTTTTTCCTCTTTTTATATTAAAGATATAAACATTATAAATATAAATATAAATGTTTATATAATACATATAAACATTATACAATATACATACATTACATATTCACATTGTATATGGAATACACATATATGCCTACATATTTATTTCATACATACATTTATAAATATATATTTATTTTCACATAGCTCCCAGTTTTGTGATTATTTATGGTAGGAAGTTTAGGCTGATCGTAGCTACTCCATCTGAGTTAGAGTAAGCAGATTTCCTGATTTCCTGCCTCTCTCAGGTTTCTGAGCACAGGGCCATTGCTTATGTTCTAGTGTATGCTGTTACCTTTTGCAATGTCATGTTCTGCTTCAATGGCCACCAGGCCTGCACCTGGAAGAGGGGCTGCTCCAAAATCAGCCTGCATGGGTGCACCTGCCTGCCTCTGTCTTGATGTCAGAGTCCCTGAACCTACAGGGGTCGCCTTAACGGATGCCACTGTGCCAGGTCTGATGAAAGATGACTGTGGGCGGCACAAGCACAGCCTCTTTTTTTTGCCCATTGGAGGTCTGCATTGGAGCTTGGGGGTGTTCCCCTGTTGGTGGCTATGCTTGGAGCAAAGCTGACAGCTGCAGAAGCCTCACTGTAGCCTGGCTTCTGGGGCACAACAGATGCCACAGTTTTCTCTGGGCACTTTTCAGAATAAATGGGCAGGTCCAGTAGGAGAAGCTGAGCTTAGGAGGACCCTAAACACAGGGTGGGCAATGGAGTTGGGAGGGGCAGAATTTTCCAGGTTGGCAGGGGGCAGATGATGAGCCTATATTAGTAGTCTGCTGGCTTCCAAAAGAAAAGCTAGATTTACTTACTACCCAGAAATATCCCTCTGAAACTGGTTGCACCAGAGAGTCCCATGCTATTGGGAGGAAACTGCTTAAGACTGCAGTAGATGGACCAGGATCATTTGGTGTTGTTTGTGAGCAATTAAATGCTTTCTCTGGCAGAGGGAATGTGAAGGTTCCCTAACACTGCAGATCCAGGGAAGCCAGAGCCCAAGCAGACACCAGGGTTGGTGAGCTGCACACTGGGCAGGCTGGTAGGTGAAACCTTGCTGGATGGCTTTGCAGAGTCCCCAACCTACTGGCACAAGAACCTGCCTAGCATCTCCTCAACCATAGAACTTGGAGACAGCAGCTGTCCCAACTTGGACATGAAATGTCCAGCTGGCAAGAGGTTGTTGTGGTCAGTGTGGGTCTGGGAAGAGTGGCAGGCCTGCTTCTGGAGAGAGCAGATGTCCCTTTCAAGGCATCTAGGGGAAGGGGAGCCCCTGGAAATGGGCTCATGGAAAGGCTGGTCTGTCCTGCTCAAAGAGAACACCTCCAGATTGTTTGACTGTTTGGTTTGGTGGGGCAGTTCACCCCTTGGAGGCAGTGATATTAGGAGACAGTGATGATGAAGTTGTCACAAAATTAAACCAATCGCTGAGGGAGCAAAAGAGTAAGTTTTGCTGAACTGCCCATGGCAGGTGGAGTTGAGGTCATGGCTGCTTCTGTCTTGAATGATCTAGAGGCTTTGTCACCAGGAGACAAATGACTGGATGCTGGCACGAAGCCCAGTGGTTTTAGGAAATTTATCAGAGAGCCCGATTTGGCTTGTATGTCAATAAATAAGGCTAATACTGTGTGTAGATTTAGGGCTTTAGAGCTGGGCATCACAGCTTGATCATTTTGAAGAGCTGTAGACACCTCCTGGAAGCTGGTGGAGCTTTAGGAGGTCTGAGTACATTATGAGATTAAATGTGGTCCTCTGAGCTTCATGCTTGGTTTGCAACAGGGCTGAGCCCTCCCTCCCTGCTGTCCTGGTACCCGCAGGGTTTGGGCTGGTTTCTGTCAGGTAGAAAAGTTTAGTGTTTCTTTTATTCCATGAGCCTCACTCTGAAGGGCTGTGTAGGCAGGGAGGATTGTTTCATTGGGAGGTCTTTCTTTGAGTAAGGCAATCTACATAACTCAGAGCACATCTTGGTTTTCTCTCTGAATGTTTAGTTTCTGTGGAATACCGGTGCCTGAAAGGCTTAACAGTTCAACGTTCCAGAGGCTTTCTCGGTTTCTAGACATATCCATGGTTTGTTCTTTTTCATCATACAAAGACAGCTCTAACTTCCTCCTTTAGTCATGTTCTACTGAGCCCTTTGGTACTGGCATAAATTAGGAAAGACAGGCAGGGCTGTCATGTTGCTAAGGAAAGCAGATAGGGATGCCTTGTTGCTGAAAAAAAATATTCAGGCCTGTCTTGTTACATAGTTTCATTTTATTCCACAATGTTGGTAAATAAAGCCTCCAGATTGGAACTCAGGAGATGCCCATGATCATTGCTCCATTCCTCTTCCCTGCTCTTACCATACTGCCTTTCTATTTAAATTCATTTTTAATTTTTGTCAGAAGCAAAGAGGCAATTTAAAATTCTCATGTAATTTTTATTCATGAATTACTAAAATACATGAAGAACATGTTAATTCAAGCAATATAAAATGGCAGATGGCATGAATTTGATCTTTTTCCCTCTACTATTTCACTTTTGCTCTACCCTGGGGTGATCACTGCTACTAGTTAGTTATGTATCCCTGTATCTAAAACAAATGTGCACAAAGGACAGGCTTGCCCATAGCTACCCATGGTCCCCCAAACTACTATCTTAATAGGAGGCCAAATTTTCATTCACACTATGGAGATTCAAACTTCTATACTCAGGTTCACAGACCTGAGCCAATTCTGTGCTGGAACCACATGACTGAAGGTGGTAGCTCATTGTTCACTAAGGAAGAAGTCTGTAGTAGCTGGAAATCTGCCCTCTGCGTTTCCGACTAAGTCACAGTATCAGGTATGAAGACTAAGGAGTTACACAGGCCTTCTAGAGTTTAATAGACTTTGGGTTTTAACTTTTGTATTTCCAAGTTTCGCTGCAGATCAAATATTGGGCTTGCACAGCAGCAGCCCAAGAGGAAGTGATGTCCAGAACTTGTGTAAGTGTTACAGATTATTTGAATGTTTTTACTGAAATTTCTTTTTTCCTACAATACACACCTGTGGCCAAATGTGGGCTTTCTTACAGCTAGATGACCGATGGCACAACACTGGATCTAGCTTATACCTAGTTCTGCAGCCTTGTTCTGGAATATGGGCTGTTTCAGTCTTAGATATAGAACTCCACTTTTTCTCCCCTTCTCTTTCTCCTCCCTCTCTGTCCTTCAGCAAAGAATTCAAATAATCATTTGTTGAAAAAAATGCTTGGAAAATTGTCATAATATTAAACAGTAGTGTCCACCCTTCAAGCCTGACAATTGTGTTAAAATAGGTGGAGAACAAGCATAATAAAAAGTAAGTGCACATACAGATGTGCACACCCAAACCCACAACTACCCCAGATAGACACTTACATACAAACACAGAAACACTCAAAAAGACCACAGGACATTTAAACCTTGTTTCTTAATAATTTAAAAACACCAAAACATTTGATGTAGTCAAAAAATCACTAGTGCACCCACGCACGCACATCACACACACACACACAGAGCCAATACTGGAGCTTCAACGCAGGATGTGGTTAATGTCCCTGAGATTTTGAAATGAAAGCTACCACTTTACTCATTTGCACCACAGCTCTACTTGTGTCTTTTTAATGGCCAATTGGAGATGAAAAACACATGGACTTTTCTGCAAAAGTTGACTTCAAACCACAATACTCACATCTCAGTCTCCAGAATGATTGAACAATTTATATTCTCACCAGCAGTGATAGAGTTCCCTTTTGGCCACACCCATAACAGCATTATTTACTAATCACTTTTACATGTTTTTATTAGCCTTCCTTACTGCAGTGAAGTGGAATTACAGTGTTGAATGTTTTACATTTCCTTTATGTTCAGAGATGTTGAACATTTCTTTATGTGTCGATTGGCCAATCGTACTTACTCTGAGAAGTCTGTCTTTAGGTCACTACCTCATTTATTAATTGGGATGTTGAGGGTTTATTGGGGGTAATCTTTTGTGCTCTATTTATATTTTTCCTATTAGGTCCTTGTCTGATGAATAGCTCACAAAATTCTTTACCCATTCTGTGGGTTTTGTATTTAGCTTATATTCTTTGCCAGACAGAAACTTGTAAGTTTCATGCAATGCCGTTTATCCAGTTTTTCTTTGATTTCTTGTGATTCTGGATCTTTAGTTAGAAACTTTGGAGCTGTGTTTTAGGAGCCATGGTGTTTCCTCTGCCACTTCTTGTAATATTTTCATGGTTTCTGGCCTATAGGGCTTGGCATATGTGGACACCATTTATTTGATCTGCTCACAATTCTTTGGTTCTCAGAGACAGCAAAGTGGTACCCTTTCTAAGTAAGATGAGTTGGCTCATGGTTGTTTAGAAGGGGGATGGCTACTCAGAAGTGTGAATACGGAAATCATAGGTGGTAGGCTCAGGTATAATTATTTTAATTGCATTTTTAATTGTAAGTACAATGAATACTAATCAGTGACATTTTTCATCAACTTCCCCATCCCTGAAACTCAACTCCTTCCCCTCCATTTTCCTAGTTTCATTGGGTATGAGTTGAAAATTGTGATTTCATTCATCTCCTTCCGCTTTTCAAGTGTCAGTTTCCTCATATACATTTTATTGTACTGTTAGATTTTCTAAAGGATTACACCATTTAAATTCTTTCCAACATATATTGTATTTCATGAAATATATATATATATATATATATATATATATATATATATATATATATGTGCATACAACACTATATATGTTTACATATAGACCGAGCTTCCACATATGAGAGAAAACATACATCCTGACTTCACAAAATTTTTTCCAGGTCCACCAATTTCTTTATAAATGATGCAATATTCTAATGGATGAGAAAAATTACTCTGTGTTCATTTCCCTAACATCACCTTATCTGACCTTTTCTGCTTGTCTCAGACATAAACTAGTTGTTGTAAAGAAGGGAAACCATGGGACCTATGTTTCTTTGGGCCTGGCTACTTCACTTAATATAATTTTTTCCAAGCCTTTCTATTTCCTAACAAATGGGGCAATGCCATTCTTTCTGATGGAGGCATAGAATTCCATTGTGTATATATTCCGCATTTTCTTGATCCATTCATCTACTGAGGGGCATCTGGTTTGGTTCCATATCTTAGCTATAGTAAATAGTGCTGCAATAAACATAGTCGTGCTGTAGCTTTAGTGTGGCCTTATTTGTAAACATTTGTGTGCCCAAAAGTATGATTGCTGGGTCATAGGGGAGCTCTATGTGGAGTATTTTGAGGAACCTCCATACTACTTTCCAAAGTGGTTGAACAAGTTTACACTCCCACCAACACTAAGGTATGTGTTCAAATGTATTTTTCTTTCAATTGATTGTTTCTAACACATTTATAAGATTATTTCTTTGTTGCTTTGTCGGTCCCTCCCCCACAGTATAACACCTGCTTTCACTTTATTTGATGTCGGTATAATTTGTGGAGGGGGAAGGGAAAAAATCGTTTAAATAGGGATACAGTTGGACCCATTGCAACAATGAGATGTACAAGTCATTATGTCAAAAAATCAACTTTATAACTTGTGGTGGGGGGGCAGTAGCGGGGAGGATTGGGTGGGAGGGCGGGGAGAGGATGGGAAGAGATGGGAAGGGGAAACAAAGGAGGAGGCTACAATGCTTGATAACTAATATACTCATTATTTGCCCATGGAATTGTAACCCCTCTGTACGGTATTTTCACAATAAATAAAATAAAAATAAATTAAATTAAATTAAAAATAAATAAATAAATCCAAAAAATACCATATTTTCTTGATCCATTCATCTATTGAAAGCATTTGTGCTATATCTATACCTTGACAATGAACATAGTTGTGTAGGTGGCCTTACTTTATCCTGATATTTAGTCTTTTGCATAAATGTTCAAGAAAGGTAGTACTGGACCACAAGGTAGATCTAATTGTTTTGTGAGGTTTTTTTTTCAGTGTAGTTGAAAAAGTTTACATTCCCACCAACAATGGTTTTTGATCATTCTAAAGTGAGATGAAAAATGAGCAGCAAGTCAAGTGGCTGTGTATTGTTGTTGTTGTTGTTGTTTTGTTTGGTCATGGGACCTGAACTCTAAGCCTAGGTACTGAAGTTCAACTCTTCAGCTCCTGGATAGAACACTACCACTTGAGCTACAGAACAACTTCCAGCTTTGTCTGCGTATGTGGTGCTGAGAATCACTCCAGGGCCTCATGATTGCAAGGCCAGCACTCTACCAGAGAGTCACCTTCCCAGCTCATCTCAAGTGTTTTGGTTTGCATTTACTTTATAGCCAGAGATGTTGAACATTTTAATGTGACTACTGGCCAATTGTATTTCCTTCGAGTAGTCTCTAAATAGCTTATTTGCCCATTTTTTAATTGGGTTGTTAATTCTTTGCTAGTATAATTCATTGAGCTCTTTGTATATTCTGAAGTAGACCTGGCAAAGATCTGTCCTTCCATAGGCTCTCTTTAGTTTGCTAATGATATCCTTTGACATGCAGAAACTTCTTAGTTTGGTACAATACCATTTATGAATTCTCTCTTTGAGTCCAGGCATTATTGATTGTGAACTCTATATTACTGTTCATTGGGAGCCAAAGTTAGCAAGTCTTATACTTTCGGAACAATCCTTTCTATATTTCAATCCTAGTCATGGACAGGTATGGTTACGCCAGTTTTACAGGTAGAAAGGTCAAAATCTAACATTTTTTCAAATTCTTTAAGCCACACATCTAGTCAAAGCATAGTCTAGAACCTATATTATTCTTGTATAGTCTCAAGATAGGTTTTCTCAGTTGTTTAAGGATACAGGTGGACCTGTTGCAACAATGAGAAGTACAAGTTGTCATGTCCAAAACGAGGTTTACAACGTCGGTGCGGGGGGGGGGGGGAGGGGGGAAGGAGAAGGATTGGGATTGGGGGGGAGGGGGGAGGCTGGAAAGGGATGTGAAGGGTAAACAAAGGAGGAGGCTGCAATGCTTGGTAAGAAATGTACGCATTATCCTGTCCATGTAATTGTAACTCCTCTGTACAGTATGTTCACAAATAAAATAAAATAAAATTAAAAAAAGATAGGTTTTCCTAGTGACTTTCTTTATATTTCTTCCTTAACTCTGAAAATCTGTGTACAATATGGTGGCTAATGACCACATGAGAATGCTGAGCACTGTAAATTGTGGTGTTGTATTGGTTTTGCTTTAAGGATAATGTGCACCATGGACTTGGAACACTACATAGAAAACAATGGGAAACTATATCTTTGTTTGTTTTGCAAGTCCTGGGGCTTCAGCTCAGAGCTTGGACACTGTCCCTGAGGGTCTTTTGCTCAAAGCTAGTGATCACTCTACCACTTAAGCCATACCGCTAATTCCAGCTTTTTCTGTTTAATTGGCACTGAGGAATCAAACTCAGGCCTTCATGCATTCTAGGCAAGCACATTACCAATAAGCCACATTCCAGCTCTTCGGTTTTTTCACGAGTTTCCCACTTTCTTGAGCAGGCTGGCTTTGGACTGTGATCCTCAGATCTCAGCTTCCTGAATACCTTTGATTACAATCATGAGTTACTGGTGCCTGGCAAATGGTGATTTTTAACCTACTTTTAATTTTCCTCATTGATGGAACAGCTCAGTAGATAACATGAAAAAAGCAGAAAGGCAGACGGAAAAGCAACAGTAGTAGATACTAGAAAAGTAGTACAAAAATTGGCAAAATAAAGTAAAGGGTTGCAATTAAATTTATAGCAATAGACCAATGTTGCTTTTTTATTTAACAAACATATAGTACTTTTACATTCCATTAACAGGGAAATGAGGGGACATACAAACTGTTTACAACATTTAAACTTTTCTGTATACTATACGTATCCAACACAATTTATTGTTAAAAAATGCCAACAAGTTCAGGTGTGAAAATATATGCTTGTAATCTCAACTCTTAGGAGCTAAACTGCGAGGATTGAAAGTTGTTATATAGATTATAGAAAAACTATGTCTCTGAAATAAAAGAAATAAAAAATAAAAGGGGAAAAAACAAGTCTGACCAAATATTTCCTGGGAAATTTTGTCAAGGAAAATAATTTTTTTCCCTATTGTTAGGTGTCAAACCTGGAAAATTGCCCATTGTATACAAGTCCTTTACTACTTGAGTAATGCCCCAAACCTTTTTATTTAAATGCTGTTTTTCAGTTTGTTTGGTTAGCAGTCTTTCTTTCTTTCTTTCTTTCTTTCTTTCTTTCTTTCTTTCTTTCTTTCTTTCTTTCTTTCTTTCTTTTTCTCTTCCTTTCTTTCTTCCTATCTCTCTATCTTTCTTTCTTGTTCTTTCTCTCCTTCTTTCTCTCTTTTTCTTTCTTTCTTTCTTTCTTTCTTTCTTTCTTTCTTTCTTTCTTTCTTTCTTCCTTTCTTTTTTCCTTCCTTCCTTCCATCCTTCCATTCTTTCTTTTGTGGGGATAGGCCACCTCACACAATGTATCTATTTGACTGCTCCAGAAATTTTTAAAAAGCAAGAAACACTTCCTAATTAACTTCATAAGCTGCATGACAAAATTAGTATGCATTTATAGTAATTTTACTTATGTAGAGAAAGGCAAAAAATCCTAAACAAAAGAGAATATGTTTGAGAAGTAAAATGGAGTTTACATTTAATTTTTTTCCATTTTTTCCTGTGTGTGTGTTTTCCTGAAGATTTAACACAGGCTTCACACATGGTAATCAAGTTATTCTACCACCAAGCTGCAACCCCACTTACATAGTTACGATTTAGAAAATCTAATGCAATTTATCACACTGAGTAGAGAAGAAATCTCATATAATCTCAATAGATGCTGACACAGAAGCATTAAATAATATTTTTAATATTACTGAAAACTCTGAAACAAGGAAAATAGCTTTAGCTTACGTAGAATATCTATGAAGCAACTACGATATTCTTTAAAAAATAGCTGAGGTATTTCTGATGCAATTAAGAGAGAAATTTGTTATCAATGATGGAATTTGACAACACATTTGATATTTTAACTGAAAAGGAGAAAGGAGAAGCAGAAGTAGAAGCAGAAGCAGAAGCAGCAGAAGAAGAAGAAGCAGAAGAAGATGCAGAAGAAGAAGAAGAAGAAGAAGAAGAAGAAGAAGAAGAAGAAGAAGAAGAAGAAGAAGAAGAAGAAGAAGAAGAAGAAGAAGAAGAAGAAGAAGAAGAAGGAAGAAGAAGAAGAAGAAAGAAGAAGAAGAAAGAAGAAGAAGAAGAAGAAGAAGAAGAAGAAGAAGAAGAAGAAGAAGAAGAAGAAGAAGAAGAAGAAGAAGAAGAAGAAGAAGAAGAAGAAGAAGAAGAAGAAGAAGAAGAAGAAGAAGAAGAAGAAGAAGAAGAAGAAGAAGAAGAAGAAGAAGAAGAAGAAGAAGAAGAAGAAGAAGAAGAAGAAGAAGAAGAAGAGAAGAGGAAGGACGAGGAGGAGGAGGAGGAGGAGGGGGAGGAGGAGAAGGAGGAGAAAGAGATTGCAATGGAAGGAAAATACTGTAATTTGTGAGCAAGATGGAATGGTAGTCTACATAAAAATACAAAAATGTTTACAGGTTTACATATTTCAGTATGTTAGTTTAATATGAAGTCAAACAATAAAGAAATAAAAAATCTTGTTGGGGGAGTGTAGTTGTGGAGCTGGGAGGGAAGGGATGGTAGGGATAAAACAAAGGAGGAGGCAAAAGAAATGTACTCATTACCTTGCTCATGGCACTGTAATCCCTCTCTACATTTTTTAACAATAAAAAAACTTATTTAAAAATAAAAAATAAAAAAGTCTATGCAGGAAATTTGTAACTTAGTGGTAGAGTATTTGCCTATTATCTGTGAAGGGTCCTTGTTAATCAGCTGCAAAATGCATAACAGACCAGAAATTTTTAAAAAAATTATACAAAAAGGACAATAAAACACATGCTTTGGGACAAGTAAGTGGTTTTCTTCCAAAAAAGGAGTTGCAGCAGATGATTTTGGTGATATATACTTGGAATCCAAACATCCATTCTTTGGCGTTTCAAGTGTTCAAGGCCAGTCAGCTAAAAAACAAGAGGAGGATGGACATGACAGAAGAAATAATAGAGATCTGAAACAAATTAAACTTCATCTGGATGGTGGGAAGAAGTCTGTCAGCTGTATTTTTTTCTTTTAGAAAGTTTCTAGCCTTTCCACCATGTGAGTACGCAACAAGAGAGCACATTAAAGCTCTGGTAAAGTTGACCTCTCTAGATCTTGTCCTTCGGAATTTCTGTTGAGTACAAATAACTTGCTCTAGGCTATTGGGACCTGGTCTTAAGGAATTTTGCTATAGAATCACAATAGAATTCAAATACACAGCTATACCTATTTCTCTAAAGGAATACTGATGAATTTGGCACTAGGAGAGTCCAATTTTCTGGGCAGGGGTTCTACCACATATTTTCCCTACTGCAGCCCTTGTTCTTCACTTTGAACATATAAACACACTGTCTTAGATTTCAAGGATTCTGATATACACTCTTTGATAAGAAACTATCATGAGAAATGATGATTCTCTCTATTCTCTCACACCTATAGATGTTAATAACCCACTTCATGGAGATGTATGGCACAAGGCATTTTGCTACAGTATCAGATGATTCTGAAGTGATACCACTATTCTTTTGACAACAGTCATTCTAGATTTAAAGAAAAAATCATTGAATATCTTGAGTAAATTGATGAGGTCTTTAAAAGACAAAAGTTAGAGCAACTTTTCAGATTATGGTTGCCATGAAGTATCCTACTGGATTTAAATTCCAAGTGATGAAACAGCCACTTTCATGACACACATAAGTATAAAACTTTGTTGGTCTTAATTTCTTCGCATTTTAATGGAAATGACAAAAGTGCCAACTTATTGACTTTATAAGGAGATAGCATTACATAATTAAATTGTCAAAATTCACTGAGTTGAATAGAGAACATGCTTAATTTGTATTAAAGTAGTAATGTATTGCCATTAATACATGGATGTGTTTTATTAGTAAATATTGAAAAGGAAAACAAGTATTTCTACAGGGGATTCATCCTGGCAATAGTCATTATACAGTAGGCTGATACTCCCTGCCTTCTTTCAACCACATGCAGTTCTTGAGTGTGATATTGTTTTATTTCTACTCAAGAGCTATGGGACTCATCTTGGATTCCATTTAGAAAACACCAAAGTGCATACGGATATTATAACATTTTAAAGACCAGAAATGATCTATTGTATGGTGCCAACAATAAATAAACTCCATAACAAATAAAGACTTTAAGCGTATGTTAAGCAGTTGTTCAAAGGAGTTATAATTCAACAAATAGGGACACCTGCTGTGCCTTAACTACTTCTTTGAGTTTTCTCGTTCTTGTCAAGTTAAAAAAATATGGATCCACTCTAGGGAAAATTTCCAATTGGACTGTTTGACATGTGCCCCCTGCACCTAGAAATATATGAGAATCCACTTTGTTTTTAGATTGTTGGAGCAAATTCCAAGACATGCACAAATGGTGAATGGAAGCCAATGGTTGGTGTATATTTGTCTCTTGCACATGGCCAGGGTTCTAGCAGAAGCAGACATGAGGACATGGATAGTACTCAAGGACAAAATCTTTGGTAGCAAACACTAGGACCCGGAAGCCACCAAGAACAGAACGCACTTTCTGATGGACTTGAAGTTCCTGCAACACTACCATGGTAGCAGCAGTGGCATCACTCTGTGTACCTCGCATCCATGTGGAAACCTTGTCAACAGTCCTCCAGTCGGTTCATGCCAAGCTGTGATTGGTCCATGCCAGCCATTCTGAATGGTCTCTAAGGTCCATTACAGTGCTGGGTGTTCCTCTTAACTTACTAGATTCAGTCCTATGTTGACAATTTTGAGTGGTTTTGTTTTGGAGGGGGGCTAAGTTTTGTTGGGGTTTGGGTATTTTCTTTTCGTTATTGCTCTGTTTTTTTTTATTTTCTTAGCTAAGTTTAGGTAGATTTACTCCTTGCCATCCTAGCAAAAAGACATGAGAACACAGTGAATTATCCTCCAGATCTTAAGAGAAGGAGATTTTCACTGAACAAGACAGTATGAAGGAGATCATTGGCTATGCACGAGGAGATTTTCCCTGAACAATACAGTGTGAAGGAGGAGATCATTGGCTATGGTAGCTATGGATATGTAAAGTTGGCCTAGCACCACCTCATAGACACTAAGATGGTAGTGAAAATAATCCTGAAGGGAGAGTTCAATAATTGTCAGATCAAAAATGAGATGGACAGGTTGCGAAGGTAGCTCAGTGTTAGATGTTGCCTTTCATGCATGAGGCCCTGAGTTCAATTCCTCAGCACCACATGAACAGAAAAAGCCAGAAGTGATGCTGTGTCTCAAGTGGTAGAGCGCTAGCCTTTAACTGAAGAGCTCAGCGACAGTGCCCAGGCCCAAATTTCAAGCCCCAGAACCGACAAAGCGTTTGAAATGAGATGGACATTATTATGATTTTCACATCACCCACACATGATCAGGTCATTCCAGGTGAGGGAGAAGGAAGAGCACCAATACCTGGCAGTGGAACTTGCCATCCAGAAACCTCCTGCGAGAAATGTGAATATCATACCACCTATTCAAGAATGAAGTCAGAAGATTGTTTAGACAGATTGTGAGGACTATGCATTACTTTAACGAATATAGAAATGAACATTGAGACATTAAACCCAATAACATTGTGTTGGATGATAAAGGCAATGTGAAGGTCAATGACTTTGGTATGAGCGTAAGGATTTCCCAAGGGTAAGTTGCTGAAGGACATACATGGTACCTTAATTTTGTCCCTACAAAATATTCCTGCATGAAAATTATAATGGCTGTGAAGTAGACATCTTGTTCTTGGGAGTCTCATTCATACTCTATGGGGATGGCAAATTTTCCATTTGAATATATGAATTTTATCCAGATACAGATAATTGTCTTGGAGGTCACATGCATTTCTACATTCATCTGTACCCAAAAGAACAAAATATCATCTTGAAACTGTAAACTG
Source organism: Dipodomys merriami (assembly GCF_024711535.1). NCBI lineage: Eukaryota > Metazoa > Chordata > Mammalia > Rodentia > Heteromyidae > Dipodomys > Dipodomys merriami. The sequence goes on from NW_027204904.1 coordinate 658,593, forward strand.
CCTACCCAAACAGAGGCCCAGTATAGAACAAAAAATGGACATTGGGGGCTGTGAAGGTAGCTCAGTGGTAGAGTGCTTGCCTTGCATGCATGAGACCCTGGGTTTGATTCCTCAGTGCCACATGAGCAAAAAAAGCTGGAAGTGGTGCTGTGGCTCAAGAGGTAGAGCACTAGCCTTGAGCTGAATAGCTGAGGGACAGTGTCCAGGTCCATATTTCAGGCCCCACAGCCAAAAATCAATGGACATTGGCTCAAATAATTTGAGGAATGTTTCCTATGTCCTAATGAGCCATTATGTAATGCACTAACCCTTATTATTCTTGCACTCATGTGTGACATGAGGTACAGCCTGCCTGATATAAACAAAATGATATTGGACAGGATATTAAATGAAATCATGGTCATCTATTTTTTTATTAAAAAAGTGTCAAAATAAAATGACAACAGAATTAAATCAGTGCCTTCTTTTGTTTCACTGTTCCCATCTCCTGCAGATATATAGTATGTATATATGTATATATCTCACAAAAATATTACATATTAAATATATTATATATAATTATATGTTAATAAATATACATAATTTTGGAGATGCAGTTTCATCCAATTCTCTGCTTTTGCTTCAAGCCAGCATTCTCCTCATCTGAGCCTCCTTCGGAGCTAAGATTATAGAACAGGACCATGCAAAATATTTCCTAATAAATGCAGCAGAGAGTCTGTCTTTAACTTCCAAGAAATACTAAAAACTTGAAGATAGTAGAATGATGAATGTAACATAAAACACTAAACTCAGTGTAAAATTTCCAAAATTTATTTTATATAAAAATTACGGGAGGTGTTCCTGGAAGATGGCTGAGGAGAAGCTGGAGGTTAAACAAGTTCTCACATAGAAAGCAGTTTTAGTGTTCCAGTGAACAGTACTAAGCCAGAGAATCACACCAAGTGTGCCATCACAGGACAGAGAATTAGGCGAGAGAGGAAAAATCAAGGCAAAGAGACAAATCTGAGCACTTGCCTGCAGCCACAGTTTCAGCAGCAGCAGCAGCGGTGGCAACACAGAGAGTCCCGAACAAAGGCACCAGATGTGGCAGGCGAACAGATTCAATTCAACACCAGCAAGAACTGACAAGGTGTAGACACCTTCATCATGCAGTTCACAGACCAGAGATGACCCAGGAACCAAGACTCTAGCATGAGTAGAAGCCTGACATCCTCACTCCTCAGGGAGCAAAAGAAGGAAGGCCACCCCTCTCCCGCCACTACAGGAGATCTCCATTTTTGATACTGACAAAGGCCTGGCTGAGGAGCTAGCACAAACACAGGCCTTGTAAGAAAACAAGAGTCATTTAGCAGGTCAAAGGAATATAACCTGACCTGAGAGGCTCAGCTACATCAAGGGAAAAGTCACTCAGCCCAGGCCGCCAGCCCCAGGAGTAGATTTCTTCACCAGGTAAACAGAGCCAGAGGATGCCCCTCCCTTAAGCAGCCTTGACAATCAATTGAAATTCAGTAAATAAAAACTCTGAGAATGGTTCCAAGCTGGGCTCTGTGAGTTTCTAAGAAGCTAGATACTCAGGGAAAAGCTGTTGTTTTCTGAAAGGCCTCCACTCTACCCAGAACCTAGCCTCATCACAGCATCTCCAAACTAGAGGAAATGGCCATCTCCCTCTTTTATGATACTCAAAGCAGATCTCCCTCCCATTGAACTAGCCTGGGAGGAGGATCACAAAATCCTGGGTAAAGCAGATCATTTTTCTGCCTGCTCAAACAAACTGACTTGAGAAACCATCCAAGCCACAGGAAAATCAAACACCACAAGCAGAACAGAGACTCCAACAAGACACTGGTTATGGACACAAGTGAGATACAAGATCTTCCTATCCACGCAAAAAAATCAAAGAACTCTTTTTTTGTACCTTTTATAAAAAAATTTCCAATTTTTTTTTAATTTTTAACATTAAAAATTTTTTTCTATTAACTTTTTTTCTTCCTCTTATAATTTTTTTTCTTTTTTCAAATTGTATTTTGTTTAGCTCTACTGGCCTTTTGATCCTTTTTCTTTCTCATTCTTTTCACCTTTTCTTCTCTTTCGTTCTTTTTTGCTTGACTTAATTGCTGTTCTGCTCATCCTCAGATATACCCGCAGTCGATTATTAGACCTTAACCCATTGTGAACACAATTAATCCAGAAATTTATTACTCAATTTAAAACCTCTTAGACTTAAATTCCTTAGTATCAAGACTATCTTTTATACCTATATAATATTTTAAGCATTTTTATTTTTAAGTTATTCACATCTCCTTTCTCTACCTCCCCTTCACTTATTCTATTCATGTTGTTCTCTGAATATTACATTCTCATTTTGCATAATTTTAAAGTGTTGTACTTTTATTTATAACTTTTGTTTTTCTATTTTTTTCTTGTCTTTTTTTCTTTTTCTTTATTCCTTTTTCTCTCTCTCTACTATCATTCTATCCAACCTATTTCCCGCTTTGAGATTAGGACTTAGTTAACTCTCCCTCTGCCTTTCCACATCCCTCTATTCCTATTTTTACCCATATCTCTCCCTAAACCTAATAATTTCTGTTTGCCAAATTCTTCTTTGCGGTTTTTAGCCCATTAATACATAGTTGCTTGATGTTGAATAGATATATCTGTTGAACTAGATTGTATCTGCAGACTTTTGATTGTGCAACTACAGACTTTGGTTGATGCTTGCCTTAAAATATTTTTCTAGCACAAAATGTGTTACTTTTCTAGCACAAAATGTGTTACTTTCATTCTAAATGGGCAGAGCAACCTGGAAAAACACAACAAAAATGGCAAGTTCAGGTATCTCAACTCCCACTCATGAAAATCAGGGGACAGAGCAGATAATGAATAATCCAGAGGAGAGTTCCCAAAAGCTCTACAAGCACTACTGGGAAACATGGTAAATGAAAATATTGAAAACCTGCAAAGGACTCCATATGCGCATGATAAGGAGAGAGAGAAGGCAAAAAAGGTCAATGCAGGAGTATCATGAGCGTGAGGAAGTTACTTAAAGACTGATACAGGAATTGCGTGAGCAACTTGAGAAGTAAAAGAGAAATAAAGGAATGGCATGAGCAGGTTGAGATCAGTCGAAGAGAAAGTCAGGAATGGTGTGAGCAGGCTGAAAACACTCAAAGAGAACTACAGGAATTGTGTGAATGTGAGGAAGCTAATCAGAGTAATAGAGGAATTGGGAGAGCAAGATGAGAATACAGAAGGATCACCAAATACATTCATGGAATCCATAAACAAAAAGCTGAAAGGAATCAGAGAGACCACAAAGGGAATGCTGAATGGAACACAACAGAAGAAATGGAGTCCAAGAAAACCATAACCAATCAACTTAGTGATTTGAGAATCAACACTGAACATCAAATTAAGGAATGAAAGAAGTTCATACAAGATCTAAAACAAAGTTCAAACAAAGAATTTGAAGCCGTCAAGGATGACCAACTAGGAGGAAAAGAAATAAAAAAACAAAGTACTGAGTCTTGACAGCAGGTTAGACCATGAAGAAGATTGAATCTCAGGGATTGAATACAGCCTAGATATTATAGAGAAAGACCAAGCAACCATACAAGGCAACTCCATGAAATATGATACATCTACTCAACACTTGAAAGACACCATAAGAAGGCCTAATCTGAGGATAATGGTTGTAGAGGAACACCTAGAGACAGAAGTTAATGGTCTAGGAAATTTGTTTAACAGGATCCTAGCAGTGAACTTCGCAAACATGCAAAAAGATAGGCCTGTTCAGATACAAGAAGCTTTTAGAACTCCAAACAAACCAGACCAGAAAAGGACATGCACCGTCACATTACAATCCAAACTGGATCAATTCAGACCAAGGAAAAGGTCCTTAAAGCTGTCAAGGACAAAAGATCAATCACCTACAAAGGGAAACCAATTAGAAACACTTCAGATTTCTCAGAGAAGACAATTAAAACGAGAAGAGCCTGGAATGGTGTATGCCAAGCCCTAAAAACAAACAACTATTAACCAAGAATTCTGTGCCCAGCTAACCATTCCTGCATAACCACAGGTCAAATAAAATCTTCTATAGCAAAGAAAAGTTGAAACAATATACCTCCACCAAACGAACCCTACAAAATATTCTTAAATATGTCCTACACATAGAAAACCAACAAGACCTCAATAAAGGACAAGAAACCACAACCAAACTGAGAATCCAACAATCATAGGAAGAACCCAGTTGTTGCAGCCCCCAAGAAGGTGGATATAATGTCAGGAACTCCCAAATACCTCTAAGTACTATCTCTCAACATTAACGGACTTAACTCTCTAATTAAGCGTCATAGACTGTCTAGTTGGATTAAAAAGCAAGATCCTTCTATATGCTGCCTTCAGGAGTCACATCTGCCCATAAAAACAAACACATTTTCAATGTGAAAGGCTGGAACAAAATCTACCAACCAAACAGCCCCCATAAACAGGCAGGAGTTGCAATCCTAATATCAAATAAAATGGACTTCAAATTAAAATTAGTGAGAAGAGATAAAGAAGGTCGCTCCATACTAATTAAGTGATCTCTCCTTCAGGAGGATATTACAATTCTAAATATCTATTCATCAAACAACGGAGCACCTAAATTTATGCAAGAAACACTACTTTCCCTCAAATCCCACATGGATCCAAAGACATTAATTGTTGGGGATTTTAACACACCACTTTCCCCACTAAATAGATCAACTTAGAAAAAACTCAACAGAGAAACCACAGAGCTAAACAACCGCATTAATCAATTAGATTTAACGGACATTTACCAAATATTTCACCCCACAGCGTCAGAATACACGTTTTTCTCAGCAGCACATGGAACATTTTCTAAAATAGACCACATTTTAGGACACAAAGCAAACTTGTCCAAATTCAGATACATTGAAGCTATACCTTGCATTTTCTCAGACCACAATGGAATAAATTAGAACTCAACACTAAAAGCCACCAAAAAAATTCCTGTAACACGTGAAGGCTGAACAACACACTCTTGAAAGAATAGTGGGTCATGGAAGAGATTAGAAAGGAAATTCAAATGTTCATGCCATTCAACAAAAATGAACACATGATATACCAGCTCCTCTGGGACACAGCAAAGGCAGTACTCTGAGGCCAGTTTTATAACTCTGAGTTCCTATATTGACAAATTGGAGAGATCTGCAACCAACAATTTAATGAGACATCTGAGCCTCCTTGATAAAGAACAGCAAGAGAAACCCCTATCCAGTAGATATAAAGAAATAGTTAAAATTAAATGAATTAGAATAAAAAAAAAACATAAAATGAATCAACAAAGTTAAGAGTTGGTTCTTCGAAAACATTAAAAAAAATTTGACAGACCCTTAGAAATCTTATCAGAAAAAGAAGAGAACACATCTAAATAAATAAACTCAGAGATGAGAATGCAAACATCACAACAGAAACAACTAAGATTCAAAACATTATAAGGGAATACTTCTCAAAACTTTATGCTAATGTTTGAAAACTTGGCAGAAATGTACGTTTCTTAGCAAATATTGACATTCCAAAACTAAACCAAGATGAGTTAAACCAGCTTAACAGGCCCATATCAAGCATTGAAATAGAAACAGCAATAAGAGACTTCCCATGTAAGAAAAGCCCAGGACCAGTTGCTTTTACAGCAGAATTCTACAAGGCCATCAAAGCAGAGCTCACACCAATACTCCTCCAACTCTTCAATGAAATTGGAAGAGAAAGTTCATTACCAAACACATTCTATGAAGCTATCAAAACCAGGCAGGAGCTCATCAAAGAAACAGAACTGTAGACCCATTTCTTTGAGGAATATTGATGCAAAACTTCTCTACAAACTTTTGGCTAATCAACTTCAACAATTCTTCCAAAAAATTATACACCATGATCAAACAGAATTGATTTCTGGGATGCAATGCTGGTTCAATATATGCAAATCAATTAATATAATTCATCACATCAACAGGAGCAAGGATAAGAACCACATAGTTACCTCAATAAATGCAGCAAAAGCATTTGACAACAACGAACACCCTTTATGATGAAGGTAATTGAAAAATTAGGAATCCATGGAACATTCCTCAATAAAATAAAGGCTGTCTATGACAAACCTACAGCCAGCATTATACTTAATGGTGAAAAACTTAAGTCATTTCCTCTTAACTCAGAAACGAGACAAGGATGTCCACTCTCTCCACTTCTTTTCAATCTAGTATTAGAACGCCTAACTACACCAATAAGTCAATATGCAAACATAAATGGGATCCAAATAGGGAAAGAAGAAGTAAAACTCTCCCTCTTTGTAGATGACATGATCTTCTATTTCAATAATCCCATAGACCTAACTCCCAAATTACTCAAGCTGATTCAAAACTTTGGCAATGTAGCAGGGTATAAAATTAACCCTCAAAAATCAATGCATTCCAACAATGAAAAAAGGGTAGCTGAAATTAGGAAAGCAGCTTCATTCCTAATAGACCCAGAAAAAAATAAAATACCCAGGAATTAAGTTATCCAAAGATGAAAAATTTAAAAACTTGAAAAAGGAAATCAAAACAGAACTTAGAAAGTGTCAAAAACTCCCGTACTCCTGGATTAGAAAGATCAATATCGTGAAAATGGCAATAGTTCCCAAGGCTATCTACAAATTCAATGCAATACCTATCAATATTCCACAATCATTCTTCAAGATAATAGAATAGGCAATGCAATAATTCATATGGAACAATAAAAGACCTCGAATAGCAAAAAGGCTCCTCAACAGAAAGAACAGTGCTGGCAGAATATCAATACCAAATTTCAAACTCTACTATAAAGCCATAGTAATCAAAACAGCTTGGTACTGGCACAAGAACAGACCTCAGGACCAATGGAATAGAATTGAAAATCCAGAAATGAACCTACAGACCTATAGCCATCTAATCTTCGATCAAGGAACTAAAAAAAATATAATCAAAGAAAGACAGCGTCTTCAGTAAATGGTGCTGGCAAACTTGGTTAACTACTTGTAGAAAAATAAAGCAATATCCATATATATCACCCTGTACCAGAATCAACTCCAAACAGACCAAAGACCTCGGAGTCAAAACAGACACTTCAAACATTACAAAATGGAATCGGAGAAACTCTGTGTCTCCTGGGGACAGGTCTAAATTTTCTTAATAGAAACCTAGAAACCCATCGAATCAAAGAAAGGTTGGACAAATGGGATTGCATGAAATTGCAGAGCTTCTACATGGCAAAGGATATAGCAATATCAATAGAAACCCCACAGATTTGGAGAAGATCTTCACTAGCCTGACAAGGGTCTCATATCTAAAATATACCTGGAACACAAAAAATTAAATCTCCCAACCACAAATTTTCAAAAAAAATTGCCCAATAAATAAGTGGGATAAGACTTATAGAGAAACTTCTATTAAGGGGAAAGAAGGATGGCCAATAGACACATGAAGAAATGCTCAACCTCTCTAGCCATAAAAGAAATGCAAATCAAAACAACATTGAGATACCACCTCACCCCAGTTAGAATGGCTATAATCAAGAACTGTAACAACAACAGATGCTGGAGGGGATGTGGACAGAAGGGAACTTTACTGCATTGTTGGTGGGAGGGTTAACTTGTTCAACCACTTTGGAAAGTAATATGGAGGTTCCACAAAAGACTCCACATAGAGCTACCCTATGACCCAGCATTCCCACTTTGGGGCATTTAACCAAATATGCAAACAAGACCATACCAAAGCTACCAGCACAACTATGATTATTGCAGCATTATTTACCACAGCTAAGAAATGGAACCAACCCAGATGCCCCTCAGTAGATGAATGGATCAAGAAAATGTATATATACACAATGGAATTCTATGCCTCCATCAAAAAGAATGACATTGCCCCATTTGTTAGGAAATGGAAAGACATGTAAAAATTATATTAAGGGAATTAAGCCAGGCACAAAGATACATAGGTCCCATGGTTTCCCTTATTTGAAATAACTAGTACATGTCTGAGTCAAGCAGAAAACGTCAGATAAGTTGATGTTAGGGAAATGAACCATAAGATATGTATTCAAATGTTTTTTTTCTTTCATGCTATTGTCTCTAACACATTTATAAGACTATTTTTTCATTGCTTTTTATGTCCTTCTCCCACGGTATAACCCCTGCTTTCACTGTATTTGATGTTGGTATAATTTGTGGAGGGGGAGGGGAAAAACATATCGTTTACATAGGTATACAGGTGAACCCATTGCAACAATGAGACGTACAAGCAGTTATGTGGAAGATGAACTTTACAAATTTGTTAGGCTGTGGGGGAAGGAGGATTGGGGGGCCAGAGGATAGGATGGGAAGGGGAAACAAAGGAGGAGGCTACAATGCTTGATAAGAAATGTACTCATTATCTTGCCCATGTAATTGTAACCCCTATGTTCAGTATTTTCACAATAAAAAACATACTGCAAAAAAATTAGGGGCAGTGTTATTCGATTTTCCATGAAAAAAGATTAATAAAAAATTAAAGACAGATATAGATCCCACTTGGAAATGTGAAAGTAAGTGGACTGCCCATATGTTCAAGTCCTAATACTGGCCCACAACCATACATTAAATTAGTTTTTGTAAGTCTTTTATTGTAAAAATACTGTACAGAGGTGTTACAGTTAAATGAGCAAGGTCATGAGTACATTTCCTGTCAAGCATTGTAGCCTCCTCCTTTGTTTTTCCCCTACCTTCCCTTCCCTTCCACCTACACAACAACTCAACTCACCTCCAAATATGCAGAGATCGTTTTTAATGTAGTGTCTTGTATATCACATTTTTACAATGGGTTAACCTGTATGCCTATTTAAATATTTTCTGTTTTCCCTTACCCTCCCCAAATTATAGAAATGTATATACAAGATGCAGGGCACCAGAATCAAATACAGTGAAAACAGGGATTGTACCTTCTGGGAGGATCATATAAACTAACCAGAAATCACATGGTACCGTATAAATACATTAGAAACATCAACAAGAAAGGAAAAACCACTTGTGTCCCTATCTTGGTGTTCATTTCAATTAACTTCATCTTATCTGGTCACTTGTACATAGCTTTTGACCTTTTCTGCTTGTCCTAGGCATATACTAGTTATGGCAAATAAGGGAAACCATGGGACCTATGTTTCTTTGGGCATGCCTTACTTGACTTAATATAATTTTTCCAAGTATTTCCATTTCCTAACAAATTGGACGATATCATTCTTTCTGATAGAGACATAGAATTACATTATAGATAGATAGATAGATAGATAGATAGATAGATAGATAGATAGATAGATAGATAGATAGATAGATAGATAGATAGATATAGATATAGATACATCTCTCTCTTTATATATATATATATTTATAATCACCTTTCTTGATCCATTCATCTACTTAGGGCCATCTGGGTTGGTTCCATATTTTATCTATGGTAAATAATACTACAATAAACAGCGTTTTGTTGGTAGCTTTAGTATAGCCTTGTTAGTGATCATTTGTGTAAATGCCTGAAAGTCGGATTGCTGGGTCATAGGGGAACTCTATGTGGAGTCTTTTGAGGAACCTCCATACTGCTTTATAAAGTGGCTGAAAAAATTTTAAACTCCCACCAACAATGCAGTAGAGTTCCCTTTTGGCCACATCGCCTACAGCATCTGTTGCTATTAAATTTCTTATTTATAGCCATACTCACCGGGGAAAGTTGAATCTCAATGTGGTTTTGATTTGCATTACTTTTATGGCTAGAGAAGATGAGCGTTTCTTCATGTCTGTATTGGCCATTGTTATTTCCTCTTCTGAGAAGTTTCTCTTTAAGTCTTTAGCCCACTTATTTTATCAGGCAGTTCTTTCTTTGATACGTTTTTGTTGGAGGATTTAGTTTTTTGAGTTCCAAGGGTATTTTAGATATGAGACCCTTGTCTGTTGTATGGCTAGTGAAGATCTTCTCCTAACCCATGGACTTTTTTTTATTGATTTTGCTAGCTATGTCCCATGTCATGCAGAAGCTCTGCACTTTCATGCAATCCCATTTGTGCAACCGTTCTTTGATTTGTTGTGTTTCTAGTTCTCTATTAAGAAAATTTCTGCCTATGCCAAGGAGACCTAGGGTTTCTCCTATTCCATCCAGTAATGTTATTAGGGTATCTGCTTTGACTCTGAGGTTGATCATTAATTTTGTAGGCCAAAACTTGGGTTTTTTCCATCTTTTGTGTTCATAGGATTGTCTGTATTTTGTGGAAACAGGCTGCTCTACAAGGTATCATTCCGGGTTATGTAGTAGTTATTACATGGCTCCATGTAAGTATTGTGTAATGACATTGAGCTTTCTAATGATTTACCTACATAAATCTATTAATGTTAATTGTCATGAAGAATGTCAAACCTCCATTTTTGTGCCCATCTCCATCGTTGCTCTCCCTATTGTCTAGCAGTTTATATCACAGTCAGTATAACTGAAGCTGGCACATGGAACAGACATGGACTCTATGGATCCTGGCTGTTAATGGTCCCAAGTACAGCAAATATCAGAATCAATGAGATCAAAGCAGTTGTCCCAGGTGCCTAATTGTATGAATGTCCTTGGCTTCCAATAGACTCACCTGCCTCTGTCAGAAGCGTGGTAATGGTTTATCACCATGAAAACTTACACGGAAGCTTAATTTCTCAGTGTAGCCATGTCAGGAGGTGGAACTTTTAAGAGAGATTTCAATCATAAATGGATTAATACAATCTCATCAACTCTCTAGGGACTAACATTATCATTGTTAACAGTTTTTGAAAGCAACCTATGCCCCTTACTCCCTGTCATTCTAGCACATGCTATGATGCCAAGATCTTCTGTGATATGATTCACCAAGGGGACCTTGTCCCAGGTGCTACCATGCAATTTAGACTTTCCAGCCACTACTATTGTGATTGAAATAGACCTTTTATTCCTTATGAAATGTACAGCTTCAAGGATTTTGTTAAACCATAACAATATGGACTAAGATGCTATTCTTTTTATCTTTTTCATGGAACTGATGATTAAACTGAGGGCCTTACACTTACTAGGCAAATATGGTACCAGTTGAGGCAGCATGCCCCCAATCAATTTTTTTTTCAGCTTGCTTTTCATATATGGTCTTGTGCTGACTTCACTCAAGCCACCCTAAGTACCCCATCCTCCTATAACTCTACCTCCCAATATCTGGGATTACAGGCCTGTGACACCACAGTTTGCCTGTTAGAATATGCTATTCTTTTGGGGAAAGAGATACAGACCCTTGAGATGCCTATGTGGGTTGTGTGTGTGTGTGTGTGTGTGTGTGTGTGTGTGTGTGTGTGTGTGTGTGTGTGTGTGTGTGTGTGTGTATTCAGGAGAACTGTTCTTGGTGATTTACTTAGTACTGAGGGAGAGTCTTCCTGAAGAATCTGTATTCTTCGTTCCTTTCACTGAAAAAGAAATGCTTCTCTGCGTGCAAGTGTCTCTCAACTGTAATCCTAGCTCTTCAGAATGCTGAGATTTGGGGATAACATTGTTAAACCAGGTGATCCAGGAAAAGTCCATGACACTCTTATCTCCATTTAATCACCAAAAAAGTTAAAAATGGAGCTGTGGCTTAAGTAATAGAGCAATATGCTTGAGGAAAAATATACGAATAGCACCTAGACTCTTATTAAGGCTCAGGACCAGCACCCGTACAAAATCTCCAGATCACACTTATGCCATTACAAGTCGCCATTATGTCTAATGGTTTATTTCTACAGGACAGTTGCAATGTAAAAAAAAATCTTTTATTTCTTCATAAGATATGTTCTTTCTGGACCAGCTTTATGCCCCATTTTTCTTGCTGGAATGATGTCTTGATTTTGAAGTAGAGGAAATATTCAGTGCGGAATCCCTCCCTTATCCATTATTAACATGTTCTCTCTTTTATTTTTTGGCAGTCTTTGGCAATGAACTCAGGTCCTGGGCACTGTCACTGAGCTTCTTCTTTGCACAAGGCTAGCACCATATGCACAGCGTAACTTCTGGCTTTTTCTGTTTATGTGGTACTGAGTAATTGAACTCAGGGCTTCATTCATTCTAGGCAAGTGCTCTACACTAAACCACATTCCCAGCCACATGTTCTCTTTCTAAAATATGTCTAACATGTTTACCTCTGTCCCATCTCTGAAGCCACTACTCTTGAATATATCCTCAGTTTAACTATTAACTACTTTTCATTCCCTATAACTGCCGAATTATTTTCCATTGGACCCATGGAACTATCTTTCATTTTCTTAAATTTCACACTTCATTGTCTAAAGTCAAACAATACCTCAACGTTACCAGTGTCTGAAATTGAGGACACTTAGAATAATAAAAATATTTTGCTACTTTTTTTGGCCGTGGGCTTGAACTCTGGACCTTGGGCACTGTCCTTCAGCTCTTCAGCTCAAGGCAAGTCCTCTACCACTTGAGCCACAGTGCCACTTCCAGTTTTCTGAGTTTATTGCAGATAATAATCTCTCAGCCTTTCCTGCCCGGGCTGGCTTTGAACCGGGAGCATCAGATCTCATCCTCCTGAATAGCTAGGATTACAGGAATGAGCCCCCAGTGCTCAGCTAATAAATAGCTTTTCATATGTATCAGGTGATACACAACAACTCAGACCCTTGGGGACAAAATAAATGCATCTCTCAGAGCACTGGTGCCTCACACCTGTAATCCCAGTTACATAGGTGACTGAGATCTGAGGATCCAGATTCAGAGGGATTTCAAGCATCAATATCTGTGATATTCATATTGCCAATAAATAACAAAAACCTGGAAATGGTGGTATGTCTTATGTAGTAGGGCAACAGCCTTAAGGGAAAAGATAATTAAAAGCACAAGACACTAAGTTGAAACTCCAATACCAGCACATACACACACACACAAAAAAAAACAACACAAAATAGAATAGAAAAATGAAAACATTTGTTGAAGACCACCTGGTATTTTCTCTGCTCTGTGTAAAACTCTAATTTTTCTCAAACTTTTTCCTTATGCTTGAAGTAATTTATTAAAATTCTATAACAGCACCATAAAGATATCTAATTACACAACTGCACAAATGTGTTGGCCACAGCCATTTCTATATATCATATTGTAATTGTTACTGCAAACAAAGTACCTTTCCTACTAATTTAATCTAATTAATTGGAAAAACAGGATTTGTATCTTAGTTGAAATTAAACTTAAACTTCTTAACTCATCAAAAGGAGTATGTGGGTGCTGTCACTGAGAGAAGCACAGAGCTGTTTGACATCAGGGGAGTTCCTCTGATAAAGCAAGGTCTATCATAAAGTCATGTAGATAATTGTTTATCTTTGCTCTTTATCATTCTTGGTGTTACACCTTTTGAGTTCTTGATTATTTATTTGGCAACTCACCCTTTAGTATATGTCTTCCAGTAAAAAATACATTTTGCCATACAACAGATGTTTATCCTTTAGATGAGGAATGCATCTTGTTGTTTCTCAGGGTTTATTTAGAAGCAAAGAGGAAGTGCTTGCATGTTTCTAAATATCTTGTTTCTTTCTGATTTCCTGTCTGCCATTCCTCAAGGCTTATTTTTCCTAATTGATGGTGCCTCCAATCTATACAAATTGCTATTAAGACATCATACTATTGCATTCAATGTATAGATTGTTTTTGATGGATATTAATACCTACTTGATGCTGTGTGTTGCTGTCCACAATTGAGCCATGGTTTTCCTTTTAGCTCTATTTCAATTATTTTTGTAAGTGTTAATTTTCTTTATAATGTATGATGTATTTTGTGTTAGATAGTTCTTAGTGTGTTTTATTGGATTGTATTGGTATGAACAACACTGGGGATTGAACTCATACCTCGTTTATGGGAAGAAACACTCTACCACCTAAGTGACGATCAGCTATGGCAATTTTTTTGTTTTTTTGTTTATTTGTTTTTCTTGGTCATGGGGCTTGAACTCTGGGCCTGCGTGCTATCCCTCAGCTCTTCAACTCAAGGCTAGTGCTCTACCATTTTAGCTACAGTGCCACTTCCAGTATTCTGCGTGGTTATTTGGAGATAAGTGTTTCATGGGCTTTTCCTTCCCAGCCTGGAGTTGAACCACAGTCCTCAGATCTTAGCCTCCTTAGTAGGTTGGATTACATGTTTGAGCGACTGCCACCCGGCTATGGTAGTTTTTTCTTTTAACAATTGAAATGATGAATTTTTGTCCTAATTTAATTTAATATTTTTATCTGTTTTTTTTCATCCCATGGAATTGAGTATAGGACCCTTTATATGTATGTATGTGAGTGCTTCTATGTACATATGTGCCAATACTGAGGCTTGAATTTCCTTAACTTTTTCCAAGCAAGGTTGACCCTACACCACTTGAGCCAGACCTTCAGGTTTTTTGCTGCTTAATTGAAGGCAAAAATCACTGATTTGCTACTTTGAAGGATTAATTTTTGGATGGCAGTTCGGAGCCAGACTGTGCAATCTCCTTATCTCTTCCCTCTAATAAATTACTCAGGAAACGCTTCAAGTGTCACTGTGGCTCAAGAGGTAGAACACTGCCCTTAATGAAAAGCAACTCATATACTGTGCCTAGGCCTGAATTTAAACCCTGGGGACAGCGCGTTAAAAAAAAATAACATACTCTGAATTGTTTGACCAGTCTGGCTTTAAACCATGATCCTATAGATCTCAGGTCTGAAGTAGTTGGGATTACAGGTTTGAGCCTTTAGTTATAATAATAGCTTTCTATTATTTTCAATCATTATTATTGACAGATGCTTTAAAAAACACATATTGCTAAAAGTAGCTCATGTTAATAATCCTTGATATTATGGAGGGTGAGACATAAGAACCTCAGTTTGAAGTTGGGCCCAATGACAGAATGTCTGAGTCTTATCACCAACTAACAACCAAAAGGTTGGATGTAGAACTGTGGCCCAAGTTTTAGAGTCATAGCCTTTATCAGAAAAAGCTTAAGGACAGTGCTCATGCAATAAGTGCAAGTCTCAAGATCAGCACAAAAAAATAAAATAAACAGAACCCAAAATAATCCCAGGTATGGCTAGTGATAGTTTGCCTAGTTTTCCTAATATCCTGAATTTTATAGCCACCACAAAGAAAAATAGACAAACCAACAAATTACGTATCCACAGCCAGATGAAACTTTTCCTGATATATCTGCACTAATTATATTTTTAAAAAGTCTTACACTCTTTCATTTAGAAAGTTAACCTAAAAATAACGCCAGTTGAATAGAAATTATATGTGATGACTACTTCATCAACAAAATATTTTTTAGTTTTTTTTAAAAAGGACGTCACCTATTTGTCACCATATATATATATATATATATATATATATATATATATATATAAACATTATTAAAATTTCAACTAAATATTAACTTCACTATCCTCTAAATTGAAGTGTTTACATATATTTTATATCAGAGTGAGTTGTATAAACATTAGGGAGTTAACTGAGGCAATGAAAAGGGGTGCAGGAAGAAATGTTCCTTTCAGAGCAACTTGGTTTGAGGCTGGCCACCAAGGTACGTCTTCAAGAGGCCAGGGCTGTTTCTATTTCCTAAGGTGCCTTTCCTTGATTGGTCCTCTTCCTCTTGAGTCTAATAAAAGGAAGTGCTTATATGTGGGAGAACAACAGCAGCTTGAGTTGAAGATTTTCCTTAAATCCTCTTTCTTGTGTTTAAATGCAGGAACTAGAAAATTCACTGGCTGCATGAACTCTAACTTTGAAAGAACTTCCAAGTATGAAGACTAACCTGAGCCAGCACATTGTGGAGGAGGACATGGTGGTGGCAAAGAACAGATAGAACTTTTGCACAGAACATGCACATTCTTCTCCTGTGTGTAAGTCAGTAAGTCTGCATATAGGAAACTTCAATGTCCCAAAATTCCAATGTTAGAAAGGAGCTTTAATTTTGTTAAAGTTCCTTTTCAGTGGGATCCATGCTTCTCCACTGTTCCTTTAGATTCTGCAGTTTTAGAAGGCAGTAGCATGCTTAATAGAAACAACCCCTTGCTTCCACAGCACTGGATGCTGCAAGTCTGTACACATTTATGGAAAATTTTAAAACATACTTCATCAGGGAGGAGAACAATGAGAGGGATGGTATTCTAATGGGGTTCAACTATTATTGTTTAGATGGTGACAAGTGTTGTCTGTATGTTGAGAAGCCTCTCTCCTTGCTTGAGCAACACCTCATCTGAGCCTAACAGCTGGGATCGTATTGGGCTCCTCTACACAAACATATAATCAGCTACTTTTTAGAAGTGCTGGGTTTTATAAACTATTAGAAGCTATCAGATTAACTGCTTGAACTCAAGAGGGTATGGGTACTTAGCTCTTCACTTCTACTCAGGATAGTCCGGGTTAGTGTATTAGACAGTTTATATAAGTGATAAAATCAAAGCAAATGGAAGGCTTCAAGTAGTCTTAAAGATCTTTAAGAACATAAAATTCAGTGGAAAGTGGCACTGTGGTTCAAAGTGGTAGATCACAGGCCTTGAACAAAATATTCTCAGGGACAGTGCCCAGGCCCTGAGTTCAAACCCTACGATCGCCAAAAAAAAAAAAAAAATTGCTTGTCTCATTTTGAAATGTCAATTTAAGCTTGTTATTTAAATTTTATATAAAAAGAAAGTTTTTGGTCTCTTAGGAAAGTTCTCCAAAAATTAATGTAGAGCAGAAGAGAAGAATGTAGAACCATTGTGAGATTAATTAGGAATTCAGAGCTATGAAAGACTAGAGTTTTAAAAGCTGAAATAAATACATGTCAGAGTGATGGAAACAAACTTAGCTTTCTAGGGATAGACTTTCAAGTCTTTTCAACACATTTGGATGGTTAGATGATGCTACATTTTTTAATTTTGCCTCACTCTGTCTTGGCGAGGTTTTTGTGGGTAAGAAGAAAATCCATTTTTCTTACCTATTTATGAACTGCACGATAAAACTTTAGCAAAGGACCTTCTGTGGCCACTTTTTAACTGGAAGTATTATAAGTTTTTTAAGACCTCAGAATCCTTTTGTACTGTTAGCCAGGCTGTTTTGAACTATTTATTTTCAAATTTATTAGCATAATACATTTATCATTGTAGGGAGGAGAATCCTATGCTAAATAAAGTCTACTTGCGGGGGTTGTTCGTAAGCAATGAGCCATTGGGTATTTCTGGCTTAGCCTGTGTAGAGTAGACTGGATTGAGGTGACATTTCCATGATTTATAAGTAAAATCACCCTGCTCTATTAGAAGTATGGGATCAAAAGAGTGATGGGCATTGGTTTAAGATTTCTTTTATTTTGCTATGTATAAATCCTCCATCATATATTTGGCTTTAATCTTCCTAATATGTTGTATTTTAAATATTTGGTTTCAGTATGATGTGAATTATAGTTTTTAAATTAAATAAGCAAGACATGTGACCTGAATGAGATAAGAATTTAATTAATTTTTTGGTGGGGTCCAGTCTTGGGGCCTGAAATCTGGGCCTGGTCGCTGTCCCTCAGCTCTTCAGCTCAAGGCTTGCGCTCTACGAGTTGAGCCACAGCGCCACTTCTGGCTTTTTTTTCTTTTTTATGTGGTGCTGAGGAATCGAACCCAGGGCCTCATGCATGCAAGGAAAGCGCTCTACCACTGAGGCACTTTCCCAGCCCTAGAATTTGATTAATTTTAAAAGGGAAAATATTATCAGAATTAAATCGTCACTCAAAAATCAATATTGAAAGGACATAAAGCAGAAGAATTTATGTGGTGCTTTATATATTCAGCCTTTCTTGCTTCTAAGGTTTGCTGTGACCTGTTAGTAACAGATTTGCAATGGGTAAAAGTCCAGTTGTTCAAAAAAAGTTGTTACTTCAGCAAAGGTATGACAATGTATGAGAATGTTGAACCCTAGGTTTTTAAGAGGAAGAAACACAGATGTAAGACCTCAAAGATGCTGACTAAAATGAATGAAATTCACAGTCCATTAAAAGGAGTGTTTGCTATCTTCAACAGCCAAATGCATTTTTCTTTGCATGTGACTATCAGCAAAGATAAGATTGTAGACAGACTCAGTTCGTGGTTCTTATTCAATGAAGAGAATAAGGAGCTGTGTGGATGGCTGGTGTAGATGGAAAACAGTTCTACAGACAGCAGACAGCATCATTGAAGAAAGGCTTGAGAAGTTTCAGAAGGTGAGCCAACAGTGTCCAGGCAGGTGTAGTTTGAACACCCTTCTCACTGTTGAGAATCACATGTTACAGGCATGTTTCCTATAAGGGTTGAAGAGAACAGTTGCTTTGTTTGCATTGGCAAGTCAGATAGGAGGACTTGCTTGGGTCTCCTGAAGTATCTTGGTGTCTCAGACCAGTGAATGTTATTGCACAAAAACAGAGGTCATCTACAATGAAGTTGATGATTTCAGATAGTCATTAGGCCTCAGATGTAATGCAGCTCAGTAATACATGTAACAAGAGTGGTATTCATATAGTTAAATGAAACTGAGTTTTATACACTTGTGAGTTCCCAAGTAAATTAGAATGGAAGATATCCATGAGAGAAATCAGTGGGGCTGTTACATCAAGAAAGTAAGAACAAACCATAATTTGAATATGTTTAGTGAGCCTTTCTTGACTTTCCAACCTTTGCCTGTGAAATTGCATTAACTATCACATATGATGAGAATTTCTCATTCATAAAACTCTTTAGGAGTCACGCCATGTTTGTGGCTAAGGAATAAATGCTTTTGAAGGCTGTAATCTTAGCAACTCAGAAGTCTGATTACTGAAGATTGAAGTTCAAATCTAGTCCAGAGAAAATCTCCCTTTAGTCCTCAAAACCATGGAAATGTAGCTTTAGTTCAAGTTATAGAGCACCTTCCTTAACAGATAAAGCTAAAACACCATGCCCAGGTCTTGAATTGAAGTTCTCAGAGTGGAACAAATAAAAGTAAAAAAGAGAGATGCAGTAATAATGGAGCTTTATGTTTTCATAACTTACCAGGACCATATGGAGGTCATACCCGTGTTAAGTTAAAAGAAGGCCCAGCTGAAGCAAATGGGTGAACAGTTGAAAAGGGCCAGCAGCAAGGCAAAAGTGTTCAAGATGGATGGCAAGCTTAGCAACATCAAGGACATTCATCTTCAAGAAAGCACATCTCTCTAATTACATATTCACCTTTCATTATTCTCCTCATCGCTATGAACATCCTCTAAGATTGGCTACACTTATCCACGAGAGTCAGCCGACCACAGCATACGATTTATGACATTTCCTGCATAAAGTTGCTTGTTCTCATTGTCATCAGCCTTTCAACAGCTTCACTGAAGAGCGTGTTCTCCCACTTTGCCTGTAGTCAATAGTACCCTCTTCTATTTCCCTGCAAAGAAACTGTGGCTAGCAGGCTTGAGAATTGTTACATTCAGAGGTTCTTCAGTTTTGCATTTTTTCTTTCATTTCTTGGTAGGTGAGTTGGAATAAGAAAAACAAATAAGCAATTTGTTTTAGTTTAAAGGAAAAAATATTTATTTGAAAACACAAGTTATCATTATTTGAATTTATTTTTAATTTAAATATAATAGGGATGGTTTTAGTGCTGCATGCCTTTAAACCTAACTATTTAGAAAGCTGAAAGCTGGGGCTGGGAAGGTGGCTCAGTGGTAGAGTGCTTGCCTTGCATGCATGAGGCCCTGGGTTCGATTCTTCAGCACCACATAAGCAAAAAGAAAAAAGCCAGAAGTGGTGTTTTGGCTCAGTGGTAGAGCGCTAGCCTTGAGCTGAAGAGCTGATGGATAGCGCCCAGGCCCAGAGTTCAGGCCCCACGACCGGACCCCCCCCCAAAAAAAAAGAAAGCTGAAAGTTGAGGATCATATTTTCAAGACAAAGTAAAATTTACCATGAGACTCTTATCTTCAGCTAAGAACCAAAAGCTACAGGGGGAGCTGTGGCTCAAATGGAAGAATGCCAACCTTGAGCAAAAAGCAAAACCAAAAGAAACTAAGCCCTGAATTTAATTCCTACTACTAGCACAAAAATATGTATGTGTGTATATATATGCATATATTCATATATGTGTGTCATATCTATATAAATTGTATATGCATATGCATGGAAATATAATTATATAATAAATTTTTAGCAAGTGTCAAGAATATGCAAGCAAACATTTAGTCTTGCTCCTAAAAACAGATTCATATGTAAATATGAACCCCTTGAATTTATAGGAGCCAACAAATATAGAAACGTAAACCACCAGACTAGAAATTGATAGAATGGATTTTGTTATAGAATAGAGTGTATGCACAAGATTAGGCATATGATAGTAAGTCATTTCCCAAAACATTGAAAGCAAAAGCGTAATAGTACAAGAAATCATATTTAGAAATGGACTATGCCACTCAATGGACAGGTAGATCAGGAAAATAAAACTGTGCATTTTCCCTTCTACATTTGATACATATCCCCTCACTAAATTATCTATGATTGGTTCAGTTGCTGCCATAGTACCTCTCTGGTGGCTCCACTGTGATTCACTTTATTCTACTGAACCAGAAATGGAGGAGAGACGGACCACAGCACATTTGCTCATTTCTCAATGAGCAGTGATTGGCAGGGGAGTTTTAAAATGCTACCCATGTTCTTGGTTGCCTAGTACCACCTTGGATTCCAGATTAAATCCTGGTAAACAGATACAGAAGTTACATGTAGTTTATTGTTCCAGATTCACAGCTAAAGAGGCAGATGGGAAATTGGAAGGGTTTGGTGTGAAAGCCACAGGTTTATGCAAAGCAGAAATCAAAGGATGTGGAGATGAAGCAAGCTATCTTGGAGGAAAAGGAGAGACATTTGAAGGTGATGAGCATCTCGACAGTGAAGACAGAGCAAGTGCTCTTGACCATTTCAAATGAGCTCCCAGAATGCCAGGGTAAGAAGTGAGAGCTTCCCAGAGCACTGCTGCTGAGCACTCCTCAGATCCTTTGCTATCATTATAATTGATTTTAGAGAGGAGCAGTGAGGTTTGTAAAAGTTGATTGCAGCTTACTATGTGGAGCCTGTTCTGCAGCATTGTGGAGTGTGGTCCCTCAGGATGCTTAGGGCAAAGATCCTATAGCTCATGTCAAAGAATGCAATCTACTTGGAGTAGACATTTATGGATGGCACATGCCTCATACCAACATGCTGACAATGAGCTGGTAGCAGTAGTTCTCTAAAGATCTAACAGCAAAAACCGGAGAGGGAATTCCTGAGCTCTACACCACAACAGTCTACCATGCCAATTGCTTCTATCCTAGTACTGGCTACCCAGTTTGCACACCCATGACCTTGTTACCCTGATTGTGCCACATCCTAATCCCTCACAATTTTTAGTCTTTCAGTTTGTCTTTGGATTCTTGTCCCTGATAAACTGTCTGGATACCTGTATTAGGTACCCCAATCCCTTCTAAACTCTTTCTGCAACCCAATATCCTGCCAATGCAACTCAGTGATTAGTCACAATTCCCCTTTCCTTGGTATCCTAATCTCTGCTACTCTGTTCTGCTACCCATAATTCATAACACCATGGTTCCAGCCACCTGATCCCTGACACCCCTGTTGCTGATACCCCCTTCCCTAACCAAACAAGGGAAGAATGGGAACAGCCAGTTGAAAAGGGTACTGCTGTCCTCTTGCAGACACATTGGGACAAGTTATTCCTCAGGTATTTAACATGAGGGACTAACTGGAGGTGGAAATGAAAGAGGTTACTCAGAGGTGACTAAAATCTAGGGACAATGACGTATCACTGGTTGATAGGAAAAGAAGGGCGCAAAGAGAAAGTTAATGAAAAAAGAAAATTTTACAAAAAATATTGGAAATTATACAATAGGTTTAGCTTATTCTTTTCTAGTAGTGATCTGAATTATTTTTTGACATAGATATATCACTGTTTTGCAGTTTAAAAATTATATGAAAATGCACATTTATGTGGTGCTTATTCATAGAATATTTGCATATAATCACGTTAATGATATTCAATATTTTATGTTCTATGATATTTTCATGAGTCTGCCTTTGTCAATATGAATTGAGCTTTCTATCAATAAATGGAATTTCATTGTCTAATATTAGAAGATTACTGATGCTAGTACCGAAATGAAAGCTAGAACAGGAAAATTGAATAAAGCTACATGTTTGAAGGGAGGGTCAGTGGTAAGTGCTATGATGAAAGAGAAATTCTTCACCATGTAATCTGCGAAGAATAGAATGTGTTTTGTTGAATTATACTGTATTTAATCTTCTTAGAAAGCAGAACATTATATTTATTCTTGCTTTATGGAAACTCTTGAATGAATGGTTTACAAAAATTATCAATATCAATTTGAAAATTCACTGATGTGAGTTATCAGATTATCATTATACTCAAAGCTGTCTTGAGATGCAGGCAGTCTGGATTCCTTTTCTATGAAATTAATGGAATAATCTTACTTTGGAAGGGATGAACAGTCCTTGACACTTGTTCCAAAACAAGAAAGATACTGAAGAAAAAAAAAAGAGTAAGGAGACCCAAGGCTGCTGAAATGAGCATATATCCCATTTGGACTTAAAAGGGTTTTTGTGCAAACAATAAGAATTTCATCTTAATAATATATTCCAAAATGTAGGTGCTATGTGATACCTTTTAAATGTAATATTTAATGCTGTTTGATTACTTGGAGACAAAATTTTACAGAAAACCTTAAATTCCAAAAAAACTGCAATGCTCCAATAAACACCTAGAATAAATATATTTTAAAAATTCAGACGGATTGTAGGAAGATGGCAGCACACTCACAGGTAGCCCCACTAAATGTCTCTTACCAAAAGAGCCACACTTTACATCAAGAGATCCACTCCAATCAAACTTTAAATACCTAAAGGCTTTTTCTACTACAAAAGGTCTATCCAGCAGGCAAATAAATACAAGGCAAAAGAGAAGCAGTAAATGGGGCTCCTCCAGAGCAGCTGCACCACGTAACTCCACGCCATGCTGCCCTGGGACTTTCTGTATACTTTAAACGGCGGAACACCCAAAAGCTGAAGAAAGTGCTCAATATTAGACCCGCAGAAATTTAGGAGGGAACCTGGTGAAATGTTGGAAAATGCCCTCACAAACCCTCCCTCCCCCCAGAGTGGCTATAGGGAAGGAGTGAATTAAGCAAAACGACCACCATTACAATTGCCATAAATTGGCACCACCAGCTAAGCACCCAAATCAGCTTGTACCTGCAGCACTGGCAGGATCCCCGTGAGCCCCCACCACCAACTCCGCACAAGGTCCCCAGCAAACCACAGCTGCAGGCAATCAATTGCTATATGCTCTGCTGTCAATTGCCCTGCTGGCAACTGCCCTGCCGACTGTACACTTTTCTGGGACCGGCTCTCTCCCTGCTGCCACCCTGCGCAGACCCCAGGCTCTCATAGCTGCTGCACCACGAAGCTGTTGCAGGCATCTCTGCTGACACACCTAGTAGCCACAAGCCTAAACCTCCAAGGCTGCCCAACACCATGCACCATCTCCTACCACATCTGCTGCAGACCAGCATGGACTGCCTCAGTCCACACTAGCCTGCTGCACCAACCTCCACCCAGTCCTCCCAGTGCCAAGAATCCCCACGCTGCAACAGAGGAGACCCTTCAGAATCAGCAGAGGCACCCTCCCCCCCCCACAAAAACCTGGACCTGCTAATACCCAGACCCTCTGACTGAGAACTGGCCAACTCCATCTTACCCACCACAGCACAGGCTCTGTGGTCCAACACACTGCCAGCTACAGACCTTGTGTGTAACACAATGGGGTCCACTCCCTGGGGGTGGCAATTCCCTGTAGAATCCCAAAGCCCCCTGACACAAGCCCCCTTCCAAAAGGGAAGGATCACATCAAAATAGAACACAGAAAAAAGCTCTGTTCCTAAGGTTCTTGTGGCTATCTTGGAAAGCCTGGGAACCCAACTCCAGGTCTATGATAGCAGTCTAAAAACCTGAAACCCAAAAAAAACCCTCCCTGCCAATGGGCCTGAAAGTGGGACTCTATATAGCAGGCACCCTCCTCCATCAAAAGACCATCTGCTTGCAATTGTAGAGAGCTGCGAGAGGCCGTACCTGGAAGATGGCGCCAGCTTCCGCCCTCCGCCTTCCCGATGGCGAGTGCTCTCATGGTAAACAACTCCTTATATGGCTAAGGCAAAGAATCTGGCTTGCTTCCACGCACCTGAACCTATTGGTGGTTCCCACGTGGCGTATCAGGGTTGGGTACCCAGCGGGTACTTAAGGCTGTGGGGAATTCTCCCCGGGGTTGGGGTCAGAAGATTACTCAAAGGTCCTGAATAAATTGCAGAGAGAAGAGTCCGGTGTCGCGACTTCCTTGCTGGTCGAGGCGGTAGCGACACGTGGTGGCCCGTACGGGGAACTCAGCAATAACCCCAACGAGGACTCAGAACTCTCTGCGGTCAGGGTGGTGCACCGGTAAGTCCCCAGGTAAAAGGGGAATCTGCAACAAGAGCAGGGAGTAAGTTCCCAGGTAAAAGGGGAATCTGCGACAAGAGCGGGGGTAAGTTCCCAGGTAAAAGGGGAATCCGCAACAAGAGCGGGGGGGGGGAGGGATTTTTGCTCTTCTCGGTAGATAAAAAGAGAGCAAGAACCCGGGGCTAGTCAATAGAGTAGCCAAAAGTGAAAGTAAAAGTTTGTTTACCAGCTTTAAATGTTTAAAACATGGGCACTTCTTCTTCTCACCCAATTTTTTTGGCTCTCAATGAGCTACTGCACTCAAAAAAGTTAAAAATAAAAAAGAGTACTTTAGAGAGATTTTTGAATGAATGTGACATCGTTGCCCCGTGGTTTGCTGTCTCCGGAAGCCTCACGGTGGCCTCTTGGGAGAAACTAGGGAGGGACCTAGATTTTGCCTCTGAACAAGGAACGCTTAAGAGCGGAGTGAGACCAATATGGAAACTGATAAGAGGCTGTCTCCAGGACCAGCGTTGCAGTGAGGCGGTAGAGAATGGTCAGGCCGCCTTAGAAATGCTGCAGGAAGAAAGATCGGAAAGGGCAGACAGTGAAAAGGAGGAGAACATGGGGGGGTTATACCCCAATTTTGCCGAACTAGAGACCTCTGAGTCTACAGACTCAGAGGAACTACAATCACTCATAGAACAAATAGAAAAAACAAAGATAAGAAAGAGGAGGAAAGGGAAGGAGAGAGAGGACCCAGATAAAGACGAATGCACGCCCTTCGTGCACCGCCCCACACCTTCGGCCCCTCCGCTCTATGCGGAGGACCCCGGAAGTGGCAGCCCCGGCTGTTCTTTCAGCCCAGGCATGTGGAAAGCGGTCAGAACCGAGTTACATCTAGCCTGTCCAATATTTCAGGATCCACATGGACAGCGGTATCATGAACCCTTAGATTTTAAGGTTATAAAATCTTTAGCTGAGTCTGTGCGGACATATGGAATCACAGCCTCCTTTACTGTAGCCCAGGTGGAGGCCCTAAAGAGACATTGCATGACACCCGGTGATTGGAGTGGGCTCGCACGAGCTTGTTTGAGCCCAGGTCAGTATTTAGATTGGAAGGCCTTTTTGATTGAATTTGCTAGTGAAGAGGCTGCAGGCAATCAGGCTGTGGGGAACCCAGCTTGGGACAGAGATATGCTGCTTGGACAGGGGAGATTCGCCAATCAGCAGATAGGCTACCCGGTTCAAGTTTATGAACAAATCAATAAAATTAGCATAAAGGCATGGAAGGCATAACCAAATAAAGGCGAGGTGAGTGGCAATTTCACCAAAATCCTGCAGGGCTCTATGGAGCTGTTTTCGGACTTTGTTACCCGTATGGTCGAGGCTGCTGGCAGAATTTTTGGTGACCCAGATGCAGCCATGCCATTAATTAAGCAGCTTGTTTACGAGCAGTGCAATAAGGAATGCAGAGCCACCATAACCCCATATAAGAATAGGGGACTAGAAGCATGGATAAGAGTTTGCAGAGAGCTGGGTGGACCACTAACTAATGCTGGATTAGCTGCTGCTGTGGTGCAATTAACCCAGAAGAATGGGGCTGGGAAGGTGGCTCAGTGGTAGAGCGCTTGCCTTGCATGCATGAGGCCCTGGGTTCGATTCCTCAGCACCACATAAGCAAAAAGAAAAAACCAGAAGTGGCACTGTGGCTCAAGTGGTAGAGCGCTAGCCTTGAGCTGAAGAGCTGAGGGACAGCGCCCAGGCCCAGAGTTCAGGCCCAGGAAAAAACCTATTTAAAAAACGCTGCAAATTTGTCTAAACAGTTGTCTAGTTATCTTTTAGGTAATTGAACTGGGGAGTTCGACAGCCTGATGGAACAGCTCAGGGTTGCCATCGTCATGGTGAACTCTACCCGAGTGGATGCTGGATTGGCCGAGGGCTTATCTTCATGGATCTCCTCTGCTATGAATCATCTTAAGGAATGGGCGGGTTTAGGAGCCCTGACAGGCCTTCTGGTGTTAGCCTCCTTGGTATGCCTGTGGTGCATTTGCCAAATTAGAGGTTCTCAGCGTCGCAGTGCAGCCATGATTATCCAAGCCTTTACAGTCATTGGAGCAGGTCAGTCCCCCAAGCGTGGCTTGCCACCCTAAAACAATGAACACAGATTGCAAAGCCAAAGTACTGCAGTCGAGAGGCATGAGTTTTGCCCTAGAGGAGAGCATGTTTGATTGCACACGGGTTCAATTCGCCTTTTCCCGTCCTTGTGAAAAACGAATCAATGGACAGGCTGAGTCATCCCTAGAGAAGGTACCCTCTGGGAGAAGGCTTGTATGCAGTCCTTGCATTGCACAACAGGTTTCAGACCTGTGTTCTCATCTATGTTCTTTAAACAAAAAAGGGGGAACTGTAGAGAGCTGCGAGAGGCCGCACCTGGAAGATGGCGCCGGCTTCCGCCCTCCGCCTTCCCGATGGCGAGTGCTCTCATGGTAAACAACTCCTTATGTGGCTAAGGCAAAGAATCTGGCTTGCTTCTGCGCACCTGAACCTATTGGTGGTTCCCACGTGGCGTATCAGGGTTGGGTACCCAGCGGGTACTTAAGGCTGTGGGGAATTCTCCCCGGGGTTGGGGTCAGAAGATTACTCAAAGGTCCTGAATAAACTGCAGAGAGAAGAGTCCGGTGTCGCGTCTTCCTTCCTGGTCGAGGCGGTAGCGACATCCAACCAAGTCACAAGGAAAGTGGACTACAGCAAGGCATACAAGGTTCCACCTGGAAGCTGCTCTAAGGATTACAGGGAGAATAAAGCTCCCACAAAGAACCCGAAAACCCCATTCTTTAGTATTTTATTCTTGGTCGGGATTTTTGCTTTGTTAATTTTTATGTCTGATCATTTGTTGTTCATTTGTTCTATGTGTAACTTATTTGTATTGTAATTTAGGATTTGCTATTTCACTTAAAGCTTCTATTTTTCATTATTAGTTGGTTTCTTCTTCCACTTTCAAATTTTCTAATTTGTATTTTTTTCTTCTTTCTTTTCTTCTCACTCCCTCCTTCTCCTCTCTCTCCACATTATACTATTACTCCATCAGAACTACCCTGTCTAGTTCTATATACACAGTAAGGTCTCCATTTATGTATGTAAAAAATAATTACAGGAGTTAACTTAGATTAAGCAACTCTCCAATAATATCTAAATGATCTTTTTCTAATCTCAGCAAGTCTCCCAAATACACTTATACATAAGTTATTTTTCTTATCTTTATCTCGATCTCTAAGCTACTCCCTACATAACCTTTCTTTGATTTCTTTTCAACCTCTTACACTCAGTAACAAGATATTTATTCTCCTACTGCTACATATACCCCCAATCTGTTCTTCGCCCTCTACTATCATTATACTCAAGTTCTCTTCAGAACTTAAGTTCATATCTCTCCAATCACACCCTTCACTTCCCTATCTGATCCAGCCCATTGATCCCTAATGACTTATACCTGACCCAACTACAGTTGGTTCTATATATGACTACAAAATTGATTCCATTTGACTACTTTCAGTACAAGGGGCCCCTCTTCACTCTAAGGAGCAGACTAGCCAAACTTAGATTGTCTCAAAAGTTACAACTATATGTAATGTCGATGCCAAAGTCACAATATTCCCTCCAAGCAAAGAAAAAGAGAGCTAAATAGGAAAACGTCTACCCATAACTTTGAAACTCTAAGATCTACACATCTACATGACAACAGGTTGGCTTATCTCATAAATGACTGTCCTACTGTGGTACCAGTGTGGTTCTTGTCTCCAAATGGGTAGAACTAACTGAAGAAACACAAGAAAATAGCCAATCAACAAACCCCAACACCATCTTCACATAAGCAAGCTAGAGAGCAGTCCCAGAATTACCTAGAGGATAAAGTTAAAGATATATTAAAAGTATGGCTGATAAACCTGCTGAATGAAAAATTGGACACCTTACATAGAGTTATCAGAACGAAATGAGGCCAACTAGAAGCTAATAGGTGATTTCATGGCCTCCACAAATAAAAAGATAGAGGAACTCCAGCAGAGGGAGAAAGAATCAAATGAAAAGTTAGGAACCCAGATTAAAGAGTGGAAAGAAAAGTAGGATAAACAAATCCAGGAGGTAAGGCAATCTATTCAAGACTTGAAAGCAAACTTTAATAAGGAACTGGCCACCATTAAGAAAGACCAGCAAGAAGAAACGGAGTTAAACACCAAAGTTAAAAGCCTTCAACATAGAATGGAGATGGCCGAAGAAAGAATATTGGTGGCTGAAGACAGTTTAGACTCCATAGAGAAACAAAACTAAGAAGCATGACAGATCACTGCAGGAAATACAGGATACATTCAAAGTGCCTAATCTGAGAATAATAGAAATACAAGAGGGTCTGCAGAGTGAAGCCAATGGATGAGGAAATGAATTTAGCAGAATCCTAGCAGAGAATTTCCCAAACATGCAATAGGACAGGCCCATCCAGATACCAGAAGCTTTTAGTAACCCAAATATACCAGAACAGAAAGTTCATCCCACCGACACATTATAAGCTGTACCAGCTCAATAGCCACAACAGAAAGAATTCTTAAAGTTGCCAGGGAGAAAAGATCAACCACATGTAATGGAGACCCAATGAGAATTACCTAAGACTTCTCAGCAGACACTATAAAAAGCAAGGATGGCCTGGAAAGAGGTATGTCATGCCCTAAAGACAAATAACTACCAATCAAGAATAATCTACCCAGCTAAGCTCTCATTCACAGGACACAGCCAAATAAAAACCTTCAACAACAAGGAAATTCTGAAGCAATATATTGCTACCAAACCAGCTCTTCAAAAAGGCCTCAAAGACGTTCTACCTGTAGAAAACCAACAAGAACAGAATACAGGAAATGATGCAGTCCACAAACAGAAATATGTAATCACAACAAGAACAGCCAAGCCACAGATTCCCACCCCCCCCAAAATAAATAAAAACGTAGGGAAAGACAAGCACTTCTCAGTCCTAACCCTCAGTATTAATGGTCTTAACCCTACAATTAAGCGACATAGATTGTCCAATTGGAAAACAAGACAAGTTCCTTCTATCTGCTGTCTTCAAGAGACACATCTTGCCCACAAAAAATAAGGAGGAGTCTACAATGCTTGATAAGAAATGTACTCATTATCTTGCCCATGTAATTGTAACCCTTCTGTACAGAAATTTCACAAAAAAATTATAAAAGTTAAAAAAAACAAAAAATAAACATTCTGAAAGTGAAAGGCTGGAATTTAAAAAAAATATCAAACAAATGGACCCAATAAACAGGCAAGCCTTTAAATCGAATATTAAATAAATAGACTTCAGGTTAAAATAAATGAGAAGTGATAAAGGTAACTACATACTAATTAAGGGATCTCTCCTTCAGGAGGATATTATGATTCTAAATATCTACTCACCAAATAACGGAGCACCGAAATTTAACCAAGAAAACATACTTTCAATCAACTCTCACATCGATCCAAAGATATTAATTGTTGGGGTATTTAACACACCACAATCCCCACTTAAAATCTGCATAGATTAATGAAACTTAACAGACATGTACCAAATATTTCACACAGCAGTCTCAGATTACACCTTCTTCTCAGAAGCACATGGGACATTCTCCTAAATAGTTCACATTCTAGGCCACAAAGCAAATCTGTCCAAATTCAGAAAGATTGAAATTATGCCCTGCACTCTCTCAGACCACAAGGGAATAAAATTAGAATTCAACACCAAAATCCATCAAAGCAAATACTGAAACACATGGAGGCTTAACAACACACTGTTGAACGACTAGTGCGTCAAGGAAGAGATTAGAAAGGAAATGCAAATGTTCACGATATTAACAAAAATAAACACAAATTACCAGCTCCTCTGGTAATTTGTTCATGTAACTGTAACTCCTGTGTACAGCAATTTTAAAATTAAAAACTTATGGTTCAAAGCAAGCCCTAGCAGGAAAGTCTGTCAAACTCTTATCTGCAACTAATCACCCGAAAACAGGAAGTGGAACTGTGGCTCAAGTGGTAGAGAGCTAAGCTCGAGCTGAGGAGCTCAGGATGTGTTAACCCTCATGCCCAGAGTTCAAGCGCAATGACCAATAAAAAGAAAAAAAAACTAAAGCATCAAACAACCTGAAGATGTTGTCCAGAATAATGAGTGGAGCATTATGCAGTTACATGACTTAGTCACTTACTACCCAGTTTACAAGGAGAGATGATGGGTGATTTTTGTGTGTACCAAAACCTGCAAAATTATTTTGCTCTTTCCCAAGCAGAGAGGAAGGGGGGAATGGAGTTGGGTAGAAGGTGTTTGGTGGCGTAGCCTTTTGGTTCAGTGATTGTTTTCTGGAGTCAAATTCAGAGAAATTCGTTTTGTAATCTTACTTGCATGGAGAACAAAATCTTGCCATGGAAGTGATCTTTATAATGTCATTAGCCAGGTCCCGTCCCAACCACCATTGGGTAATCCAAGTCTCACTTCAGGACCAAGATGCCTTGACGACAACTGATCCACTGGGCAGGTGGACGTAACCACAGCCAGAAAAGGCAGAAAGTGCCATGCTGAGTGCAGCACTGGAGATCTAGACCACGCAGAGATTTTTTTTTTTGTGATTCTCATTTTGTATTACCACTTTGAGTCTGTACAATAAACCATGGATTTTATCTTTCTTCCCTCTCTTTGGATAAAGCTAATAAACACTCTGCCTCTAGTGAGGAACTTAACTCTTAGGTCTGGCCAATCATTTCCAGGATAGGAAATTACTATGGAAGTAGTGTATTTCGATCTTACAAGAAAACAGCCTTTTTTCCCTCTTAAATTTATTTATTGATAGGAAATTTTAGGGGCAATCTGTTTGGATTTTTAGATGAAAGGATTGTAGGAAACTATGTTCATAATCTGGATCCTCCTCACCTCAACACCTAAAATACAAATTTCACAACACTTTTACAAGAAACAATTCAAAAACCATACACTGGAATGCTCAAATACAGAACGTTTTACACAGCCCAGAATGTAACTCTGCTGTCTGAAGGTGGGGATCTTTTTGTATAAAGTAACAAGCCAATCCAAAAGAGCAGCCACGAATACCAGACATGAGTGTCAATGGCTGCTACTCCCCAGACAAGAAGCATGGAAGGGCAGCCGGAGCCCATGAGAGCAGTGCACAGAGGAAAGTTTCCATGCCAGCCTCGGCACAAAAGTTGGCATCACTCTGCCTAAGCCTGCCTTTCTTATCTTCTCCCCACAGCCAAGCAGAGTCATCTCCTGCTCCACGTAGGATAAATACTGTACAAGTGAATCAGGAGTGTGTCTTTTATTCACTGTGCACTCCGGGGCAGGTGGCCCCACCACAGTGTGTGTATGCACTCCCAGGGCTGAATAGTCAGGGCCCAGGCCCATGGGGCAGGTGGGCACTAGATGTGTCAGTGGCATCTGCCATTCATACAGTGGCCACTGGGTGCTGCCCTAGCCCAACAGCAGGTACAACCTGATCTCCAACAGTCCCCAGGCCTGGCGCTTTAGAATGCTGGAGGTGGGTGGGCTGCAACTAGGTTCCTACTAGCTCAGCATGCCAGATAATGCAACTGCTGCCTGAATTACTAATTATTTTATGGAGCAGTTTTAATCAAAGTGATACACATTACTGTATGATATTTAATGTTATATCAATTAGTCTGTAGTATCCAAAAGACATTGAACTAGATACTAGCAAGAATGGACTTTATTGTTTGTATTTATAAGACCATAATGGCAAATTGAAATAAAAGTAAAATAAAATTGTTTTCCAAAAACACATTATTAAGTCTAACAAGTTGAAAAATTGCAAATGAAGTAACTGCAAATGAAGTTTGATAAAATGCACAAACTATATTACTTTAGTTACATTCAAAAGTAAAAAAAAAGAATGACAGAAAAAATACCTATTGGATATAAAATATTACAATTGTTTAACAGGTTGAAGTGATATAGGTTATGTATTTTGTTGAAATAAAATATAATATTTTTCTCTTAGTACTGTTTATCTCAGTGAAGGAAAACATTATAAATTGTAAATTATATATGTCGTGTTGCTTCTGGTCCCATAAAAGGGAGTGACATTTCCAATGGTAGTCCTGGGAAGTCACTCTCGCCCAGCCCATGTAGACCAATCAGAGTCTTTGTGGTGACCCTGAGGAGGTGTTGGGCACCACATTTCTGCTGCAGCAAGTGCAGCACCTATTGTGCAGCCAACAAGACTCCATCCGTGACCAAACCAAACAACACAGCCTCAGGGGCCAAAGCCAGGAGGAGAGGCAGGGCAGACCCCAAGTGCTGCTTTCCATCTGGGTGGCCTACACTCCCAAGGTCAGAACCATTCCCCTGCTTTGGATCCCAGCGAGAGAAGGTGAGCCTACAGACAGTGTGTCCCTAGAATGGCACCCACAGCCAGGCTCACGTGGACCAGGAAGATGATGGAGGGAAAGTGGCAATGAAAGGTGAGGGGCTTCAGGTCCCCAGTGCTGTGGTGAGTGTGCTGTAAGTCCAGGCTCCTCTGGTGATGATGGACATATGCTGGGATGGCCATGTAGCGGACCAGAAAATGGAGGTCTGTGGAGATGTTGAAGTGGCTCCAGGTATCTGAGCAGCTGCAGCTGTCACAAGCCCACTTGGAGAGGGACCAGCACAGGGCTCCAGTCCCCAGACTGGCATAAAGACTGGTGAGATAGACCCAGGCTGGGCTGCTCAGCCACCAGGGTGCTGTCTGTCTGCCCTGACTTTCTTCTCCCTTGGACTGTTCAGTATGCACCCAAGGGGGCAGGTGGTGACCTCAGAATGGAGTCTCCCTGGGATGACACTCACACCCAGGACCACTGCAGACCAGTACCAGCACAGCTGGAGGAGGAGAGGGTGGCAGTGGACTTGACTCCAACCCCATGCTTGCCGTCTCCTGGATGAAATCAGGGAAGCAAGGCTGGGAGGGGAGGCAGTCAGGGTGGGAAGTATGGGTAGGCTAAGACCCCCAGCCAGCCTCTGCAGTTCCACTCAGGCTCATCTGGCAGTGCTGTGGAGCATGTGCACACAGCCTCTCAATGTGCATACACCCCAAGACAGGGGGCCCCACTTCCCAACAGGTGACCTGAAGACGGAACCCACTCCCACAGGAACTAGTAAAATGGAAGTTCACATGGTGACACAGAAGGGGATTCAGGGCACAGCCTTGGTGTAGCACTGAACAG
Organism: Dipodomys merriami; assembly: GCF_024711535.1. Taxonomy (NCBI): domain Eukaryota; kingdom Metazoa; phylum Chordata; class Mammalia; order Rodentia; family Heteromyidae; genus Dipodomys; species Dipodomys merriami. The sequence goes on from NW_027204904.1 coordinate 692,387, forward strand.
CTGGCAAAAAAAGGAAAATCATCCCCTAAATATTTATATCAGTGCTAACTTACACTTTTAAAACAGTTTTAGGGCTCGGAAGGTGGCTCAGTGGTAGAGTGCTTGCCTTGCATTCATGAGGTCCTGGGTTCGATAACTCAGCACCACATAAGAAAAAAGAAAAAAGCCAGAAGTGGCACTATGGCTCAAGTGGTAGAGCGCTCGTCTTGAGCTGAAGAGCTGAGGGACAGCACCCAGGCCCAAAGTTCAGGCCCCATGACCGGACCAAAAACAAAACAAAACAAAACAAATAAAAAACAGTTTTACTTTCCTCTTGTCCTATAAGTTTTCTTCAGACCCTCTGAATTAACCAGAAATCTCCAGGATTTCTTCATGCACAGTAACACAAATGAATGTAGCTTCTATTTTTTTTTAATTAAGGAAGGTTTCATTTAGTTATTTCCCATATATGATACATGAAAAAGAAATCCTGAGGTGAATCTGTAAAACAGCAAACTCCAGATGTCTTCTGAACTCCTCAATGCAGAAATGTGGAGCAGTGCATGCCTTCAGAATAAAGTGATCTAGCAACAGGTACTTACCCACATTGTCATTGGGCTAGCTGTCTCTCTGATTAAAAAATAATCCTGCCACACACATGCATATAACTTATGAAGAATGTTTTCCAACATTCTTCTTGTTATATTGCACTTATCTTTCTCCTCCTGTCTCCTGTCCTCCTCTTTCCCCTGGTCAATTTTCCTATTCCTTCCCACATTGTCCCCTCTTCTTTCTCCCTTTTTCCTCCTCCTCCTCTTTCTCCAGTTCTTCCTTTCTCCTCTGTTTCCTTTTCCTTCTTCTCACCCCTTCATTGCCCTTTTTATTTTCTTTTTCTCCTTCCCTTTCACTTTCTTCTACTTCTTGTTTATGGTCCTGGGGCTTGGAATCAGGGCCTTGTACTCACAAAGCAGATGCTATGCTGCTTACGATAAGCCTCCAGTCTGGGTTTCATTTAAATGACACTTATTTGTGATTATTTTAAGTACCACACCCAGCATAGCTTTTAATTCAGGATAAAATTCATTTTACATATTCTATATAATAACTATATGCTACTCACATGTTGTGGCTAATGGGTTTTGATTATGCTCTGGGCTTCAGATAAATTCTTCAGAAACAATGTGTTTGAAGGCACTCTAATTGTGATTCTGTGTAACTCCCAATTAATGAACTGGTTACTTTCCATCTTGCAAAAGTGACTTCCATATTACTCCTAATTCAATGAACTGTCATTTTGTGGCAGCACTCACAGTAATAGTGGGGGATCAGAAAATTAAATCGACTGGAAAACCCCTGGCTATTTAGTAAGAAGCCAGAAAAAGACTTGTGGCTCAGTGGTTTAGCGACATCCTTGCACAGAATAATCAGTTGAAAGGACCTAGGCTTGAATTGAAGATATGTAGGGGGTGGATACACACACACACACACACACACACACACACACACACACACACACACACACACACACACACACACAACACACACACACAAACACACACACACAATTCTCAGCTAGAGCAAGTAGAGTATCTGTTTCTCAGTAACATGTCTGAGTTTCTTTCTTATGTGTTTGGATATTTTGAAAGCTACATCATCAACTTCCTTAATTTCAATAAATAACGCTGTATTCACTACTATTTCTTCCTGGTTGGAAAATATTTTAAGACACATTTTCGTGTTGAAAGTTGAGTTTGTTCCCAATATGCTGACTCTCTTGGATTGTAAGAAAATTAATAATTCTGCCTTTAATTCATTAGCTCATAAGTTAAGTTATATGCTTCACCTAGGAGTTAAATTGATGCTCAGTGGGAAGTGTTTGAAGTCACTTGTCTGAAGTTTTAAAGTGGAGTAAAAATTGCAAAGAAACCCGAGGTAGTGAAAGCGAGAGACAGATGAAAAGAAATTGAAAATGAACTTCAAACTCCTCTTCAGACCAATTATATTACAAAGGCCTGCCCTTGAACTGAGTTTGTAAAGCTTCTTCTCATTAGCAGGCACTCTTCACACTGAGCCACACATCTAAGCCCTAAAGACTTTCATTAGAGAGAGGCATTCCTGGATCTTGAACTCAGGGTCTGGCCTCTATCCTTGAGCTTCTATTGTTCAAGCATTTTAGCACTTGAGACACAACTGCACTTCTGTCATTTGGTAGGTAATTCAAGCTAAGAGTCTCAAAAACTTTCCTTCCAGGCTGGCTTCAAACTGGGACCCTCAGATCTCATCTTCTGAATTGCTAGATTTTTAGGTATGCACCACATCTACCAAAAGCCAGGAGTTTCAATGAGGCTCTTATTTCCAATAAAATTCTCTAACACACACACACACACACACACACACACACACACACACACACACACACACACACACACACACACACACACACACACACACAAGAAAAAATTTGAGCTACTGCACACGTGTTATAAAGAGTGTAAACCTGTAGCAAAAACATGCTGGGACAGTGGCCAGGCCCTAAGTTCAAGTGCTAGAAGCAACAGAAAAATAATAAATTCATTAATTAAAATTTAACAATGTCAAACCAAAAAATAAAAGGCAAAAATTAGTTGGAAGAAAAGAGGCATTAAGGGGATAGAGAGGCCTGGCTAAGTTAGTAGAACCATGGAGTGAAAGCATTAGTTGGCCTTTGGGAGTCCTGGTCTTGGACTTAAAATATATAGAAAAAAGAAAAGCAAGTAAGGCTTCTACAATGAGCCTGGCAGTAGTAGCTCACATCTGCAATCCTAGCTACTAAAAATCAGCAATCTGAGGATCACAGTCTGTCCAGGAGGGAATTCCTTCTTTCTTCTTGCAACCAGCAGACAGGCAGCATCAGCCCTGTGCCTGTACCACAACTGGACCCCTCTGCCTACATAACTCCAGAAACCAGAAACACACCCAACTGGACCCAACAGCAAAATCCAATGCTTCTTCAACTGGATTCAGAGCCCAGAGGCACTTCCTGCGTTTAGTTACACCATGGTTTTGCTGCTCCAGAGCAACTAATGATACAGACCCTTGCTTCATAACTCCACTCTACCTTACCTCGCTGGCTACCTTGGTTTAGGAGCCTGGCACACCCTTCTAGGAGCAGAGACTTCAGCCCCGCTATTTTCTGAAAACACATTCAGATAATTTTTATTTTCTAGTTACCCCAACTAAATGGAATTAAAATCTGTGTTCAGAATCTGCTTCTACTTCCTTTTTCTGGATAGCCACCATTTTCTACTGGTATATTGTGGTCAGTAAATAATCTTTACATAAATAATGCATTCTTAATTATGACTTCAACAATGAAGGCTCAATTTATCTGATCATATCCTCCCAAGATTCCCGTTATCCTACCATTTCCTTGACAGTAATGAAACAGAGAGAGTTGAATGAAAATACACGACTCCACAATTAACAAGACACTTCATTCCCAGTCTCACATATATTTTGCTGATAGAGACCCCTGAGAGAGGATGCAAAGCCTTTAAGAAGTGCAGAAAGGAGACAGAGGGAGAAGAAAAGCAAGAGGGAAAAGAGGGAGAGAGTACACCAAGCCAATAGGGATAGGTTTACCTCAGGCAGAGGTTTGGCAGGTTTTCAGTGGATTCCTTCCACGAATTCAAAATTTGGTAACAGTACGCTAGGGAAATCGACATCCCAGTAAGTCCTAATGAGCCATATTTAGGTTTGACCATGAGATCAAGGATTGTAAAGGGTCTTCCTGAATGGAGAAAAGAATATGATAGGAAGGATCATGAAAAACTTTGCCCTAAAATACAGCACATGATTTAATGAAATAAGTTGAAATAATGTAGGTAAGACATTTAGATATTGTATTTTGATAAGGGATATTTGTTTATAATGACACATGTATTACTCTGTATATGAAATACATTTTCACAACGCTATAAAAGTATCAAATAAAATATTAGAATCATATGGATGTCTAGATGGATGTCTAGAACCAATTATTAATATCACATACTCTAACAAAGCTTTCCTAGGAGGTTTCTCCAGTTTATCATGAATTTTGTTGATCCTTGATTTATTTTCCAGAAGAGTAAGTTTTTGAGAGTCTGAGTAAATTCCGAGTGGTGCTACTGCATTTGTTTCATATTAAGAATTGATAATATTACTCTCCACCTCTCAAGGAAGAGAGAGAGATAGAGAGAGACAGAGAGAGAGAGAGAGAGAGAGAGAGAGAGAGAGAGAGAGAGAGAGAGAGAGAGAGAGAGAGAGAGAGAGAGAGAGAGAGAGAGAGAGAGAGATGCAGTCATTAATGCATTTTCTCTGGGTGATAGACAATATTTAATCATTGTAAAGGATCTTTCCTACAACTATATGTAAATGATTACTTTATAACTGAGAAAAGTAAGCTACAAAAGATGGAACATTTTTCTTTTTACACATAGTTTTGGTGATAAATCACCAACTGTAAGAAGTAAATCTACATAGCTGTACTCATTAAGACATTAATGAGATTAATACTTTATTTTCTTGCTTTTTGTACATGTCCTGGCATTGATATCAGGATCTGGGTAATGTTTTTGAGTGTTTTATAATCACTCAATTTTTAATGTTATTATGGAGGTGATGTAAGGAGGGGTTACAGTTGCACAATCAGGTAATGGGTGAATTTTTTTAGGTTAATGTCAAACATTCTCTCCCTGATCTTTTTTTTTTTGGTCAAAATTAGCACTCTACCACACTTGGGCCACAGCTCTACTTCTTCTCTTTTGTTGTTTCATTTGAGATAAAAGTCTCACAGACTTTTCTGGCTGAGCATGTTTGAACTATTAGCCTCCCATGTAGGAAGGATTACAAGTGTTAGCACTTGGTACCTGGAATATTATTCTTTAAAGGGACATAAAACTATACTAAAATACATAATTTTCTGGAAATGTAGTCTATGATTCAAGTAGCAGAGTTAGTCCTTCTAGAAATGTTTCTGAATGAGGATGGCCAGAGAGATTTAACTCCTTCTCTAATGTAAGCCTTTCTTTTCATTGATCTGTATTTCTTTCGAGTGTTTAGGATTGGTATTTACTTCAGCTGACCTTTAAAGAAACAGAAAATCTAGGATTAAATCATAATAATAAATTGCAGAGAATCTGCAAGGCAAAGAACATAGCTAGCAAGATCAATAGAAATCCCACGGATTGGGATAAGATCTTCACTAGCTTACAACGGACAAAGATCTCATATCGAAAAAATACCTGGAACACAAAAAATTGAATCCCCCAACAACAAATCCTCAAAGAAACAACTGCCTAATGAATAAGTGGGCTAAAGACTTAAACAGAGACTTCTCTGAAGAGGAAGGAAGGATAGCCTTTAGACACATGAAGAAATGCTCAACCTTTCTAGCCATAAATCAGCAGTGAGATACCACCTCACCCCAGTTAGATTGGCTATGATCAAGAACTCTAATAACAACAGATGCTGGAGGGAATGTGGACAGGAGGGAACCTTACTTCATTGTTGGTGGGAGTGTAAACTTGTTCAACCATTTTGGAAAGTAGTATTGATGCTCCTCAAAAGACTCAACATAGAGCTCCCCTAAGACCCAGCAGTCCCATTTTTGGGCACTTACCCAAATGATCACAAACAAGACTATACTAAAGCTACCAGCATAACTATGTCTATTGCAGCATTATTACCATAGCTAAGATATGGAACCAACCCAGATGCTCCTCAGTGGTAATGGATCAAGAAAATGTGGTATATATACACAATGGAATTCTATGCCTCCATCAGAAAGAATTACATTGCCCCATTTGTTAGGAAATGGAAAGACTTGGAAAAATTATATTAAGTGAAATAAGCCAGGCACAAAAAACATAGGTCCCATGGTTTCCCTTATTTGCAACAACTAGTTTATGTCTGAGACAAGCAGAAAAGTTCAGATAATTTGATGTTAGGTGAAATGAACCCCAAGATAAGTATTCAAACGTTTATTTTTCTTTCATGCGATTATTTCTAACATTTTTATAAGATGATTTCTTTGTTGCTTTGTATTTCCCTTACCCACATATAATCTCTGCTTTCACTGTAGTTGATGTTGGTATAATTTGTGGAGGAGAAGGGAAAACACAAATCATTTAAATAGTGATACAGGTGGACCAATTGGAACAATGAGATGTACAAGTCATTATGTTTAAAAACAAACTTTACAACTTTGGCGGGGAGGAGGGAGGCGGGGGGGGGGGGAGTTACGAAGGAATGGGAAGGGGAAAGAAAGGAGGAGGCAACAATGCTTGATAAGAAATGTGCTCATTACCTTGCCCATGTAATTGTAACCCCCCCATACGGTATTTTCACAATAAAAAATAATAATTTAAATGGCAGTTTATCTAGAACTTCACTATAAAACTGATTACATTTCTTCTCATTAAATGTTTGGAAGAACAGCTCATTGTTTCTCATATTCATTGCCAGGGAAGAAGCGGGGAGCGTACACAAAAGGAATTTTCAGTACTTCATCCAGCAGTTCTCCAGAGGGAACCAGGGGGTCTGCTAGCAGGACATCAAATTTTATTGTTTAAAACCATGTCTTTACAAAGGATTTCAAAAACAACAGAAAATTCTACAGAAATGCTTTGCGATATTGAATAAAATTTCCAGAATAAGTATTTTGGGAACTCATCTGTGCATTCATTGACCCATTGTTTGAAATGACTTTCAAATCCTTCATATTCAAAGACATTTGGAAAATCTCAAATTTAAAAGGGGATGATTTTCTGGAATCCACATGAATGGCAGCAGAGAATGTCCAGACAGTGATCTCGTGGCCTCTCTGCATGAGCTCATGCAGGATCATCTTTGCATTGACCCAAAGGCTGTACCAATGTGACATTAACTAGAATTCTCTGTCCTATTAAGGCGAACATAAAGAGAAAATGAACATGATTTATTAGCTACCTTTTATGCTTAAGAACACCTTGGGAAGAACACCTTGAATTCTATTTTTATTTGAAATATGGCTAGGTAAACAGACTGAATTTTTAATTTTATATAATTTTGCTTAATTTAAGTATTGTCATTCACAGGTTTGTGTCGGGCTACTCAACTGAGTAGAACAACTCTGGCCTCTGATGAATTCACTAGAATACCTCCAAAGTCATCTAGGAATGCAAGCCATGGAAGTCATTCAGCTTTTCACTAGTCACAGTAAGAAACAATAAAATAGGAAAATAAATAAAACTTACAATAAAAAACACCAAAGGAGCTTTAATCAAAATTCAGCATAATTTATCTAGTATTTAAACGTTAATCTTCAGAATTCATCATTCTGAGTAGCTAGGATTACAGATGTGAACTACTCTCAGGTGTTTGTTAGTTTTTTTTTAATACCAAGACAGCAGTGTATTTTATATTAGACTCATCTCCTGCCTGCACTCAGCTGTCACTTGGACCTAAGTACTATTATAATGTATGGGGTACCTCTAGACCTACTTTGTAGTTGCTAGGAACTACAAGGAGTAGAGAAATCAGCTAGAACTCACCATAACAAAATAAAAGATGAACCTGTGTGCAGATGGATCACACATGTAAACCTTACTACTCATGAGTCTGTGATCTGAGGACTGCAGTTCAAAGCCAGCCCAGTTAGCAAAGCTTATGAGATTATTTTTTTGTTTCTTTTTTTATTGTAAAAATAACATACAGAGGGGTTAAAATTACATGGCAAGGTAATGAGTACATTTCTTATCAAGCATTTTTCGGTCCTCCTTTATTTCCCTTTACCATCCCTTCCCAACCACTCTACCCCAGTACACCTCTCACCCACTGCCGAAATTGTAAAGTTTGTTTTTCGACATAAGGACCTGTACATCTCATTTAAAAAAATGTTTTTTATCCCTTCCCCTCCACGAAGTACACCAGTATCAAATACAGTGAAAACAGTGGTTATACTGTGGGGGAAGGACATACAAAGCAACAAAGAAATCATCTTATAAATATGTTAGGAACAATCACAAGAAAGAAAAAAACATTTAAATTCTTATTTTGGGGTTCATTTCACCTAATATCAACTTAACTGACTGTTTCTGCTTGTCTCAGACATATACTAGTTATTGCAAATAAGGGAAGGGTTGGACCTAGTGTTTCTTTGGGTCTGGCTTATTTCACTTAATATAATTGTTTCCAAGTTTTTCCATTTCCTAACAAATGTGACAATGTCATTCTTTCTGATGGAGGCATAGAATTCGTTTATGTTTATATACCACATTTTCTTGATGAATTCATCTACTGAGGGGCATCTGGGTTGGTTCTATTTCTTAGCTATGGCAAATAATGCTGTAATAAACTTAGTTGTGCTGGTAGATGTAGTATGGTCTGGTTTGTTTTCACTGGGGTTAATGCCCAAAAGTGGGATTGCTGGGTCATAGGGAGCTCTATGTGAAGTCTTTTCATGAACCTCCATACTGCTTTCCAACGTGGTTGAACAAGTTTATACTCCCACCAACAATGAAGTAAGGTTCCCTTCCGTCCACATCCCCTCCAGCATCTATTGTTATTAGAGTTCTTGATTATAGCCATTCTAACTGGGGTGAGGTGGTATCTCAATGCTGTTTTGATTTGCATTTCTTTTATGGCTAGGTAGGTGAGCAATTCTTCATGTGTCTGTTGGCCATCCTTCTTTCTTCTTCAGAGAATTTCTTTTTAAGATTTAACCCACTTATTAATTGGGCAGTTGTTTCTTTAAGGATTTATTGTTGGAGGATTTAATTTTTTGAGTTCCAATTATATTTTAGATATGAGACCCCTGTCCGTTGTATGGCTAGTGAAGATCTTCTCCCAATTCTTGGGCTTTCTATTGATCTTGCTAGCTAAGTCCTTTGACAAACAGAAGCTCTGCAATTTCATGCAATCCCATTTGTCCAAACTTTCTTTGATTTGTTGTGTTTCTGGGTCTCTATTAGAATATTTCAGCCTGTGCGAAGGAGACCTAGGTCGTTTTCTATTCCATCCTGCAATGTTTCATTGTCTACTTTGACTCCTAGGTCTTTGACCATTTGGAGTTGATTCTTGTGCAGGGTGACATACAGGGATCTAGCTTTAGTTTTCTACAAGTGATTAACCAATTATGCTAGCACCGTTTACTGAAGAGGCTGTCTTGCATTCTATTTTTTAGCTCCCTTATTGAAGATTAGATGGCTATAGCTCTGTGGGTTTATTTCTGGGTTTTCACTTCTATTCCATTGGTCCTGAGGTTTGTTCTTGTGCCAGTACCAAGCTGTTTTGATTACTATGGCTTTGTAGTAGAGTTTGAAATTTGTTATTGATATTCCTTCAGCACTGTTCTATTAGGATCGTTTTTGCTATTCAGGGTCTTTTATTGTTCTATATGAATTTTTGGATTGCCTCTATTTCCTTGAAAAATGAGGTAGGAATTTTGATAGGTATCATATTGAATTTGTAGATAGCTTTAGGAAGTATTGCCATTTTCATGATGTTGACACTTCCAATCCAGGAGTATGGGAGATTTTTACACTTTCTAAGTTCTGTTTTAATTTCCTTTTACAGGTTTTTAAAGTTTCCATTATAAAGGTCCTTCAATTCTTTGGTTAAATGAATTCCTAAGTATTTTATTTTTTGTGGAGCTACTACTAATGGAGTTGCTTTCCTGATTTCAACCACGCTTTGCTCATTGTTGGCATACATACAGAATAGCCATTAATTTTTGACAGTTAATTTTATACACTGCTAGATTGCCAAAGTTTTGAATCAGCTCGACTAATTTGGGAATGGAGTCTGTGGGATTTAAGTATAGATCATGTCATCTGCAAAGAGGGAGAGATTTACTTCATCGTTCCCTATTTGGATCTCTTTTATGTTGCCATCTGGTTTTATTGCTGTAGCTCGGCATTCTAATACTAAATTGTAGAGAAGTGGAGAGAGTGGAATTCCTTGTCTCGTTCCTGAGTTAAGAGGAAATGGCTTTAGTTTTTCACCATTAAGAATAATGCTGGCTGGAGGTTTGTCATATACAGCACTTATTGTATTGAGGAATGTTCCCTCTATTCTTATTTTTTTCCAGAACCTTCATTATAAAGGGGTGTTGGATCTTGTCAAATGCTTTTTCTGCATCTATTGAGATTACCATGTGGCTCTTATCCTTGCTCCTGTTGATGTGATGAATTATATTATTTGATTTGCATATATTGAACCAGGTTAGCATCCCTGAAATGAATCCTGTTTGATCGTGTTATATGATTTTTTGGATGAATTGTTGAAGTTGATTGGGCCAAATTTTGTTGAGAAGTTTTGCATCAATGTTCATCAAAGAAATGGGTCTATAGTTCTCTTTCTTTGATGAGTCTCTGCCTGGTTTTGGGATGAGGGTTATGATGGCTTCATAGAATGTGTTCGGTAGTGAACTTTCTCTTTCAATTTCATTGAGGAGTTTGAGGAGCATTGATGTGAGCTCTGCTTTGAAGGCCTTGTAGAATTCTGCTGTAAATCCATCTAGTCCTGGGCTTTTCTTGGATGGGAGGTGTCTTATTGCTGTTTATATTGCAATGCTTGGCATGGGCCTGTTAAGATGGTTGACCTCATCTTGTTCAGTTTCGTCATGTCAATATTTATTAGGAAATCGTCCATTTCTACCATGTTCTCAAACTTATTAGCATGAAGGTTTGAGAAGTATTCCATTATAATGTTCTGAATCTTGGTTGATTCTGTGGTGATGTTTCCATTCTCTTCTCTGAGTTTATTTATTTGAGTGTACTCTTTTCTTTTTCCAGTAAGATGTGCTAAAGCTCTCTCAATTTTGTTATTTTTTCAAAGAATCAACCTTTTTTATTCTTTCTATGGTTTATTTGGATTCTAATTTGTTTAATTCCAATTTAATTTAATTATTTATTTCTGTCTACTGGATTAGGGTTTATATTACTGGTCTTTTTCAAGGAGGTTCAGATGTTTCATTAAATTGTTGGTTTCAGATCTCTCCAATTTGTTGATGTAGGAACTCAGAGCAATAAACTTGCCTCAATATTGTCTTTGCTGTGTCCCAGAAGAGCTGGTAAATTGTGTGTTAATTTGTGTTGAATATCATGAACATTTGAATTTCCTTTCTAATCTCTTCCATGACCCACTGGTGATTCAACAGTGTGTTGTTCAGCCTCCAAGTGTTACAGGACTTTCTTTAGTGGCTTTTGATGTTGAGTTCTAATTTTATTCCCTTGTGGTCTGAGAGAATGCAAGGTATATCTTCAATGTTTCTGAATTTTGACGTTTGCTTTGTGACCTAAAATGTGATTTATTTTGAAAAATGTTCCATATGCTGCTGAGAAAAACGTGTATTCTGATGTTGCTGGGTGAAATATTCTGTAGATGTTTGTTAAATTTAGTGGATGTACGCAGTTGTTTAGATCTGTGTTTTCTCTTTTGAGTTTTTGCAGAGTTGATCTATCTAGTGGGGATAGTGGTGTTAATGTCGTTGGATGTTTGTGAGATTTGAGAGAAAATAGTGTTTCATGGATAAATTTTGGAGCTGTGATGTTTGGAAAACAGATATTTAGGATTGTAATACCCTCCTTAGGGAGAGATTCCTTAATTAGTATGGAGCTACCTTCCTTATCTGTTTGCACTAATTTGAATTTGAAGTCTATTTAATCTGATATTAGGATAGCAACTCCCGCCTGTTTATGGGGACTTGTTAGATTTTGGTAGATTTTGTTCCATCATTTCACTTTCAAATTGTGTTTGTTTTTATGGGCATGGTGTGACACCTGAAGGCAGCAGATAGAAGGATCTTGCTTTTTAATCCAATTAGACAGTCTATATCACTTAAATGGAAATAAATCAGTTACTATTGAGAGTTAGGACTGAGAGGTGTTTAGGAATTCCTGCCATGTTATCCACCTTCTTGGTGCTTACAGGAACTGGATTCTTCCTATGGTTCTTGGATTCTGTTTGCATGTGGTTTCTTGGCCTTTATTGTGGTCTTGTTGGTTTTCTCTGTTTAGGCCATCTTTAATTAACTTTTGTAGAGCTGGGTTGGTGGAGATATATTGTTTCTGTTTTTCTTTGCTATGGAATATTTTTGTTTGACCTTCGGTTATGAAGGAGTTTAGCTGGGTACAGTATTCTTGGTTGATAGTTGTTTATCTTTGGGTAAGGGCATACATCATGCCATACTCTTCTTGCTTTACTTGTCGCTTCTGAGATATTTGAGGTGATTCTAATTGGTTTCCCTTTTTAGGTGATTGATCTTTTCTCCTTGACAGCTTTAAGGATCCTTTCTTTGGTCTTAATTGATTCTGTGGAGATTATGATTTGATGCTGGGATGTCCTGTTCTGGTCTGGTCTATTTGGAGTTCTAAAATCATCTTGTATCTGGATAGGCTTATCTTTTTGCATGTTCAGGAAGTTCTCTGCTAGGACCCTGTTAAACAAATTTCCTAGACCATTAACTTCTGTCTGTAGGTGCTCCTCTACAGCCATTATCCTCAAATTAGGCCTTCTGATGGTGCCTTCCAAAAGTTGAATAGATCTATCATATATCTTGTATTTGTCTTGGATAGGCAATGTTCTTTCTCTATAATATCTAGGTTGTCTTCAATCCCTGAGATTCAATCTTCTGCATGGTCTAATCTACTGTCAAGTTTTTCAGTTGTTTTATTTCTTTTCCTTCCAATTGGTATTCTTTCATGGCTTCAAATTCTTTGTTGTGTCTTTGTATTAGATCTTTTATGAACTTCTTTACTTCCTTAATTTGGTATTCAGTATTTATTCTCAAATCACTTAGTTGATTGGTTTGGTTTCCTTGGGTTCCCCTTCCTTCTCTCAGGCTCCATTGAGCATTTCCTTTGTGGTCACCCTGACTTCTTTCAGCTGTTTATGGATTCCATGAATTCTTGTGTTGTTCTTTGTCTATTGTCATCCTGCCCACACAATTCCTGTATTACTCTTTGATTAGCTTCCTCACATTCAATCAATTCCTGTGATTCTCTTTGACTGTTCTCAGCCTGCTCACACATCCCTGTCTTTTTTTTTTTTTACTGTTCTCAGCCTGATCACGCAATTTCTTTATTTCTCTTTTTTTCTCTTCTCAACCTGTTCACACAAATACTGTTTCAATCTTTGAGTAGCCTCCTCACACTCTCGAGATTCTTGTATTAATCATGGGTTTGCCTTCTCTCTCTCCCTATCATGCTCAAACTGAGTCCTTTTCAGATTTTCAATCTTTTCATTCACCATGTTTTCCAGCATTGCTCATAAAACTTTTTGGGAACTCTCCTAGGGATTATTCATTGACTGTTCTGTGACCTGATTATCATGAGTGGGAGTTGAGCTACCCTGACTTGCCATTTTTCTTGTGTTTTTACAGCTTGTTCTGCCCATTTAGTATGAAAGTAACACGAATTTTGTGCTAGAACAATATTTTAAGGCAAGCATCAACCAAAGACCTGTAGTTGTTCAGTCAACATGGCGGCAGATACATTCTAGTTCAACAGATACAATCTATTCAACATTAAAAAACTATGAATTAATGGGCTAAGAACAGCAAAGAAGAATTTGACAAACCAGAAATTATTAGGTTAAGAGAGAATATGTGGAAAAATAAAAAGAGAATGAATTTAACCAAATCCTAATCTCAGAGATGGAAATGGATTGGACAGAATGATACGAGAGAGATTTTTTAAAAAAGGAAAAAATGGAGAAACAAAAATTTAAATTTAAAATGTGAAATACTTAATAATTATGTAAGTTAAAGAATATTATTGAGAGAAGAAAAGGATAACATGGGAGGAGATAGGGAAAACTAAAAAATAAAAGTTCTTAAAATTATTTACTTGAGAGTTCTGGGAAGATGGTGGAGAAGAAGCTGGACGTTAAACAAGCTCTCACATACAAAGCAGTTTTAGTGTTTCAGTGAACAGTCCTAAGCCAGAGAATCAGATCAAGTGTGCCATCACAATACAGAGAGTTAGGCCAGAGAGGGAAAATATAGGCAAAGAGACAGATCTGAGCACTTGCAAGCAGCCTTGGCTGCGGAGGCAGCTTCCCTTACCTGCTACACAGGGTCCGGGACAAAGGCACCAGATGCGGCTGATGAGCAGATTCTACACAATACCAGCAAGAATCGACAAGGAGCGGACATCTTCATCCTGCAGTTCGCAGACCAGAGAAGACCCAAGAAACAAGATTCGACATGAGTAGAAGCCAGACATCCTCACTCCTTTTCAGGGAGTATAGGAGGGAAGGCCACCCCTCCCCACCTCACTACCTGAGATCTCCATCTTTGGAGGCCCAGCTGAGCTGCTAGCTCCAGCTCAGGCCTTGGAAGAAAACTAGAGTCATTTAGCAGGTCACAAGAACCTAACCTGACCTGCCAGACTCAGCTCCACCCAGGGAAAAGCCACCCAGCTCAGGGGGCCAGACACAGGAGTGGCTCTCTTCAATGGGATAACACTACAAGCAGACCAGAGAATCCCATAAAGGCTGGTTATGGACACAGGGAAATACAGGATCTTCCCACCCCTCCCAAAAAAATCAAAGAACTTTTTTTTCTGTTTTTTTTTGTACCTTTTATGAATTATTTTTTCTAATTTTTTAATTTTTACCTTTTCTTTAAAAAATTTGTTTTCTAGTACCTTTTTTTTCTTTCTTCCTCATATAATTTTTATTTTAGGGGTATATGTGTATGGACGTTTTTCTTTTTTTTTCTTTTTAAAAGAAATTTTTTTTTGTTTAGCTCTACTGAACTTCTAATCTTTTTTGCTATCTTTCTCATTCTTTTCACTTTTTTTCTCTTTCGTTCTTCTTTGTGTGACTTAATTGCTATTCTGCACATCCTGAGATATACCCAATGTCGAATATTAGAACTTATACCCTATTGTGTACACACTTAATCCAGAAATTTATTACTCAATTCAAAACCTCTTAGACTTAAATTCCTTAATAGTAGTACTACCTCTTGATACCTATATAATATTTTAACCATTTTTATTTTTTTAGTTTTCTACCTCATCTTTATATCCCTCCTCTTCACTCATTATATCCACGTTCTTCTCTGAATATTTTGATTATATGTCTACATAATTTTTAACCATTGCTATTTTCAATTTTTAATTTTTGTTTTTCTATTTTTTCGTGCCTCTTTTTTTCTCTTTCTTTTCTTCTTTTTTTCCTCTTTCTATTTTCATCCTATCAAACCTATTTCCTGCTTTGAGATTAGGACTTAGTCAAGTTAACTCTCCCTGAGCCTTCCCACATCTCTCTATTCCTATTTTTACCAACATCTTTCCCTAAACCTAATAATTTCTGGTTTACCAAATACTTCTTTGCCATTCGTGGCCCACTAATATATAGTTGTTTGATGTTGAATAGATATATCTGTCGAACTAGATTGTATCTGCAGACTTTTATCTGTGCAAATACAGACTTTGGTGATGCTTGCCTTAAGATAATGTTCTACCACAAAATTGGTGTTACTTTCATCCCAAATGGGCAGAGTAAGCAGGAGAAAAACAAGAAAAATGGCAAGTTCAGGTATCTCAACTCCCACTCATGATAATCAGGGGACAGAAGAAATAATGAATAATCCATAGGAGAGATCACAAATAGCTCTACAAACACTGCTGTTAAACATGATAAGTGAAAGATTGAAAACATACAAAGGACCCTGTATGACTGTGATAGGGAGAGAGAGGAGGCAAACCAAATGTTATATAGGAACATGATAAGCGCAAGGAAGCAACTCAAAAACAGATACAGGAATTGCGTGAGCAGCTTGAGAACACTCAAAGAGAAAGGCAGGATTGGCATGAGCAGGCTGAGAACACTCAAAGAGAACTCAACGTGAAGAAGGTAAGCAAAGAGTAATACAGGAACTGAGAGATCAGGATGAGAATACACAAAGATCACTAAAGGCATTCATGGAATCCATTAACAAAGAGCTGAAGGAAGTCAGGGAGACCAAAAAAGGAATGCTGAATGGCACCCAACAGAAGGAATGGGACTCCAAGGAAACCATAACCAATCAACTAAGCGATTTGAGAATAAACACTGAACACCAAATTAAGAAAGAAAAGAAGTCCATACACGATCTAAAACAAAACTTCAACAAAGAATTTGAAGCCATCAAAGCTGACCAATTAGAAGGAAAAGAAATAAAAAAAAAAAAAAAACTAAGTAGAAAGTCGTGACAGCAGGTTAGACCATGCAGAAGATCGAATCTCGGGGATTGAAGACAGCCTAGATATTACAGAGAAAGAACATACAACCATCCAAGACAAGACCAAGAAATATGATAGATCGATTCAACACTAGGAAGACACCATCAGAAGGCCGAATCTGAGGATAATGGGTGTAGAGGAACACCTAGAAACAGAAGTTAGTGGTCTAGGATTTTTTTTTTTAGACTTTGAATAGAATTTGATTTTCTTTTTCTTATTTTTTGTTGTACATTTTTTAATTTTAATTTTATTTTTTTGTGACCATACTGTACAGAGGGGTTACAATTACATGGGCAAGATAATGAGTACATTTCTTATCAAGCATTGCAGCCTCCTCCTTTGTTTACCCTTACCATCCCTTCCCAGCCTCCCCCCTCTCACCCACCCAAGCCTCCCAAACCCAGCACCAAAGTTGTAAAGTTCGTTTTCGACATGACAACTTGTAATTCTCATAGTAGCAACGGGTCCACCTGTACCCTTAAACGACTTGTTTTTCCCCATCTCCACAAATTATACCGACATCAAATATGCTGAAAGCAGGGGTATACTTTGGGGGAGGGATATAAAAAGTTACAAAGAAATAATCTAATATATGAGTTAGAAACAAATGCATGAAAGAAAAAAAACATTTAAATACATATCTAAGAGTTCATTTTCCTAACATCATATTATCTGACCTTTCCTGCATGACTCATACACATACTAGATATTGAAAATAAGGGAACCCATGGGACCTATGTTTTTTGGGCTTGGCTTACTGCACTTCATATATTTTTTTCCAAAACTTTCCATTTCCTAACAAATGGGAATATCTCATTCTTTCTGGTGGAAGCATAGAATTCCATTGGGTATATATACCACATTTTCTTGATCCACTCATCTATTGAGGGGCATCAGGTTGGTTCGATATCTAAACTATAGTAAATAATGCTGCAATAAACATAGTCGAGTTGGTAGCTTTAGTGTGGTCTTGTTTGTAAACATTTAGATAAATGCCCAAAAGTGGGATTGCTGGTTCATAGGGGAACTGTATGTGAAGTCTTTCAGAACCTCCATACTACTTTCCGAAGTGGTTGAACAAGTTTACACTCCCACCACGAATGGAGTAAGGTTCCCTTCTGTCCACATGCCCTCCAGCATCTGTTGTTGCTAGAGTTCTTGATTTTTGCCATTCCAACATGGGTGAGGTGGTATCTCAACGTTGTTTTGATTTTGATTTCTTTTATGGCTAGGAAGGTTGAGCATTTCTTTATATGTCTGTTGGCCATCGTTCTTTCCTCTTCAGAGAAGTTTCGCTTCAAGTCTTTACCCACTTATTTATTGGGCAGTTGTTTCTTTGAGGATTTCTTGTTAGGGGATTTAATTTTTTTGAGTTCCAAGTATATTTTAGATATGAGACCCTTGTCTGTTGTATGGCTAGTGAAGATCTTGTCCCAATCCGTGGGCTTTCTATTGATCTTGCTAGCTATGTCCTTTGCCATGCAGAAGATGTGCAACTTCATGCAATCCCATTTGTCCAACCTGTCTTTGATTTGTTGTGTTCCCAGGTCCCTATTAAGAAAATTTCGGCCTGAGCCAAGGAGACCTAGGGTTTCTCCTCTTCTGTCCTCTAAATTTTCAGAGTGTCTGCTTTGACTATGAGGGCTTTGATCCATTTGGAGTTGATTATGGTGCAGGGTGATATATAAGGATCTAGCTTTAGTTTCCTACAAGTAGTTAACCAATTTTGCCAATACCATTTACTGAAGAGGCTGTCTTTCTTCCATTCTATTATTTTAGCTCCCTTATCGAAGATTAGTTGGCTAGAGGTCTGTAGGTTCATTTCAAGGTTTTCAATTCTATTCCATTGGTCCTGAGGTCTGTTCTTTTACCAATACCAAGCTGTTTTGATTACCATGGTTTTATAGTAGAGTTTGAAATTTGGTATTGATATTCCACCAGCAGTGTTCTTTCCATTGAGGAGCGTTTTTGCTATTCGGAGTCTTTTATTATTCCAAATAGAATTTTGGATTGCCTCTTCTATTTCCTTGAAGAATGAGGTTGGGATTTTGATAGGTATCGCATTGAATTTGTAGATAGCCTTGGGAAGTATTGCCATTTTCACGATGTTAATATTTCCAGTCAAGGAGAATGGGAGTTTTTTGCCATTTTCTAAGTTCTGTTTTGATTTCATTTTTCTAGATTTTAAAGTTTTCAGCATAGAGGTCCTTCACTTCTTTGGTTAAGTTAATTCCTAGGTATTTAATTTTTTGAGGGGCTATTAAAAATGGAGTTACTTTCCTAATTTCAGCCACACTTTTCTCATTTTCGGCATACAGAAAAGCCATTGATTTTGGGGGTTAGTTTTATGCCCTGCTACTTTGCCAAAGTTTTATATCAGCTTGAGTAATATGGGAGTGGAGTCTATTGGATTCTTTAAATTCAAGGTCATGTCATCTGCAAAAAGGGAGTTTTATTTCTTCTTTCCCTAATTGGATCCCCTTTATATTTGCATCTTGTCATATTGCTGTATCTAGGCATTCTAATACTATATTGAAGAGAAGTGGAGAGAGTGGACATCCTTGTCTTGTTCCTGAGTTATGTGGAAATGGCTTTACTTTTTCACCATTAAGTATAATGCTGGCAGTAGGTTTGTAATATACATCCTTTATTGTATTGAGGAATGTTCCATGGATTCCTAATTTTTCCAAAAGCTTCATCATAAAGGGGTGTTGGATCTTGTTGAATGTTTTTTCTGCATCTATTGAGATAAACATGTGGTTCTTATCCTTGCTCCTGTTGATGTGATGAATAATATTAATTGATTTGCGTATATTGAACCAGCTTTGCATCCCTGAAATGAATCCTATTTGATTGTGGTGGATGATTTTTTGGATGAATTGTTGAAGTCCATTGGCCAAAATTTTTGTTGAGAAGTTTTGCATCAATGTTCATCAAAGTAATGTGTCTATAGTTCTCTTTCTTTGATGAGTTCCTGCCTGGTTTTGGGATGAGGGTTATGAAGGCTTCATAGAATGTGTTCGGTAATGAACTTTCTCTTTCTATTTCATTGAAGATTTGGAGGAGTATTGGTGTGAGCTCTTTTTTGACGGCTTTGTAGAATTACGCTGTAAAACCATCTATTCCAGGACTTTTCTTAGCTGGGAGGTCTCTTATGGCTGTTTCTATTTCAATGGTTGATATGGGCCTGTTAATCTGGTTTTACTCATCTTGATTTAGTTTGGCATGACAATATTTGCTAGGAAAAGGTACATTTCTGCCAAATTCTAAAATTTATTAGCACAAAGTTTTGAGAAGTATTCCCTTATAATGTTCTGAATCTTGGTTGTTTCCGTGGTGATGTTTCGATTCTCATCTCTGAGTTTATTTATTTGGTTGTGTTTTCTTCTTTTTCTGATAAGATTTGCTAAGGGTCTGTCAATTTTGATAATTTTTTCAAAGATCCAACTCTTTGTTTTGCTGATTCTTTCTATTTTTTTTTTTTTTTGGATTCTAAGTGATTTCATTCTGATTTAATTTTAATTATTTCTTTCTGTCTACTGGATTGTGGTTTATCTTGCTGCTCTTTTTCAAGGAGGTTCAGAAATCTCATTAAACTCTTGGTGTCAGATCTCTCCAATTTGTTGATGTAGGAGCTCAGAGCTATAAACTTGCTTCTGAGTACTGCCTTTGCTGTGTCCCAGAGGAGCTGGTAATTAGTGTGTTCATTTTTGTTGAATAGCATGAACATCTGAATTTCCTATCTAATCTCTTCCATGACCAACTCGTGATTCAGCAGTGTGTTGTTCAGCCTCCATGTGTTACTGGACTTTCTTTGGTGGCTTTTAGTGTTGAGTTCTAATTTTATTCCCTTGTGGTCAGACAGAATGCAAGGTATAACTTCAATGTTTCTGAATTTGGACAAGTTTGCTTTGTGTCCTAAAATGTGGTCTATTTTAGAAAATGTTCCATGTGCTGCTGAGAATAACGTGTATTCTGATGCTGCTGGGAGAAATATTCGGTAGATGTATGTTAAATCTTGTTGATCTATGCAGCTGTTTAGATCTGTAGTTTCTCTGTTGAGTTTTTGCCGAGTTGATCTATCTAGTGGGGAGAGTGGTGTGTTAAAATCCCCAACAATTAATGTCTTTGAATCTTTGTGGCATTTGAGGGAGGCTAGTGTTTCTTGGAAAAATTTGATTTCTCCATTGTTTGGTGAATAGATATTTAGAATTGTGATATGCTCCTGAAGGAGAGATCTCTTAATTAGTATGTAGCCACCTTCTTTATCTCTTCTTCAAAATTTTATCTCTTCTTCAAATTTTAATTTGAAGTTTATTTTATCTGATATTAGGATTGCAACTCCCGCCTGTTTATGGGGACCGTTTGCTTGGTAGATTTTGCTCCAGGCTTTAACATTGAAAATGTGTTTGTTTTTACGGGCAAGGTTTCACTCCTGAAGGCAGCAGATAGTAGGATCTTGTTTTTTAATCCAACTAGATAGTCTATGGTGCTTAATTGGAGAGTTAAGTCCATTAATCTTAGATAGAACTGAGAGGTATTTGGGAGTTCCTAGCATGTTATGCACCCTCTTGGGGGGTGCGATAGATAACTGGGTTCTTCCTATGATTCTTGGATTCTCAGTTTGGGTGCAGTTTCTTGGCCTTATTGTGGTCTTGTTGGCTTTCTATGTGTAGGACATCTTTAATAATATTTTGTAGGGCTGGTTTGGTGGAGATGTATTGTTTCAATTTTTCTTTGCCATGGAAGGTTTTTATTTGACCTTCAGTTATGAAGGAGGGATTAGCTGGGTACAGTATTCTTGGTTGATAGTTGTTTGTTTTTTGGGCTTGGCATACATCATTCCAGGCTCTTCTTGCTTTGATTGTCTCTGCTGAGAAATCTGAGGTGATTCTAATTGGTTTACCTTTATAGGTGATTAATCTTTTTTCTTTGACAGTTTTAAGGATCTTTTCCTTGGTCTGAGTTGATCCTGTGTGGATTATAATGTGATGGTGGGATATCCTATTCTGATCTGGTCTATTTGGTGTTCTAAAAGCTTCTTGTATATGAATAGGACTAACTTTTTCCATTTTGGGGAAGTTATCTGCTAGGATCCTGTTAAACAAATTTCCTAGACCATTAACTTCTGTTTCTACGTGCTCCTCTACACCCATTATCCTTTGATTAGGCCTTATGATGGTGCCTTCCAAGTGTTGGATAGATCTATCTTATTTCTTGGACTTGTCTTTGATGGTTGTATGTTCTTTCTCTATAATATCTAGGCTGTCTTCAATCCCTGAGATTCGATCTTCTGCATGTTCTTACCTGCTGTCACGACTTTCTACTTTGTTTTTTATGTCTTTTCCTTCTAATTGGTTAGCTTTGATAGCTTCAAATTCTTTGTTGAAGCTTTGTTTTAGATCTTGTATCAACTTCTTCACTTCTTTAACTTGGTGTTCAGTGTTTATTCTCAAATCACTTAGTTGATTTGTTATGGTTTCCTTGGACTCCCATTCCTTCTGTTGAGTTCCATTCAGCATTCCCTTTGTGGTCTCCCTGACTTCCTTCAGCTCTTTGTTAGTGGATCCCATGAATACCTTTAGTGATCTTTTTGTATTCTCATCCTGCTCTCTTCATTCCTGTATTACTCTTTGCTTAGCTTCCTCCCGTTCGTGCCATTCCTGTTGTTCTCATTGAGTATTCTCAGCCTGTTCACACCATTCCTGCTTTTCTCTTTGAGTATTCTCAAGCTACTCACGGAAATCCTATATCAGTTTTTGACTACTTCCTCACGCTCATGTCATTCCTGTATAAACCTTTGGAATGCCTCCTCTCTCTCCCTCTCACGGTCATACAGAGTCCTTTGTAGGTTTTCAATCTTTTCCTGCAGTGACCTATTGTTTGCCTCCTCTCTCTCCCTCTCACGCTCATACAGAGTCTTTTGTAAGTTTTCAATTTTTTCCTGCATTGACCCTTTGTTTGGCTCCTCTGTCTCCCTATCACGCTCATAAAAAGTCTTTTGTATGTTTTCAATCTTTTCATTCATCTTGTTTGTCAGAAGTTTTTGTAGAGCTATTTGGGAATTCTCCTCTGGATTATTCATTATATGTTCTGTCCACTGATTATCCTAAGTGGGATTTAAGATACCTGTACTTGCCATTTTGCCTGTCTTTTTCCAGCTTACTCTGCCCATTTGGAATGAAAATAACACCAGTTTTTTGCTAGAACTCTATCTTAAGGCAATCATCAAACAAAGTTTGAATTTGCACAGTCAATAGTCTGCAGATAAAATCTAGTTCAACAGATACATTTATTCAATGTCAAACAACTATATATTAATGGGCTACGAGCCGCAAAGAAGAATTTGGAAAACCATAAATTATTAGGGTTAGGGAGAGATGTGGGTAATAAATAGGAATAGAGTAATGTGGGAAGGCACAGGGAGAGTTAACTTAACTAAGTCCTAATATCAAAGCAGGTTGGATAGGATGAAACCATAGGTTGGATAGGATGAAAGTAGAGAGAGAGAGAGAAAAAAGAGGAAAGAGAAAGGGAAGAGAAAAGAGACCAGAAAAAATAGAAAGGTAAAAATTAATAATATTATGTGTATAAGAACAAGCTATTCAGAGAAGAACGTGAATATAATGAGAGAAGGGGAGGGATATAAAGAGATGTGAAAATTTTAAAAATAAAAATACTTAAAATATTATATAGTTAAAAAGAGGTAGTACTGCTATTAAGGAATTTAAGTCTCAGAGATTTTGAATTGAGTAATAAATTTGTGGATTAAGTGTGTACACAATGGGAGATAGGGTCCAATAGTCAACTACGGGTTTATCTGAGGATGTGCAGAACAACTATTAAGTCCCTTAAAGAAGAACAAAAGAGAGGAACAGGTGAGAAGGATACGGAAGAAAGAAAAAAAAAGATTAGAAGTTCAGTCGAGCTAAGCAAAAAACAAAAAGAAAAAAATTTAAAGAAAGAAAAACGCACATATGCATGTATCCCTAAAATGAAGATTATAAGGAGAAAAAAAGTTACTAGAAAAAAATTTTTTCCAAAAATGTAAAAATTAAAAATTATAAAAAGTTTTAGAAAAGAAAAAAAATTTTTTTGTGAAAGGTATTTAAAAAAGAAGAAGAAGACAAATTTTTTTTTATTTTTTTGGGAGGGTTGGGAAAAATTCTGTATCTCCCTTATGTCTGTAATCAGACTCTGGTTGGAATCTCTGGTCCTGTGTCTTGGTTGGTTTCTTAAGTCAGTTTGTTTGGACTGGCAGAAAAATGCTCTGCTTTACCCAGGATTTTGCAATCCTCCTCCCATGTTCGTTCAATGGGAGGGGGTTCTGCTTTGAGTATCACAAAAGAGGGAGATGGTTTTTTCCTCAAGTTTGACGATGCTGTGATGAGGCTAGTTTCTGGGTTGAGTTGAGGCCTTTCAACAAACAGTAGCTTTTCCCGGGGGCTAGTTTTTGAGGAACACACAGAGCCCAGCCTGGAGCCAGTCTAATGGGTTATGTTTACTGATATTGAGACTGCTAAAGGGAGGGGCAGCCTCTGGCTCTGATTACCCCGTGAAGAAAGCCACACCTAGGGCTGGCGCCTGAACTGGGTGAATTTTCCCTGGATGGAGCTGAGTCTTGCAGGTCAAGCCATTAATTTCTTGTGATCTGCCAAATGACTCTTATTATTCCAAGACCTGATTTGGAGCTAGCAGCTCCGCTGAGCTTTGTCGGTATCCAAGATGGAGATCTCCGGTACTGGGGGGAGAGGGGTGGCCTTCCCTCCTCTGCTCCCCGAGAAGGAGTGAGGACGTCAGGCATCTATTCACGTGGAGTCTTTGTTCCTGGGTCGTTTCTTGTCTGCGAATTGCAGGATGAGGATATCTGCTCCTTGTCAGTTCTTGCTGGTGTTGAGAAGACTCTGCACGCCCGTTGGCCCGCCCACCTGCCGCTGCATCTGGTTCTTTTGTCCCGGACTCTCTGTGTTTCAGGTATGGCGATATGACTGCCACTACCGCCACAGCAGCAGCTGCTGGCGAGAGCTGAGATCTGTCACCTTGCCTGGGTTTTCCCTCTCTGGCCCAACTCTCTGTCATGTGATGGCACACTTGGTGTGATTCTCTGGCTTAGGACTGTTCACTGGAACTCTAAAACTGCTTGCTATGTGAGAGCATGTTTAGCCTCCAGCTTCTCCTCTTCCATCTTCCTGGAACTCTCTGGTCTAGAAATTTTGTTTAACAGGATCCTATCAGAGAACTTGCCAAATATGCAAAAAGATAGGCCTATTCAGATACAAGAATCTTTTAGAATTCCAAATAGACCAGATCAGAACAGGACATCCCACAGTCAAATTATAATCCACACAGGATCAATTTAGAACAAGGAAAAAATCCTTAATCTGTCAAGGAGAAAAAGATTAAACACCTATAAAGGGAAACCAATTAGAAACACCTCAGATTTCTCAGCAGAGACAATTGAAGCAAGAAGAGCCTGGAATGATGTATGCCATGCCCTAAAGTCAAACAACTATCAGACAAGAATACTGTACCCAGCTAAACTCTCCTTCATAATTGAAGGTCAAATAAAAACCTTCCATTGCAAAGAAAAGTTGAAATGATATATCTCCCCCAAACCAGCCCTTCTAAAGATTCTTAAAGATGTCCTACACATAGAAAACCAACAAGACCACAATAAAGGCCAAGAAACTGCACCCAAACCGAGAATCCCAGAACCATAGAAAGAATCCATTGGTGCAGCCCCCAAGAACGTGGATTAAATGGCAGGAAATCCCAAATACCTTTCCCTCCTTTATCTCAACATTAACAGATTTAAACCTCCAATTAAGTGACATAGACTGTCTAGTTGGATTAAAAAACAAAATCCTTTATTTGTTGCCTTGAGGAGTCACAACTTGCCCATAAAAAAAACACATTTTCAATGTTAAAGGCTGGAGCAAAATCCACCAAGCAAACAGCCCCAAAGACAGGCTGGAATCACAATCCTAATATCAGATAAAATTGAGTTCAAATTAAAATCAGTGAGAAGAGATGAAGAAGGTCACTACATACCAATTAAGGGATCGCTCCTTCAGGAGCATATCTATTCGCCAAACAATGGAGCACCCAAATTTATCCAAGAAACACTACTTTCCCTCAAATCCAACATAGATCCAAAGACATTAATTGTTGGGGATTTTAACACACCACTTTCCCCATTAGATAGATCAACTGGGTTAAAACTCAACAGAGAAACCGCAGATCTAAACAGCTGCATAGATCAACTAGATTTAACAGACATCTACCAAATATTTCACCCAGCAGCATCAGAATACACGATTTCTCAGCAGAACATGGAACATTTTGCAAAATAGGCCACATTTTAGGCCACAAAGCAAACCTGTCCATATTCAGAAACATTGAAGTAATACCTTGCATTCTCTCAGACCACAAGGGAATAAAATTAGAACTCAAGCAAAAGCCACCAAAGAAGGTCCGGTAACACATGAAGGCTGAACAACACACTCCTGAATCATGAGTGGTCATGGAAGAGATTAGAAAGGAAACTCTAATGTTCATGATATTGAACAAAATTAAGTACACAAATTACCAGCTCCTCTGGGCCACAGCAAAGGCAGTACTCAGGGGCAAGTTTATACCTCTGAGCTCTTAAATCAACAAATTGGAGATATCTGAAACCAACAGTTTAATGAGATTTCTGAACCTCCTTGAAAAAGAGCAGGAAGATAAACCCCAATCCATTAGACAGAAAGAAATCATAAAAATTAAATCAGAATTAACCAAATTAGAATCCAAAAAAACTATAGAATGAATCAACAAAAAAAAGAGTTGTTTCTATGAAAAAATTATCAAAATTGACAGACCCTTAGCAAATCTTATCAGAAAAAGAAGAGAACACACCTAAATAAATAAACTAAGAGATTAGGAGGGAAACATCACCACAGAAACAACCAAGATTCAAAACATTATAAGGGAATACTTCTCAAAACTTTATAATAATAGGTTTGGGAACTTGGCAGAAATGGACCTTTTCTAGGCAAATATTCACATGAGGTAAAACTCTTAACAAGCCCATACCAAGCATTGATATAGAAACATCAATAAGAGATCTCCCATCTAAGAAAAGTCCAGGACCAGATGGTTTTACAGCAGAATTCTCCAAGGCCTTCTATGCAGAGCTCTCACCAATACTCTTCCAAATCCTCAGTGAAATTGGAAAGGAAAGATCACTTCCGAACACATTCTATGAAGCTATCATAACTCTCATCCCCAAACCAGGGAGGGACTCATCAAAGAAAGAGAACTATAGACAGATTTCTTTGATGAACATTGATGCAAAACTTCTCAACAAAAATGTTGGCCAATCAACTTCAACCATTCATCCAAAAAATCATACACCACGATCAAACAGGATTCATTTCAGGGATGCAAAGCTGGTTCAATATACGCAAATCAATTAATATAATTCATCACATCAACAGGAGCAAGAATAAGAACCACGTGGTTATCTCAATGGATGCAGAAAAAGCATTTGACAAGATACAATACCCCTTTATGATGAAGGTTTTGGAAAAATTAGGAATCCATGGAACATTCCTCAATACAATAAAGGCTGAATATGACAAACCTACAGCCAGCATTATACTCAATGGTGAAAAACTAAAGCCATTCCTTCTTAACTCAGGAACAAGACAAGGATGTCCACTCTCTCCACTTCGCTTCAATCTAGTACTAGAATGCCTAGGTATAGCAATAAGACAAGATGCAAACATAAAGGGGATCCAAATAGGGAAAGAATAAGTAAAACACTCCCTGTTTGCAGATGACATGATCTTGTATTCAAAGAATCACACAGACTCCACTCCCAAATTACTCAAGCTGATTCAAAACTTTGGCAAAGTAGCAGGGTATAAAATAACCCTCAAAAATCAATGGATTTTCTGTATGCCAACAATGAGAAACTGTGGTTGAAATTAGAAAAGCAGGTCCATTCTTAATAGCCCCCCAAAAAACATACCTAGGAATTAATTTAACCAGAGAAATGAAGGAACTCTATGATGAAAACTTCAAAAACTTGAATATGCCAATCAAAACAGAACTTAGAGAGTGTCAAAAACTCCCGTGCTCTTGGTTTGGAAAGATCAACATCATGAAAATGGCACTACTTCCCAAGGCTACCTACAAATTCAATGCGATACCTATCAAAATTCCAAACTCATTCTTCAAGGAAATAGAAGAGGCAATCCAAAAATTCATATGGAACAATAAAAGACCATAAATAGCAAAAGCGACCGTCAACAGAAAGAACACAGCCGGAGGAATATCAATACCGAATTTCAAACTCTATTATGAAGCCATAGTAATCAAAACAGCTTTGTACTGGCACAAGATCAGACATTAGGTCCAATGGAATAGAATTGAAAACCCAGAAATGAACCTTCAGACCTATAGCCATCCAATCTTCGATAAGGGAGCTAAAAAATATAATCGAAGAAAGACAGCGTCTTCAGTAAATGGTGCTGGCAAAATTGGTTAACTACTTCTAGAAAACGAAAGCTAGATCCTTATGTATCACCGTGCATCAGTATCAATTTCAAATGGGTCAAAGACCTAGGAGTCAATGAAGACACTCTGAAAACATTACAGGATGGAATTGGAGAAACCCTAGGTATCCTTGGCACAGGCTGAAATTTTCTTACTAGAGACCCAGAAACACAACAAATCAAAATAATTTGGACAAATGGGATTGCATGAAGTTGCAGAGCTTCTGCATGGCAAAGGACATAGCTAGCAAGATCAATTGAAAGCCTTCGGATTGTAAGAAGATTTTCACTAGCCATACAACAGACAAGGGTCTCATATCGAAAATATTCTTGGAACTCAAAAAATTAAATCCCCCAACAAAAAATCTTCAAAGAAACAACTGCCCAATAAAGAAGTGGGCTAAAGACGTAAAGAGAAACTTCTCTGAAGAGGAAAGAAGGGTGGCCAATAGACACATGAAGAAATACGCAAACTCTCTACCCATAAAAGAAATGCAAATTAAAACATTAAGATACCCCCTCACACCAGTAAGAATGGCAAAAATCAAGAACTCTAATAACAACAGATGCGGGAGGAGATGTGCACAGAAGAGTACCTTACTTCATTGTTGGTGGGAGTGTAAACTTGTTCAACTACTTTGGAAAGTAGTATGGAGTTTCCTCAAAAGACTTTTGGGCATTTACCCAAATGTTTACAAACAAGACCAAACTAAAGCTACCAGCACGACTATGCTTATTGCAGCATTATTTACTATAGCTAAGATATGGAACCAATCCTGATGCCCCTCAATAGATGAGTGGATCAAGAAAATGTGGTATATATACACAATGGAATTCTATGCTTCCACCAGAAAGAATGATATTGCCCCATTTGTTAGGAAATGGAAAGACTTGGAAAAAATTATATTAAGTGAAGTAAGCCAAGCCCAAAGAAACATAAGTCCCATGGTTTCCCTTATTTGCAATATCTAGTATATGTCTAGATCAAGCAGAAAAGGTCTGATAAGGTGATGTTAGTGAAATGAACTCTAAAATATGTATTCACATGTTTTCTTTCTTTCATGTGATAGTTTCTCACGCATTTATAAGATTATTCCTTTGTTGCTTTATATTTCCCTGCCCCACAGTATAACCCCTGCTTTCACTGTATTTGATGTCTGTATAATTTGTGGAGGGGAAGGGGAAAAACAAGTCGTTTACATAAGGATACAGGTGGACCCGTTGCAACAATTCAAAATGATCTTTACAACATTGTTGGGGGAGAGCAGGGAGGATGGGAGGGTGGATAGCAAGGGATTGGAAGGGGAAACAAAGGAGGAGGCTACACTGCTTAATAAGAAATGTACTCATTATCTTGCCCATGTAATTGTAACCCCTCTGTACAGTATTTTTTTTTTAAGTTTGATGAAGTTTATTATATCAAGTTCTGGATCATATGTTAGGTTTCATATCAGAAATCTTTGCATTTTGTTGCACATGGCTATCTACCACTGTAATTTCTCCATTAAAACCTCTTGTTACTTTATTAAACAAAGTGACTCCTTCTTTCTTTCTTTCTTTCTTTCTTTCTTTCTTTCTCTTTTTGTTTTGTTTTTTTCTTTTTTTAATATTATTTTATTTTATTTGAGAACATACTGTACAGAGGGGCTACAATTACATGGGCAGGATAATGCATACATTACTTACCAAGCATTGCAGCCTCCTCCTTTGTTTACCCTTCACCTCCCTTCCCAGCCTCCCCCCTCCCCCCACCCAATTATACCCCATTCCCCCCCCACCGACATTGTAAAGCTGGTTTTGACATGACATTTTGTACTTCTCATTGTTGCAACAGGTCCACCTGAATCCTTAAACGACTTGTTTGCCCCCATCTCCTCCACATGTTATAATGACAACAAATATAGTGAAAGTGGGGGTTACACTGTGGGGGAGGGACATACAAAGCAACAAAGGAATAATCTTATAAATGCGTTAGAAACATATGCATGAAAGAAACAAAAACATTAAAATACATATTTAAGGGTTCATTTTCCTAAAATCACATTATCTGACCTTTTCTGCTTGACTCATACCTATACTAGATATTGCAAATAAGGGAAACCATGGGACCTATGCTTCTTTGGGCCTGGCTTACTTCACTTAATATAATTTTTTCCAAGTTTTTCCATTTCCTAACAAATGGGGCAATATCATTCTTTCTGATGGAGGCATAGAATTCCATTGTGTATATGTACCACATTTTCTTGATCCATTCATCTACTGAGGGGCATCTGGGTTGGTTCCATATCTTAGCTACGGTAAATAATGCTGCAATAAACATAGTTGTGCTGGTAGCTTTAGTGTGGTCTTGTTTGTAAACATTTGGGTAAATGCCCAAAAGTGGGATTGCTGGATCACAGGGGAGATCTATGTGAAGTCTTTTGAGGAACCTACATAATGCTTTCCAAAGTGGTTGAACAAGTTTACATTCCCACCAACAATGACGTAAGGTTCCTTTCTGTCCACATCCCCTCCAGCATCTGTTGTTGTTAGAGTTCTTGATTTTTGCTGTTCTAACTGGAGTGAGGTGATATCTCAATGTTGTTTTGATTTGCATTTCTTTTATGGCTAGGGATGTTGAACATTTCTTCATGTGTCTATTGGCCATTCTTTTTTCTTCTTCAGAGAAGCTTCTCTTTAAGTCTTTCGCCCACTTATTTATTGGGCAGTTGTTTCTTTGAGGATTTGTTGTTGGGAGGTTTAATTTTTTGAGTTCCAAGTATATTTTAGATATGAGACCCTTGTCCATTGTATGGCTAGTAAAGATCTTCTCCCAATCGGTGTGCTTTCTATTGATCTTGCTAGCTATGTCATTTGCACTGCAGAAGCTCTGCAACCGGATGCAATCCCATTTGTCCAACCTTTTTTGATTTGTTGTGCTTCCGGGTCTCTATTCAGAAAATTTCGGCCTGAGCCAAGGAGACCTAAGGTTTCTCCTATTCCATCCTGTAATGTTTTCAGAGTGTCTGCTTTGAGTTCAAGGTCTTTGATCCATTTGGAGTTGATTCTGGTGCAGGGTGATATATAAGGATCTAGCTTTAGTTTTCTACATGTAGTTAACCAATTTTGCCAGCACCATTTACTGAAGAGGTTGTCTTTCTTCCATTCTATTGTTTTAGCTTCCTTATCGAAGATTAGATGTCTATAGGTCTGTAGGTTCATTTCTGGGTTTTCAATTCTATTCCATTGGTCCTGCGGTCTGTTCTTATGCCAATACCAAGCTGTTTTGATTACTATGGCTTTATAGTAGAGTTTGAAATTTGGTATTGATATTCCTCCAGCAGTGTTCTTTCCGTTGAGGTGCATTTTTGCTATTCGGGGTCTTTTATTGTTCCATATGAATTTTTGGATTGCCTCTTCTATTTCCTTGAAGAATGAGGGTGGAATTTTGATAGGTATTGCGTTGAATTTGTAGATAGCCTTGGGAAGTATTGCCATTTTCACGATGTTAATCTTGCCAATCCAGGAGCATGGGAGGTTTTGCCATTTTTTAAGTTCTGTGTTGATTTCCTTTTTCAAGATTTTAAAGTTTTCATCATAGAGGTCCTTCACTTCTTTGGTTAAGTGAATTCCTAGGTATTTTATTTTTTGTGGGGCTATTACAAATGGAGTTGCTTTCCTAATTTCAGCCACACTTTTCTCATTGTTGGCATATAGAAAAGCCATTGATTTTGGGGGGTTAATTTTATAACCTGCTACTTTGCCAAAGTTTTGAATCAGCTTGAGTAATTTGGGAGTGGAGTCCATGGGATTCTTTAAATACAAGATCATGTCATCTGCAAAGAGGGAGAGTTTTATATCTTCTTTCCCTATTTGGATCCCCTTTATGTCTGCATCTTGTCTTATTGCTGTAGCTAGGCATTCTAATACTAGATTGAAGAGAAGTGGACAGAGTGGGCATCCTTGTCTCGTTCCTGAGATAAGAGGAAATGGCTTTAGTTTTTCACCATTGAGAATAATGCTAGCTGTAGGTTTGTCATATACAGCCTTTATTGTATTGAGGAATGTTCCATGGATTCCTAATTTTTCCAGAACCTTCATCATAAAGGGGTGTTGGATCTTGTCAAATGCTTTTTCTGCATCTATTGAGATAACCATGTGGTTCTTATTCATGCTCCTGTTGATGTGATGAATAATATTAATTGATTTGCGTATATTGAACCAGCTTTGCATCCCTGAAATGAATCCTGTTTGATCGTGGTGTATGATTTTTTGGATGAATTGTTGAAGTCGATTTGCCAAAATTTTGTTGAGAAGTTTTGCATCAATGTTCATCAAAGAAATGGGTCTATAGTTCTCTTTCTTTGAAGAGTCCTTGCCTGGGTTTGGGATGAGGGTTATGATGGCTTCATAGAATGTGTTCGGTAGTGAGCTTTCTCTTTCAATTTCATTGAAGAGTTGGAGGAGTATTGGTGTGAGCTCTGCTTTGAAGGCCTTGTAAAATTCCGCTGTAAAACCATCTGGTCCTGGACTTTTCTTAGCTGGGAGGTCTCTTATTGCTGTTTCTATTTCAATGCTTGATATGGGCCTGTTAAGTTGGTTTAACTCATCTTGGTTTAGTTTTGGCATGTCAATATTTGCTAGGAAGAGGTCCATTTCTGTCAAGTTCTCAAACTTATTAGCATAAAGTTTTGAGAAGTATTCCCTTATAATGTTCTAAATCTTGGTTGTTTCTGTGGTGATGTTTCCATTCTCATCTCTGAGTTTATTAATTTGGGTGTGTTCTCTTCTTTTTCTGATTAGATTTGCTAAGGGTCTGTCAATTTTGTTAAGTTTTTCGAAGAAGCAACTCTTTGTTTTGTTGATTCTTTCCATAGTTTTTTTGGATTCTAATTCATTTAATTCTGATTTAATTTTGATTATTTCTTTCCGTCTACTGGATTGGGGTTTATCTTGCTGCTCTTTTTCAAGGAGGTTTAGATGTGTCATTAAATTGTTAGTTTCCGATCTCTCCAATTTGTTGATGTAGGAGCTCAGAGCTATAAACTTGCCTCTGAGTACGGCCTTTGCTTTGTCCCAGAGGAGCTGGTAATTTGTGTGTTCATGTTTGTTGAATAGCATGAACATTTGAATTTCCTTTCTAATCTCTTCCATGACCCACTCATGATTCAGCAGTGTGTTGTTTAGCCTCCATGGATACCGGACTTTCTTTGGTGGCTTTTGGTGTTGAGTTCTAATTTTATTCCCTTGTGGTCAGAGAGAATGCAAGGTATAACTTCAATGTTTCTGAATTTGGACAAGTTTGCTTTGTGGCCTAAAATGTGGTCTATTTTAGAAAACATTCCATGTGCTGCTGAGAAGAACGTGTATTCTGATGCTGCTGGGTGAAATGTTCGGTAAATGTCTGTTAAGTCTAGTTGATCTATGCAGCTGTTTAGATCTGCGGTTTCTCTGTTGAGTTTTTGCCGAGTTGATCTATCTAGTGTGGAGAGTGGTGTGTTAAAGTCCCCAACAATTAATGTCTTTGGATCTATATGGGATTTGAGGGAAAGTAGTGTTTCTTTGATAAATTTGGGTGCTCCATTGTTTGGCGAATAGATATTTAGAATTATAATATCCTCTTGAATGAGAGATCCTTTAATTAGTATGTAGCGACCTTCTGTATCTCTTCTCACGAATTTTAGTTTGAAGTCTATTTTATCTGATATTAGGATTGCAACTCCCGCCTGTTTATGAGGCCCGTTTGCTTGGTAGATTTTGTTCCAGCCTTTAACATTGAATATGTGTTTGTTTTTACGGGGAAGATATGACTCCTGCAGGCAGCAGATAGAAGGGTCTTGTTTTTTAATCCAACTAGACACTCTATGTCGCTTAATTGGAGAGTTCAGTCCGTTAACGTTAAGAGATAGTACTGAGAGGTATTTGGGAGTTCCTGCCATGTTATCCACCTTCTTGGGGGCTGCGAAAACTGGGTTCTTCCTAAGGTTCTTGGATTCTCAGTTTGTGTGCAGTTTCCTGGCCTTTCTTGCAGTCTTGTTGGTTTTCTATGTGTAGGTCATCTTTAAGAATCTTTTGTAGGGCTGGTTTGGTGGAGATGTATTGTTTCAATTTTTCTTTGCTATGGAAGGTTTTTATTTGGCCTTCAGTTATGAAGGAGAGTTTAGCTGGGTACAGTATTCTTGGTTGATAATTATTTGTTTTTAGGGCATGGCATACGTCATTCCAGGCTCTCCTTGCTTTGATTGTCTCTGCTGAGAATTCTGAGGTAATTCTAATTGGTTTCCCTTTGTAGGTGATTACCCTTTTCTCGCTGACATCTTTAAGGATCTTTTCCTTTGTCTGGTTTCATCCTGTGTGGATTATAATTTGACGGTGGGATGTCCTATTCTGGTCTAGTCTATTTGGGGTTCTAAAAGCTTCTTGTATCTGAATAGGCCTATCTTTTTGTATGTTTGGGAAGTTCTCTGCTAGGATCTTGTTAAACAAATTTTCTAGACCATTAACTTCTGTTTCTAGGTGCTCCTCTACATCCATTATCCTTAGATTGGGGCTTCTGATGGTGTCTTCCAGGTGTTGGATAGACCTATCATATTTCTTGGACTTGTCTTTGATGGTTGTATGTTCTTTCTCTATAATATCTAGGCTGTCTTCAATCCCTGAGATTCGATCTTCTGCATGGTCTAACCTGCTGTCAAGACTCTCTACTTTGTTTTTTATCTCTTTTCCTTCTAATTGGTCAGCTTTGATGGATTCAAGTTCTTTGTTGAAGCTCTGTTTTAGGTCTTGTATGAATTTCTTTACTTCCTTAATGTGGTGTTCAGTGTTTGTTCTCAAATCACTTAGTTGATTGGTTATGGTTTCTTTGGACTCCCATTCCTTCTGTTGGGTTCCATTCAGCATTCCCTTTGTGGTCTCCCTGACTTCCTTCAGCTCTTTGTTAATGGATTCCATGAATGCCTTTAGTGATCTTTGTGTATTCTCTACCTGGTCTCTCAATTCCTGAATTACTCTTTGATTAGCTTCTTCCCGTCTGTGGGAATCCTGCACTTCTCTTTCTCCCTGTTCGTGGGAATCCTGCAGTTCTTTTTGAGTGTTCTCTGCCTGCTCACGCCATTCCTCCCTTTCTCTTTGAGTATTCTCAAGTTGTTCACGCAAATCCTGTATCAGTTTTTGAGTAGCTTCCTCACGCTTATGATATTCCTGTATAAAATTCTGGGATGCCTCCTCTCTCTCCCTATCACGCTCATACAGAGTCCTTTGTACATTGTCAAACTTCTCATTTATCATGTTTGCTATTAGTGTTTGTAGAGCTATTTGGGAACTCTCCTCTGGATTATTCTTTATTTGTTCTAATCCCTGATTATCAAGGTTGGGAATTGAGATACCCGAATTTGCCATTTTTCTTGTGTTTTTCCGGCTTACTCGGCCCATTTGAGATGAAGATTGCACCAGTTTTATGCTAGAACACTATCTTAAGGCAACCATCAACCAAAGTTTGCGTTAGTACAGTCAATAGTCTACAGATACAATCTAGTTCAACAGATACATCTATTCAACATCAAACAACTATATGTTAAAGTACTTCGAACCGCAGAAAAGAATTTGGAAAACCAGAAATTATTAGGATTAGGGAGAGATGTGGGTAAAAAATAGGAATAGATTGGTGTGGGGCTGCACAGGGAGAGTTAACTATGTCCTAATCACAATGCAGGAAATGGGTTGGGTTGGATGCAAGTAGAGAGAGAGAGAGACCAGAAAAAAATAGAAACGTAAAAATTAATGTTATTATAGAAGTTAAAAGACCGTCTATTTAGACAGGAATGTGAATATGTTCCGAGAAGGGGAGGGACATAGAGGAGATGTGAAAAACTTTAAGGATGGGAAAGGGAGAAGAAAAGATCAGAAGTTCAGTAGAGCTAGACAAAAAACAAAAAGATAATTAAGAAAGAAAGAAAAAGAGAAGACAAGAAAAGAAAGGAAAACGCTCATTCACATATTCCCAAAATAAAAATTATAAGATGAGAAAAAAAAAAAGTTACTGGAAAACAATTATTTTTTCAGAAGAGGCAAAAATTAAAGATTAATAAAAGTTTTAGAAGGGAAAAAATATATATATAAGGTAGCAAAAAGCAAAAAAACAAGCAAAAAAAGAAAAGAAGAAGAAAAAGAAAAAAGAAAAAAGAAAAAAGTCTTTTGATTTTTTTTTTTTTTTGGGGGGGAAGGAGTGGGAAGAATCCTGTATCTCCCTTTTGTCTCTAACCAGTCTCTTGTTGGAGTCTCTGGTCAGCTTGAGGTCCTGTGGCTTGATTGGTTTCTTAAGTCGGTTGGTTGGAAGAGGCAGAAAAATGCTCTGCTTTACCCAAGATTTTGAGATCCCCCTCCCAGGTTAGTTTTCTGGGAGGGTGATCTGCTTTGAGAGTCACAAAAGAGGGGGATGTGGTGATGGGGCTAGGTTCTGGGTAGAGTTGAGGCCTTTCAACAAACAGTAGCTTTTCCCTGGGGCTATTTTGTGATAAAGCTCACAGCGCCCAGCCTGGAGCCATTCTCAGGGTTTCTGTTTTTCAATTGATTTTGGTGGCTGCTAGAGGAAGGGGCAGCCTCTGGCTCTGGTTACCCAGTGAGGCAAGGCACTCCAATGGCTGGCGCCTGAGCTGGGTGACTTTTCCCTGGATGGTGCTGAGTCTGGCAGGTCACTTCGCCGTTAAGTTCTTGTGACCTGCTAAATGACTCGTTTTATTCCAAGGCCTGAGCTGGACCTAGCAGCTCCTCCGAGCTTTGTCGGTATCCAAGATGGAGATCACCAGTGCTGGGGGGGGAGGGGTAGCCTTCCTTCCTCTGCTTCCTGAGAAGGAGTGAGGATGTCGGGCTTGTACTCACGCCGAGTCTTGGATCCTGGGTCGTCTCTGGTCTGCAAACAGCAGGATGAAGTTTTCCGCTCCTTGTCGGTTCCTGTTGTTGTTGAGTAGAATCCGCTCTTCCGCTGAGTCTGGCTCCTTCGTCCCGGACTCTCTGTGTCTCAGGTATGACCCCGCGGCGTTGGTCGCCGACACGACCCTGCCGCCATAGCGGCAGCTGCTGTGTTTCCTTGGCTTCCCCTCTCTTGTCTAACTCTCTGTCCTGTGATGGCACACTTGGTGTGATTCTCTGGCTTAGGACTGTTCACTAGAACTCTAAAATTGCTTTCTATGCGAGAGCTTGTTCAGATTCCAGCTTCTCCTCCGCCATCTTCCCGGAACTTTATGTACAGTAGTTTCACAACAAAAATAAATAAAAGTTTAAAAATTATTATAATAAAAAAGTAAAATGTATTCCACAGACACCTGTATCTGTTTTGGGGAATATCTAGTGAATTCACTTGCCTATTTGTTGATAAGATTATTCTTCTTAGGGTATTTCATTTTTTTTTAGTCTGTACATTACAGATATTAGGATTTCTTCTGTTACTCAAAAGGCAGTAGTTCAGACATATTTTATTTAATCTTAACAAAAGATGACTTGTGAGCTTCAAATTATTTAATAAATGATTGATTAAAAAATGATCAGAAGGCTGTGGCTCACACAGGAGAGTGCCTGTCAACAAAGGTAAGTTCTGAACTCAGAGTTCAGTGTCTACAAAAAAGAGATATATTTTATTATTTTAAAACATAAAAGCTAATCAGGTATACTATCTCAAAATATGTAATGCTAAATATTTCTCTATTGTGCATGATAAAACTATTGCAAATTTTAGCACACACTAACAATTTTTTATTTTTTCCTTGGTAAGCATTCAAGGCAGCAAAACTGAAAAAAATGCAACTTTGGCCAAGTGCTGGTTGCTCACTTCTATTTCTAGCTACTCAGGAGGCTGAGATCTGAGGATTGCAGTTTGAAGTCTGCCTGGAAAGGAAATTCTGTGCGGATTATCTCTAAATAGGCACCAGAAAAATAGAAGTAGTGCTGTGGCTCAAGTGGTAGAGTGTTTCCTTGACCTGAATAGCTGAGGGGTTGCCCCCAGGCCGAGTTCAAGCCCCATGACCAACAAAAATCAAAACAAAACAAAACAGGAAATCCAACTTTGTATAAAGAAGAAGAATCTCCAAGTTTTTATTTAAGGTTTTGCAGTTTGTGGCAAATGTTTTCATTGGGTAGAAAGCAGAGAGCTTATATCTGTCATTATGATAAACTTGCTACTATGTAGTTGCTTTTGTCCAATTTATAATTTCATTCATCTAACCTTGTTGAGGATGAAAAAGCCATCAAGGACAAGACATACTATTTGGCAAAACTGGTAAGTTGAAATGACTATTAATTTCTAGTTTGGCTAAGAAGCTGTGATTTTCCTTCCCTCCCCAGGATTTGAACAATGAGAACAATTGTCTTGATTTTTCCCAAATGTGAAGAAGACAGCTCATATTCAGCTAATTAGAAGATAATGAAAAGAATGTTTAGGACACAAAATATATTTAATTTTGAAACTTCCGCTCAAAAAACCTTCCAAGAAACTTAGAAAACTTTGCTTATAAAGATTTATATCAAAGAGCTCACTGCAGGTGCCTTATACTTATAATTTCCTACTCAGAAGTATGAGATCTGGGATTGAGATTGAAGACAGAGTGGGAAAGCAATAATTGCATGGATGTTCCCTGCTTTTAGATCATATGTCTCTTCCTCCCATCCTCAATGTGAAGCTGTCTCCCCACATCACCATCCTTCTGATTCACTGACTTCATCATTGTTATTTCTGGTTTTCTCCTTCAGCATGAAATTTGCATGGAACAGGCCATTTTCAGCTGTATTCACATCTGTTTCTCCAGTTGCCTGCATCAGTGCCTGGTCCTTAGTGCTTGTGTTGAGATGAATCTGCTCTGCTCATGTAATCTCAGAATTCATTTAAGAAAGCTCATCAAGTTGTGGTCTTGTGGTTAGTAGTCATTTCTTCTAATTATTTTTTCCTCGTGTATCTAAGTCCACATAAGGGTGAGATAAGTGGTTGACACCTATCCATTGTGATGGCAAAGTTGGTTATAATAACATCGAAGTTTATTGTGAAGCTGTAGGAAGACCCATCTACCAAAGCACCCAAAATGGCATGTTCCCATGTCCAGGAATACATTTAACAGCTCTGCAATCAAACCATCATTCACTCTCTGCTGGGTTCAGACTCAGCATTTCTCTTTCCTATTTAAAATAAAGAAAAATTTAAGACATGCCTTTTTTCATATGTCTTTGAATTATTGAATTGTATCTCCAAACAAAAATACAAGAATGCCACTAGTGGAATATAAATATAAGGCAAGGGGAAAAAAGCATAAAAGTTCCTAAGGAAAACATCAAAAGTGGCAGCTGTACAAAATTTGGTTCTTAAATCCAGGATAGTCTTCACACACCAGTAATCCTAGTATAATACAAGCTAATGAAAGTTTTCTTTTTGTGCCAATCCATGGGCTTGAACTTGCAGCCAGAGCTCTGAGTTCTTTTGCTCAAGGCAAGCAATTTACTACTTGAGTCATACCTCCACTTCTAGTATATTTGGTAGTGTAGTGGAAATAAGAATTTCCCAGACTTTTCTGCTAGTGCTGGCTTCAAACTGTGATCCTTGATGTCAGCCTCCTGAGTCGGATTACAGGTATGAGCCACCAGTACCAAGCTAAGTTATTTTTGTGAGATATAAAAATTTACTTATACAAGATATATAAAGGAACATAAACAAATGAAACATTAGAACAACAGAACTGAAACAACTTATATAAAAGACATAAAAGGATGAATACCAAGGCCCCAAGTTCAAGCCTCAGGACCAGCACAAAAGATATAAAGAAGTATAGAAGAAGAGAAGGAATAGCCAGTGACAGAGTTTTAAATTAATCAATCACTGATGGCTTACACATGTTGTATTAACTACATAGGAGGCTAAAGTCAGAAAATAGCATTTAAAGGCAAGCCCAAGCAGGAAAATCCATTGGCCATTTTTCTGTGTGTGCCAGTCATGGGGATTGAATTTGTTTTACTTTACTCAAGGCTGGAGTTCTATCAATCTCAGCTTATTGGTGAAATCACTACCAGATAATTGGATATAAAGAGTATCATGGAATTTCCTATGCAAGCTGGCTTCGAACTGTGATCCTCAGATTTCAGCTTCCTCAGACATTATGTGCTTTGCATGAGACTCTTACTTCCAATGAACCACCATAAAGAAGAAAAAAACTGGAGTTTGAGCTGTGGCTCCAATGGCAGAAATGAGACAATGACTTCTGGGACAGCACACACACCTTGAGATCAAGCTGCAGAACCAGCACATACAAGAATAAAATAAATAAATGAAAAGAAAGGTGGGAGAAGGAAAGGGAGAGACAATTTCAGAGGTTAAAATGAGCAAAACTGAGGTAGCTTACACTTGTTATTGTACTTACTCAAGAGTCTCACATCTGAGGATCAGTGTTCAAGGCCAGCCAAAGCAGGGAAGTTCATGGACTCAACTCTAATTAGCCAACTACAGGTTTTTTTAAAAAAAAAAAAAACTAATTGTGCTGTGGCTCATGTATTAGAGGGCTAGTATTAATAATGTACTGGGACAGGGCTGGGAAGGTGACTCAGTGGAGGAGTGCTTGCCTTTCATGCATGAGGCCCTGGGTTCAATTCCTCAGCCCCTGAGTTCAATTCCCCAGCAACACATAAGCAGAAAAAGATGGAATTAACGCTGTAGCACAAGTAGTAGGGCTCTAGCCGTAAGCTGGAGAGCTGAGGGACAGCGTCCAGGCCCAGAGTTCAGACCCCACGACCGGCAAAAAGAAAATAAGGATACAGGTGGAACCATTGCAACAATGACATGTATAAGATATTATGTTGAAAAACAAATTTACCACTTTGGTGCACGGGTGTCAGGGGGACGGCTGGGGTGAGGGATGGAAGGGGATAGTAAGAAGAAACAAAGGAGGAGGCAACGATGCTTGATAAGAAATGTACTCATTACCTTGCTCATGAAACTAATTGTAAGCCCTCTGTACGGTATTCTCACAATGAAGAGAAAAAAAATTAGAGGAAAAAAAAATAACTGGGACAATACCTAGGCTCTGATTTATTGCCCCAAGCCCAGCATACCTACGAAAATAAAAAAAAATAGAAATTAAAAGATGTTTTGAAAAATCCAATTAAATTTTCAAAATGAGCCATGAATTTTTGTTTACTGTCTGTAATCCTAGATACAAAGATAGATGAAATTTGAGGGTTATGGTGTCTCATCATCAAATCACCATCAAAACAAACAAACAATAAAACAGAAGTGAAGCACCAGCCTTGAGTGAGACAGCTATGAAACAGTGCCCTGGCTCAGAGATCCAGCCTCAGGATCACAAAAATGATAATAAGAAGAGAAACTGGGGCTGGTGATTCAGGCCTGTAATTCTAGAACCTCAGGAGGCAGAAATATGGGGATCCAGTGTAAAGGCCAACCCAAGCAGGAAATTCCAGAAGTCAGTTGTTTGTGGGACATCTTGGGGCTGGAACTGTATTAGTCCCAGGTTTTTAGCACTTAATTGGAGGTAAGGATCTTAGACTTTCCTGCTCAGGATGGCTTTGAACCATGATGGTCAGACTTCAGCCTCCTGAAACAGGCCAAGCCTTGCATGAGTTCTAACTCCAGGACCAGCACACACAAACAATGAAATGATTAAATGTAAAGAAGGGTAGAAGAAGAGAAGAACCAATAACTGAGGCTTCAATGAGCCAATCAGCCAATCATTGGTGGCTCATAACTGCAATTCTTGTTACTCAGGAAGCTAAAATCTGGGGATCATATTTAAAGACGTGACCAAGTAGGAAAGTTCACACACACACACACACACACACACACACACACACACAGTGTGAGTGTGTGTGTGTGTGTGTGTGTGTGTGTGTGTGTGTGTGTGTGTGTGTGTGTGTGAATCCTTTTGCTTGAACTTGTACTGTTTTTCTCAAGGTTCTACTAATCTCAGCTTTTTAGTGGCTATAATTGGAGATATCATGGACTTTCATCCCCAGACTGGCACAAACTTTGATCCTCAGTTTGCAACCTCATGAATCTGGTTTGGCTCTACATGATACTCATTTCTAATTAAACAACAAAACAGAAAAAAAAACCTGGAATTTAGTTGTAGTTCAACTGGCAGAACTGGGAAAAAGCACCCAGACCCTGAGTTCTAGCCGCAGGACAAACAGAGAAGAAGTAAAATAAAAGGAGGATAGAAATACAAAAGGAAGAGTCACTGACAGTGGTTGAAATGAATCTAAAATTTGTTTCTCACACATGTTATAAGAAGTACTGAGGAGGATGAAATCTAAGGATCACAGTTCATGACCAGTCCAGGCAGGAGAGTCCATGAGACTCATATATCTAATTTGCACCAAAAATAAGCTACAAGGCTGGACGAGGCACTATCGTTCAAGTAGTACAGCTCTCACCTGGAGTAACAGAAGTTCAGGGACAGTGCCCAAGGCCTGAGTTCAAGCCCCAGGACTAGGAAAAAAAGA
This sequence comes from Dipodomys merriami, assembly GCF_024711535.1. Lineage (NCBI taxonomy): Eukaryota > Metazoa > Chordata > Mammalia > Rodentia > Heteromyidae > Dipodomys > Dipodomys merriami. Next base: position 734,613 of record NW_027204904.1, read on the forward strand.
AAAACCGTGTGAGAAAATCCAATTAAAGTTTCAAAATGAGCCATGCATGCGTTTTTGCTCAATATGTGTAATCTTACTGACTCACAAACCTGAAATCTGAAGGTTGTTGTTCACAGCCAGCCTAGACAGGGAAATGCATAAGTCTCCAAATAAGCAGCAAAAAACCCCAGAAAATAAAGCTATGGTTGTAGTTATAAAGCACCATCCTTGAGACAAAAACCCATGAAACAGTGTCCTGGCTTAGAGATCCAGCCTCAGGATCACAATAAGAAAATTAAATGGTTGGAGGTAGAGAACTTAGCACTGTTGCTCATGTCTGTAATTCTAGAAATGCAAGAGGCTGAAATATAAGATCCTGTGTAAAGGCAAACCTAATCAAGAAATTCCAGGAGACTGTTTTGTGTGTGGCGCCACACTGGGGATAGGTTTTTGTTGGTTGATTGGAGATGAGAGTTTCATGGACTTTCCTGCTCAGGCCACTTTCAAACCATGATGGCCAGATTTCAGCCTCCTGAATCAGGACAGGCCTTGCATGAGTTCGAGCTCCAAGACGAACACACACAAAAAGAATGAAATAAATGAAAAGAAGGGTGGAAGAAGAGAAGAAAGAGCAAGTAACAGAGGTTTCAATGAGCCAATCATTGGTGGCTCATATCTTTCATTCTACATACTCCGGGTGAAATTTGAGGATACCGTTTAAAGCTCAGCTCAGGTATAGGTGCTCATAAGACGTGTGTGTGTGTGTGTGTGTGTATGCGTGCACGTGTGTGTGTGTGTGCATGCACGTGTGTGTGTGTGTTTGTGTGTTTGTGCCAGTCCTGGTGCTTGAAATTGCAAAATTTAGCTCAATGATCGACTACTCTCAGATTGTAGTGGTTAATTGGAGAAAAGAGTGTCATGGACTCTCCTCAGTTTTCAGCCTCCTGAATCTGGCCTACCTCTACATGATTCTCTTCTCTCCATTTAACCTCCCCCAAAAGCCTAATGTTATGGTTGGTCCCATGTATGTCCTGAGCATCTGAGCTTCAATTTCTACTCCCAGGAGAAGCAAAAATGAAAAAAGAAACGAAGGAGGAAGCAAGCACATATTAAAGTTTTAAAATGACCCAAATGTTGCTGGTTATGTGTGTAATCTTCACTACACAAGAGGCTGATAACTGAGGACTGCAGTGTCAAGTCAGCCTGGGAAGGAACACGCTTGAGATTCTTATCTCCAGCTACACTGCACAAAGCCTTGATCTGTTGCTGAGGTGTACAGCCTTGAGTGTAAAACCTAAGATATAGGCCCCAGAGTCAGAGGTCAAGCCACAGGACCAATAAAATTTTCAGGAAGAGGATGAAGATATATTGAAATCTGAGAATCATTGTTCAAAGCTAGCCCATGCAAGAAATTCCATGCAAGAAAGTCTCTATGTTTGCATCTGTATGCCATCCTGAGGCTTGAACTTATGTTGTTTTGTTCGAGGATAGAGCTCTACTACTCCCAGCGTTTCAGTGATTGATTGGAGCTAGGAGTCTCATGGGCTTTTCTGCCCTAGTTCGCTTTGAACCTTACAAAACCTGGAAGTGTGCTGTGACCCGAATACAAACTGGGCAATCACTTTCTAGAACAGCACCCAGAGCTTTAGTTGAAGCATTAAGACAAAACAAGTATAACCACAAGTTATACATTGGCTCATGTGGTAAGCCACTAGTCTTGAAGAGAAAGCTCTGGCATTGTATCCAGGCCCTGATTTGTAGCCCCAGGACTAGTACATAAACAAAAATTTTTAAAAAAGAAAAATTTTAAAAGATGAAAGGGGAAAATATTAATATTTTCAAATGACCAATGGGTTTGTGGTTCATGTGTATAATCAGAGCACCTCAGAAGCTGAAATCTGAAGATCATGGTTTGAAGCCAGTCTATCCAGAAAAGTACATTACAAGTTTATGACCAAAAAGCAAAAAAAAAGCTAGAAGTGGAGCTGTGGTTGAAGTTGAATAACATCATCTTTGTGTCAAAAAACTCAGAAACATAAGGGCACTGGTGGATCTAGCCTGTAATCCTAGCTACTCAGGAAGCTGAGATATGAAGATCATGGTTCAAATCCAGCCTGGGTAGGAAAGTCCATGAGACTCTTATCTCCAAGAAACCACCAGAAAACTGGGAAATGTTCTATGGCTTAAGCGGTAGAGTGCTTGCCTTGAGCTGAATAGCACAGAGACAGCACCCAAGCCCTGAGGTTAAGCCCCATAAACTACAAAAAGAAAAAAAATTAAAATAAGTCAGTGGTTGGTTGCTCATGCCTGTAAATCCTAACTAGCCAGGAAACTAAAATCTAAGGGCTGCATTGCAAAGCCAGCCCAAGGAAGAAAGAGACTTGTTTGTGTAATTACCAGTACTAGGGCATGAACTTGCCCTGTTTTAGTCAAGGCTAGAGTTCAACTACCACAGTTTTTTGGTCATTAATTGGAGATAAAAATCTCAGACTTTGCTGCTCAGACTGGCTTCAAACCAAGATCCTCAGATTTCAGCCTCCTTATTTGTGCTGGGCATTGCATGAGAGTTTTCAAATGAATGAAGCTGGAACTTGAGCTGTGGCTCAATTGGCAGAACTGGGAAAAACCTCTGAGACAGTGGCCAGTCACTACATTATAGTAGTTGTAATATAAAAAAAATGTTAATGTTATACAAAGGAATACTATGCTTCTTTTTAAATGTGGCAAATGAGAAGATAGTACAAAGTTTCAAAATGACATACTGAGTGTATAGGAAAAAGGAAAAAAATTAAAATTCATGTAAATATTAAATACAAGCTGAAATGACCAAATTAAATGTGATCAGAAACATCTCTCACTTGTAATTGCTTACAATAATTGTCCCGTCAGTTTCAGCATCTACCATGGGGATTTAGGCATGACCTCTCTATGCATCCTTGATTGTGTAAAGATCTTCCTGCTTTAGCCTCTTGAGATAGAACTGCATTTTAATATACGATGTTTCCTTTAGAACTCAAAATTAAGGTTTAAATAATGGATTATCTGTAAAGCATGACTAAACATCAGAGATCCACCATAGATCCTCTGAGGAATACAATCCAAACAGTACAAAAGCACCTACCACTCAAGGTAGGTAACAGAAGGAAGATTTAGCATTCTTTGGATATGCTAGGGGTTGAACACAGGGCCTCATGCTTGATAGGTAGGTATAAAATTCAGTGAGATTAATTATATCCACACTGCTTTGTAACAATTACCTCTATTTGTGAACTATCTTTTTGATACTGATGGAATCCACACAATCATAGAGTAATAATCACCCCAATGACCTGCCCCAGAAATTCTAATCTTCCATTTTCTCTTATGAAATGGATTAGTCAATATGTTTCACATAAATAGTAGATTATTTTTGTGTCCATACAAGACAGACATATATTAATTTCAGCCTTTTTGTCATAATCCATTTATGTATGCCTCATATTTTATAAACCTGTTCAGGTATTTCCAACTTCTGACTACTGTGAACTTTGCTGTTATCATTAGCATATGAGCTATTGGTTTCTTTCGTTTCAGTTATTTTAGTTATGCAATGAGAAATGGAATTGCTGCCTAATGTGGTAATGCTATGTTAGGTTAGAAGAATGTGTAAAATTCTACCATAATTGATATATCACTTTTCATCAGCACAGAAATGTACAAATGGTCAATAACATGTACAAGAGTGTTTCAAATCTTTCACAGCTGTGCCCTAAAGGATCATTTTGGTTTTTTTTTTTTTTTACTTTGTACTTGTTTACATTTATGCCATGCAGGCCTGGAACTATGTAACATCGTCTAGAGCTGAAGTTAGAACAATACCAAATGCCATTGACCCAGCCTCCAAAAACATTTATTCTGGTAGTCATTTTTTTCTAGAGATAAATTTTAGTTATCATATGCATTTTTACTCTTTTAAAATAAGGTTTTCAATTTTAAAAAGACATATAAATGTAACATCTCTGTGTAGCTTCATTTTTAATAAGATAAAAAGTTAATTTTTATTTTATTTTAGTTTTTGTCAGTCGTGGGTCTTGAACTCTGGGCTTGTGCACTGTCCATGTGCTCTTCATCTCAAGGCGAGTGTTCTACTGCTTGAACTACAGTGCCACTTCCGGTTCTAGTGGTTTATTGGAGATGAGTCTCATGGTTGTTTCTGCCCTGCTGTCTTTGAACTCTGATCCTCAGATCTCAGCCTCCTGAGTAGCTAGGACTACAGATGTGAGCCACCGGCGCTTGGTTGAAAAATTATACTTACAGAAAATATAAAAGGACAAAAAAGCTTCCCAGCAGGAAAAACCTTACAATCACAGTCTGATAATGACCCAAGCAAAATAATACAATAAGAACTCATCTAAAGTAAAATGAAGAGCAGGGATGGGGGCAGGGGTCAAGGGGTAGAGCACTTGCTTGCCCAACACCAGCCTCTGAATCAAAACCACAGTACTGCCAAGGGATAACATAAAGTATTAAAACTTAAGGAAAGGTGCAGATAATAGTATGATGGATGACATAGATGTACACACCGGTTATCCCAACACTTGGAGACTAGGAGTAGATTTATGAAGTTAAGATCAGACTTGGCTACATAATGAGACTGCATCTTAAAGAATAACATAGAATAAAATTAAACAAACTATATTTTTAAAGACTAGGATGTAGTTCAAGTGTAATTCAAGTAGTTTTGTATGCGCAAGGAACTGATACAACACACAAAAATTACATGCTTTGATAACTACGATATTCGATTTACACTGCAGTACAAGTTACCCCTTTGCTGGAATCCCTCCTGAGGAAACTAAGGCAGTTGATGCACCTGTATTCTTGGCTGGATTAAGGGTGTTGCTGGGCAAACAGTGTTTGATCTCCATTCTTGGATCCCACTTACAACTCTTTTTTTAGTAGACCACCTACAAATCTCTCCTATCTCAATAGCAGGGTCTTCTGGGTTTCAAGTGAAGTTATCTTTGATATCTCTGAGGGCTTTCCTCCCCTTTGTCTGAACTGCTCTGTTCCTGGGCCCACATTCAGTAGCTTGTTCTGAGAAGAGTGGTAGCTATTTTGCTAGCCACCTGTATCCACTGCCATCTCCTCCTCAAATTAGTCTTTGGTATCAGTATGAGTCTGCTCAGTTGGTAGACCAAGGCTGGGCGGGATTTGAACTGTCATCCTCATATCTCAGCCTCCTGAATAGTTAGAATTACAGGAGTGAGCCACCAGCATCCAGCCATCATTTCTTTCATCCAGGAAAATTTAGGGGGTGGAATAAATAGCACAGCAGCATATACATTCAGTAGCAATTGCACCAGGGAGAACCAGATGCTCAGAACAAACGACTGACCTCGATATTGTCTTTGGTATCCAACAGTATGTTGTTGGACTTAAGGTCTTGGTGTGTGATTCTGTTCTGGTGTGGGCAGTGAACAGCACTTACAATTTATGTGAAGAGCCTGTTGGTTTCATCCTAATATACACTGCAGTATTTTCAGATCCATGCCAGGACATATCTCCTACTGGCCAGTTCCATGATGAGATACAAATACTCTTCCTTCTCCATCACCTGGTACAATTTGATAATGTGTTTGTGCCATACCATCTTTAAAATGTCCACCTCATTCTTTAACTGATGACTGGGGGAATTCTCCCTTCAGGAGTATTTTAACTGCCACTTCCATGTGTGTGAGTCGAGTATGGGCCAGCCTCCCTTGTCCATTGGTACCATGGTCGATGAGCTCTTTCACCTGGTTTTGTTTGATGATCTCCTCCTTGAAGGATCTGGAGTATGATTCTTTGTATTCTTCCATCCTTATGCTATGATGGCAGGTAGCAAGTCTACCTAAAATTAACTAAATAAAATAATGGAAAACCCAGAAAAAATAAAAAGAAATACCAAAATCCAAACGACAACTCACCTTCCCAACCAAAAAGTCACGAATTTAGGTTTGAATCAGTCCAGCGGGTCACCAATCAAGAGCTCCTGAGGTGGTATCTAATATAAGTTGGAGCACAGTGGTTTCCTATATATCCTGCATGATCTCTCAAAATGGAGCTATATCAGCCCGGCATAGTGACATCATAGAGGAAATGGACCAATCAGAGTCTGGGCCAGCGAGGTCAGAGAAAAAGTGGACCAATCACAGTTTGCCAGCATTGATACTTTAGCTCATAGGCTTCAAAGACTGTTGCTAAGGAATCCATGTGAGCTTGAGGTTGCTCTTGTCATTATTATGCCATTCCTGAAACCACTACGACAGTGGTCATAGTTCTCTGACCTTCTAGAAAACTCCTGAGTCTCATAAATTGCTTCTGTGGAGACACTAGCCAATAGCCTCCATTCTTGATGGACACCTTATCCTACACCTTGTTCCAGCAATGACATGGCAAAAAGGCCTCCGTCCTTTTCAAGGACAGCTGTCCTACAACTTGCTTCTGAGGTGACAAGGTCCAGGCTGGCTTTGAGCCACAATCTTCACAATTCACCTTCCTGAGTAGTTAGGATTATATGCCTGAGCCATCGTTAGGTACTTAGCTCATCTCTCACATTTGGAGAAAGTATATATATTTGTTAGAAAGGTTGATATTAGATATGTCCTCTTAGCACCTTAATTTTTTTGCCCTTGCTGTCTAATTGTTAATCTATTGATTAATGAGAAATTTGTCATAATATCATTGAAGATCACTTGTGTGTGTGATGAGTTGTGTGTGTGTCTGTGCTTTGGGAGGTTTTCTGTCTTTGTTTAATTAGAATGTGTCTTAGTGTGGACCTGTGCACTTATGTTAATTGACTTCTTTAAGCTGCTAGAACCCTGCATAGAAGGGTTCATGCTTTCAATCAAATTTGGGAAGGTTTTGGACATTATTCTTTCAAATACTATGTATTTCTTTTTTCTCCCTGTACATTATACATATATACATTATACATTATACATACATTACATATTCACATTGTATATGTGAATATATATATGTCTACATTTTTATATTATATATACATTTATATACATATATTTATTTTTCATATAACTTCCATTTCTTTGATTGTTTATGGTAGCAAGTGTAGTTTGATCTCAATTACTCCATCAAAGTTAGAGTTAGAAGTTTTCCTTTTTATTTCTTGCTGAAAATATGCATTTCTCAGCAAGGATATTGAAACCAGTACAGAATCAGAGCTAGCCTAGAGTTCTCTCTCTCTCTATCTGTCTCTGTCTCTGTCTCTCTCTTTCTCTCTGATTTCCTGCCTCTGACAAGTGTCTGAGCACAGGACCATTGCTTACCAAGTTCTTCTACTGTGCACTGTGATGAACTAGTGTGTGCACTGTCAAGCTCTGCTTCAAAGGCAACCACACCTGCACCTGAAAAAAGATCTGCTCCAAATCAGCCTGCATGGGTGTGTCTGCCTCTGTCTTGATGTCAGAGCTCCCATAGCTACTGGGGTGGCCTTAGTAGATGCCATTGTGCCAGGACTGTGACTGCTGACTTTGGGAGACTTAAGCACAGCCTCGTTTTTTATCCAATTTAGAGGTATGCGTTGGATCCTGTGGGCACTACCCTATTAGTGACTGTGCTAGGAGCAAGGCTAGGGGCTGCAGAAACCTCACTGTGGCCTGACTTCTGGGGCACAACAAATGCCATAGGCTTCTCTGGGCTCTTTTCAGAATATGTGGGCAAGTTCAGTGAGCAGAAACTGAGCTCAGGGGCCCCTTAAACACAGGGTAGGCAATGGAGCTGGGAGGAGCAGGGATTTCCAGGTTGGCCCTGAGTTCAAACCTCAGTACCATAAAAAAGAAGAGAACCAGTTATGTCTGGAAAACTTATTAAAAGTAGTCTTTTAAAAAATGTGTATAGTTATTTGGGCTTGAACTCTGGGCATTAACATTTTCCCTTAGCGAAAAATTTCACATAAGACTAAACATTGTTTTTTGGAGGAATACAGGTTGACCCAGTGTAACAATAAGATATACAAAACACTAAGTTGAAAATGAACTTTAGAACTTTGGTGGGGTTTGGAGTTGGGGAGGGTAGTTGTGGAGGTGGGAGGGAAGAGATGTTAGGGGGAAACAAAGGAGAAGGCAACAATGCTCAATAGGAAATGTACTCAGTACCTTGCTCATGTAACTGTAACCCTTCTGACCTGCATTTTTACAACAAAAAAGGACAGAAAACGGATTAAACTTATACTATTGAGCCTCATCTCCACTTCTAGCTTTTCTTGTGTGTGTGTGTGTGTGTGTGTGTGTGTGTGTGTGTGTGTGTGTCTGTCTGTCTGTCTGTCTCTCTGTCTGGGTCTGGGTCTGGGTCTGGGTCTGGGTCTCTGTGTGTTTGTGTGTGCATGCCAGTATTAGACTTGAACTCCAGGACTGGGCACTGTCCTTGAGCTCTTTTATTTAAGGGTAGCCCTGTACCGCTTGGCCCAAGACTTTCCTACTTGGTTTTTGTGGTGAATGAGATAAAAGTTTCATGGACTGTTCTTGCTTTGAACCAAGATCCTGTCCTCTCAGACTCCTGAATGGCTAAGGTTATGGGTGTGAATCATCAGTATATTTTAGGAGAATTGTTCTTAAGCAGCAATAATGTGGATTGCTAGCCTTCTGAAATTTGTTGGCATGCTTTTTATTCTTAGAAAGGAATTCCTTTATTGAGAGGCCATTGGTTACCCTGGAAGCTAGGAAGGCAGAGGAAATGGAATCCCCTATCTCCAAAGGCAGGACCTTTTGCGTGATGGTTGTAAGACCCTCATCTTCCTTTATTAGAGCAGATATTTATGCTAGCCTGAAGGTAACACTGTTTTCTTCATCAGCTTCGTCTTGGTTGCATTAAATAAGAAAATTACTTGATAACTCTCACCAAACTTCACCAGAGAAAGGGGGGAATGAAGCTATAAAGTGAGGCATTAGACCTGACAGGAATATACCAGAAGGGGCAAGGAGAAATGAGAGCTCATAAATGTTGATTTTTATTTAAACAAATTAGGGAGAATACATGAATATATGTTAGTACTGGCCAACTGTTCTCAAAGCTTTCTAATAAACTCGCATTTAAAGGAAGTATTTTCCTGATGCAGGACTCCTCACATTACCTGTGTAGATTCTCTAATCCTTTCACTGATCTCCCAAGACAAGACACTTTCCCTTCAGCTCAGAGCAGTGCATCTAAGATAACATCCATCTACTACTGGGCAGTGGAAGACCAGTCTAACATCTGGTGAAGTGTAGACAAGCTGCTCTGATCCTGTTTCCACCCAATTCTAGACTTTGCTGTATAGAGTTCATAGATCAGAGGAGATGCTTGAGAATATTTCTGGATCTACAAGTGTGTGGTGTGTGTGTGTGTGTGTGTGTGTGTGTGTGTGTGTGTGTGTGTATGTGTATGTATATATGATTGTACTCATATGCCACCATGGGGCTTCCTTCTTCTTTGGGCTTCACAGGTGGAGTTAACTCCTTCTTCCCCAAGTCTGTTCAAAAGATTTGACTTTGAGTGCCTGAGATTCAGCAGAGGAGGAAATGATTCCTGAATTCTCAACTGTTAGATCAGATGGGTCCTTCTACATACTCTGATTTATACTAATGCTAGTGTTAATACTAACCCATGAATGGTAGTAATATCAGCTGGCACTTTTTGTGTATTTTGGTACTAGTTAGTTTTTTTCATGTATGTTAAGCAAACAATTCTCATAAGAATATTATGACATAGTGTTAAGTATAACGTGCTGTACACACACACACACACACACACACACACACACACACACACACACACACACACACAAACACACCTATTTGGCAGCAGTCTTCATTATGTAAAGTGGACCATGAACTGTAGAGAAGTTCAATGGAAGCCTATCAGGGAACAGATCCTACAGCCAGCACCCTGGATGAGGGACTCACAGGGGTTTGGCCAACAAGTTGGAGACAAGATGATATAGATCCCGTGCCAGGGTTGGCTACCTTCCTGATCTGGAGGGACCCAGTGTTTGCTATCCAACGGTCTCTCACGACCTTGCCTGTCCCCACCCCAACCCCACCTAATCTTTGGCACAGGAAGAACAGTTTTTCCTTTTGGCCACACGTTGTTCTGACACATAAGATAGGCTCAATAGAATTTCCAGAGGATAGCAGGAGGATATATAGAAGATACATTAACTGAGGCCAGAAAGTGCAAGGTATTACTGTAGGTCTTACAATTGGTTAATAGTGGGGATTATTGACTCCCTGATCTTTCCCCAAGGAAGTGGAGCCTCTGATCTAGGATTCTCACAATCCTCTCTTAGATAAATAATCTAGTAGAGTCAGAAACAAAGAGGTAATTAAAAATCTATATTTAATATTAATTTTTATTCTTGAATTAGTAAAATACATGTGTAACCTGTCAATTCAAGAATCATAAAAAGGCAGATGGTGTGAGCTTGACCTCTGTCCCTCTACTGTGGCTCTCTTGCTCCACCCTGGGGTGACCACTGCTACTAGTTAGTTACGAATTCCTGCAGCTAAACTAAATGTGCACAAAGGACAGGCTATTAAAAGGAGACATTTTATCCACAGCTTCCAGAGATCCCCCAAACTGCTAGCTTAGAACAAGGCCAAATTTCTATTTACACTATGAAGATTCAATCTTCTACACTCAGGTTCACAGCCCTGAGCCAAGTCTGTGCTGGTACCACATGACTGAAGGTGATAGCTCATAATTCACAAAGGAAGAAGTCTTCAATAGTTGGAAGTCTGCACTCTGCCTTTCCCAATAGGTCCCAGTACCAGGTATGAGGACTAAAGTGTTACAAAGGCCTGTTAGAAATTACTAGTTATGCATATGTAAAGTTGACCTAGCAACACCTCATTAACCTCAAGGTGATAGTGAAGGGAGAGTTCAACAATTGTCAGATCAAAATTGAGATGGATATTATTAAGACTTTCCATCACACACACACATGATCAGGTAGTACCAGGTGAGGGAGAAGGATGAGCACCAATACTTGGTAATTGAACTGGCCACCCAGAGACCTCTTTAAATTAATGTGAAAATCATTCCATCTATTCAAGAATGAAGTTAGGAGATTGTTCAAACAGACTGTGAATAATCTGCATTACTTTAATGAAAACAGAAGTGCACACTGAGACCTTAAACCCAATAACATCATGTTGGATGACAAATGCAATATGAAGGTCAATGACTTTGGTGTGAGCATAAGCATTACCCATGGGTGGTTGCTGAAGGACATATTTGGTACCTTGATTTTGTCCATATAAAATATTCCTGCATGAAAATTACAATGACTACACGGTAGACATCCCATGCTTGGGAATCATCTTTTGTATTTTATACAGACGGCAAATTTCCCACTTGAATATATGAATTTTAGCCGGATACAGGTAATTGTCATGGAGGTCACCTACATTGCTCCATTCACCTGTCTCCAATAGCAAAAAATATCACCTTGAAACTGTAAACTGAAGACCCAAAGCAGAGGCACACTATAGAACAAACAATGGAGATTGGCTCAACCAAGTTGAGGAATATATCCTATTTCCTGATGAGCAACTATGTAATGAGTTGAACCCAATTTCCTGCCTGTCATCTGAATTTCAATTGTCCTATGTTGACAAACCATCAATACTGAAGAGAAGTGCTACTCTTCCTTCCATTCTCTGCTTCCTGCAGAAGAACCCCTGTTACAGCATGATCACACACCATGAATCTATGGTTTCCTTTAGTTCTTCTTTCTTCATGAGGAGCAATGAGAGATGCTGGTAAGAGGAAAAAGTCCTTCCCTCTCGGTAGCTGAACAATAAGATCATAAATTCTATCTCAATTAAGAGACAGGATTGAAGGTAGCTACCAGTATTTGAAGAATACGATGCTGTGTGCAGACATAAAAATAACCTTCACAGATTACAAAGAAAGTTTTTCTGGAGAAAGGGTTCAGAGCCCTTCTATAACAAAACAGCAGTACCCAGGTTTTCAATTCATTTTCAAGCTGGGGAATTCCAGCTTGAATCCTTGTCTACAGACTTGGACACTTCACATAAAAATCATTCATTATTTTGGATGACATAGAAAATACCCCTTGTCCAGGTAGGTGTTTTAATACTCTAAATTGTGGAGACAAAAGGTCTAGAATAGGTCAAAAAATTTAGGGTTTTCCTTTTTGGTCAAGGATTTACATTTTCAGACTACAACTTACTTAATATTTAAAGAAAGGATGGCTATAGGAGTAAATTGTGGTTTTCAAGTTTACTTATTGAATCTTTCAGTTATTGAATCTGGCTTAATTTGTGAGATACACACACACACAAACACACACATGCACACACACACACACACACACACACACACACATATATATATATAATATGTAGTATGTATATATATCACAATGATATTACATATTAAATACAATATATACAATTATATTTGTAAAAATATACACAATTTTGGAGAAGATGTTTCATGAAATTCTCTGCCTTGCTTTAAGACAGCATTCTCCTCATCTCAGCTTCCTTAGAAGCTAGGATTATAGACTGGGGCTAGTGAAAAGATTTCCTTTTAAATGCTACAGAAGACCTGTCTTTAACTTCCCACGAGCACTAGAAATTGAAGATAATAGAATGACCAAGGTAATTAAAACATTTCAGTCAGTGGAAAACTTTCCAAATTTATTTTAGACAAAAATTAGGGAACAATGTTATTAGATCTATCCTTGAAAAAAAAAGATTAATAAAAAATTAAAGACAGATATAGATCCCAGTTTCAAATGTGGAAGAAGAAGGCTTATAATTTCAAGTCCTAGAATTGGTCCATAACCATTAATTAAATAAAACTTAATTTTGTAGGCAGGAACTTGTTTGTTTATCTTTTGTGTTCAGAGGAATGTCTGCATTATGTGTAAACAGACCGCTCTACAAGGTATCTTTCTGGGTCATACAGTAGTTATTACATAGCTGTATGTAGACATACAGCTTTCTAATGACTTTCCTACATACACCAACTAATGTTAATTAAGTGTCATGTAGAATAACAAACCTCAATTTTGTGACCATATCCGTTCTTATTCTCCCTATTGTCCAGTAGTTTGTATCACAGTCAGCATAACTGAAGCTGGCACATGGAACAGACATGGTCTCGATGGATCCTGGCTGTGATATGGCCCCAAATATAGCAAATACCAGAATCAATGAGATCCAAGCAGCTGTCCAAGGTGCCTAGTTGTATGAATGTCCTCGGCTTCCAATGGTCTCACCTATCTCTGCCAGAGGCCTGTTAATGGCCTGACATCAAAACTTACACTGAAGTTTAACTTCTCAATGTAGCAGTGTCAGGAGGTAGTACCTTTAATAGAGGATTACATCATAAATGGATTAATGCCATCTTGTTAACTCTCAAGGAACTAACAGGATCACTGTTAACAGTTAGAAAAAACACCCTAGGTCCCTTACTCACTCTCTTTCTAGCACATGCCATGATTCCAAGATCCTACATGATGTGATGCACTTAGGGGCCTTGTCCCATGTACTACCATGCTATATAGGGTTTCCAGCCACCACTATTTTGAGTGAAATATTTTTATTCCTTATGAAGTATACAACTTCAAGGTTTTTGTTAAATCATGACAAAATGGACTGAGATGCTATACTTTTTGCTTTTTCCATAGAACTAAGGATTAAACTGAGGGCCTTTCACTTACTGGGCCGATATTTACTGCTTGAGCGTTGCATGGCTCCAACCCTTTTTTTCTTTTACAGTTTGCTTTTCATATAGGGCCTTGTGCTAACATCACTGAAGCCAGCCTCACAACCTAATCCTCCTAAACCTTTGCTTCTCAGTAGCTGGGATTACAGGCCTGTGACACCACACTTTGCCACTTAGAAGGCACTACTCTTTTGGGGAAACATAATACAGACCACTGAGATGTATGTATGTGTGTTCATAGAAATTGGTCATGGTGATTTATTCAGGACTGAGGGTGAATCTCCTGAATAATCCATATTCTTAAGTCCTTTCACTCAAAAAAATTGCTTCTCTGGGTGCTAGTGAGTCACAGCTGTAATCCTAGATGTTCGGATTGCTGAGGTTTGAGAATCATATTTTGAAGCCAGGTGAGCCAGGAAAAGTCCATGACAATCTTATCTTCATTTAACTACCAAAAAATCAGAAGTGGAACTGTGGCTTAACTAATAGAGTACTAGCCTTGAGGAAAAAAATAGGAATAGCAACTAGGCTCTGATCAAGTTTCAGGACCAGCACCCATACAAAATCTCCAGATAGCACTTGTGCTAATACAATGAAATCTTGTGCTATTGCAAGACACAATTATACTTAATGGATTATCTCTACAGGACAGTTGCATTAAAAATTTCTAGTATTACTTCATAAGCTATATTCTTTCTGAATCATCTTTTTGGCCCATTGTTTCTCTGAGAATGATGTCTTGATTTTGGAATAGAGGAGGAAAAATTCAGTGATGAATTTGGCTTCTGAATTCCTCCCCCGTCCATTATTGACCTGTTCTCTCTTTTTATTTTTTTGGCAGTCCTGGTGCATGAACTCAGGGCCTGGGCACTTCCACTGAGCTTCTTTTTTGCTCAAGGCTAGCACCCTCCTACTTGAGCCACAGCACCACTTTCTCATTATGTGGTACTGAATAATTGAACCCTGGGCTGTACGAATGCTATGCAAGCACTCTACAATTAAGTCATAATCCCAGCCACATGTTTTCTTTTAAAAATACGTCTAACCGGTTTATTTCTGGCCATCTCTGAAGCCACTGCCAGTGCTATTGATTCATTTGTTTAACTTCTAACTGCCTTTCGTTCACTGTAACTGGCAAATTATTTTCTACTCCATTCAAAGATTTAGGCTGGGAAGGTGGCTCAGTGGTAGAGTGCTTGCCTTGCATGCCTGAGGCCCTGGGTTCGATTCCTCAGCACCACATAAGCAAAAAGAAAAAAAAAAGATTTATCTTTCGTTTTCTTAAACTGCACACTTCATCAGCTAAACTCAAACAATGCTACCAGTGACTGAAATTGAGGACACTTACAATAATAAATAGCTAATAATAAATAGCTAATAATCTACCTTAGTCAATGCACAACAATCCAGATGCTGGGGAAGTCTTTTATTTTCTACTCTGAGTAGCATCTAACCCCACAATATGCTCTAATAGATAACAAAATTAAAGTATACAGATGTAATTATTTCGCCCAAGAGTTGGTTATGCACTCACTTCTAAGGAGTGAGTGCAAATTAAGGCCTTTATAGGAGGCAGTAACACAAACTGAGTGAATGAAACATTAAGGAGGGTATGTTTGTCAAGGAAGTATTGGGGTATCTAGGAGCTGACAACAGTGGATGTATGATAGGTGACCAGACAGCAGAAACCACAATCTTACAGCTAGAGGACCTAAACCCTACCAGGCATCCTTTAAGCTTGGAAGAGGTCCCCATTTTTCATGAGAGACTATATCCTGGTGCCCCCCTGCTAGAAACTGAGCAACTAATATAGACAAGCAACACCCAAACTATTAGCCCAAACGTGAAGCCTACAATAGTTTGTATTCAGTGAGCAAACATTAAATTTCTAGTAATTTACCACACAACATGACAAATGCATCTCTCAATGCTGATGGCTCACACCTGTAATCCCAGCTACATAGGAGTCTGAGATCTGAGGATCTAGGTTCAAAGGGATCTCAAGCAGCAATGTCTGTGATACTCATATCGCCAATAAATAGAAAAAATGGAAATGGTGGTATGGCACACTAGCCTAAGTGGAAGCCCAAGTACCAGCGCGCACACACACACACACACACACACACACACACACACACACACACACACACACACACACAAATTGAAAAATGAAAACATTGAAAATGACCTAGTATTTTCTTTGTTGTGTGTGAAACTCTAACATGTCTTAAACTTTTTCCTTGTGCTTGAAGAAATTTATTAAAATTCTATAACACTACCATAAAGATAGCTAAGTACACAACTACACAAATGTGTTGACCACACACTTTTTTGGGGGGAGGGGGTCTGGTTGTGGGGCTTGAACTCTGGGCCTGAGCGCTGTCCCTCAGCTCTTCAGCTCAAGGCTAGCACGCTACCACTTGAGCCACAGTGCCACTTCCTGCTTTTTTCTTTTTGCTTATGTAGTGCTGAGGAATCGAACCCAGGGCCTTATGCATACAAGGCAAGTGCTCTACCACTGAGCTAACTTCCCAGACCCTGACCACACACTTTTTATAAATAATATTACAATTGTTACTGCAAACAGAGGACCTTTCCTATCAATTTAATCTAATTATTGGCAGAAACTGGATCTCATATCTTGGTATTTCTCACAATACTTACCTTAGTTGATATTAAACATAAAGTTCTTAATTAATCAAAAGGAAAAACTTATACTATATCTTCAGGTACAATCCTTTCTGTCATTTGTCCTACAAATGAAATTAATTTATTGCAGCACTTAAAATATTTTATGAAATTTAGTATAAGATTCTGATTAAAACTGAAAAATTTGAAGTGTTCTCAATTTCTGCTTCATTTAGGCAAAGTACTTAAAGATGTCTCTGGTTTTCCATACGGATATCATATCCAAAAATCCATCTATACCATAGAAATTAGTTCACTATAGGCTATCTATAAATTCACATAGATGTTTCTCAATTCTCTGGAGCAAAAGAACCATAAATTCTGCCCTACATCTATACATATTCTATGAGAACTTCTAGAACATTCCATTTTTCTCAGAAAAATGAAGGCTGCCAACAAACTCACTAATAGTGAGAGAAGAAAAAAGAGCAAGCTTGTGATGCCTGACATTTCACAAAAGCCTTATTCGCCTGTGGGTACACTCTCAAAGTCATACAATGTTCAGGTTTACCTGGTAAGAAAAGGAATTCAGCCCACAGAGAGAGAAAGACACTTGGCAGGAGGAAGATAGACTGAAGAATTACCTGAATGCATATCTTCTCATGTTTCCATCCATTTGCTTTGTGGAGTTTTCCTGGAGTCCCATTGCTCACTAAGTCAGACCTGTCATCCCAGCAGAATCACTGAACCCCCAGGACTCAGGTAACACCATTGAGCTGTCTCCCTGGGGAAAAGTCACCAACTGAATGAAAAAGAAAACAGTGGATTTCACGACCACAACACACACACACACACACACACACACACACACACACACACACACACACGGTGTGTGTGTGTGTGTGTGTGTGTGTGTGTGTGTGTGTGTTTTCGTAATGGTACTTAAACCCAGCACTTGGGCACTATCCTTTAGGTACTACCCTTTAACTTATTTGCTCAAGGCCGGTCTCTACTACTTGAACCACACTCCACTTTTGGCTTTTTAGTCATGAATTGAAGACAAGAGTATCATCATGTTTCCTGCCCAGGCAGGATTTGAACCTTGATCCTTAGATCTCAGCGACCTGAGTAGCCAGAATTACAGGCATGATAGATTAATGCCTGGCATTTGTGACAGACCAAGGTATTGACTTCAAGCCCCAATACGAGCAAAAAACCAAAAGTAAAACCAAATTTTATAGCATATAAATATACTGATATCATATTAAAACAATATAATGAATTGTGGAGACCTTGGTGAAGTATATCAGAGAATAATTATCATTATTAGTTTTTCTGCTTTAAAAAACCTAAAATTATTTTTGTAAAATGTAAAATAACTACAGAAAACCCTGGTACCAAGGTGTATGTTTCAAATGAGACAGCTGTTCAGAACAAAGTGAAAATGCAGAGGAAAACTAAGAATTTTAGGATTCAGTGTTTACTACATTAGAAAATATACTTGATAATGTGTACCTTCAAAATATTTCAAGTTGGCTACACTAATGACACAAAAACTATTCTTCTTCTAATTAGTACTACAGATTTAAAAAAACAGGTCTACGTTATTCTCCTTATCTAGGGATGCTCTGAATATTTGATTCACTTTTCCCAAAATGACACTAAAGAAATTCAGTCGTTCAATAACTCCAATTAAAAAAATAACTACAACTTTTTATCTTAGCACTTAAATAATTATATCATGTATCTTCTTTGGGTGAGGAGTATCAGAACAACTTTTAACTTGTTCTTTTACCTTTGCTGTTGGGAAGGTGTATTTTCACAAAAGAGGACAGGGAAACACTCAGTAGATCAACTGATTTAAATGTAAGTGGCTAAAGCTACCAGTACAACTACGTTTATTGCAGTATTGTATACCATAGCTAAGATATGGAACCAACCCAGTTGTCCCTCAGTAGATGAATCTATCAAGATAATGTGATATATAGATACAGATATATAGATACAGATATATATCTATATCTATATATCTGTATCTATATATCTGTATCTATATATAATGGAATTTTATGAATCCATCATGATATTGCCCCATTCGTTAGGAAATGGAAAGACATGGAAAATTATTATATTAAGTGAAGTAAACCTGGCACTAAGGAATATAATCCCATGTTATCCCTTATTTGCAATAGCTAATATTTGTCTAGGACAATTAGGAGAGGTCAAAAGCTATGTACATAAGACCAGATAAGATGATGTCAAGAAAATGAGTCCCAAGATAGGGGCACACATGGTTTTTACTGTCTTGCTTTTTATTTCCAATTTTTTTATTGTGATTAAGTGGTTACATAATTTCCCTAATTTCACAGTATTGTGGGATAGTGAAGCTTAGTTAAAGTCACAAACACATTCTAACTTTCATAGGACAAATTGTCTACCATGGTGTATAACATTTATGAGTTCTATGAGCTTTGCAATACAGTTATTTCTTCCACATTGGGGGATACGTATATTTCTTTTGTTTTGCATAACATCAGCTTTTCACTCTTTCCCACTTGCTCCCTCCCTCCCATCTCTGCCATTGAGTTGCTTAGTTCATTTTGGTCAATGTCCAGTGTCGTTGATGTGTCCTGCTATTGTGTTTTTCCGTGATTCCCTCTAGTTCTGTCGTCCTCCTAGTTTCCCATCGTTGTGCACATATATACTATACATGTAATCAGCAGCATGGGGGTTATTTAGTAGTGATTCGACCAGATGAGTGAAAGTCCTTTGTTTCTGAAGCCCTGTTAATTTTGTCATATCATCTAACATTTTGGATTTAACATCCACTTATCAGAGACACCATGTGTCGTTTTTTTTCTTTGCACTTGGGTTACGTCGCTCCATATGATTAATTCTAACTCCATCCATTTCCCTGCAAATGCCATTATTTTGTCATTTCTTATGGTTACATAATATTCCATTGTGTATATATACCAAAATTTTTGGATCCATTCATCTGTGTTGGGACATCTGAGTTGTTTTCATATCCTGGCTACTGTGAACAGTGCTGCAATAAACATGGAGTTGTATGTGTCCTTGTATACTGGTTCCTGTTGTTCAGGATAGATGCCTAGAAGTGGTATGACTGAGTCATAAGGTAGGTCAATATTTAGCTTTCTGAGGACCCTCCAGACTGCTTTCCAAAGTGGTTGTATAAGTGTACATTCCCACAAGCAGTGCAATAGTGTTCCTCTTTCTCCACATCCCCTCCAGCATTTGTCATTTCGCTGACATGCAGATGGTGGCCATTCTGAC
Organism: Dipodomys merriami; assembly: GCF_024711535.1. Classification (NCBI taxonomy): domain Eukaryota; kingdom Metazoa; phylum Chordata; class Mammalia; order Rodentia; family Heteromyidae; genus Dipodomys; species Dipodomys merriami. The sequence goes on from NW_027204904.1 coordinate 754,236, forward strand.
TGGGGTAAAGTGGTATCTCAGGGTTGTCTTTATTTGCATTTCCTTCACCACCAGGGATGATGAACATTTCCTCATGTGTTTCTTTGCCATTTTTATCTCTTCTTCTGAGAAGTCTGTCTTTAATTCCTTTGCCCATGTAGTAATTGGTCTGTTGGGTGGGGGAAGGATTTGTTTCTTGAGTTCCAGGTATATACTTGATATTAACCCCTTTTTTGATATACTGCTGTAAATATTTTTCCCAATTAGTTGGTTGTCTTTCTAGCTTGGTTACTATAGCTTTAGCTGTGCAAAAACTTTTTATTTTAAGGTAATCCCATTTGTCGAGTCTCTCTCCAAATTATTGTGACCCTAGGACTTTGTTCAGGAAGTTCCTTCCTGTGCCTATAAGTTCAAGTGTCTCTCCTACTCGGTCCTGCAATAGTTTCAGAGATTCAGGTTTGATGTTAAGGTCTTTAACCCATTTTGAGTTGATGTTGGTGCATGGTGATAGGTGGGGTCCAGTTTTAGTCTTCTGCATGTGGCCGCCCAGTTTTCACAGCACCAGTGGTTGAAGAGGCTGTGTTTCCTCCACTGTATGTCTATGGCTCCTTTGTCAAATATCACCTGACTATAGGTATGTAGTTTTATTTCTGGATCTACTATTCTATTCCATTGGCCTTTGGGTCTGGTTTTGTCCCAGTACCATGCTGTCTTTGTTATTGGCTCCACAGTAGAGTTTGAAGTTTGGCATTGAGATCTCTCCCATGTTGTTTATTTTCCCTAGAATTGTTATGGATATTCTAGTCTTTTGTTGTTCCATATGAATTTTTGGACTGTTTTCCGTATTTCAGAAATGTACGTCATTGGGATTTTAATAGGAATTGCATTGGGTTTGTATATTAATTTTGGCAGTATTGCCATTTTCAGTAAATTAAGTCTGCCTATCCAAGAGCATGGAAGGCCTTTCTATTTTCTAGTGTCTTCTGTAATTTCTTTCTTTAACTTTTTATAGTTTTCATTAAATAGTTCTTTTACATCTTTGCTTAGGTTTATCCCAAAATATTTTATTTTGGGGGAGGTTACAGTGAATGGGGTTGCTTCCTTTGTTTCCCTCTCTGCTTGTACTTTGTCAGTGCACAGGAAGGAGACTGATTTTAGTGGGTTGATTTTGTATCCTGCTACCTTGCCGAAGTGATTTATAATTTCTAAGAGTTTGGGGAAGGAGTTTTTGGAATTCTGAAGCTATAGTATCATGTCATCTGCAAAAAAGGATAGTTTAACTTCTTCTTTGCCTATACAGATCCCTTTAATGTCTTTTTCTTGCCTTATTGCTCTGGCTAAGGGGTTTGAGGAATATATTGAAGAGGAGTGGAGACAGTGGGCATCCTTGCCTTGTTCCTGATTTTAGGAAAATTGGTTGTAGTTTTTCCCCATTAAGTATAATATTGGATATTGGTCTGTCGTATAGTTTTTATTGTTTTAAGAAATGTTCCTTCTATTCCTATTCTCTCCAGAGCTTTTAACAGGAATGAATGTCATATTTTATCAAAAGCCATTTCTGCATCTGTGGATATAATCATGTGATTCTTGACCTTGGCTCTGTTGATGTGCTGGATAACACTTATTGATTTACGTATGTTAAAACTTCCCTGCATCTCTGGAATGAAACCTACCTGGTCGTAGTGTATGATTATTTTTATGTGTTTTTGGATTCTGTTAGCTAGAATTTTGTTCAGAATCTTTGTGTATGTGTTCATCAAGGTAATTGGTCTGTAATTCTCTTTTTTGGTTGGGTCTTTTCCTGGTGTTGGGATGAGCGTGATATTGGCATCATCGAATGAGTTTGGGATAGCTCCCTCATTCTCTGTTTCTCTGAAGAGCTTGAGGAGTATGGGTATTAGTCCTTTTTTAAAGGTCTTATAGAATTCTGTTGTGAATCCACCTGGTCCTGGGCTTTTCCTTGTTGGAAGACATCTTATTGCTTCCTGTATCTCCTTGTAAGATATTGGCTTACTTATTTCCTTCTTTGCTCAGTTTGGGCAACTTGTATTTCTCTAGAAATGCATCCATTTCTGCCAGGTTTTCTTTCTTTTTTGAGTATAACTTTTGAAAATAGTTCTTTATAATTGTTTGGATATCTTGGGTTCTTGTTGTGATTTTTCCTGTGGCATTCCTAATCCTATTAATTTGGGTTTCCTTCCTTCTTTTCTTAATTAATCTTGCCAGTGGTCTGTCCATGTGATTTTTTTCAAAGAACCAGCTTTTTGTTTTATTAATTTTACCTATGATTTTCCTATTTTCTATTTCATTAACTTCCGCTCTTAGTTTGACTACCGGGCTCCATCTAGTAACTTTAGGTTCCATTTTTTCATGTTTTTCTAGCTGTTTTAATTGCAACACGAGATTATTTACTTTGTCTGTCTCTATTTTCTTGATGTGGACACTGAGGGCAATAAATTTACCCCCTCAGGACTACTTTTGTTGTGTTCCACAAGTTTCTTTGTGATTTGTCTTCATTTTCATTGAATTGTAGGAACTTTTAAGTTATTCTTTTATTTCTTCTGTTATCCAGGTGTTGGTTAGAAGTGTGCTGTTCAATTTCCATGTATTTGAGTAATTTCTGTGGTTTGCTTTGTTAATGAGATCTAGCTTGATTCCACTGTGGTCAGATAGGATACAGGGGATTATGTCAATCCCTTCTATTTGTTTAAGTTCCTTGCATGAACTATGTTATGATCTATCTTGGAGAAAGTTCCATGAGCTGCTGAGAAGAATGTTTACTGTATTGTTTTAGGGTGAAAAACTCGGTAGATGTCAGTTAGTTCCTCTAGAAGTATGGCCTCACTTAATTCGGTAGCTTCTTTGACAATCCTCTGGTTGGTAGACCTATCCTTTGCTGAGAGTGAGGTGCTGAAGTCTCCTAGTATTATCGTATTGGGATCTATTTTAGTCTGTAAGTTTGAGAGCATTTGCTTAACATATTTGGGTGCTCCAATGTTTGGGTAATATACTTTGGTAATGGTAATATCCTCCTATTGGATTGTTCCCTGTATTAATATGTTGTCCGTCCTTGTCTTTTTGTATTGATTTTAATGAAAAGTTTATTTGTCCGACATCAGGATCGCTACCTCTGCTTTCTTACTGGGGGCATTTGATAAGTAGATCCTTTCCCAGCACTTCACTCTGAGTTTGTTTGTATGTTTGGCTGACAAGTGGGTCTCCTGAAGGCAACAGATGGATAGGGCATGTTTTCTGATCCAATCTGCAGTTCTTTATCTTTTGATTGGTGAATTAAGACCGTTAATATTAAGAGATAGTATAGAGACATCCATTGTGGTCCCTATCATTCCCTGTTTTCCTAAGTTTTTCTTCTTTCCTTTCCTCCTGTGCTTGCTCAGTTAGACTTCTATTAATGCCTGTCTTGTTCAGGTCCCCATTCCTGGTTGCTTTCTTCAGGTTGTGTTCCCCCTCTTAGCATTTCTTGTAATGCTGTCTTAATATTTATGTATTCATTTAGTTTTTCTTTAGTATTAAAAAATTTCAGTTCTCCATCGAATGTGAATGCTAGCTTTGCTAAGTATATCAGTCTGAGTTGGCAGTTATTGGTTCTAAGGGCCCGTATGGTACTTTCCCAGGCTTTTCTTGCATTCAATGTCTGTGTGGAAATATTTTTTCCCGTTGTAGTATAACTCCATTTTTGCTGCATGCAAGATTGTTTCCTTATTATTCAGATGTATCATTTTTACCAAAATGTGCCTAGAAGTGTTTCTCCTGGAATCTTGCTTGTTAGGTGTTCTATATGCTGTTATGTAAGTAAGAGGATCTTTTTTAAGATGGGGGAAAATTTCACTGATAACCTTGTTGAATATGTGCTGCCTTCCCTTTCCTTGATATTCTTCACCTTCCTCCACTCCAATTATATGAAGGTTAAGTTTCTTGGCAGTATCCGATTTCTCTTGGATTTCCCTTTGGCATAATTTACATGATTTTTCCATATCTGTGATTTTTAGGTCCAGTTGTTGCATTCTGTATTTGACATTCTACATTCCATTTCGTTCACTGTGTTAACTATGGCTTCCATTGTGGTTTGCATGGAAGAAATGGACTCATTTATAGATTCGATGTTGGTTCTCAAAGTACTAATTTCATCTCTTAGTGAGGTGTGTGCTGCCTCTATTTTTGTACTAATTTCACCTCTTAGTGAGGTGTGTACTGCCTTTATTTTTGCATGCACATCCTGTTTGATAGACGGCATCTCTTTTGATATTTCATCCCTGTGTTCTTTGAATTTCTGGTCTATTTCTCACTTTAATTCTTGAGTCATTGCCTCCAGCATCTCTTGGATGTAGCTTTTGTCTTCCATTCCTGCTTTGCTCCTACTCAGGCTCTTCCCTGGGTGGCTGCTAGCTTTTGGGTGTGGCTTGCTATCCTGGGTGTTGATAAACCTTGTAATTTTTCTCTGCAATTTTCTTATAGGGATTCAGGGATTATTGGAGACTAATCTGAAATTTTATTTTGGTCAATAGGTGTCTATCTTTGCTTGGCTTCTGTTTCTGTGCTGGTAGAGAGAGTCTGTACCTGGTCTTGATTCTGTTGGGAGCTGAGCTGGTGGTCTGACCCACATCGGGTTCTCGGCTCTCTGCTGTAGATCACTGTCAGTTCCCACCTTTAGACGGGTTGAGCAGCCTAGATTACTCCTGTTTACTCCTAGAGGTGCTCTTGGCGAGATCTAATGTGCTGGATGTACTATTTCAGTTGTTGGAGTCTGTTATGGGCTCCTGATGTTTGTTTGTTTGTTTGTTTGTTTTGACAATTGTGGGTCTGAACTCTGGTCCTTGGCACTGTTACTTAGCTATTCAGCTCAAGGCTGGAGCCCTACCTTTGAGCCACAGCCCCACTTCTAGCTCTTTCGGCTTATGTTGTGCTGAGGAATCAGATCCAGGGCATCAAGCACACAAGAAAATCTCTCTATCGCTAAGCCACTTTACCAGCCTGAGCTCCTGCTGGCAACCTGAGTTGTCAAATTCCTGGCCCAGGATATATGGGTCAGGTTCTGACCGGGTATGGGCTTCTTGTTCTGTTGCCCTGGAAACCCAGATCTTTTGCTGTCACAAGCATGTTTCCTAGGGGTTGCAGTTCCCTGTTTTGCCCCCTCTGCTGAGGCATATGCTCAGCTTCTGACTTCAGTTGGGAGGTGTTGGCTGTGTTTCTCAAGCACTAGGTCCCAAGGCCTGGTCCTGGTCCCCTGGTTGGGGCACGCCAGTTAGACCTCTGCTGCTGTGCATCCCACCTGGGTTACACAGTCTGGAGTATACAGTTCAAGTTTCTTCCACTGTTGGTTGTTGTGACCCAGCGGCACTGTTCTTAGCTTGGGTGTTTAAGCTCCCTTCCAGGGGCACTCTTGCTCCAGCCTGGAGGGCTGGGTGGACCCAACAGGCTGGTGGAGCTCTCGAACAGTTCCCAGTTGTAGTGGGTCCGGTAGTCCGGGTGTTGGGGTGGGGGTTTGGGTCAGGGTCTGGGAGTTTCCACCAGCTCTGACCTCTCTGAGGCCTATACTGTCCCCTGCAGGATATTCACCATGGCGCTAGTTGTTGTTTTTGTGTGATGTAGGTTGCGGGTTGCTGCTCTAATCAGAGTTCAGTTGAGGTGGTTGTAGGCTGGGCTGGGCGGTGGTGGCTCTGCATTTTTTCTCCTCTGTCTCTGCCTTTGTTGATGTTCAGGCCAGTGCTGCAGGATGAGCCTCCAATTTCAGGCCGAGGGGTGGCGGAGGGATCTCCATGCAGGTTCTGAGCACTTGGGTTTGTCTCTGTGCTCTCCCAATGAGCACCAGTACCTTGCAAGTCTTCTGCTCTAGTGTTCTATGGGCAACCCTTGTAGTGTTGGGCTTCCCACCGAGTGGCTTAGGTGGCATGGAGCCACTCTGCCAGGACAGTGAGAGGAGGGGGTGGGATCTTTGTGCAGGCTCCCAGCTCGGAGGTTTCTCTGTACATCATGATCAGCGTGTCCTACACTGGTACCTCAGGCTTCTTCTGAGTGGGAGATCTGAAGATGACCCCCTGTGTCTCAAGGGACTCCAGCAGCCCCCGCCGGGCTGGGGTGGCCGTGGCTTGGTGTATTGCCCTGTAGATAGTAAAGGTTGGGGTAGGGCTCTTCGTGCTTCTGTGTCCTGAAATTCTTCCTTTTCATTCTTTCTTTTTTGTTTTTTTTTTCCCCATCTCCTGTTTTTCTGTGGGTATTTGTCTTTTTGCTGTTGTTGGTCTCTTGGGGAATTAAGCATTGGAAATCAAACTCTCTTTTTGGTTGGAGAGAGCTGTGGCATTTTCCTACTGCTCTGTTGCCATCTGGGTCCCCCTTCTTGCTATGGTTTTAAAAGTATTTATAATGTATTATGTGATTTTGTGTTTCTTTGGTATGTTCTTCCTCCATGGTATAACCCCTATTTTCACTTCATTGATTCTGGTGCCCTGCACCTTGTATATAGATTTTTCTAATTTGGGTAGGGGAAGGGAAAAAAACAAAATGTTTAAATAAGGATACAGGTTGGCTCATTGTAACAATGAGATGTACAAGACAGTATGTTGACAAAGAACTTTACAACTTTGTGCATGGGGGAGGGGAGGCAAGAGTTAGATAGGTGGAGAGGGAAGGGTTGGTGGGGAAAAAATAAAGGAGGGGTTAACCATACTTGATAGGAAATGTAGTTATTGCCGTACTCATGTAACTGTAACCCCTCTATACAGTATCTTTACAATAAAAATATGTTAATAAGAGGAAAACAATAAATGTAAGTGGCTAACTTATTCAGACGGCTGAGATCTGAGGATCATTGTTTAAAACCAGCTCAGGCAGGAAAGAGAGAGACTCTTATCTCCAACAGAAAACTAAAAATCTGGAAGATGTGACTCAAGTGGGAAGGTGCTAAACTTGAGTCAACCAAAAAAGGGGATGGGGACAGAGGAAAGCATTTAGGACCTAACTTCAAACCCAACGACCACCACACATATACACAAGCAAATTTAACTAACAATTCATGTATACATCATGTGAACTGCCTAATTGGAAATGTGCATAAGAATTTAAAAAACATTTCTATTTTGAAGACATATATAATTTGTGGAGGGAGAAACAAATTATTTAAAGAGGGATAGGAGCAGGGGAGGAAGATGAGGGAGATGGGAAGGGATGGTAAGGAGAAACAAAAGAGGAGGCAAAAATGCTTGATAAGAAATTTACTCATTAGCTTACCTATGTAATTTTAAACACGGTGTACGGCATTTTCACAATAAAAATTCATTTTAATAAGATTTTTATTGTAAAAATACTGTACAGAGGGGTTACAGTTACATGAGCAAGTTACTGAATACATTTATTATCAAGTATTGTTGCCTCCTCCCTTGTTTGTCCCCTACCATCACTTTCCACCCACCTCCAAACTATACTCCCACTCCCCCCCACTTAAATTGTCAAGTTCATTTTTCAACATAATGTCTTGTACATCTCATTGTTACATGGGTCAAACTGTATCCCTACTTAAGGATTTTGTTTATTCCCTTCCTCTCCCCAAATTAGAGAAGTGTATATACAAGATGCAGGTCACTGACATCAAATAGTGAAAATAGGGGTTATACCATAGGGGAAGTACATACAAAGAAGCAAAACAATAATCACATGGTACATTATAAATACATTAGAAACAATAGCAAAAAAAATCACACACACACACACACACACACACACACACACACACACACACACACACACACACACACACACACACACACACACACACACACACACACACCCGTGTCCCTATCTTGAGGTTCATTTCACTTAATACGTCTTATGTGGCTATAAGGAATACATTTTTAAAAAAAGAAAGAAATTAACACTTTATTTTATATTTGCAGAATCCATTATTATTTGGGAACATGTCATAGTGTTTGAAAACTAAGCAAATAAAGGTTGATCACAATATACATATACCTCCTTCAACTGCACACTTGTAATTTTCCCTGGGATTTTAAGAACCAGATAATGTGGTTTTCATCCTAATGCAAACCAAATGACCTCACTAGTCACAAACACATCAAGATAACAAACAAGTAATGTGTAAGAACTGTTTATTTTTAAATCCTTGCAGAATGGTCTAATTTTCGATTTCAGTGTAATTTCCCTTTCAGTACAATATGTAATTGGGAATTAAAGAATTCCAACCTGTAAATCTCTCTCTCTCTCTCTCTCTCTCTCTCTCTTTCTCTCTCTCTCTCTCTCTCTCTCTCTCTCCCTCTCCTTTTCAGTCTCTCTCATCTCTCTCTCATTCTCTCTCTCACTCTCTCTATCTGTATTTATGATTGTTCCCATTAATATTAAGGTATTAATTATTTATATAGTTTTGTTTTGTAAGGTAAACTTGGTTATATAAGAGATCCAAATAAATTTTGTTATTTTTTTGATTAACAAGGACTTCAATTTTGGAAAAATATTTGGTACATTACATATATTTATACCCAAGTAACTACTGCTGCTTACAAGTATTCTGTAGTTTTCCCCAACATTTTCAATCATGGTTAGAAATTGTACATAGTTGCCTAGCACCAGTGGGTCACGCCTATAATCATAGCTACTGATGAGGTTGAGATATAAACATTCTGGTCCAAAACGAGCCCATGCAGGAAAGTCCATGAGACTCTTATCTGCAATTAACCACCTGAAATCCAGAAGTAGCACTGTGACTCAAGTGGTAGTGCACCAGGCTTCAGCTGAATTGCTGAGGACAGCACCTAGGCCCAGAGTTCAAGCCCAGACCAAAAAAACCAAGCACAAAAACAAAAACTTTTTTAACATGGTCAAAACACAGATAAAAATTCTGGGAATATATTGGCTGGCATATTTCATTCTTACTTAAGCAAAAGTTCTTTGTGGTTGCATTTAGAAACTCTATTAGAAGATCATTTTTGCCATAGCCTCATTCTGGTTCAAGTTAAAGTGTGTGGCCAAAAAAGGAGGTTTTGTGGTCAAGTTATGAAAATTTGTCTTAAATCATCACTGTAACTGAACACTGATCTCTGTTGTTGTGAAGTTCTTCACATCACTCGATAAAGTCATCTAAGATGACACTGACATTCACTTACAGCCTTTCAACAAATCTAAGCAGTCAGACTGAGCATGGTGGATATTGTTAATATGGGATGTAGCATGCGAGATGCAAAAGGTGGAACCTGAAGGGAGGCTTCAGACCACAGCAACTCAATTGCGTTGAACTCATGGCCCTGATGAATTCATGTTGAAGACCTAACCACTAAGTTTCCAAGGTTATGCTGTAAGACAATCCCTCTTATCATGTTCTACCAATATATTTGTTTCTAGACTATAATTGTATCTAACTATATTAATCAAAACCTAAAAATCTGAAACATTCCAATATACTGGAATAAACATTTCTTTCCATCCTACACTCAGATATAGGGAGAATTCAAAAAGATGTTCTGGGGCTGGGTTATAGGTCAGTGAGTGTACTTGCCTAGCTAATGAAATATCCGGGGTTCAATCCTCATTAATACAAAAGAAGAAGAAAAATCAGATAGGAGGAAAAGCCCAGAAAGTGGAAAGTAATTCAAGTAAAACTCCTGAAACAAGGACAGACTCCCCTGGTATCTGTCAGGAAAAAGTAGAAGAAGAAAGGTCACCCCCTCCACCTGCCATAGCTACCAAATGTGTTAGAACTAGACCAATAAAACTTCAGGCAATCAAAACTGAAGAAACAAAACAATAAAGGCTGTGGTTTGCTGCAGGATATTGAGGGAGGGGAAGCGAGATTTGGGAAAAGGAAGATTGGTAATGCCACCAGCCACATAGGTAAAATGGTCAGTGACATGTTGTGTAGAACTTGGAGAGATGCATATGGGAAACAGGAGGAATTACATTGACATACAGTTGCTGTACCAGTTAAAACGATCCTTTGCAAGCTAACACCTCAGTTGATGGACATATATCTTCAGCCAGAATGTATATAGAAATATGCACATAGTTCTCAAATGCACACAACTCAGATCCAAAAGTAGGAAGAAAGTAATACTACAGAAGATAAAAAGTTCAAACTGAACCATGTGTTGGTCCCAGCTAATACATAAGGTGGCTCAGTGGTAGAGTGCTTGCCTTGCATGCATGAGGCCCTGGGTTCGATTCCTCAGCACCACATAAGCAAAAAGAAAAAAAGCCGGAAGTGGCGCTGTAGCTGAAGTGGTAGAGTGCTAGCCCTGAGCTGAAGAGCTGAGGGACAGTGCCCAGGCCCAGAGTTCAGGTCCCACGACCGGACCCAAAAAAAAGAAAAGGATGCTAATACTTTACCTCCCTTCCTTTCATTCTTTTTTTATATATTTATGATGATTATGGCTTGGAAGTGACCTAAATATAACGTGCTGGGTAGAGGAGCCTTAATTTTTATTTTGGAAGCTTGCTATTTTTATAACATGGTAATTGGATGGAACACAATCAAAATACCATAGTAACTGATCTCCCCTTCCTGGATGAATAAGCAAATGATTAAATATTAATGACAGCATCCTTGAACATATCCAAATGTACACTGCCTGGTCGCATTGGCATCTCCTTCTATGGAGCTCTCACCATTCAAACACAATAGATTTGGTAAAATATTGTTAGGTTGAGTCTTACTTGCCTTCATTCAGTCATCTTTGTATGTATCCAGTGGTTGTGGGATAAGTTTTTTGCTTTGTTGTTTGTTTGTTTTTCCTTTCCTGCTCCTGCACTTCCATTTTCAGATGATTTATTGATGACGTTCAGTAAGAGACAGAGTATTAAAACTGTCCCACTGATGGAAGGAAATATTCGTGTGAATGCACATACACAAGCACAAAACCCTTAATCCTCCTTTTGGTTCTTCCAGGGGAGGAACCAAAGGTCCCCTTCCCTTTTGGTGGGATCCCACTTGTCTTGAAAGGAGGCATCTGGCCATGATACCTGCACCTGGGCGGACAGGGACCAAGAAGATGGTCTAGGAGGTGAAGAACAATAGGCCCTTGGACAGGGAATGTTTGTAGCACTTAGAAGCTGTGTTCAAGCCCCAGTACTGAAAGAAGAAAGAAAAGGAAGGGAAAAATGAGGAAAAAAGAAGGAACTATTGTTTGAGTGCATTTATATATTATCTATACCTCATGGATAACCGTGATATGAATCTGTTACCCTAGATGCGGCCCATTCTAACCACCCATCTTCACAATAAACCTCTTCTCCAGTGCCAGAGTGTTTTGCCACTGCCAGGTGAATAGTTAGATGGAGTTCCTTTCCTGTAGTCAGGTTGTGGGAAATGGTAACTCTAACCGACTGGGATTACCCATGACATAGCAGAGATGAGCATAGCACACAGCACATGGAGAGAGCCATACTGGACAGTCCTGTTTCCAGTTTAGGGGGCCCAACCCCTCTTCTTGCTCCTCTTTCCATTCTGCTAGGTTCCTGTCTCATACCTCTCCCCATCATCCCACTTCCCGCCTCCATCCGCTGGCCCATGGTCACCCCATGTTTCCCCCAACCCACCACCATTCTATGAGCCCTACTCCCCCTTTGTGGACCAGACAACTTATTGAAGCCAGATATCCACTCAGGGCCGCATCCAGTCTCCTGATCCACCCTTCTCACTGCCACAACTTTTACCTCCACTCCCACCTTCCTGGCCCCACCCCTTCCAGCCACCACCCCTTCTGGCCTCACTGCTTTCCCCTAACTGCCTGGTCCAGCCCCTCCCTTGGGAACATATGCTTAGGATGGGGAATGTGCACATTCCCAGCACTCAGTACCCAATGACAGGTGCCACAATATTCTGAACATGAACTATGGCTGCCACAGAGAAGGAAGTCCCAGGTCATAATCTGCCCATCCTCCCTGCCTGGCTAAGGCCTGGACAGCCTCAGGGCTCTCTGGTTTACCTGAGTTTGCTGGCAGTTGCAGGACTGGATATGAAGATCTTGCCTCCATCTCCTCAACCGGTGTTGCATCTTCCTGAGGGATCTTCAGCTTCAACACCTAGATCTCCATCTTTCTACTCAGTGTGGGCCCAGCTACAGACAATATCCCATGATGACCCTGATTTGAGGTAAAGGAGCCCCCTCTCCTAAACCCCTCTCTCCTAAACCCCTCTCTTTCCAGTTTCTTCTATGCTTCCCTGTGGGAGCCTCCCATCTCAGGCCATTTTCAACTGAAGTGGGCCATCTCCTCTTCCTGGAACCCAATATCCCTTCCAGGCTCCCCTTTCCCACCAACACCTGGCCCACCACAATCCCTTGCTCCTCATCACACGGGACACCCATACCCCATTCCCTGGCCCTGTAGTGACCCTCGAACTTTCATTGGGTTAGGGATGTGTGGACCCAGCTGCCAGAGACAACCCTAGAGGACCCAGTTCCAATGTAATGGTTCCCCACTCCCACCAGTCTCCTCCTCCCCACACCTGTTGGTCTAAACCTCACCCTAAACCTGGCTCCACCCCTCTCAGTGTAGGAAAATTCATAGGTGAGAGGAAGTAGCTCCTCCATAGAAGGAAGATAGGAGCTTATAGTTCAACCCCAACCCTTCTGGTTAGCCCCCAGTAGTCACGGTTGCTATGAAGCAACTGCTGCGCCTCCAGCAGTTGGAGCTGAGGAAGATGCCACCTCTCCCAACTGGTGCTGCATCTGTTAGAGGGACGTGGTTCCCCAGGCCCTCTTTGGCTTCACCAGCCAGCTGATCTCCACTTTCAAGGTCACTGTGGAATCAACTGCTGGAGCAATCAGCAAAGACCCAGAGTCAATGTAAGTGAGTGCCACCTCTCACTCCCCTCCACTACCCTTTTCTCCATTCTCTCCTCTGTTCCTCAACAGGAGCCATCCCTGGGACATGGCTCTTAAATATTAAGTGGGCTGAACCTGTCTTCTTCTCCTCCTTTCTATTGCCAAGTTGTCCACCTGTGTCCTTCTTCCTCACTAAACCTCTGCTATCCCCACCCACACCCCATATTTCCCCTTCCCACAATCAATTGTTTCCCCTGCCCACCCCAAACCATGCTTCCTCACTCCAGTTGCTTCCTTAACCTTTGCTTTCCTCACTCCATCCTCCATCCCTTGCTTCCTCTGCCACCCATTCCCATCCTTCCCCCATTCCTTCCCCTGCTGAGTGAGAGGATGTGCATGGCATGCACATATGAAGATGATGCAATTGGACTGAACCAAGGCAAAATAATCATTGGAGAAAGAAAGCAGGGGTTCAGAGTCTTTCCTGTCTACCATTCCACT